>NC_091847.1:41988898-42688898 GCF_037783145.1 Equus przewalskii | reverse complement strand
GAAAAACAATTGTATTATGTGTATGTATATAAAACTGTTGTTTAAAGCTTGCTTAAAATCTATTGTTTCCCTTAACATTAAAATTCATATTATGTCTCTTGAAAAAAATATTTTTCTCCACAAATTTTTTCAGCAAAATGAAACAAAATGAATTGTATATTAAAACAGAGTTGATATAAGTAATGAAGATGGCAACAGTTTTTGAGTTGCATTAATATTTGGGTTGAATGACCTCGGAAGCTAGACCTTCCAGAAAAAGAAAAAATATTGGGCTTCTGGCCTATGAGATGTCAGGTTCAATGAGTCAATAGCTGACTGAGTAGTAAATGCACATAGCTTAATGGATAAGTTTACTATAGCAGACACATGGGTCATGCCTGTGTCAGAGTATCAGGTTAGGCAGCGATGTCTGATGTGCACATGTTAATCTGAAATATGAGTATCTAAAATATGAGTTTTATAATCAGGTAAAGATGAATTGTATCCATGTATTCTCTATCATCTCCATTTACATGATTTAATAATTTTGAAAGAAGTATTTTAGATCATGTTATAAAATATATTTTTGATATCTAGTCTATGTAGGACAGAATCTTGTGAGATCATTTATTCAAGAATATTTCCTGGTTATCCACCCTGTACCAAGTTCTGTGCATGCACCGATAACAAGATAATGAAAAAATGTACAGTCCCCACCCTCATGGTGTAGGATAATGAAAAAGTAAAGAATTTGGAGTTAGACCTAACTGGTATTTTAACATGTTGCTTGTTGATTGTGTAATGCTGATCTAATTAGCTAGCTTCTCTAATTGTCCATTTATTTTAAAAATATTTATGGAGAGTCTTCCATGAGCCCACTGCAGTGTAAGGTGAGCAAATAGGAGTGAATAAAATAGATAAAAATTCTTGGCCTTAAGGAACTTACACATCCGTTTCTTCATCAGATAAATAACATAATAATCTCATCTCAATAAATATTGAATGAAAAATTGTGCAGATAGGGCACTGAGAGCAGTTCTAGGAAAGAAATTGGCTCCCAATAAAGAGCAGTTCTCTTCTCCTTTGATAAATGGGTCTTTCCATATTTTTTCCTACAAAGCCTCCTTTTGCAGGAAGGGAGGGTCTATCTCTTTCCAGTCTTCGCATTCACAATAGGAACTCAGTCAAAGTTTATCAAACTGTTATTATTTGGAGAAGTGGTAAGAAATAAAACTGGAAATCTAGGCAAGGCCCAGAACTTATCTGACAAACTAAGGAGTCTAAATTTTTCTCTGTAAGCAGTGAGGAACCACTGAACGGTTTTAATCTAAGATGTTAGGAGTTCGCATTTACAATTTAGAAAAATAACTATGGCAGCAAAGTCGAGGGAAAGAAGAGAGGCGGCATGGAAGAAGTTAGACTTCCTGGAAAAAAGAAAGATCAGCTCATGATTAGAATAGCGTTTGCACTCATTATTCTGGGAGTGGATGATTTTGCTCAGGGAGATCTTGTATAGTGAGAGGCAATGTAGGCGAAGGGCGGAACCCGGGGACTATCAAGGTGTTGTTACAATCCAATTATATAAATGCTACTGAGCACCTGCTACGTGCCAGATACTGTTCTAAGTGCTGGAGAAATGGCGGTGAATGGAAGGTTGAAGTTTGCATTTTAGTGGAGGAAGATAATAAAGAAAGAAACAAATAAAAACCAGAAGAAGCTATCAGATAGTGACAAGGGTTATGCAGAGAGTTGAAAGAAGTTGATGAGAAGGAATAATCGTAGGGCTCGCTTGGTTTAGGTGAACACAGAAGCCTCTCTGGGAGATGATGTTTGAGATCTATCTGGCAGGAAGGAGCCAGGCCTGAGAAAATCAAGAGAAAGTCCACTTTGGGCAGGAATATATAGGGGTGAGCAGAGAAAAGAGAGCTGGCCAAAAGGACTGAGAAAGAGCAGTCAGAGTAATAGAAGGTAAAGGAGATTGGTGTTGCCGTCCAAGATAAGAAAAGAAAGAGTTCAAAGAAAGAGTGGTCAACACTGACAAATCAGAAAAATCAAGTTATAAAAAGCCCACAAGCAATCAATTAGATTTGTTAATTGATGACCTTAGTGAGAGGAAAGAAGAAAGAGAACTAACATTGCAGGTGATAATAAGTGGTTTTTATTTATTATCACCTGCAAAGTATATATAGCTGTGTTATTTTACTTTTTAAGTAATTGTTTATTTCAGTCTTCACAATATCAATAATATTACTATATCTGTATTACAGATGAAAGGACCTAGAATCAGAGGTGTTAAATACATTGTTCAAAGTCAAATAGCTGATAAGCTGGTATACAAACCCAGTTCTATTTAACTGCAAAACTTTCAGTGTCTCCAAAATGAGTGGTGGTGAAAGAAGCAAGATTTCAGACTGCAGTTCAGAAAAGTGGAGAGTAGGACAGAGAGGAAGTGAATGTTTTATGTACATAATTCTTTCATGAAATTTGACCCTGAAAGAAAAGCTGTGGAGTAGGGGCAATGGGCTATTTGACTTGCTGGATTAAATTTCATTAACAAATAATATTTGAGATGGAAATAAAACTATGAAAGGCCTTGAAGAACAAGTGAAAGTTCTTATTTTTATTTCAACCTGTAACAGGGGTTGATAAACTATAGTCTGTGGGCGGAATCCAGCCTACTCTTTGTTTTTCTAAGTAAAATTTTACTGGAATGTGGCCACAGTCACCCGTTTACACCTGTCTATGGCTGCTGTTGCCCTACATTAACGGAGTTGAGTGGTTGCAACAGAGACTCCATGGCCCACATATCCTAAAATATTTCCTTTCTGGCCCTTGATAGAAAAAGTTTACCTAACCTAATCTAATTTTTTTTTTTTTTGAGGAAGATTAGCCCTGAGCTAACATCCATGCCCATCTTCCTCTTCTTTATATGTGGGATGCCTACCACGGCATGGCTTGCCAAGCAGTGCCATGTCCGCACCCAGGATCGGAACCGGGGAACCCTGGGTCCCCAAAGCAGAATGTGGGAACTTAACCACTGCGCCACCAGGCCAGCCCACCTACCCTAATCTTATAGGGAAAAAGTAGAGTTGTTGAAAGTTGTTTGAAAAGTGAAATGGATTAGGTGGAACATATAAAATGATATATGTATAAACAAGATTAATGTGATTTTTTTTTTGAGGAAGATTAGCCCTGAGCTAACTACTGCCAATCCTCGTCTTTTTCGCTGAGGAAGACTGGCCCTGAGCTAACATCCGTGCCCATCTTCCTCCACTTTATATGTGGGATACCTACCACAGCATGGCTTGCCAAGCGGTGCCATGTCCACACCTGGGATCTGAACCCACGAACCCCAGGCCGCCGGAGCAGCACATGCACACTTAACCACTGTGCCACAGCGCCGGCCCCAAGATTAATGTGATTTTTGATGTAGGATGAATTTGTAGGAAAATATGATACTATTTCAGGAAAGAAGTGTTGGGAACCTTGCCAAGGTGGGAATAGGCAGGAAAGGACAGATGTGGACTTGGGAGCTGATTAAATGGGGGAGTTGTTGGAGAACATTGAGGGCTGATCCAAAAGGCCTGGGGGAGTGAATGCAGAAACAGGGAAGTCAAGAAAGGAAAATAGTATAGGGGAAGATGCAGAAGTATATTTTAGAAACGTATAATGCGCTAAATGTCACATAGTGAAAAGAACATGGAATTCAGATCTGAGGGACCTAGGTTTGAGTTCCAGCTCTCCCAATTGTACACATGTAACAGTAGGATATAAGCTTTCCCAGTCTGTTTCCTTATCTGTAAATTAAGAATAATGACGTCCGCCCTCCAGGGTTTGGGTGAGGTCAAAATGAGATGCCATGTACTTAGCATCATGCTTGGGACATAGTTGCTAGTTGTAGTGATGATAAGCTATTGTTATTATTGTCCATAAATTTGTTGTGTTTTAAAATCTATAGAAATTAAGCCATCATTATAAATATTATATTACATTAAAGTAGATTTAATTTTCATTTGTGTCAAAAGTGAACCTTTAGCTTGACTTTGGCTTATTTCTTCTTATTCAATCATCTTTTTTTATACTTCCTTAGTAGATAGTTAGATAATTTGTCATGTACAAGCTCAAGTAAGGAAACTTTCTAGCATAACATCAATTTCTTTGGCATTGAAGCATAAATTAAAATGATTCATTAGCATTACAGGATTATTTGTTGTAATTGATATCATTTTAATGAAAATATAGAATGTGATCAGATCATTCTCTTCTGAAAAATTAGTATTCCAACTTCACATTTATTTTTATTTTTAATAAATGCTTCAGCTTCACTTTTTGCCTTTCTACAGCTATCCTAGGGCATAATTACATTCACATAGTTACCGACCTAGTCACCCAAGGATTCCTCTAGACAAATTTTTCCTCTCTGTGCCATTCCAATCTTTACTGATCATTCCATATGGTTTTAATATATTACCCACTAATCAAATGACAAAATCAAAATTAAATAAAGCAAAACAACTCTTTTTTATGCAAATGGCAATGAAGAAGTCTTGTGCATATACAAATGGTCATAATGCGCAAAGACGTGAAAAATTAGACAGACACTGCCTCCCGCCATATAATCAGTTTTAGCTATTAAACTTTTAGGAAGTACAAAAGAAAGCCTTTTCTTCCCTCTCTGATTTAGAAACTAATTGAGAATTAGATGAGGGGTCTAATAGCTGGGTCAATTTTATTACTGATGAAAACTAGGCTTGGCAAGTTTAGCTTAGACGCAAGTAAATAGACTTTATAATACTTGTTAAATTGAACCTTATGCACCCACTTAAGAGGGGTGAAAGGCCAAGAATGTTAATGCAGCAAAAGTTTCTCTGCCTGGAAACATTAAGAGTAGGGAATAAATATTTACCCATAGCATCAGGTTGTTCTTAGAACTCTTCCTTACAGTTAGACAAATGTGAGTAGAAGAGCAGAAGGCTAAATGCCCCCAGCTTATTCCAAAACAAAGGAATGCAATGTTTAATTCCAATTCATTGTGATATCAAGTTCCCCTCAAAATCTTATTTTTCTAAAACTTCTTTTATCCTGTCTCCTTTGACACGTGTCCTCTTATGCTTCAAGTATTTTCAGTTGTCCTGAATTTGGATGTTTTACTACACCATGGACACTGGTATTTATTTTATTGCTAATCTTTTATCTCTCATGCAAACATGATTTAACTTCCAGTGTGATTTCACCTTCATGGGTACCGTGGTGGCTCACTGAGCATTCAGTCTTGTTGTAAATGTGCATTGCTGTGTTTAGTATATTTTGGTTTATCTTTTTAAACAATTGGCAGTGGGTTTAAGCTTACTGCTGAACGCCTCATTAATATCAGATCTTTCATAGTGCACACATTGGGTTTGTATTTAAGGATTCGTTTACCTAACACGCACCATAAAGGATGATTATATTGGCCAAAGTTACAGTCTTTACTTTATTTTAACAATAACAATAATCAGTCTTAGAAAAATAAACTTCTGTTTTAAAATCTGCTTCAACTTAGCATTATGTTCAGCATAATAATGCAATCAATGTTAATTCAATTTGTGTTACTAGTTACCTTGTTTTACATGAGGAACCAAATAAAGTACCCGGTACTGTCTTCTCTATGGCATCCTGTTGTGAATTTACTCAGAGCCATGTATTTTAACTCTGGGTAAAATCCTGGCTCTGCTCCCGGCCTTAAGGCCATTGGTAAGTTGCATTACTTTACTAAGTCTGTCCGTTTTATAAAATGAGGATGATACAAGCCTCACAGCTTGCTGGAGAATGAAATGAGATAATATAGTTAGTATATGTAAAGTACTTGGCATAATGCTTAGCTTATGTAAGACATGCTTAACATGTATTAGTCTCCTCAACTTCAGTATTTACCCTCTCACTTTTAATGCCACTAGAAGAGTACTATATTGGTGATACTTGTTTAGTGAAGAGCAGAATGATCTTAAAGATTCCAGGACCCCTTTATATGATAAGTCACTCAGCCTATATGTATGGAGTCTCTGATGGTGAGTGGACACTGGGCTCCAAGTACCAGCTCCAACAATAGAGGATTGAGAACAAGGAGACAGAGGGAGAAAATAATAGCTGTTGGAAGGTTTATATGGAAAACTTCTTTTAGAATAGCTGGTTCCATGTCCATACTCTACCCAAGGCAGGAAGTTATTTCATGTTTGCCTGCTATGCATTGCTTTAGTTAAAGTTCTTTGAAGAATGAGAAACAAAACCACATCTTGATATCTCAAGTAAAAATGAGAGTAGAACAGTAGCAGATATTACAGAGATGTGAGAGTAAATCCCATTGCCATCCAAGATTATGAAGTGAAGCACAGCCATACACCCTGGAAAAGGAAATCAGGAATCACTCAGTCCAAGACTGAGCTACCCTCTCTCTCTTTTAGAGACTCCATGGTCTCAAGGTTCTGTCTTCTCCTCTCTCTTCTCTCTCCCAATCCACCCTCTGCAACCCCTCCCTCGCCTTCTCTTTTCTCTCATTCTCTTTCTTCTCTCTCGCCTTTTCTTTTTCTGTCATCTGCCTCTCTTTCTTCTGTCTCTTTCTTTCCCTCTGCCCCCAACCAGCATTTTTCACTTGTATTTGGTTTAAAATGCAGTCTTCAAATCAGTACATCCTTTCAGGTCATCACTCAAGGATAATTGACTCAGCCTTTCACTATTTTAATTTCACTTCCCAGAGAGGAGCTGGTTTGGCCCAGATTACTTGTATTAGCCAATGGCTTGTCATCCCTAGATATGAAGCTGAGCACTTGGGATTATGCTCATGTGGTATCTATGTTAAGCCTCCCCTCCAGAGGCTAAATGAACAGACTCATTAGGAAGATATCAGTTATTTTCCTAGCACTTCACTCAGAATCTGGAATGTAATCTGTGCTCAATAAATTCTACTGAATACGGGAATGATACCACTAGATTCATAGCTTATTTTAGTAAGAGTCTCAGCTTTACTAATAATTGACAGTCAGTATGTGTCAAGTGTTCATCATTAGCCAAGCATTTCTTGATGCACATTCCGCGTATTCCCTCTGTAATCCTCACAAAAGTCCTGTGGGAAAATCAGGCACAGGAAGGTTAAATAACTTGTCCAAGGTTACAGAGCTAGTAAAGCGCTGAGCCACGTCTACCTGGGCACTTTGACTCTAGCCTCCACACTCTTGACCAGTAATCTAAATCGGCTCTAATTCTGAGCTTCATTTCAAACACTATAAACTAAGCCTATATTAGCTTATACTGATATTTTAGTACTTTTCAATAGTAGTTAAAAAAATAATGGAGCCGGCATGGTGTCACAGCAGTTAAGGGCGCACGGTCTGCTTCTGCGTGGCACAGGGTTCACCGGTTTGGATCCCGGATGCAGACATGGCACCACTTGGCACGCCATGCTGTGGTAGGCGTCCCACATATAAAGTAGAGGAAGATGGGCATGGATGTTAGCTCAGGGCCAGCCTTCCTCAGCAAAAAAGAGGAGGACTGGCAGATGTTAGCTCAGGGCTAATCTTCCTCAAAAAAATAAATAAATAAGAGAATAGAATTGTATAGCAGCAAATTAAGAGACATCAAGAAGGTCAGGGTTTCCTGATAGGCAATGCAGATGGATGGCTAAAAAGTGTAAATATTTTGTTCCTAAAAATCTGTTTTCTTTTCTCCCTTTTCTATCCTCTCCCTGGTTATACATTTCTACATTCTCTCCTTTTTCTCTTTTTTCTTATCCATCTTTTTCCTTTTAATATCCATTTCATCCATATCTATTTGACTATTCAGTATGATAGTTACTGTTGTTGTAGGAACTATTTTTACTCAATTTCTATTCTATAGCCCAGATCCACGTATTTTCAATGCCTCTTCGAAGGAGAATATATCAGTAGAAAGGAAAGCACGATAGACCATGAGAGGAAGGCCTTTTGTGCAACAAAGAACATGTCACAATGGCAACCTAATCTCAAAGACTCAAAATATTATGTAAAATACCAAGACAATGAAATGAAAAGTACAGCATAGTTCAAATTGAAGTTAGACTCACTATTAATTAAAGAAAAACAAACTAAAACAGATTTTTTTTTTACTAAACTAGTACATTTTAAAAAATGGTACTACCCCTTGATGTAGAGATGGCCTAAAGCAGAAGACTGTGTTTCTAGCAAATAATATGGTGATAGGCATTACAGGCTGTAAAATCTTCATACATTCCTTATTTTTTGTATTTGTATTTCTTGAAAAAAGACAATCTGCTGCTTATCATATCATTTTGTTGCTACTAAAAACAGAACAGGGGCTGGCCCAGTGGCATAGTGGCTGGGTTTCTGCACTCTGCTTCAGTGGCCTGGGGTTCACAGGTTTGGATCTCGGTCATAGACCTGCACACCATTTGTCAAGTCATGCTCTGGCAGCGTCCCACATACAAAATAGAGGAAGATTGATGCAGATATTAGCTCAGAGACTACCTTCCTCAAGCAAAAACAGGAGGATTGGTAATGGATGTTAGCTCTGGGCCAATCTTTCTCACACACACAAAAACCAGAATGGATGATATTAAGGTTGTAAACATTTTTGAAATACTGATACTCCTCAGAATTGGTCTATCGTAATTAGTGTTTTGTGATGACACTGACTCTGATAAACTAAAGCTTGAACCCAGCTACAATATGAATGGTTATTTCATAGGCATGGAAAAGTTGATTTGTACTCTTTTTCAGCTTTGTTTTGTGTTTTTTTCATTTTACTTGTGAGTCATAACACAATTCTTATTCTCTCTTTTGTCATTGTCGTTTGCCAGCATCTTCAGTTCAAGTTGGCAAGATACAAATTCCTAAAAACATTATTGTTCCTTATAAAGACATATTGGGATTATTTAGGAAGATACTTTGTGACTGCAATATTCAGAAAGCTTTTAGTTTGATATTGACCAAACCATATTTAGTCTGTAAACTTCTTTCTTATTTGGTATTTTGACCTTTGGAAACTGCCAATCAGATTAAATTTGCCCTAGTTAGTTACTAAAAATGAAACTCAGAGAAAATAGTAACTAAAGGGTCTACAAAGAGTTTATTTAGAAATCTTACCTTGATATTAAAGGAATTATTTTTTCTGCAAGTTTATAAATTCCTGGAAGCCTAGTAATCATGTTTATTTATTTCCACAATGCTTATATTAATGAATGTATGTTGAATAAATTAATGAAATTCCAAGGAGACATGTCTACAAATTTTTGTCTTTTTATTGTTGTTCATTTGATTCCTCGATTTAGAGA
The DNA here is from genome assembly GCF_037783145.1 of Equus przewalskii. Taxonomy (NCBI): domain Eukaryota; kingdom Metazoa; phylum Chordata; class Mammalia; order Perissodactyla; family Equidae; genus Equus; species Equus przewalskii. Next base: position 42,679,618 of record NC_091847.1, on the reverse strand, counting down.
TTAATTTCATAAGTTTGTGGGTGTTATAATTTCGGAAATTCCTAGTTTAGGAAGTAGATAATATTGATTTTAGATAAATTTTTATTTTTAGCAAGACCTGTCATTTATCTCTTTTCAAGGACTCTCTTCCTTTGATATTGGAGGACAGACTGTCTCTATGATTTGACTGTTACAAATTATCATTTAATTTAAGGAATATAGCCTGTTTTGCTCTAGCAAGAATTCCTATATGATAGGAAAATTAGCCAAGTACAGTTTTATATAAATGTATATAAAAGATCACTGTAATGATTGAGGTGAACTGATCTAATTGAGGTGAAACTCGATAACAGTTGGTTATTTGGATAAAGATAGTTGTAAAGCTTCAGGGAGAGTGATGAGGTTAGCCATGTGTAGGGATCAGTGGTTCCTGTCAATGGAAAGAGTAGAAACTGGTGCTCTTCTCTTTTCTTCTGAGTTGTATGTCTCTTTCCTCCTCTGTATAAGCTCTGCAAAGACAAGGGTGGCGTCTTTCACTTTGGTACACACTAAATGAATATTTGATGTACTGAATTGGTTGAGGTAGGAGAAAGAAAAGGGAGGCAGAATGCTAGAGATGCAAAAGTTAAGGTCGTATTTAGTTTAATTATAGTTCTAATTGGCCTCTACTATTGATCCTATGTGATTGAAATAGCGCTTTGAGGATCTTAAGTTTAAAATAGATTGATGTGTTTCCAGCTGTGTCTGAACTGGCTGCTCTGGTGCTCACTTGACTTTAAAAACACTTGAGGCCAGTGGAAAGTGGGGAAAAAGGAAGACAGATTTAATATATACTCCAAGAGGAGAAATTATACTATATTGAATGAATTAGGACCCCAAAAAAAGACAAAGGTTAAAAAGGATCCATGAGGCCAGCCCCATGGCCTAATGGTTAAGTTCAGCATGCTCTGCTTTGGTGGCCTGGGGTCAGTTCCCAGGCCTGGGCCTACACCACTAACTGGTGGCCACGCTGTGGCAGTGACCCACATACAAAAATAGAGGAAGATTGGCACAGATGTTAGCTCAGGGAAAATCTTCCTCAGCAAAAAAAAAATCGTTTTTGTGAAGCAAAAGAGGTGATATAATTGATATTACTGGAGAAGTTGGAAATAAAGGACTATAATGAGGCAGTAAAGTGTATGCCACATGAAGGACATAGCATGATGAAAAGGCATAGCCTTGTTAGTCAGAAAATCTGCATTCAAGTTCACACTTCCTCTAGTTACCAGTTATGACCTTTGCAACCCTCAGTTTTGCCATCTCTAAAATGGAAGAAAAATTAATCTTTTACGTACAGAGATATTGTCATGATGATTGAGTGTGATAATACATCTTCTCTTTTAGAGATTGTTTGGATGTAAGAACCTGAAATCTATGTACTAACTCAAATAAAACAGGGATATATTTTAGAGTACAGGGGAATTAATTGCTATAACTTAGAAATATTACCTATCTCATAAAAATTTTAAATTTTTAGGGGGCCAGCCCTAAGGCTGAGTGGTTATGTTTGTGTGCTCCACTTTGGTGGCCCAGGGTTTGCCGATTCAGATCCTAGGTACAGACCTACACACTGCTCCTCAGGCCATGCTGTGGTGGCACCCCACATAGAAGAACTAGAATGATCTTCAACTAGGATATACAACTATGTGCTGGGGGCTTTGGGATAAACAAAAAGAGGAAGATTGGCAACAGCTGTTAGCTCAGGACTAATCTTAAAAAAAAATTAAATTTCTACTGTGACCCTACTCTCTTCATATCTCTCTCTTTCTCCCTGGGATCTCATGGTCTATCATCAATTCATTTCTCTGAATTCCTGTGCCATTCTTTATGATATTTTTGGCCAAGAGTAACAGAAAACCTGATTACAAGAGGCTATACAACAAGAGATTCATTATCTTATGTAACAAGATATTTGGAGGTAGGACAGATCCAAGGTTGGTAATTCAACAGCTCTGCTCTGTTATCATGGACCTGGTTCTTCTCGTCTTTATACTTTTCTACCTCAGCCTGCAGGGAATGTCCTCTTAAGCTGGCCCCTTCCAGGATCCCCAGATAGATACCTCAGTCTCAGGCATCAGCTGTCTTCAAGGAGAAAAGGGATGTCTTTTCCTGTACATTTCTTTTTGAGAGCAAAGACAACTTGTTAGGTATATCCAGGCAATAATCTTATTTATAAACTACATAGCATTATACAAGTAGTTTTAAAGTTATTCATGAACTATTCAAATGGAGATATTATGAAGATGCAAAGTATGGAATCAGAAAAAAGTTTAGAAAAACTCCAAGTTTCACTCTGGGACATACTTTATTGATAGATTAGAAATTATCCATAGTCATGTATAAACTGTTTAAATTTGTAGAAATTTTATTCATTTAAAGTACCTTCCATATTAAAGTTTATTATAGTAGTTGCTATAGTGAACACTAAAATGAATAAATAATATATCTAAAAATCTCACAGAGGCAATCAAAAATATACAAAAATAAGAATGACACAAAACCAGAGGAAAGACCAAGGTCTACCTCAATATGAGGGAGGGAATTGAGGAAAAATTCATAAAGAAGTGACATTTGACCTCTACAAGTTGGGATAGAGAAAGGCTACCCACGGCAAGTGAAACAGAGTAAGCATAGACTTGCAAAAAGCAAAGTTGTAAATGCGTGCATAATGTTAGAGGATCATGAGAAGTTTCATTTTACAAGATCAACGAAAATAACAGTAACATTTAAGCTGGGTTTTGATCATGGAATGCCCTGAGGGTCAGCATAAGAAGTTTCATCTGAACAGTTGGAAGCCAGAAATCATTCATTATTTAGGGGAGACAGTAATATGTGCTTTGAGAAAAGGAATTGGTCTGCAGTATGCTGGGGAACTTGGAGCTCTAGAGACTCTCTACAATAGTCTGAACAAATCCATAATTTCAACGAGAGTTTAATGGGAGTGAAAATGAAAGCTCAAATCCATGAGAACAGCCCCAAGTTGTGAAGGTGTAAAACTTAATCACTCTGATTTAAGGAAAAGGTAACTGAGATTTTTGAACTTTAGGAATTGGAGAAAAGATAATGCCTTTACAAGAAATATGACAGGAGGAGGAGAAGTTGGTTCAGAAGATGCTATGAGTTGTTCAGATTTGAATCCAATGCATTTAGGATATCAACAGGACTTCAGTTGCAAACATTGGGGAAATTCAGGTGTGAAGTTTAAAAGAAAATGTTACTAAATTAGGAGATTCAGATATCATCATCATATTGAGAATATGTGAGAATATAAGAAGAGGATAAAAGTGAAAATCAAAACAATTCGTGAGATGAAAAGTAACAAAGACTGGTTACTTTCTCGTAATAAGATGCGTCATTGTAACAGCATCATATGATATTTACAGTTGCTGCATGAAGTTACATGTCTCATCTTAATTGATTCTCTTAGAAACATGCCCCAAAGGTGTTAGTAGAATTGTTTTATAGTTTGTGAGACTGCTATTCAAAGAGGTTAGACAACTTGCCCGAAATCAAGCAGTCGGAAATCAGAGAAATTGGAATATTTGTGCTTGTCTTTGGACTCGAAATTTCACCTTTAGTAATTTATAATGAACTGAAGTTAGTACAAAATCTTTGGATCTAAAATATCATTATTATATAAGTGAAATAAATATGCATACATATGAGATCCAATAGTAATTCTCAGGAATTCTAGATTTAATTAAATAATCTAAACGCCTTTACTGTTCTCTAGATTCTATCAAATTTTTAATCAAAGTTTGTTCATTCAGATTTTATGCAATATCAGGATAAAATGAATGTGTTGTGGTGAGAATTCAGGCAAATATGTAATCAAATTGCCATGAACTGAGGCTTAAGATGTAGTACCTGTGAATACTTGCAGTTGGCAAATTAAACCAATCAAATATTTCATGGATTTTACTAAAAATTCAAAGTTTAAAAGCCCCTCATTAGGCAAATGATGAATAAATTTTAATAAAAAACAAAAGTGTCGCTTTGCTTTCCTATTGCACTTTTCCAAAATCCCAAAGGGTTAGGAACTCAATAGTACACCTATGTTCAACATTAATTTGTTTGTAAGGACGTCTGTGCCTTCTGCTTTGCTTATTTGCATCTTAAGTTTGTGTATTTACAAAATTTGACTACTCAAGTAGCAGATGCCATTTTTAATGTTCTGCATCAATATTTTTAACCCCTTGGGTTTCTATTTTATGCCATATACTAACAAATATACATATTTATATATATATGTATATATATATATACACACACACACATACATATACACGTATACGTATATACATATGTTGGAAGGATGTTTATTCCTTAAAATAAAACCTTATTTTTCCTCATTACTTACAGATAGATAGCTAGATAGCTAGATAGCTAGATAGATAAAGGCATTTGTTCCTTAAAATAAAACAGTATTTTTCTCTACCTTTCCCTTGGAGATGGCCCTTCTTTACTAAGGTCTATAGAGGGCCTTAATAGGCTGCTTTTAATAGCGGTATGTGGGCAACAGGATGGTTAATTTCACGAGTATTATTAGTTTATGAATATTCATTAAATTTGTTTTTAAGCAGCAATTCAACTTTGTAAATGGTTGCAGCCAGAAAAAGCTCTAATTAGAGGAATTAATTAGGACTTGGAAAGGTGAACAGGGATTTGTGGGCATTCAGAAGGGGTATTTTCTCAACAAGAGACAGATACCTCCCAGGGAGCTGGCAATACAGTTTGCACGTACACCAGGTGAAAGAGAACAGTGAGTTTCAAGCCTTAAGGCAGAGTGGAGGTCTGTTGTTCAAGTTAGCACAGGACATCTTGCAGATTACAGGACATCCAGGTCTTTCCTTGGTGGAATTCATCTTTTAAAAGATCTTGTTACCAACATTCAAAACTCACATTTAATCCTAGTAAAAAGTTAAACCCAGTTAAACAAGAATAATGTGACAATGGAAACTATTTTCCATAGTCGGAGTGGTGCGTCTTTCCCTCTCAGTTATCTCCATAACATGATGACGTCCCTGCCACCAGAAACCCAAAGGAAGCAGCTGCTCTGAATATGTACAAACAAAAGAAGCTGTTACTATAGCAACCATAGAACTCTGTGGAAAAGCTCTCCCTTTAGCACTAGCCAATCCCTCTCTTCACCCCTCCCTCCCATCCTTTTGTGCACCGGTACACACTGCCTTTGGACAGATATGGTGATTGTGATTTGACTGCACTGGGGCGGGGTAGGGGCTGGAGTGAACAGTTCAGTTGGCATTTACACTTTGCAAGAGCTGGAGGACTTGGTTCTGGCCAAAGCTTATGAGAAGGCTGCAGAAATTGACACTTACAGAGCATTGGATTGCTTCATTCCCTAACTTTTCTTTATTATCCTTTAAAACATACTACTGGCCTCTCATTCTCTACTTGATGAAGTAATGATGTCTATTCCATCTCTGTCTTTCATTTCAGTTTTCATCCCTAGCCCATATTCATGCCCATGAGCCAAATGCGGCATGGCTGAATGGAATCTGTGGACTGCTGATTCCACAGTTGCTAATGAATTGGATGAAAGATAGAACTGTTTTGACTTCAGAGGTAAATGGGTGGTGTTAGATGTTAAAGGTTGTTGTTGTGTTTTTCCAAATGGTAGAAAATATAGTCATAGTTTAGCAAAATTAAAGCCAGCTTCAGAAACCCTGTCCTAAATAATTAAAATTCTAGTTATTTATTCTCAATTTTAATGTTCCATAAAGTTTTGTCTTGATTAATCTACCAACAATATCTTTCATTTAGTTTTATATCTCCTTTGGTAGTCAGCCTTCAATTTACTAATTGCTTGTACTCCCAAATTAGTTTGGAAATCAATAATTTAGGTACTTAAAATTAGTTTTTAAGTCAATAATTTAAAACTGGGAACATATTTTGATGTGGACACTATCTGCTAACTATCTTGCTAACACAAATCATGGCATTTTGTTAACACAAATCTGTTTATCCCTCATGTCGCTTAGATATTTTATCTTGGCAAGGAAATGTTGTAGAATACTATTTTACTTTTAAGTGTATAGCAAGGTCCTTTATAAATAAACTCCAGATCCAAAAACACCTTGAAGTAGGCTTTCTAATGGGGCCTAACGCTGCTAAAATTTGTTCACATGAAAACTAAAATCCTGAATTTAAAAAGTGTTGAAGAGGAAATTCTCTTATCAGTTATTACAACATATTTTAAAACTTTATAAGTAAAGCTATAAAAACAGGTCAATGGGACAAGATGCAAAACTCACAAGACCCAATTATTTATGAGGTTTTAATATATGATGAAAGCACCTTTCCAAGTGTTTGGGAAAAGGATGGATTCATTAACAAATGGTGTGGGCACAATTTTAGTAGCCATCGGGGAAAAAAAGTGGGTGTACATCTTAAATCTTACATCATAATAAATTCTGAAGTGGACAATTGTTAAATGTAAAGCAATGAAACTGCAATCATAGTGAAGACCATGGGAGAAAGACATTCAGAACCTGAAAAACTACTTTTTGCCTATCAAGTTGAAAAAAAGAATCATCTATTTGTATATGGTGTTGAGAAGGGTGTGGAGAACAAACACTCTCATCCATTGCTGGCGGGAATGTAAATTGGTAAAACTTTTATGAAGGACAATTCAAGTATAGCTTTTGAAATTTCAAATATACATATCCTTGAATTGAGTAATTTCACTTCTAGAAATGTACCTGCAGGTACAATTAGACACACTAGGAATGCCAGGATTGCATGTTTATTCATTGTGGTAAAAATTAGAAATTCTGTTTATGCCTGTGAATATAATATGGGTTAAATAAATTCTTTTACAGCCATACGATAAGAGGCAGCCATCAGAGAAAGAGAGAGAGAGAAGATCTTTTTAAACTCTTTATAATCTGATAGGAATAATCTCAAAGATCAAATGTTAAATTTTTGAAAAGCAAAGTGAAGAACTTATGTATAGAGTATTATACCTTTTGTGCAAAAATAAAAATGACATCTGCATGTGCGTATGTGTGTGTGCATGCAATTTGCTTAGAACCTCTCTGAAAGGACACACGCACGCAAAGACACTAGAAACATCAAAAGTTTCTAGAGAGGTAGCCGGGTATTTGGGTAACCTAGGTGGGAGGGAGACTTCATTTTATACCTTCTGTACCTTTTGAATTTTTTAGTGTTACCGATTCAAAAATAAATTTATGTAAAATTGTCTAAAAACTATTGCTTTCTAATCTTCTTGCTCAGATGTTGGGCAGACAACTGAAAGGAGACAGCTGTGAGAGTGACCAAAATTAAAGCCCATGATGAGACTTCTCTCCTTCCTCTTCAACTATTCTTTGGCTGACATATCCCTCTTGCTACCTTCCCATTGTTTCCGCTGTCCTATTGATCTTGGAAACAAAGGCAGGGAAGGAATAACATTGGTTAAGGATGAAAATCATTTCCAGATTTCCTCAAGATAATTTGAGACCACCCTAGGTCAGAGAACAGTTTTGTATAATCTTGAGGGACTGTCCCTGCAGATGGATTTGTAACAATATGTATTTCTTATTCATTCCTGAGTGGAAAGATGTGAAATTTGTTAATGGCTACACACATGTAAGTAGGCATTGATGTGTTCACCTGAAGCTCGCCCATCACTTTTGAGGCATGTCTGGTGTAAGCCAAGTATCATCTAGTACACCTATGTATTTAGTAGTAACTCAACAAATATTAATTGATATTAAGGATCATAAATAAACTCAGTGTGCAGCCAGCTTGACTCAGATCTATATAAACAGACTGGTTATCATTTTAAGGGCCTTTTCCCTGGAAAAACATTTAATTAAACTTTTTAAGAGTTACTAGATACAGGATCAACTGTAATGTATCATTATGTGTCATGAAACTTTTGTTAGTGCTTTTTAGAAAGAACTCTACTTTTGGTAACTATTTTCTTCAGATGAGATTAATATGCACAGTTAACCAGGTTATATTTTAAAAATCAATAAAAATTCTGTAATATCATAGACATGAAAAAGAACAAAGCCAACTAAAATATATAGATAGAAGTCCAGCTTAAAAAGAGATCTCTGCTGGCCAAGCTTTTTTGTTTCATTTTTGAGGAACTCACTGATTTTCTGATCAATTTGGAACTTGGACTTATGAAAAAATATTTTGACAACAAAGAGATACTAGACAGATTTGAAAAGTTCACAAAAGGGATTCCATTTCCATGTTCTTGACCTTCCTTTTGCTAATAATCAGGACTTTCACAAATTCACAAGCCCTTTCTTCTACTTAGATTTTTGTTTTATTTACTTTTACATAAACTTTCGTTCCATGTTAAGGTACATGTGCAAAGTGTGAGCAACATTGGCTAGCGTTGGAAGTGGACTATTCCAGTAAGTAAGGGGCACAGGTGATTTCAAGCCTTCTGGCCTTTTGTGTCGCACACACACATAAATATGCACACACACACACAAATACTTTAAAAAGAAAGAGAAAGAATATAGGAAAGAAAATGACATGTTAAGATTTTTTTAAATAGTGGAGAAAGAGAGGAAAAGAGAATGAAAAGCAGAACATTTAATGTAAAAGAAAAAATGCAGAATTTTGGCATCAGGGTGAAGATAAGTGAAATTCATTCATTTTGTTATATTTTTCATTATATATTCATTTTTCATTATATGTTGGACCAGCTCCACAAAAGACAGTAAGATGACCACTCCTCATTCATACTAAACACACTCTCTATTATATTCAGTGAACATTTTCCTTATCTTTAGAAACACCTACTGTTAGGAGAACAGTGTGGTGTCAACAAAGTAGGCTATATTGCCTCAAACTCCTATGAAGATGATCCTCAAACACATAGCAAAGACCTACCATATATTGGAAACTCCACAGAATGGGAAATATTGAAATTATCAAGAAGAATTCTAACAGGGTGAGGTTCAAGGTGTGCATGCTCAGTGTTGACAATCTTAGTTCTCATTCTTAAACATAAAGTCAGAAGTGAGCTGATAGTTATTTAAATATTTACATAGATAAAAAGACATGTGTGTACATATTTTTTGGACTTGTACACATACCAGGATTCAAGTATCATATATTAAAGGAGTTTTGACATTTATATCTTCTATTCATTTTCCTCTCCCTGCACCCTGAATTCAGGTCTGTTCAGGCTTTCTTTCTTTTCTTCCACCTTGCCCTCCTAAGGGTAAGTTTATTGTTGAATGTTGGCATCAGGAGCAGACTCAGACTGGTCTTCTATTTTCTGCTCACCTGTCTTCTTGTTCCTCCTTCCGTATCCCTTTCCTACACACATCAAACAAAATCTGTAAAGTCAGTGTAAATATTCATGTCAGTATCATGACATTTTAATATATGCTTAATTTCTTTTTAAGTCTCTATTTGATGTTTATATGGCTATATATGTCTAACAATTTAAAAATATAACTGCCTTAAAAATTATGTTAGCTAACCAAAATTTGTTGGCTAGGCTTTCTTTACTATTTAACGTAAATTTATTTTTGTTGGAGTAGACTTATATATGATCCTTCATAACATGCTAAAATATCATGAATTTAGGAAAATAAATGTAAACTTAAAACTGCATCTGCTTAGAGATATTTGTGTTTACATCTGGTAAGTGCTTTTAATTTTTGGAAAATAATTCATAAATTGATTTTTCTGGCATCTATATCCAAGCCTACATTGTTTATCCTCTGTCAATTTTGTTCTAGCTCTTGTACTTGTGGTAATTTGTAGAGGGAAAGATTATTTATGCCTGGGCATAATCCAAGTGAAACAATTAGTCTATTTTGTCCATTGTTTTGAAAAAGCATTTATATATCATTTTGCATTTTTAGTAGTTTCTAATGATACCTTAGAATAATCTTGCTGGTTTATACCAGATTTTATCAACTTTATCAACATTTAGATAATTGGGGAAGAAAGTACAAAGTCCTGTCTAATTAGAAAATATTATAAAGGAAGCTACATGGAGAAAAATATTCCCTTGGAAAGGATTTCCTTCTTAATATTTATATAAAATATTGCTACCTTGTACCTTGAATTTTTATGGACACACGAGCCATGAAATCAAAGCATCACTGGTTCTTATAGATGTTGATATTTTTCTTTTATAGAATGAAACTTTCCAAGACATCACACTAACTGTAAATTTTCCGGTTTCTGACTTACAGTTCTCTGACTTGAGATTTACATGAAACCTTAGGGAATTTTATAGTCATAGTAATACATTATTGGAGAATATTGACCCATTCCTGATGTGGAAAATATGACAAAGGAAACAGCAAATATTTGGAAAGAAAATAGTAGAAAGAAAGTTTACAAACACTGTTTACTGGTATAAAATCTTACCTTCAGGCAGAGAAACTTCACACACCCACACACACACTTCACACACGCTCTCTCATGTGCACACACACACCGCTAAGCCCTAAGGCATCTTTATTATGCTTTCCTTGATCCACTATCATACTTGTCACATTGTTTACACATCTGTCTGATTAAAGACAAAAAAGCTAAATTTTATCCGCAGAGGCTGTTGTAGTAGTTGGCACTCAGTAGGTACTGAATAAATATCTAATGGATGAAGGAACCAAGAAGCACAAGTCATGTAAAACACTTGTGCTACAAATGCTTTCTTTCCAGATCAATTTTCCCCAAGTTAATCAACCTAACTCAGGAAAAATTACCAGCCCTCCAACGTACCCTGGTCCTTTGTTTCTTCAACCCAATTCCTAATACCTCCTTTCTTTCTTTTGTCTAATTCAGTCCAACATTTACTGCCTCTGGAGACATGCAGCTCTGACCACCCTATTTCCTACCAATTTACCGGCAGAAATAGAAAGAAGCATACTGTGTAGCTTTCAGTGAGTAATTTGCAGTTTTAGGTAATAAAAATCAACAGTGTATGGATGCTATTTGCAATGAACAAACAATATCTACTTGGCCTATCGTAAATGGGAAACAAAATGGCATAGTGGTAATTGATATAAGAATGAATATAGATCAAAGACTTTTTCTTTAAAATGCTGACCAGTTGGTAATTTAAAAAGTGACTTGGAAATAATACTTTTAGTGTTTATTGAGTACTCGGAATGGTGCTTAGCGAACTATGGTCACTGTCTTAAAGGAGTGTACATTCATTCTCTTATGAAAGTCAATTTGTATTTGTATAATTCAGACAAAGTTATACAAGCTTAAAGAAATGTATCAATTGGAGGAGATCTTGGGACATGGTTCCTGAACTACTCTTAAAAGAGTGGGTAAAAAAATGGAAAGAAGAAAAATCCGTAGTAGCAGTGAAGGATCTTATCGTCTCTTTTCTATTCATCATATAATAAAATGGTTTCAAGGTGTCATAAGGAATCTGTTATTTTAATGGCTGTATATCTTTCTTTCCTCTCAGTCAAGTTAAAAACACTGCTTACATAATAGTTTCTTAAATACATAGAATATATTGACAACTTATTCTGGATAAAATGCAGTTTAAGATCTAAAGAAGACAGAGGGATGCAGAAAGAAAGGGAGTCTAGCCGCCCTTGGGACCTAGAGAGATCAACAATGGATAACGACTTCCCAAATCCTCTACAACACTGAGGGACTCACCTTTACTGTGCTTCCTTTCCTTGGAGTATCAGCACCCAACCTAAACTAGCTTATGGAGAGAGTTGAGACTTAGGAGAACGAGAGATGCTGTTGAAATTAAAGGAATGTTTAAACATTCCAACTGTTGGAAGGACAGAAGCTGTAGCACTGATACAGCCATATCTCAGAAGCAACTGAAACCACAGACTCAAATACCACCTGACACACTTGTCTAATTCCTGTGTGATGTGCATTACATTCTCACACAGGTTTTCTCCAACTGGTAGAGGGGAATGTACTGTTAAAAGTTGCCAGGTTTGGGCTGGCCTGGTGGCGCAGCAGTTAAGTGTGCACATTCTGCTTCAGCAGCCTGGAGTTTGCCAGTTTGGATCCCGAGTGCTGACATGGCACTGCTTGGCAAGCCATGCTGTGGTAGGCGTCCCACATATAGAGCAGAGGAAGATGGGCATGGATGTTAGCTCAGGGCCAGTCTTCCTCAGCAAAAAGAGGAGGATTGGCAGCAGTTAGCTCAGGGCTAATTTTCCTCAAAAGAAAAAAAAGTTGCCAGATTAGGGCGCCTACCCTGTGGCATAGTGGTTAAGTTTGGTGTGCTCCACTTCAGCAGCCTGGAGTTCGTGGGTTCAGATCCCTGGCATGGACCTACACCACTTGCTACTCATTCTGTGGCGGCTGCCCACATCAAAAGTGGAGGAAGAGGCACAGATGTTAGCTCAGGGTGAGTCTTCCTCAGCAAAAAAAATAAAAAAAATTTGCCAGATTAATCTGATGTAGTCCTATTTGTCTATTTTTTCTTTTGTTTCCCTTGCCTGAGTAGACATGGTATTCAAAAAGATATTGCCAAGACCCATGTTGAAGAGTGCACCACCTATATTTTCTTCTAAAGTTTCTGCAAAGCAAAGAAAACCACCAACAAAATGAAAATACCACCCACAAGCTGGGAGAAAGTATTTACAAATCATATATCTGACAAGGGATTAATTTCCAAAATATATAAAGAACTCATATAACTCAACAACAAAAATATGAACAACTCGATTGGAAAAGGGACACAGGATGTGAACAGACATTTTTCCAAAGAAGATATACAGATGGCCAACAGGCACATGAAAAGATGTTCAACATCACTAATTATTGAGGAAATGCAAATCAAAACTATAGTGAGATATCGCATCACACCCGTCAGCTTGGCTATAATTAACAAGACAAGAAATAACAAATGTTGGAGAGAACGTGGAGACAAGGGAACCCTCATACACCACTGGTGGGAATGCAAACTGGTGCAGCCACTGTGGAAAACAGTATGGAGATTTCTCAAAAAACTGAAAATAGAAATACTGTATGATCCAGCTATTCCACTTCTGGGTATTTACCCAAAGAATATGAAGTCAACAATTCAAAAAGACTTATGCACCCTCATGTTCCTCACAGCCTCATTCACAACAGCAAAAATGTGGAAGCAACTCAAGTGCCGACCAATGGATGAATGGATAAAGAAGATGTGGTGTATATATACACAATGGAATACTACTCAGCTATAAAAAAGATGAGATCTTGCCATTTGTGACAGCATGAATGGACATTGAGGGCATTATGCTAAGCAAAATAAGTCAGACAGAGAAAGACAAATACCATGTGATTTTACTCATATGTGGAAGGTAAACACGTAGATAAGGAGAAAATATCAGTGATTACCAGAGGAAAAAAGGGGTGGAGGCAGGCAGCAAGGCGTGAAGGGGCACATGTTTATGGTGATGCATAAAAACTAAACTATTCGTGATGAACATGACAAAATCTATGCAGAAACTGAAATATAATAATGTACACATGAAAGTTACACAATGTTAAAAGTCAATATGACATCAAAAAATAAAAAAAAGAGGGAGAGAATTATATATTTGCTGAAATACATACAAAATATCTTAGGAAGGATGGACATTAAACTCATGATAGGGCTGTATTGGGGAGAGAAACCAGATAGCTAGAAGGAGGTTTTCTCCCTGTACATTCTCATAGCTTTAGCATTGGTGCCATGGGAATACACATCATCATAAATAAATGAACGCATTTTTCAATAAAATAAATATTTTTTTAAAAAGTTGCCACATTAAAATCAGACTTCCTGACTTCAAGGGCCAATCACTCATTTGCACTAAGACTTGGGTAACAATTCTAATCTATAATTTCCTCACCTGTAAAATGTTGTGACTAATGATAGCATTGTTGTAAAACGTTTAAAGTGCTTAGCAGAATGTCTGAACCCAACAAATATCAACTGTTGTTTTTGCTGTTGTTGAAACAGATATTTTGGCTTTGGGCTCTCACTTCTCACAGTGCTGTTGCTTGAGACAGACAGTTTCTCTTCCCCAGGTTCTGATTTCAAACAACTTGAGAAAGTCACCAATTATCCTAGGTGTGGTCATGTGTTCAGACTATAAGGATACGGGGACTATGGAACTACAAAGCTGAAGTCAGAATGGGGAATGGGGGCATTTCAAGAGGAAGAGAGAGAAAGGATGCTGAGCAGAGCAAGCAATAGATGCTCTCCACAGATATCACCGATATCTGTCCTCTGCCTACACTAAATCTCCCTTCATAAGCTTGCTTGAGTGGGTCTAATCACATCTCTGATATAGATATTGATACAATTATAGGTATAAATGTAGAGGAAGATAAATGTCCACATAGATTAGATAAGTATTATATGGCCAAAAGATAATTGTCAGTTTTTATAGAATAGCAAAAACAAACAGTTTTGCTGTAATATGTCAATCTGATTCTTACACAGAGAAACTTTTAGAAGGCATTCATAAACTTAGAAATCCCTGCCAAGCAACTAGAATGATATATTAATTATAATTAGCTGCTATTCTACATGTAAATAATGTATTGTTCATAATTGAAAGAATAATGGTCTGTGCTGATCTCTCTAAGGAAGTTTTATTAGCATGCATATCTAGAGATATTTTAAGTGTGCGGTTCAAAAAGATCATATTTATGCATTCAATAAAATATATATTTAAAAGGGAAATCCTTGTTGAGCAGATGCTGCAATGAAATAAATGCAATGAAATAAAATATTGTAGCTGAGCTTATTTGTATGCATATCAGACACTTAACATTTCTGGTGTAATTAGGTTTTAAAGACAAATGATTCACTGCTTTTGATCACATTAAGAATACCAGGCATATGATTCAGAAGATACCATTTAGGGGACTAACAGAGGATGGTTAATTAAAATCACTTAGCCACAAATCAAAATGTATATATTTTGGTTTTTTTACTGAGGTCACAATAGTTTATAACGTGTGAAATTTCAGTTGTTCACTATTATTTGTCCGTCACCATATATACATGCCCCTTTACCCCTTTACCCCACCCCCCAACTCCTTTCCACTCTGGTAACCCCTAGTGTTTTCTTTGTCCACGTTTGTTTATCTTCCACATATGAGTGAAATCATACAGTGTTTGTTTTTTCTGTCTCACTTGTTTCGCTTAACATAATACCCTTACCACCCATCCATTTTGTTACAAATGGGAGGATTTTGTCTTTTTTTGTGACTGAGCAGTATTCCATTGTATATATATATATATATACACCACATCTTTCTTTATCCATTCATCAGTTGATGGGCACTTGGGTTGCTTCCATGTCTTGGCTATTGTGAGTAATGCTGCAATGAATATGGGGGGTGTAAATCTCTTTGCATTGTTGATTTCAAGTTCTTTGGATAAATACCCACTAGTAAGGTAGCTGGATCATATGGTATTTCTATTTTGAATTTTTTATACTGTTTTCCATAATGGCTTCACCAGTTTACTTTCCCACAGGCAGTGTATGAGGTTTCCCTTTTCTCCACATCCTCTCCAATATTTGTTATCTTTTGTCTTGGTGATTATAGCCATTGTAACAGGTGTGAGGTGATATCTCAGTGTAGTGTTGATTTGCATTTCACTGATGATTAGTGTTGTTGAACATATTTTCATGTGCCTATTGGCCATCTGCTTTGGAAAAATGTCTGTTCCTATCCTCTGCCCATTTTTTGATTGGGTTGTTTTGTTGCTGTTGTTGTTGTTGAATTGTGTGAGTTCTTCATATATTTTGGAAATTAACCCTTTGTTTGATATGTGATTTGTACATATATTCTCCCAGTTGGTGGATTGTCTTTTTGTTTTATTCTTGGTTTCCTTTGCCTTGCAGAAGCTCTTTAGTCTGACAAAATCCCATTTGTTGTTTTTTTCTTTTCTTTCCCTTGCCCGAGTGGACATGGTATTCGAAAAGATCCTTCTAAGACCTATGTTGAAGAGTGTACTGCCTATATTTTCTTCTAGGAGTTCCATGGTTTCACATCTTACATTCAAGTCTTTAATAATTTTGAGTTAATTTTTGTATGGAGAAAGATAATGGTCTACCTTCATTCTTTTGCTTGTGGCTGTCCAGTTTTCCCAACACCATTTACTCAAGAGGCTTTCCTTTCTCCACTGTACGTTCTTAGCTCCTTTGTCAAAGATTAGCTGTCCATAGATGTGTTGTTTTATTTCTGGGCTCTCAATTCTGTTACCTTGGTCTGTGTGTCTGTTTTTGTGCCAGTACCATGCTGTTTTGATTCCTACGGCTTTGTAGTATATTTTGAAGTCCAGGATTGTGATGCTTCCAGCTTTGTTCTTTTTTCTCAGGATAGTTTTACCCATTTGGGGTCTTTTGTTGCCCCATATGCATTTTAAGATTCTTTGTTCTATATCCATGAAGAAGGTCATTGGGATTCTGATTGGGATTGCATTGAATCTGTAGATTGCTTTAGGTAGTATGGACATTTTAACTCTGGTTATTCTTCCAATCCATGAGCACAGAATATCTTTCCATTTCCTTATGTCATCATCAATTTCTTTTGATAGTATCTTATAGTTTTCATTCTATAGGTCTTTCACCTCCTTGATTAAATTTATTCCTATATATTTTATTCTTCTTGTTCCAATTGTAAATGAGATTGTATTCCTGAGTTCTCCTTCTGTTAGTTCATTATTAGAGTATAGAAAGCCAGCTGATTTTTGTAAGTTGATTTTGTACCTTGAGACTTTGCTATAGTTGTTGATTATTTCTAACAACTTTCAGATGGATTCTTCAGGGTTTTATATATATAAAGTCATGTCATCTGCAAATAGCAAGATTTTCACTTCTTCATTGCCAATTTGGCACCTTTTATTTGTTTTTCTTGCCTAATTGCTATGGCCAAAACCTCCAGTACTTTATGTTGAATAAGAGTGGTGAGAGTGGGCACCCTTGTCTTGTCCCTGTTTTCAGAGGGATGGCTTTCAGTTTTCCCCATTGAGTATGATGTTGGCTGTGTGTTTGTCATATATGGCCTTTATTATGTTGAGGTACTTTCTTTCTATACCCATTTTACAGAGTTTTTTAAATCATACATGGATGTTGGATCTTGTCAAATGATTTCTCTGCATCTGTTGAGATGATCATGTGGTTTTTATTCCTCATTTTGTCAATGTGGTCTATCCCATTGATTGATTTGCACATGTTGAAGCATCCCTGAGTCCCTGGTATAAATCCCACTTAATAATGTTGTATGATCCTTTTAATGTATTGCTGTATTTGGTTTGCCAATATTTTGTTGAGGATTTTTACACCTATGTTAATTAGCAATATTGGCCTGTAATTTTCCTTCTTTGCATTGTCCTTGTCTGGCTTTGAGATCAGGCTGATGTTGGCCTTGTGAAATATATTAGAAAGTGTTCTATCTTCTTCAATTTTTTGGAATAGTTTGAAAAGGATAGGTATTAAATCTTCTTTGAATGTTTGGTAGAATTCTCCAGAGAAGCCATCTGGTCCTGCACTTTTATTTTGGGGGAGGTTTTTGATTACTCTTTCAATCTCTTTGCTTGTGATTGGTCTATTCAGATTCTCTATTTCTGCTTGGTTCAGTTTTGGGAGATTGTACGAATCTAAGAATTTATCCATTTTTCTAGATTGTGCAATTTGTTGGCATAGAGTTTTTCATAGTATTCTCTTGTAATCCTTTGTATTTCCGTAGTGTCTGTTGTTCTCTTCTTTCATTTTTAAGTTTATTTATTTGAGCCTTCTCTTACGTTTTGTTAGTGAGTCTGGCTAAGGGTTTGTCAATTTCATTTATTTTCTCAAAGAGCCAGCTCTTAGTTTCATTGATCTTTTCTACCATTTTTGTTTGTTTCAATTTCATTTATTTCTGCTCTAATTTTTATTATTTCCCTCCTTCTGCTGACTTAGATCTTTGTTCTTTTTTCTGTTAGGTGTAGTTTAAGATTGCTTCGTTCAGATTTTTCTTGTTTGTTAAGGTGGGCCTGTAGTGCCATGAATTTCCCTGTTAAGACCACTTTTACTGCATCCCCTCTGAGTTGGTGTTGTGTATTTTCATTTTCATTTGTCTCCAGATATTTTTTTATTTCTCCTTTAATTTCTTCAATGATCCATTGGTTGTTCAGTAGCATTTTGTTTATTCTCCAAATATTTGTCACTTTCCCAGCTTTTTTCTAGTAGCTGATTTCTAGTTTCATAGCATTATGGTCAGAGAAGGTCCTTGATATGATTTCAATATTCTTAAATTTATGGAGGCTGGCCTTGTTTCCCAACATATGTTCTATCTTTGAGAATGTTCCATGTGCACTTGAGAAGAATGTGTATTCTGCTGTTTTGGATGGAGTGTTCTATATTTATCTATTAAGTGTATCTGGCTTAGTTTTGCATTTAATTTAACTATTTCCTTGTTGACTTTCTGTCTGGATGATCTATCCATTGATGTAAGTGGGGTGTTAAGGTCCCCTACTGTTATCGTGTTGCTGTTAATGTCTCCTCTTAGGTCTGTTATTAGTTGCTTTATGTACTTTGGTGCTCCTGTGTTACGTCCGTATATATTTATAGGCATTATGTCCTCTTGGGCGAGTCGACCTTTTATCATTATATACTGTCCTCTTAGTCTCGCATTCCCGTTTTTATCTTGAAGTCTACTTTATCTGATATAAGTATGGCAACATGTGCTTTCCCTTGTTTGCCTTAGCTTGGAGTGTTGTCTTCCATCCCTTCACTCTGATCCTGTATTTGCCTTTAGAGCTGGGATGTGTTTTCAGGAGGCAACATATTGTTGACTCTTGTTTTTTAATCCATTTAGCCACTCTTTGTCTTTTGATTGGAGAATTCAATCCATTTACATTCAGAGTGATTATTGTAATATGAGGCTTAATGCTGCCATTTTATCACTTGTTTTCTGATTGTTCTGTATTTCCTTTGTTTTTCGTCCCACATATTTCAGTCTGCCAATTCAGTTTGGTAGTTCTCTATGATGGTGTTCTCAGTTTTCTCTTTATGTATCGTTTGTGTCTCTGTTATTTTTTGTTTAGTAGTTACCATGAGGTTTGTATAAAAGATTTTGTAGATGAGATAGTCCATTTTCTGATAGCCTCTTATTTCCTTAGTTTAAGCAGTTTCCTTCCCTTTCCTCTTCCCTGTTCAATTTATTGTTGTCACAACTTATTCCATTTTGTGTTGTGAGTTTGTGGTTAAAATGAAGTGATTATAGTTATTTTTGATGTTTTCCTTCCTTTTATCTTTAATATTATAATTAAGTGTTTGTTAACCTGTTCTGATAAAGAGCTGAAATTTTCTGATTTTGTCTGCCTTTTTATCTCCTTGCTCAAGGCTTTGTAAACCCTTTTTTGTTTTCAGGTATGAGGGCCTTCTTGATCATTTCTTGTAGGGAGAGTCTTGTGATGATGAATTCCCTCAGCTTTTGTTTCTCAGGGGAAGTTTTTATTTCTTCGTCATATTTGAAGGATATTTTTACTTGATAGAGTATTCTTGGCTGAAAATTTTTGTCTTTCAGAATTTTGAATATATCATTCCACTCTCTCCTAGCATTTAAGCTTTCTGCTGAGAAATCTGCTGAATGCTTGGTAGGGATTGCTGTGTAGGTTATGTTCTTCTTCCTCACTGCCCTTAATATTCTTCTTTTTCATTGACTTTTGCCGGTTTTATTATATATGTCTTGGAGAAAGTCTTTTTACGTTGCTGTAGTTCGGAGTCACATTAGCTTCTTTTGCTTGTAGTTCCAGCTCTTTCCCCAGGTCTTGGAAATTCTCAACTATTATTTCTTTGAACAAGCTCTCTGTTCCTTTCTCCCTCTCTTCTGCCTCTGGAATACCTATAATCCTTATGTTGCATTTCCTAATTGAGTCAGATATTTCTCAGAAAATTCCTTCGTTTCTTTTTAGTCTTAATTCTCTCTCCTCCTTCATCTGAACCATTTCTATATTTCTGTTTTCTAAATTGCTAATTCTGCCCTCCAGATCAGCTCTGTTATTTAAGGACTCCAGATTTTCCTTTATCTCATTCATTGTGTTTTCCATCTCCTACATTTCTGATTGGTTTTTCTTCATAATTTCAGTTTCCTTTGCAAAGAATTCCATCTGATCATTAATTTTATTCCTTATTTCATTGAACTGTCTTTCTGAGTTCTCTTATGACTCATTGAGTTTTTCTATGATAGCTATTTTGAATTCTCTGTCATTTAGATTGTGGATTTCTGTGCCTTCAGGATTGATTTCTGGGTGTTTGTCTTTTTCTTTTTCCTTCTGGTCTGGAGTATTATTATACTTCTTACTATTTGATGGAGTGGATTTGTGCTTTAGCATAGTGATAGTGTTTGGTCATAGATTCCACCCCTGCCATTTGTGGGGTGGGCAAGAGCTGTGTATTCTGTGTATTCTGTACTGCAATCCATGGCTGCTGTGCCTGTCTCCCTTGGAAGCTATGCTTACAGAGTCCATCTGCTCACTCACCACTGCTGCTTTACAAAGAATGTGAGCAGGCACTCTGGCAGAGGTCCCTTGCTCTGGCTGACCAACCAAGCTGCTCTTCCAGCCAAGGGAAGGGGCACTTTCTGTCATGTGTGTGATCCCAGGTGCACTTGCTGTCTGTCCTCATGGGCTGCTTGGCTTGGTGAATATGCCCCTGCAATTTCTTTTTTTTTTTTTGAGGAAAATTAGCCCTGAGCTAACTACTGCCAATCCTCCTCTTTTTGCTGAGGAAGACTGGCCCTGAGCTAGCATCCATGCCCCTCTTCCTCTACTTTATATGTGGGACACCTATCACAGCATGGCTTTTTGCCAAGCAGTGCCATGTCTACACCCCGGATCTGAACTGGTGAACCCCAGGCTGCTGAGAAGCGGAATGTGCGAACTTAACTGCTGTGCCACTGGGCCGGCCCTGCCCCTGCAATTTCTTAGCCTCCTCAGTGTGGAGCTTTCCCACAGGCTGGGAAGCAACTTGGAGAGCAAAGGCTTTCCCATGGATTACTGCCCCCTCTGCCCCTCCTCTCAGAGCTGTACACATCACTGTGCCCTACGTTGCTGCCATTGGGGGAGGGAAAGGAGATCCCCTTACCTCTTCCACTGCCTCCCAGAGGGTCCAGCAACTCCACTTTCAGATGTATGGCTGCGTGGGTCTCTCAGACGTCTAGTGAATTGTGTGAATGTCCTTTTCATGGTATGTTAGTGGTGAGAGTCTAAGGGAAGAGCTCACTCTGCCATGATGCTAACCTACATTTTTAAGGTAACTAAGTGATTATACATTTCCAATCTATGGATCACAGACCTTAAGAGGATGCAGGCTTATTGCATGGACTCCACAAATCCATAAGAGAAATCAACATTATATAAAGATTGAATTAAAAACATTCCTTGCAATATATGTGAATTCTCTCACATACAATGAGAAGTTGTTGAGATTGATAAAAATGTAAGTCAATTACTGAATAGTGATTTGAGGGCACTATTTATCTCTTCAACTAATGTATATCAGAACAAAGTATTACGTGTATACCTGAGACATTAAAAAAAATTATGTCAAGTTGTTTCTAAACTGGATAGGGTTTGAAGCCCCTGCTTTAGATTCTCACTGAAATGAGTCAGGTTTCTAAACTATGCTAATAAATTGTTAAGATAAATAAATGTTCTATCTAGCTATCATAAGCTATATTGATTTATAGCATTAAGAAATTATCTGCTGCATGCCACACAATTACTTAACATTGTGAAAATACTAAGACACTTTCCACTTAAGCTGCTTTCTTATCTCCCATTTTCAGTAAACACACTAGATACAAAGTTACCACAGGTCGATTCTTCAGAATTCTGCATCTTTTGAATATTTTAGTAGGTGGGACTTTGAACCCTAATTTGAAAATCTTAGTAGCTAAATTTAAAACAATTAATGGAAGCAAATAATAATTATCATCTAGAAAGTGGTTACTAATACATTTGTAACAGGCTTAAATTGCTTCAATTTTCTCTGGTTTTAAAAATTCTAAAAGTTTTCCTTTCTTAGCTGTTTTTCTTTTTTCGTTTCTTTTCTTCCTTTCCTCCTTCCCTCTCTGCCTCCCTTTGTTCCTTTCTTCCTTCATTCATTCCTTCTTTCCTTATGGTTTTTAAATCAAACCTGGCTTTCAACTTCTTTCCAACTCATGTCAGTGATAAGTCCAAAAGCAATCAATTTACTGCACCCTTACTGTTCTTGGATTGCAGTGGCCCCAGGGCTTACATAGGCCAAGAAAATGGGTTGAGAAGATCTGATTGGCTAATCTATTATGGTTACCACTGAAGCTGTACCTTGACTTATCCTGGGGGTCTACTTGAAAGATGGCATTTCTTCTGTCAAATTCACTCCCTCAGTGCCATGCTGGGCAATCCTCCCCAGATTCTAACAACATCCATGCAGCTACCCCTCCTCAGGGGTACTGCTTCCCAGGACCTGTGTGTGAGGCTAGGTTGCAGGCCTCCACCATTAACAGAAAATACAATCCAATTTACTTCTCTGTCTTGGGCAACTTCCTTTTATATTCAGGAGTCCCAAGGCCTCTATTCACTTTCTTATGTAGGTAAAAATAGTTTAATAATCCCTCCAGAGATCTAAATTTTCAAAAACAACTGTTGGTCCTGGAGCTAAAAGAAGCCCAGACTTAGTCCTTGCCTATATGTCTGGGAAAGAGTGGGAAAATACCTCTCTTTCTTTCTTGAAGAGGCAAAAATTTCTTAGGTCATTCAACAAGGAATTTTCATTGGATCAGCCTATTAGACTATATTTGGATATTCTTTATGTCACCCTTTTTCTTCCTTAAATAATTACCCATTTTTCCTTTATATTTCTTTGGACTCAAAATAGGTTCATAATGGTACCCTTAAACTTCCTCTTGTGCGTAGCAAATCTTGAGAGTTCAAAGCTTAGCTAAAAGGCAATAGACTTTTTATTGCTTGTCTGCTTTCAGTTTTTATTGAAATTTCTGTAAATTGACTCACGTTCTAGGTATACAAGATTAGTCTGTAAGGGTATTCAAGGGTAAAGCCTTTAGAAAAGAAATAACTCCTTAGAAATTTAATGCTTTATTAGAGTGGCTTGCATATATTTTGGAATCTAAAGCATTCACACAACTATAGAAATATTTTTTAAAGCAATTAAAATTGAGTTATTACTTAAAGCTAAAGAATTTCTTCAACATTTTTTGCCTGCTGTTTATATCAAAAATAACTTTTTTTCTCTGGTTTGATGAAACAATATATCCTCTAATACCAATATAACCTTGTTGCTTACACTGGATCCTGCCCAATATTTAATGCCTGCCTGGGAGCTCAGGCCATTGCATCTTCTGGGGATTACAGTGCAGCGTTGATCAGACTCCTAATGAAATGACATAGCTTTATTGCTAGAATTCAAATCAAGCAAGAATTTGCCTGATTTTCCTGACTTTGCATTGTCTCAAGGTGTTATGTTCCATATTTCCTGGAATATAAATATTCATTTGTTTATTCAACAAATATTTACTCAGCTCTCACTATAGGTCAGGCACAATAGGTCTCATGGAAACAACAGAGAAAGGGTAGGCTATTGTGCCTTTTCTTCTGTTTACAGACCAGCTCTACATATAAAGTCTTCAGTCTTACTTATTGTGCTGACTCTAGCCTTGGTTCTGCCCACACACAGTGAGCTCATTGAGAATCAGGATTCTCAGTAGTGCATGGTACAAACTCGTGTGGATTGAATGGTTGAGTGCATGAAAACTTAGCACTCAATGGCAGTGCTTCTGATAAGTGCTAAATTATTGGAGAAAGTGTATAACTTGACAATTCTCCCAAGAAACAGGATCTTTGGCGGCTATTTACTTGTCATGGAAATGCATGCCCTGCTTACTATCTTGTGAGAAATCTAGGGTCTGATATAATGTGCTCCCAGGACACAGTGGGGGAAAATCCTTTCACATCATTCTTCGTAGCAGGTTTGTAAGCTCTAAAGAAATAATCATCACTGCCTGGCAGTTCCTTTATTTAAAAATGTTTGTAATTTAAATACCTTTGTGGTCAAAAGTTTCTAGAGATATACATTTTCAGGGGAGGGAGTGGTTAACTCTATAATCATTTCAGGGAGATTGTATTTTGTTTTGTATTTCCTGCCAGATTTAAATTCTAGCAGTAAAGCTGTATCACTTCATCAGTAGTCTGATCAAGACTGCGCTTTTGGAAAGGGAAAAATGCATTAAATAGACTAATTGGGGAACCTGAAGGGTAGTCATTAAAATCAGCTGCCTTTTCAATACATGTTGAGAGATTTGTCTGGGAGCCTTTCTTTCAAATGATACTATTTCAATCATGCCTAACATTTAAATCTCTAAACACTGATATTCCCATTTTAATTTTAGCTGGCACCAGAAGGAAATGGTAAAACAGCAGATGATTACCTCAGTAATTTATTCCACATTTTCTAACAGCTTTACAGATTCAAATAAAAAATAATAATCTAAAAATGAAAAATACACAACTAAAATTAAACATAGAAAAATATTCTTAAGCCAAGAGATTTTTTTCCCTCATACTCCCCAAATGGTGAAAAGTAAATTCCACAGTGAAATGTAAACAGGATCTAATTTTATCACTGGTTATGTTTTGATGACTAACTTGAACTTTTTTTTTTTTAAAGTGAGATAGATTCAGGTCCTATTAATTTAAATTTTGTGATCGTTTAACTAAAGGATTAGTTGGTGTTTGTTTTTAAACTTACGTTATCTATGAGTAAATCTCACTTTAGAAACACCCTGTATATAAATTAAATTAAATTGCTCTTTAAAACAAGTCCTCTAAACGTTTTGATTTAGTTTAGTTAACAGTTTCAACTGAAAACAACAGAGATGAGATTTTCCTCAGAAGTAACAGAAAGGAGACTGAAGTCGGGGAAGTGTCATGTCAACAACAGGCATTTACTGAGAGTCTAATACATGCCAGGATTTGTCCTGGATTCTTGGCACAGCAGCAAACAAATACGCAAGCCATTGCTCTCACACGGTTTACGTTCAAACCTGTGACTTCCTAAAATTGGAGCCTTGGTAAGTCATTCTACTTCTTTTGGTTGTTTTTGTAAATAAGACTACCCTCCTGTTTAGTTGATACTGTTGAAATTTCGATTCATTTTGAAGGGGAGATATATAAAATCTTATCAGTCTAAGTCTACTGAATAATAAAACTAATTTTTTATGTTTATTTTATAATTCATTGGTGATTAATTTATGAAAACTCAAATAGAATTATTTAGTTTAGTTAACATAGAATAGAACATATCCCTTAAAATAAAATGTGAAACATTGAATTTTAAAATGTCACTTGCTTCTCTTACCTAGTTCTCTTAATTTAGCATTTTATTAATATTAAGATTAATTTACCTAATTCAACAACAATAAAACAGATATAAATAGGACTACTGCTCTGGTTGTAGAACACATCACTTGTAGATTTCTTAAAGATTGTCATTGAGATTTGCCAAGTCTATTACAGCTCATGATTAGTATTTCATGTCATAACATAAATAGTATGGTAAAAGTTTTCATAAGTCAATAATGAAATGATGATGTCTGTTTGGATGTGTCTGTAAGTGGAATGAAACTTCTGTCATTACATCTTAAGGTTATGCACTCCAGGAAATGAAAGGCTATCTCTAAAAAGATTTGTGTGTAAATAATAAATATCATTATCATTTAGTAAATAAATTCTAAATATCATTCTGTTCTATTAGATACTATTTTACCTGTTTAAAATGCTTTTATATACATGATCTATATAGATTATCCTTAAGATTGAAGGCAAGTCATGTTATTTAATATAATGTTCTATCTAAGTTGAAATTCATGGGCAAATATAAATTATTAACTCATGATACATGTAAGTGTACGGGAGGAAGACATTTCCTCTACCCACTCTAGTTTCTTCTTGCCAGAGAATGAATTAAATTCACATGAGACAGAATAGCAGGAGAAAATTAAACAAAGCTTTATAACAGGTGTACATAGGAGAGGCTCAGGCAACCTGAGCAGCTCGCCAAAATGGCCGAAGCCACCACCTTAAATATCATCTTCAGCTAAAGACAAAGGAGGATGTTGGGGGTGAGGGGAGTCAGTTACAGGAGATTACCAGATAAGTACAGTAAACAAGGGTCAGGGTCAGGTTATTATGTAGATTTAAGTCCTTGCCTTCTGCATTGCCAGGAGTTTCTAGAGATAAGGTGATCCCTCCTTCCTGGTACAGAGAGGGAGACACCTTTACAGATGGAGATTTCCTTTACAATGTAAATGTCTCTTAACAAAAGGTAAGTAAACTCTGCTTTTCAAAGTTTCTTTCCTGTCTGCAGTTTTTTTTAAAGTAGCCAGCCCAAAATATTCCTCATGCCACAGAGACATATCTTGGGGTGGCCAATTCTAGTCCCCCACATAAGCTATTACTCTTGTAGAGGAGGAAAAATAATTTTCCCTCTACCCTCCTATGTTCTTGGCTGAGATTCCCATATAATAAAGAAACAGATTAATAGGAGAAAAACAAACAGAAGTTTAACTTTATACCTCCTGTATACATGAGCAACACTCAGGAAAGCAGAGTAACTCCCAGAAATGGCCCAAACCATCATTTTAAATGCCATCTCCAGCTAAAGAGAAAAGATGTTGGAGGTAGAGGCAGCCAGTTATGGGAGGTTATCAGGCAAAGTACAGTAAACAAGGGTATGGTTGTTATGCAGATTTAAGTCCATGCCTTCTTCATTGCTAAGTTTCTAGACATTTAGTCATCCTCCTCTTCCTGGTAGGAAGGGGAGACACCCTTACAAATGGAGATTTCCCTTGTAAATGTAAATTTTTCTCACAAAAGGGTAACTTCTGTTTCCAGAGCTTTTCCTGTATCTGCAGTTTCTTAAAAATAACCAGCTCAAGATCAACTTTATGCCAAAGAGGCATATTTTGGAGTGGCAAATTCTGTTCCCCTTCACTCTGCAAATAGGACTTTTACAACCTGACTACATATCGACTATATGAGTTTGTTAAGCTTTTAGAGAGAAAGAGGAAATAAGAAGAGAAACTAAACAGGAAGGAGAAATAATTCTTAAACCCAAAGTCATTCATCTAGGAAATCATATTATCGTAGAAGGGTGAACAGCTTGTTCCAAACTAATGTAAAAATTACAAAATAGAATAGTCCCATCTGCAGCAATTCCTCTAGAATGCCAACTGGGAGATTATAGAATTACAGTTTTTGGTTTCAACGGAACCAACTTCAACTAATATAAATGAGAAGAAATTTACTGAAAGAATATTAGGGTTTTGCTTATTCAGCTCAAGGTTGAATACATTTTAACACCACTGTCTAGTTAGAATAGAACACTCAATGTTTTCTGTCTCTTTGCTCTCTGCTCAAAATTCAGATTCTAGAGAAGGAGCATCTTAGTGGCCTGGTTTGTTATAATTCATAATCTGTTTTTAGAAGCATCTGTGAAATTACAAAGTAGATTTCAAATATAGAAAATAACCTATGACAGAAAACTGTGCTGAAAGAAATTGAAATTGTATGTGTATATTTTCCACACTTAAGCAGGCTAAATTAAACAAAAAACCTAAAAAAAATTAGTGTTACCACACAAAGGGCACGATTTGCTCACCATCAAGAAGCAAGATGGTGGCAGAGAAAGGGCAATTTAAGCAATAAACTAGCAAATTGGAAGAGGGTGGACTAGCATCGTACAGCACTATCTTAAGAGGGGCACAGAATCTTGAAGCAGTTATATAGGCCAATGGGTTGTAGGGGAGAGGATTAGCAATGTTAACCCTCTGGTGTTACAGATTGGGAGTCACCACACCAGATCTTTCAATTGTCATTGATGATGGCTATCAACATAAACTCTGGGAGTCATCACATTGCTAAGGAAGTCAAAAGAACAAAGGCATCATCTTATCGCAACTGGAAGGTACATCCACAACAGGGGTCATAAAATCTACAGAGCAGGTAGATCTCCTGGAGGGCGCATATCCAGCTGGGTTGCTTAGTCAGAGGTCATTCAAAGTTACAATATGGTTTCTTTTCTACAATATGGCCACCTTTATGTCAACCTTGTGTTGAGCCAGTATCAATTGCACTGAGAATGTTTATGATAATCCAAGAGAATAAATGTTAGAATACACCTCAACTAATGTTATCCATCCTTCTAATGGGCAAAGAAGGAAGAAAGAAATGAAGATCAGGACCAAATTATAAGCATTTTTAAAACTCAGTGTGGCCTTTTAAATGTATTTTCTTGCTTTCTTCTTCCTTCCTTCCTTCCTTCCTTCCTTCCTTCCTTCCTTCCTCCCTTCCTTCCTTCGTGAGGGAGATTAGCCCTGAGCTAACATCTGTGCCCGTCCTCCTCTATTTTTTCTATGTGAGATGATCCACACCATGGCTGATGATGAGTGGAGTATGTCTGTGCCCAGGATCCGAACCCTTGAACCTGGGCCACTGAAGCAGAGTGCGCAGAACTTTAACCACTTGGCAAAGGGGCCAAGTCCTGGTTAAATGTATTCTTGAAGGAGTTCAAGGAATTTCTTTAGAGATCAAACTAAAATGGGCTATATTAGCTAAGAGTTCTTAATCTTCCATTGTGCCCTGTGCCTCTGACATTCTGGTGAAGTCTGTGAAGCCAAACTTGGAATAATGTTCCTAATCCAAAAAACTAAAATTCATGGAAACTAACACTTAAATGGTTTTAAAAATATGAAATTTATGGGGCCAGCCAGGTGGCATAGTGGTTAAGTTCACGTGGTCTACTTTGGCGGCAGGCCCACTTTGGGTGTGCAGGTTCATATCCTGGGTGTGGACCTACACACTGTTCATCAAGACATGCTGTGGCAGCATCCTGTATACAAAGTAGAGGAAGACTGGCAGCTGATGTTAGCTCAGGGCCAATCTTTCTCACACACACACACACACAAATAGATGAAATTTATGATATATTATTTTTATTTAACAATATATTAAGTAAGAAGGCCAAAGATGGTGAGTGTAAATGATAGTTTGGGATATTTACAACATTGTGGTTGATATAAACTATCTACTTTCTATTGGTATCAAAGTCAAAGAAATTTTTAATGCCTTTATAGTAAAATTTTTTTCCCCTCCAACCTCATGGACTCCCTGAATCACAGGTAAACAATCCCTGTCCTAGGATACTTTCAAAGTCTGATCTTACCTGAACACAGAGAAATTATTTAGATGACTTCTTCTTAGTTATTTTAACCCTATATTTTCAACTGAAAAGTGACTTATTTAAAAGTTGATAAGAGGACATTACTAGACAAAAATAGGGAGTACATTAGCTTATTTGTTTTTTAAAAGACTCAAGGTATATACTAAAGGCAGGCAAATACTTGAAAAAACTAAATGAGTTGTATTTTCTTCTTGGAAATCCTCTGTATTCTCCATGATTCTAGGTAGTTAGACATTGGTTGATTAGTCTTTAGAGAGATTTTTAATTTTAGCATTAAAAAATGTTATTTGCTTCTGCTGAAAACTCAATTGCTTAAAGAAGTACTTTCTTTTTAATATTTTTAAGGTAAAATTTTATGTAATGGATTATTAATACAATTGGCCTCCATCTTAGGTAAATATAACCATCAGTTAAATAGAAAAATAGGTCTACTGAGATGTAGAAAATATAAATTATAGCAAGAAAGAGACAGCAGAAGAAAAACTAAATGGGATTTAATATAAACAGGAAAATGTAAATTACTTCTTTAATTTATTTTGCTTACTTCTTTTATACATAATTCTTCTTGTAGAACATTAAATGATATAATACTTTGGTGGAAAGTAGCTTAGCTGTATAAAGTTATTATGAATTTCCGTTTCCATCATAATTCATTCTTTGGACAGCATGAATGCCTTCCTCTTATGAGGAGAATTAAATATAATGTTACATAGGATAGATACCTAAGATACCCAGAAATCAGGAGGACCTGAGTGTCACACCAATGAACTCTTCTTCTGAGACCAAATTGCTTGTAGTAGAAGAGTTTTGGGGGAAGAATCGTGTCGTCAGGAAAGAATTGGTTGTTGATGATGTTGTTGTCTTGGTTTTTGACTTTTTAAAAGTTGGCCTAGAAGTTGAATATAAGAGAACTAAGTCCTGGCAAGTTCAGAGAAACAAAAACGAATCCAGTTAAATTTTTTAGATGAAAATTTTAAAATATGTTTTTATTACAGAACAAAAAAATGAAGTACAGGGCCAGCCTCGTGGCATAGTGGTTAAGTTCGCACACTCTCCTTCAGTAGCCCGGGGTTCACAGGTTCAGATCCCGGGTGCAGATCTACACACCATTTGTCAAGCCAGGCTGTGGCAGCATCACACATACAAAATAGAGGAAGATTGACAACAGATGTTAGCTTAGGGGAAATCTTCCTCATCAAAAAAAAAAAAAAAGAAGCAGCCCAGATTTTCAATGAGATTCTTTCAGATTTGGCATATTTTCCATAAAAATATTGAGAGATGTAACTTTTTTCCTTCTTGTGCCCATGTGTAAGAACTTGAGCAAAAATAATTCCGAGGTGACACATTCTTCCATACACCTCTAAACCTAATTCAAATAAAATGTAAATGCTGATAAAAATGATAAATCAAACTGCTCTTAAATCTTAAACTCTTTTAACCTGCCTTTTAACTTTTATGAATGGTTTAATGTACTTCTTGTACCTCTAAATAATCTCTAGGTACCGTACAAATTCATTCATTAAATATAACCTTAACTTGGAAAGTATTTTATAAATTATATTAATTCTCTTGCATGCACTTTGAGTTGTATTAATTCTCTGAATTCTATAACCACTTTATTCATTTTAGCATCAAGTTTATCCAATACTAATATTTTATGCTTTTTTAAGCCTATCTAGAATTGCTAAGTCTTATGTTCATTTTACTACATAAGCTAAAGTTTATCCAGTATTTTTTGTTGGTATGCTCACTTGATTTTTTCTTTCCTTTGTGAGAGTAACAGTTAAGTTCCAAGACATTCTCTGTGCTGTCTCTGTATTTCCATTCAGAACACAGCAAGGCTTGTGGTTCTCTTTGTATCCCATCCCACTCTCAGTTTCTTTCTGTGGCACTACCACCTTGAAGCTAATGCCTCAATATGTTCTCTTGACTCTCTGGCTTTGCAAAGGCTGATTTGCTGTCATTAATGATTTTAAAGTTTTCATCCTATCACCTCTATGTTAATAGGTTGAATCCAGATTAGTCATTCCTTTTAATTAATCTGATTAATCTTCCTAGGTTCACATAAGTCCCCAGCGTAAGTTTCATGTTTGAAAGCAGAAAAACACTTTGAAGATCTTTCCAGGTCGTCAGTAGGATAAAATTAAGTTTACTCGTTAAAAAGATTTGCTCATTCCTATCACAGCATTTATTTCTTTCTGCCTTTAAACTTTACCCAACTCTCAGCAGGAACGTTCTCTTTCCATCCTTCAATCCTTATCAACATCTTTAAATTCTAGTCACTTCTGTGCTATGCATTCCTTCAACACCCATAGAGACCCACTATACTCTATTTTGTTCTTTGAGATGTGTTGCTTTTTGGTATTTTTTGTCATGTTTAGTCTATCTGTGTACTTGCTGCCCAGCTATGTAAGTCGTGTCTTGGAGATGGTCTAACTTGAGGACTGGCTAATTCCTTCCAATCTGTGCTCAAATATCAGCTTCTTAAAAAGGCTTACTGTTTAAAACTGCTATATGCTACTCACCCCTCTCCTCACATTTGTCATCCCACATTCCTGAACCCCCTACCCTGCTAAATGTTTTACACATTACTTGTCACATTCCATAACATGTATTGTAAAATTTACCTGTATCTTCCTTTTATTATGTTGTTATTTACAGTCTGCCTTCATTCGAAGAAGATAAACCCCACAAGGACAGAGATTTTTGTTTATTTTGTTTACTGATGGATCCTATTTACCTAGGAGAGTACCTGATATATAATATGTGCTCCAGAAATAGTTGTTGAATGAATGAATAATATCAATCTGCTGAAAGCAGAATTGTGTCCCATTCCCATGCTCCTTAGTATTTAGTGCAGTGTGTTTCATAAAAGGTGATCAAAAATTCACATTGGGTATATCTCCACTAAACAACAACAACAAAAAACGAAAATGGAAAAGAAGAAAGAAAGAAAAGCAGAGAAAAGAGTCACTAGATGCCTGTTGACTTTGTTAAGCATTGCTTTCTTGGTGCTATGTCTCCTGTGCTCACAGTCACATCTCCATGATTTTTAGGAGTCTTTTGAAAGTTAGCGCAAAAAGAGTACAGCTACTTTTATGCTAATAGCAGATGGTCATTCTAGTCTGGTAAGATCTAATTTGGAAAGAAAAACACAGAATTATGAGGAAGAGAATAGCTGTGAAGCTGGAAGACCAGCTAAATAGTTGAGTCTGCTACATCTGGATAACCCTCATGCATGAAGAGTCTTCTATTTTCCTTTCATCATTGATGCCTTGGCATAGGTATTCAATATTTCACGTACATAATAGGACTGTTCATTAAACAGCTTGACGAGACTGAAAAATGAAGAGTTAAATGAATCTGGGGAAAGGCATAAAAACCTAGTATATCTCATCTCAGCAAAAGGACTATTGTTCTAGCTGAAAAATATGTGAAACATGAAAAATCCAATCTGGATAGCACTGAGTAGCATATGAAATTTAAGAACTACAGTGATGACACTTAAGACATATTTCATAGACGCCATAACAAAACTTTACAGTATGAGGAATCCTATAATGTATTCCGAAAAGTGTTCTCCTATAGGATTTCTCTGAGGGCTATAAAATGATGAGGCCCTACGGGCATTTGCATTTCCTTTGTGCAAGTGGACACAGACCATGTTTAGTATCTTTTGAAGACTTCTCAGAGTAAAATGATTTTGTTGTTATCCAAAGATTATCTTTCAAGGTTCACTATTTGCTTTGACTCCCAGACAACCACTCCAACCACATTATCTCTAAACTACAGAACAGCTGTCAAGAAAGACAAGAAAGAAAAATCAGAATGAGTGTTTGTTCATAGGGCAGATAGACTTGTGATATAGATTACTCCTTTTTTCTGGGAAGCATTTGAGTATCAAGAATCCAATTCCACACTGGAAGTTATAAACATAAAACTACCTGGTTAGTTTTGGTAGCTTTCCATCATCCCAGTGTGCTCCATTTTTTGCGGAGTCCTTAAATTCAGTTCACCTGGTAGGGTGACTTCAATTAGCAAGCCACTCTGACATCTTGAACTAACCTATTGGGTGGGATATTGCGTTCAGTTCTGCCCACCCATTTGCTGTCACTCCACAAAATCCCAGCTGCTCAACCCACACACAACTAGAATGTACAAACAATACTTTTTTAAATACATCAACAAAAAGCGATAAAAACACAAGCACTTTGTTCTTAGCCACAAAAAGTAGAGAATATGTACTTGCTTTTGAAAACTCTTGGGAACAATTCCCAGGAACTAAGATATTGGCTTCTGTCCTTTTCAATGCTAACAGATCAAAGTTCTTGATGGTTTCTTTTATTATTTTTAACTCTTGCCGATGTTAAACCTTCAGAATCTAACCCCCATTTAGATAAAGCTTCTTTTTAAGAGTCGCAGTTTTCTTACTCATTCAATTGGTGTTCACACCAGACGGCTCTTTTGCTACCTTATTTTTAAAACTTTTCTTATCCAGCCACCCAGCTCCTCCTGCATGTAATGGAATACCCAGTCAGCTACACTCTGGAGTTAAACTTTAAAACTCTGAAAATAAATGCATTTAGAATATTTTTATAGGCAGTTTTTATATCTTTACCCAACAAAATGATAAGAATTTGTATACTTTTTTTCCTTCTTCACTCTTTTGCTTTCATTATTACTTCCACGTGGCAGAAAAACCTAAATTGTTAATTATTAGTGGCTGATGACAGGATCGTTTGGAACTTCATGGAATCCAAGAAAGATGAAGAACAGAGTCTTTGCTTTTTTTTCCGTTTCTTTTATTCTGACATGACTATTTTGAGAACCCTCATGGATAACTTCAAGTTTTTAACGTTTAAAATGTTATCTTTTAAATTTCCTATGCTAATTATCTATGCTGTCCCCATACGTAGTTTGCAGAAATCATCACGAATAAAGATGATTTACTAATTGATAGATCTATGTTTTGGTGTGTGAATTTATTGGTATTTTACTTGATTTCTGATTTACATACTTGTTTTACGTTTATAGCAAGTTTTGTTAAAGTTTCAGGACCATGGCAATTTCATGAAATTGGATTTTGGACAAATCTGGACTGAATTTCAAGTTTGATTTATTATTTCAGGCAGAAACCATGTAAAGTTTTGCAGTGTGAGATAAGTTTTGAGTTTAAGTTTTCTGGCTCATTTAAACCTGAATCTCAAAGAATCCTCAAGGGATAAGAATGCACAGGAACTGAAGCCAAACTCACTATAAATATTTTCAAGATAAAAATGGTTTCTGACCTTTAATTCCAATTCCTTTTCATATATTAACACTCATAACATTATTGTCCAAATCAGTTATGTTTTCACAGGCTAAGACAACAAATTACTATTTGAATACCATGAATTTTACTGTAGCATGATTAAGAATGATTTGGCTGAAATGCAAAGTCAGTGAGAGTTTGAAATTATTAAACACATTCTTCAGTAGTATTAATTACTATATTTATTGTTACAGTTTTAACTTGAAAATCTGAAAACCAAAATATCATAGGAAAGGGGGGGTTGAAGGGAAATAATTGTTATGTACTGTTTTAAAAGATATCCAGGGGCTGGCTTGGTGGCGCAGTGGTTAAGTGCATGCGTTCTGCTTCGGTTGCCTGGGGGTTTATCGGTTCGGATCCCGGGTGCGGACATGGCACCGCTTGGCAAGCCATGCTGTGGTAGGCGTCCCACATATAAAGTAGAGGAAGTTGGGCACGGATGTTAGCTCAGGGCCAGTCTTCCTCAGTGGAAAGAGGAGGATTGGCAGCAGTTAGCTCAGGGTTAATCTTCCTCAAAAAAAAAAAAAAAAAAAAACAGATACAGGAATTAAAACAGCAACTCTTTACCTTAGAAAACAGCAAGCTCATGAATTTTGTTTTGCAAATTCTACATATGGAAAAACAGTAGTCTTTATAAAGTTACAACAGCTCCAAGTGTCAATGTGTTAACTGAGCTGGGAGGCAGCAGATGTTGGCTTACAAGAAAAAAGCTACAACACACTCAAGTGTTCCTTAATATCTTTTTGATACATAAAGAAACTAGAATAAAAACAGAAAGCTTTTTTTTTAAGAGGACAAAAACTAAGAAAAGATAATTGTAAAGTTTTATCTAATGCGTACTTAGAAAAAAGTACTTATTACCTATGATTTTTTTTGTTTTTTAGTTTTGGTCTTCTTGAATTGTGATTAAACAAACACTTCAGAAGTACAAAATGGTATGCTGTTATATATTATTTTATTCTACTATGTCTAATATCTAGTTAGTCCCTTTGGAAAATCTATTCTGTGGGAAATATTGCTTTTTAGAGGAATATTCTGTTAAGGCAATTGAAGTCATACTTAGTATTTCTTGTTTAAAAGGATTTTTTAATTGAAATCACATGTTAGATTACTA
Source organism: Equus przewalskii (assembly GCF_037783145.1). NCBI lineage: Eukaryota > Metazoa > Chordata > Mammalia > Perissodactyla > Equidae > Equus > Equus przewalskii. The sequence goes on along the minus strand of NC_091847.1, from coordinate 42,643,962 downwards.
CTTTCAAACTAAAGAAAAATCTTTGTTAAGAGGTTTAACCTGCATCACTTCCTAGATGTTCCATCTAATATCCTTGGTTATTCATTCACTCTAAATAAATGGGGTCTTTAGCAAAAACAAGCTGTTAGGTAGTGACACTTTGGTCGAGCTGCAGTTGTAAATGATAGGTCAAATACAGGGGTTGAGTAGAGGTAAGTGAGCCTTGTTAAGGTAAATGAAGCTTAAAACAGAATTGGGATTGAACTGACAAATGACTACATCAAATTGCTTCATATTTTACCATTGTAGACAAGACCCCTACATGTTGTCTCTGTCTGTAAAGGGCTAGAAGCTGTATTTGTCAAGTTCACATAAAGTCAGGGAGTCATACTAGGATATTCTCAAATTTCAATTCAACTGTTTTAATGTCTTCCAGGGACAAAGCGTCTTTGGACATTTGGGCTACTTGCATGACAAAAAGTAAATCGGTAAAAAGCAATGAGCAGTAGCTCCAACTACTCTTGCAAAGTGTTTGTTTACTTGTGGGAACCAGTCAGGAAGGTTAAGTGAGGTCTGGCTGTCAGCAGGACTGCCGCCTCAGTCTTGTTTCTGGAATCACAGGTTATAGCGGCAATTAAAAGTTCTGGAAATTGGAATAAAACTGTATGTGTAGAATTAAAGTTGTCAGGACAGAGCTAGTGAGACACGGAGTTTAGAGGTAGGAGGAGCTGGGAATACCTGCCTGGTGGGGGAGCTTGTTTGCCTGGGGAGAACTTAATTACAGTGGAAATACCAGAATTATGAGGGAGGAAAAGGCTGTTGCTTAATCTTAAAATGTTGCATTGGCAGCAGTTATATATCTTAGAGAAACAATACAATGCATTTACTCAGGTAGACCTTCCTGATGTTTTAAATTCTCTGTGATTTGGGATATGAGTAGCCAGGTGTATCTGTCAGTTTTTCATAACCTGACAAACTGCTATGTTTGAAAGGATGATTTCTTTCCTATTTCTTTATTAACTGTTTTACCTCCCTAAAGACTTCTAGATCGTCAACATTTTGGGGCTATCGTGAACCCAAGAGTTATGTGAAATTTGAAGTAGAAAAAGGGTTCTCTTGGCATCTGTAAAATATCTTGAAATAAATCCCTTTATTCTTGAAATAAAATCATTTCACCAGAACCTAGATGACTGTGAAATTTATTACATAATTTTGTGGCAGTGAGTTATCCTTCCTGCACACTAGTACTATATGTGAAGAAATGCTGTAAAATATTTTATTTCTCTTTAGATGCACTTCTTAATAATCTGTCTTAATTCTTCTTCTGTGATTAAGGTTCTAATGAATGGCCCAGGCACTGGCATTCTAGAGTGGCATAATGTAAAATCTAAGGACCTCTTTATAGTCAGTCTTTCTTATTTTTGTTTTTCTTGTCATTCACGTCAATTTGCTCCAGACTACTGAAATTTTGGCCCTAGTAATGTCTGTTGGTTTACATGGGCGTTGCATTAAAACGTTTTTCATAGTTTTAATTTTTCAGACTAGAAATATGACGAGTCTAGTATTCTGGTCATTGAACCTGCATTCTGATCCCAGTTCTTAAGCAAATTTTACTTATGCTAGAAAGTTAGTGTTATTTTCCCATTTTTCTTTTGCTAACATTCTATATTATATACCATTTTGATTTTGAAAATAGCCTCTGGATTCTTTTCCTTTTTAATCTTTGACATATTCGTCTTTTTCTTTTTTCCCTTTCTTCTGTTCTTTTTCGCTTCTCATGATATTATCATTTATGAATTGCTTTCTCTAGAGTTTCTTTTGAATTATTATTTTTTTAGTTTTTTAAATAAATGCACAAGGTACGAAACTCAAAATGCTAAATACAGTTTACAGAAAGGCTCTCATGTCTGTCCCGTAGCCATCAAATTCCACTTGCCAGAAGTTGCCACCTGTAAACGGCTACAGAGAGATGCAGAAGGTAGACTTTATCATGTAGAGTCATGTAGTGACTAGCAAACAGAGATGGAGGGAAACATAAATCCTGGAAGTTAATAGGAACAATCAATGAAATGGGAAGAAGCAGTAACTAGTGAGAGAATCACAGAAGGACCAGTTGGACCCCAAATATGGCTGACAACTAGAGTTTCTGCTGATCCATCAGAGCCTGTAGTAGATTACTGAAAGTGAAGAATAACATTCCACTTCACCTAAAGCCTGAATGCATTACTTCTGAGACGTTTCTTACTCGTGTGTATTGTATCCTGACAATAAACTTCTGCTGCTTGAGGTAATTGGAGCATATCTCTAATTCTTATTGCAAGAAGCATTAACGTATGTCACAAACAAGAGATATGTCTTTGCTAGGTTTCAAGTGCACCATCAACCATAGGGAGGTCTTTCAATCTCTCTGTTGTTCTTTTCTGTAGTAGTAAATTTATACCAGAGTGCAGTGTGATGAAAGAAATGAGGCCTAAAATGAAAAAATCTGTTCTGTTTTAATCATACACTTAGTTGAATTGCAGATAATTTGTCTAAAATGTTATTCTGTTCTCTCTGAAGAAATGTTTTTAGAATTTTTAGTTCTCAAGAGAAAAAAGGGAAGAAGAAAAGAAATAAAGCATTCCATTCTTACCAAGGAATGAAATATGAAAAGTACAATGTGTAAATTAGCAGATAGATAACAAAATGGATTAAATATGCAAAATATACTTTATAATTTATATTATAATTTATATTTATAATTTATAGATTCAAATTAAATTTAACTTGTAAAAACAAGAAAAATATTTTTTCTATTTTATAGTTAAAAAAGGGATGTGAGGGGCCAGCTCCTATGGCCTGGTGGTTAAAGTTCGCTGTACTCTGCTTCAGTGGCCTGGGTTCAGTTTCTGGGCACAGAACACACCAATAGTCTGTCAGTGGCCATGTGTGGCGGCAGTTCACATAAAGAAAAGAAAAAGAGAAAGATTGGCAGCAGATGTTAGCTTAGGGCAAGTTTTTCCCAGCAAAAATTAAAAAAAAGAGAGAGAGAAAGAAATGTGAGGAAAAACTTATAACTTATATAATCTACGAAAATATAAAAATGAAGTGAGAGGAAACTCATTTTACTGCCATCCATTAACAATACAGGATCAAAGTTGAAAGATAAATTAAACCAATTCCTTCTGTCACTCTTATTACACACATTGCCCTGGACCATTTTCAAGTCACCTTGATCTTCACACTTCATGCCACTCCTAGTTCTGAGTTCTTTCATTCTTTGAGACTGTGTCTCTGCAGCATAAATATCTGAAGATGTGGCTTTCATTCTCAGAACTTCTGTCATAATTTGGAATTGAAGTAACCTCTGGGTCTTTAAGATAATATTTTGAATTCTCCATGCAATCATTTTGAACATGGCTTATCCCATCACAAGTGATAAAATAAACATATTTTCAAAACAAAGCATGTAAATAGATCCAACCATTCTCTGCATCTATAATTCTATTCATGGGCAACATGATTGCTTCGAGGAAAATAAATTATATTAACTGCAAGAAAACAAGACTTTTTAACCTTGAACTGTCTTTCAGAATCTTATACGTTATCTCACATTGCTTCATAAAAATGGAAGAATATTTTGTAAAGGGAGCTAATGTTTGAAAGTGCCTTGAGAAATCTCAAGTGTTTTATAAAGCTCTGTATAAATGTAAACACCGTTATTTTTATGATATGAACTGATAGTTATCCATATTTCTTAAGAGGGTCACAATAGAGATTATGAAAGTTGAGATTTTCATACTTAAAATTTGAAACTTAAAAGCTGAAATCAATTAAGATTGTTGACTAACATGGGATTACAGTTAGCTATGGGCATGTTGGTAAAAGAGTAGTGGTAGATAGATAAAATATGTAACATATTGGGGCTAGCCTGGTGGCATACTGGTTAAGTTCATGCACCGCTTTGGTGGCCCAGGGTTCATGGGTTTGGATCCCAGGCACAGACCCACACATCACTCATCAAGCCAAGCGGCATCCTACATACAAAGTAGAGGAAGATTGGCAAGAGGTGTCAGCTCAGGGACAATCTTCTTCATCAAAATATATATATATATTTTTATATAATATATAACACAGAGCATATGGTATATTACAACTTTAATATATAATATTAAAATACGTAACTCTATTATGAAAGTGCTTTTGCTTTTAATTTTTTAAACTATGAAAATAACATATGTTACTTAACATGTTAACAAATGTTAATATGTATAGTGCTAGCAAACCAGTCTGACATTGCATAATACCAAACACTCCTCCACTGAAATATTGCTTGAATTTTACCTTGAGAAGACTAAGTTAACCAGTGTCTGGATACGCATAACCAATTAGTCAATTGTAAAATATTTCTGAAGGCTATATCATGTGCAAGGTTTTGAATTAAGATTCAGAGAGAACTCCAAAGAAATAATAAGGAAAAAAACCAATGTCCTTGAGATGATTTCAAACTCCCATATATAGCAAGCTAACAATTCCAGGAAGTCCAGAAGAGTGCTTTATAGATACACACTGACCATAAGAGCTATAGCATTTCTGATGACTTGACAAGCCTTGGGAAGGCAACAGAAAGAGGAAAGGAAATTGCAGATGAGGGACTAGCGCAGTCATGGAGGCAGAAACAGCAGAAAGTTTGAGGGGCTGTGCTAGATGCCATGATGTAGAGCTGAAAGGTGACTACTAAAGATCTGCCTGGGAATTGAGAGGAGTGGAACCTGCCATATGATTGACAGACTGGAGATAGGAGTTTGAGGATTCAAATTCAATCCTTACTGAGGCATCATCAAAGTCACTGAGCAAGGGTGTGACTGTAATAACTTTTCCTTTATCCCATGTCTTTCTCTTTAATTAGATTTACTCACGAATCTAACCTGCAGACCCAAACACACTTCTCTCCAATTTGGGAGCGAGGTCACTGTCCCTACTCTCTCTATCTTGTACTGGCTAGAGTCTAGCTGTGCTACCACCCTTGTCAGTCTCCGATGTGCCTGGGAAGAGACCCGGGATTGGTTTGGCCTTTGACTCACAATGCTTTCTAACTTCTGTACATCTGCTTTTTGTTAGCTTCCTAATGCCTCATGGAAGACTGGCATGTTGCTCCAAACTCATTTTTGTGGTAAGTCTTTGTCTCCTCTGACTATTTAGCTCCTACTTTCTTTTTACTCCCCTCCCTTGAGACACACATACCTGCTGTCCAGCTTTTGGCTGGAGTCACAAAGGGATAGATCTCTCTGAGCAACGATGACTTGACCTTACTGTCTGCCCTTGAATTATCACTGCTTTTGTGTCCTGTCATCTGAACTGGAATCACCCATCCTTTACCGTAGGTAATGGCATGCCAAAACTTGTTGATCCACTCCTCATATAGCTTCTCCTTGGGACACTGGTCCATGGACTTCTTGGCTCCCCTTGTCTTTTTGCTGTTCAGCTAATTCTCCCCATGTGTAGTACTTTAATGAGTGGTATTTCTGGGACTCAACTCAATCCCCAGCCTTATTCACCCATGCACTGACAACCTAGTACGCCATACCTCATAGCTGTATCCATTCTCACATGTCTGAGTGATTGTATCTTTAGATGCAGCTGTTGACCTCAGATTACATGTAGTAGAATGAGGCAGGAACAAATAGTCTGGGATCTGGCACTGTGACTACTCCTTGAAGCCAGACCAAGTTACATGGAAAAGTATTCAGGAGGTGTTTCCAATGACCCAGGCTCACAAGGGATCCTGGAATGCCCTTCTGTCATTTCCAGCCTCCAAAGGCAGACTTAGAAAATTTTTACGGAGGCTCGCCTGATGACTGGGCCCCATGCAAGACCTGGGGCACAATATCTATAGTCACCCACAACAGCCCAGGATGGTCCCCATTGGTGCAGCGGCATAAGCAGTTAGGAGAAATTTAACCCAGCGGCCAGTAAAACACATGATGCATCAGGTAGCAAGGCAAAAGTAGAGAGCATCCAAGTATATGTGGCTGATAATCAAGATGTTTGAAACAAAGTAAAACTGTATCAGAATATGGTGATAAGGCATCTAAGGATCTCTGGTGACAACACTTAGAAGTGGAGGTAGCCAGTTGGCATTAGGGATGCATCAGCAGGGAGGTGGACTGTAGCCATTTTGCAGGAATCTGAAGCATGGTTCATGGTCTTTGAGACAGGAAGTCAGGCTGAGTGTAGTGAGAAGGAAAGACAGCCAAGAGCAGGGCAGGGGTAGACAGGAGGCTTTGAGAAGGGAAATTGAAAATACACACCAGGGCAAAAGTGCATTTATAAGAACTGGAGCACACAGGGGTTGAGGAGCTCTGAGGTTCCAAAGAAGATGGGCATCTGTATTTCACAAAGGCTTGAATGCCAGCAGGCATGGGGAGCTCAGGAAAATCTGAGCTTGTGCACAGGAGTGGGTTAGTATCCAGAAGTAAGGGCAGAACTAGGTGTCTCAGAGTGAGAATCTAGTGGGGAGGGATTATAGATTAGGAATTAGGCTGGGCCTGACTTGGGAAAGTGATGTTCTGCTTCTTCCAAAGTTATGTTGTGCTGGAGTTCAGTGTATGTCAGGGTGGAGGCAGGTAAACAACTTGGTTGTCTAGGTTTCAACAAGAGATGGATGGCAATTAAGATTCATTAAATGCTGCTTTGTATATTCTTTCTTTTACCTTCATAGGAGCTCAGAGGAGGTGGGTGTTATCCTCATTTTATGGATTAGTTTCAGTAAGAATAAGAAATTGCTAAACAGCCAGACAAATATCAGAAAAAAAGGCAAACAGGGCTCTGAGCTTTGTTTTTGAACATTTGTCCAGTGTGCTCTGTTGGCATCGACTCAGCTCCAGCATTTCTTTTAGGAGTTTTGTTCCTGGGGAAGAACTGGGTCAGATTAGGCAGCATTCGGCATGAAGCTACCTAGTTCAGAGACCTGCTGACTGAGTCAGGAAGGCTTCATCAGCAAGTTCTACAGAACCCTGATTAAATGAAAACCACAAGGCAAACTTGTCCTTTGAAAAATGTCAAATAAGGGCACTGATCATCTTAATATATAAGGATGGTGCTTCTCTGTGCTGAAGAATGCTGGTCAGGCAGACCACTTGGTCATCAAGGGAGGGTCATCAAGACCTCACTCAACTAGGGGTTACACACAGAAGGAGGAAAGCCTTTGCAAACGAGGACCAACAGCACATGCATGTGCATATATGCATGTGCATAGATATATATACATACACACATGCATACACACGTACACACAAACACACATCACCAGAACTGACCAATGACTTGGCCACTAGCCTTTAAGTTTAGAATCTTAAAAAGGAACTTATCATAGAAGTATTCTATTTAACTGCAGCAAAGACAGAGTAGAGCTGTTCTCTTTTTACAACTATTTTTAAAAGCCAAGCAGTATCATCCTATGTTCGACCCTCTTGACCTTACAGCAGGAAAGTGATCGTAAAGTGAGCCAAATATTTTAGACTCAGTCAGTAAAGTTCCAGAGTGTGTTTGTGATTGACTTTGAGTATCGTTATTTTTGTCTTTGATACTGTAGTTTCCATCAGTTATTAGTATCATTTTCTTTAAACTCAGTATGTGATTTTGAAGGCCTTATTTTCAAACGTTACTTTATTTAGTGTTTGTATATATTTTCCCCATTAGGGGTCTTATAGAATTTAATATACGTAGCCCAAAGGGGTATATTTTATCTCTCACCTGAATGACAGCAGAAACTTGATACCTGCCTCTGAGAATCCTTGGAATATTTACACTTTCGCAATGCCCTTGTGGCCCTGTCTCATTTCTTCCTTCCTGCTCTGCTGATCTCACCTTACCTTGTGCTAGTCACAAGGCTGCATTTTCTCACTGTTCTGATCCGTGAGCGTGAACAGGGTCCTCTCCAAATCAATTAGCAGCTGCTCCTCTTGGGGCTCACAGGCCCTCACTTACTGCTTTGGGTCCCCTTGTGGCTCAGGCCAAGGAGAGGAAGCCACCTCATCCAGACCCAGAAGACAATCTGTAGCCCGACAATGCTTAGGTTGATTGCCCTTTCTTTCCGAGATGCCTTTGATGGACTCAGAGAAGACATAACAGTCCAGTCTGAATTGACCAAACACCAGTCATGCCACAAATAATGTGGAGATATTTACTAGTGTCCCCAATAAAAGCCATGTTCTCCAAAACGTTACATTTTTCTTGCTAGAAACTGTAAAGGCAGTTTTCCTCTCAAAGGATTTCAAAGTTCCATCTCCCTGGGTACTCCATGTCGAGGTATAAATCTATAGGAAGGGGGGATGGGCTGTATGTTTCCCTGGGCAGTTCTAGACATAGTCATCTTACTGTTAAGATGATTCCTCTGATTAACCGTTACTGTCCAACACATTCATTTCTCTGTCTGTGACTTTATTACCTGTTATTGGTGAACAAGTACATCATTTGTGATGGGTGAGCTGTTTAAGTATCCCTTATCCACAAAAGCATCATTTACCTTCTGAGTAACTTCCAATTGGCAACTCCCTTCTCAACTTACAACCTCTCATCTTTTCTTTATAAGGGCAAGCCACTATGCGCCATTTATTATACAGGACATTATTACATAAAGGCCTCTATTTTAATGTAAATCATATTTGATAGGGACCACAACAAAACAGGCCTCAAAAGCAATAAGATCTCAGATTTTGAGGGCTCATGTGCAATGGGCAAAAAGTTTATATTTCTTAAAATGATACATGCAAAAAGTAACTGATTATTTTTCTATAACTGAAATTAATTTTGATCATGGGCCTCCAGTCTACTTAATCAGCAACTCATTTCATTCAGGGTTTTCTTGGTCCAATTGGGATTTTTAGTAAGTGTGGGATTCTCTTTCTTCTTCTGGGGCTGTGTCAGTGGACCCACGAATGGAAACCTGGTCCTGAGTCCTCATCCCTAGCCTGGCTGACATCAGTGAACAGACAGATTTTGCATTGTTTTTTGCTTTTTGTCATCAGCATCAATCCCAACAGACATCTACTCAAAATATCCATTCCTTCCATGGTTAAGTCATTGGACCACACAAGTTACTCAGCATTCTCCTTATCCTGACCACAGGTTTCCTCAGATCTACTGGCTTTCTCTCACTTCTCAAGAAAGCTCCTGTAGGCTCTGAAATGATTGGTGGGGCACTCTATCAAGCCTTGTCTAGATGTGTCATGGCCATTTCTTGCCATCTCATACCACATGAGACTGATTGTAAGGCCTGCCATCTCCCGGGGATGGAGGCACAGATTCTGTTAGCTTTAAGATCCCCAGAATAATCTGTTGGCTTTTAGATCCCCAAACACTGAGTTTGGAGACAAGGCAGTATAAAGGACAAGGTTCTAACCACCTTTTTGAAGACTTACGTCAGCATCTAAATCTTTTGCTTTCATTTGTGACTCCTTTCCTTTAATACCACTCTCTCCTGTTCTGATTTTCATTTGTTAGTTTAAAAAGAATGGTAAGAAAAATTGATTCCAACCAATCATAGATTTTTCTATGACTATGGCTTATGACAGAAACTTTATGTCTTGAATTCTACTGATCTGTGTCTTTTGATATTTAAAGCCATGGTTTTGAAGTTAAAAATAAAATTGTTCCTAAATTATCTATGCCATGAGTTTCAAAATTCCACCTCAAAACTCAAAACACTCCATTTCTGTTTAAACAACTTTCCCCTGAGGCAAGGAGTGCTTGATGTCTAGTTTTCACAGGGGGAAGGGCTTTTGGATCCTGGGGAAAAAAACAGCATAATTTTTCCATGTTTCAAAATACGTCCCACCACGCAAGGGCAGGACAATTGCAGTACTAACGGAAAGTGAGGACCTGACATCATGTTGCCTTGATGTTTCCAGATAGATACTAGGCAAAATCAACATCTATGATCATTATCATTTTTCATAGGAAAACACATTTTGTCATAAAAACATAAAAAGGTCATAATCTAAAAATAAAGGGCAATCCTTTTTTAATGGATGATATGGAGCATTATGGAAAAAAACCTATTTGTTTTCCTATATATAATTTTCCTATATAAATATTTTCCTATTTATCTCATTTATCCATATCTTAGGGAGGCAGGGGAGTAGGAATAAAACTTTATCATGGTATGTCACAGATCCATGGAGGAATCACTCTCTCTACTCAAAAGTCAGGTAAAATTTAAATGCTACTGTGTTATAGAGTAGAGCTTTTTGAATAAGACCTTTTAGGATCTATGTTTTCAAGAATGGAGTGGGTTTAGAAAAAAAGAACATAAGCTTAGGACTAAAAAATATACATATTCAAATACAGACACATCTAAATTTCTGAGCCTCAATTTACTTATTTGAGAACTGAGAAGAACAGTAACTATACATTTAAATAATGTTGATCATTTAAAATGAGGTAAAGTATGAAAAACACTGGGCACATGGTGGGACTTCAGTTAGTATTAATTTACATCCATTTTGCTCTTAATTGTAAAACTAAGGAGGAAACATTTATGCCATTTTATACAACAACTGAATCCTTCTACCATGCTCTATATAATCGCATTTTTCAAAAATTTCAGATTTAGATCTCTGGATCAAATACCTACTTTTTAGGCAGTCAAGAGATTGCTGCTCACGTTTAACAGAATAAAATGGCGAGACAAACTAGAGGGATGTATGGGTTAGTTTCAGCTAAGCTGTGCTGTGATAGAAAATGACACCAAAATCGCAGAGGCTCACAATAGCAATCACTTATTTCAGTTCACGCTATAGTGTGCATCTCGAGTCTGCTTCAGCTGTACTCCTTATCATCTTCATTCTGGGACTAGACTAAAGGAGCAGCCGCCATCTGAGGAAACCTGGTCTCTTGGCTGAGGAAAAGTTGCAGAAGGCAGAGCCACATGATGGCTCTTAAAGCTGTTGCTTGGAAGTGGCGTATGTCCCAATTCATTGGCCAAAGTAAGTTATGTGGCCAAGCCTGATGTCAATGGGTTGGGAAGGAATAATCCTGCAATAGGGAGAGGTAACAAATATTTTGAACAATAACACAGTCTGCCAAAGTGGGTACAAGTAAATGAATGTAAAGAAGACAAGGTATAAACAATGGAGAATGGTAAGCGCTATTGGCAACCAACTACACAGCTCTAGTTTACTTGCTGACATGCAGGATTGGGGACCCACTGTTGCCAGATCTAGTTTTTCAAAAGAAGCTGGGGACTGATGACTGTGTCCAATCATAGTTCTCTGAGCCCAGTCCAGCTCTTGGACAGGTCCTAGCCTCCTACAGCTCTAATAACAGGTGTAATGTAAGAGTACACCAGGGCTAGAAGGAATGGATACTCACTGTTGCTAAACATGCCTAATTTTTGAGACAAGCTGGGAATCTGGAATTTTATCTAAAATCTTTATATTTCCTAATATCATCATTGAATTCAATTATTTTAAAAAAAGCAGTGCCAGACTAACAAAGCATGGTCTGGGTAAAATCTGGCTCAGTGACCACAGTTTCTGAATAATGCTGGTGCTGTGGCTAGAGATCCCTTCACTTTCCTGAATTGGAGCAGCTTCTGAGAGGGAGCAATCAAGCAAGTTGTCAGATTGCTACATGATAAATGAACAGGTCATTTTCTTTTTCTAGTGTCTGGGAATGCCAGCTGCTAGAGACTCCATTTTTGTGTGACTGACATGTCTAGAATATCTAGGTCGAAAGTGAAGGATTTGTACTATCACAAAACATTTACAGTGAGAGAATCAATGAAAGTGAACAATGATAAAATGGTGTTTCAAGTTCTTTCTAAATTTGAATTGGTAAATGTTCATAAAGCTATAATGCAATGGAAATCTTTAAAATTTTGAAATTAAAAAGAGAGCTGGCATCATCATTAATGTAATTTTATATTTAATGCACCACAAAAATCATAGCAGAAAGGTATGTTAAATGGATGTAAAATTCAGGCAATAGAACAATTAAAATTAAACAGAGGCTTATTACCATATTGGGAAATCACAGTAAATTAAAATAAGCTAATTGAGATTCATTTTTCCTTTTATATCTAAAAAGATTGCATTCTCTTGGGCACATGGGGGTGATGATCTCCCTTTTCCCCACATCTGTCTCTTCAATATCCTAATCCTTGCCATGGTCTAGAATTAGGACCACAAAGGCCGCATTTGAAGTATGTGTACATTTAGGTAAAGAGAAGATTTTTGCGTATGTTTGTGTCTTCATCACCTAGCAGAGTGTATGGCACAAAAATAGGTGCTCAATATCCTGTTAAATGATTTAATATTTAGGATAATATAGATTTTCTATAAAAAAAATCGACCCCTCCCATTTAATATTCTATTTAACAACATAGATATTTGAAAGCAAGAATGCAAGTTTACTTTACTTTATTCTTGTTACATTTGAGTCACTGGGACTGAATGAATTACTGAAATACCTAGAGAGAAAGCTTTTAGCCACAGTTCAGGACGTGTGTGTATCTATCTATATTATTCTACCTGTCTACCTACCGAGCTGTATCCCTATTTGTAAGAGACATAATCAAAGTTGCGGATACCTGTACAGAGTTCTTTCCCATATTTCACCATCTTTTCCAAGTTTCAGTAATCTTTTGAGGCGGATATTAACAATTGCAATTTTACTATTACAAATGAGGATATTAAGGTTCAAAGAAACAAAATCACTTGCTGAAGTGAACACATCTTGTAACTAGAAATCCAGGTCGTCAGATCCCCAAGTCAATTTTCCTTCCATTATATCTTAATGTTCAGTTCAGTTCTCCTTACTGGATCCCTATTTATGATTTTAAAAACATCCATTCTTTAACCAGTAGCTGAATAAACCTGAAGCACTACTTACCCACATGAACATATAAACTCTAAGGGAACATATCCTTTGAAGAAAGAAATAAGAGAATAGAATATCTTTATACACTTGGTACCTGCTTAATTTACTCTCAGTTTCCCTTTTCTTTTTCTTTTTCTTTTTTGCTAAGGAAGATTCACCCTGAGCTAACATCTGTTGCAGTCTTCCTATATTTTTTATGTGGGTCACTGCTACAGTATGGCCCAAGAAGTGGTGTAGGTTCTCACTCCGGAACCAACCCCTGGCCACCAATGTGGCGTGCTGAACTTAACCACTAGGCCTTGGGGCCAGCCCCTCTGTTTCCTTTTTTCTATATGGAACTTATTGGTTTCAAAGGTCCTGGATCATTTTTGGCATTTTGAATTTGCTATAGGTCATTTCCATAAATATTTATGTACTTTTATTCATCGCATTGCAGATATCCATAAGAATAGTAAGGCATTGCCCTGTATGTTTTATAAAATATTATAAAATGTTTTAATCTTCTGAACTGTGCATGTTTTGTTCAATATTATGTTTATGTATCCATATTGATATACATAGCACAAAATTTATTTTGATTACTACATGGAATTCAATAGAATGAATATACAAGAAACTCTTAGTCAATATTCTATTTATGGACATATAAGTTTTTTCTTTCTTTTCCCTTTTTGTCCTTTCTTTCCTTTCCTCTGTCAGCTCATTATTACAAGCAAAGTTACAGAAGCAGCTCCTTGTGTACCTGTGCAAGAATTTTCTAATGTGCATAAATTAGAAGTAGAATTACCGTATTAAAAATATACACACCTTTATATTGCCTAATTACTCTCCAAATGGGTGCTACAGATTTGTCTTTCTTCCAACAGTGCATGAAATAGCACATTGCTTCACAACCTCAGCAATATTTGATATTATCAGACTTTTTAGTTTGTACGATGTGATGGATGCACAATTATATCCTGTTAGTGAGTTTGAACTCTTTTGTGTTTATTTGTCATTTCGGTTTGCTCTTTTGTGAATTGTTTATTCATAGCTTTGCCCACTTTTGGGAAGATTATCTTTTTAATGATGTCAAAGGGCTCACTATACAGATTCAGGACATAAATTCTTTAAGAGTTAGTAGGCATTACCAATAGTCTTCTCAGCTTTTGACCTTTTTTCTATTTCTGAGAGAGAAGTTTCTTATTAGAATGCTGTCAGTTTTTACCAACTGTTTGTTTCGTATTTTGCCTATTTAAGAAATCCTTTTTACTCTGAGATAATAAAGATTTTTCTCTTGTTCTTTACTATACATTTTAATTTTCACATTAGATCAATAATTCACTGCAATTTAATTTTGTGTATAGTGTAAGGATAGAGTCAATTTTGTTTAACCTGCTTTTCTTCTTTTCTTCCTTCCACCCTTTCTTCTTTGGTTTCTTCCTTCTTTCCTTCCTTATTTTGATAACCAGTTGTTCCAATACCTATAATTTTGTTTAGCATTTTTGTATCTTTGCTCATAAATGGTACTGGAACATACTTTCTCCTACTGTATTTTTCAGGTTTGAGTATCAGGTTTATACTAGACTGATTAAGTGAATTACTGAGTTTCTCTCTTTACTTCTAGTTTTTGCCATACTTTATGTAAGATTGTCTATGGAACTATATGGGTATTGTTGGCAAATTTTGAGGGGAGGATATTTGGGAAGAAATGATTCAGTTGTTTAAATTGTCATTAGTAATTTATCTTTTTAATTTATTCTCATGTTAGTCATATCCAAAGGTAGATACAGAAATTTATTAAGAATATTTTCTTATGATCTATCATATCATCATGTCTATAGTTTGAGCCTTTCCTTTCTAATATTGTTTATTTGTGCCCTCCCTAATTCCTTCATCTTATGGTCAGAGTTCTGTCTATCTTACTACTTTTTTCAGTAAATCAGCAACTGATTTTATTAATTGTTTCTTGATATTATGGTTCATTATTCTCTTCACTTTAATTGCTTAACTCATTTTTATAAGTTTTATTAGGTTTTCTCTAGTTTTTTCCCTAATTTTTGAGTTGCAAGCATAGTTAGTTTACAGGTTATGATTTTCTAATGCAAGAATTTATAGCAATAAATTTTCCTCTTAATGGTCTTTTAGTTATATTCCACAGCATTTAATACCACAAATTTAATATTTAGTGTTTAATTTTTTTAAGATTTATACATATTTAAACTTATTTCTAGCTTTTTCATTTCTGGTATCACTTAGGTTTTCACCTATGAGGTATTTGGAAGCAGTTTTATTTTGTAAAATTTCCAAATGCCTTTTTCCTAGTTAATTTGATGTTATTTTCCATTTAATTACATGTCATTATTGAATGCAACTTGTATGATATCAATTCTTTAGCTATGAGGTTTTTCTTGTAGTGAAATTTTTTTCAAATAAGTTGCTAGAATAGTCAATTTTTTGCAATATGTAATTCTTGATACATTAATTACTTTTTTTAAAACTATGGTTGTCTATTTGTCAGTTTTTATTTTTTTGGGCAGTGTTTGCTTTATATATATATATATTTTTTGGTGAGGAAGATTGGCCCATAGCTAACATCTGCTGCCTGTCTTCCTGTTTTTGCTTGAGGAAGATTGTCCCTGAGCTAACATCTGTGCCAGTCTTCCTCTATTTTTTGTATATGGGATGCCGCCACAGCATGGCTTGATGAGCTGTGTGTAGGTCTGTGCCTAGAATCTGAACCTGTGCACCCTGGGCTGCAGCAGCAGAGTGCACAAATTTAACTACTACACCACCAGGCTATCCCTTGCTTTTTACATTTTGAGGCTGTAATGTTAGTTGAATTTAAGTTTAGACTTATAATATTGGCAAGTTTTTCCTCTTGGCATTATGTATTGGCCCTCTTTTACCTTCTTATCTTTTGCCTTTAAACAAATTTTGTCTGATGTTACTATTGTTATAACTCCTAGTTCCTTTTTATTTGTATATGCCTGATAGATTATTTTCATTCATTTACTTTTAATTTTTATATATTCTTAAGTTTTTTAGTGTCTTTTATAAATGGCACATTGATTATACAGATGTGTGGGTATAATATAAGCTTTGTTGTTGGTTTTCTATAAGTAAGCTTATTTTATATGCATGTATTATGATTTCTCATATATTTGGAATAATTTCAACATCTTAT
The DNA here is from genome assembly GCF_037783145.1 of Equus przewalskii. Taxonomy (NCBI): domain Eukaryota; kingdom Metazoa; phylum Chordata; class Mammalia; order Perissodactyla; family Equidae; genus Equus; species Equus przewalskii. Next base: position 42,627,956 of record NC_091847.1, on the reverse strand, counting down.
TTTGGGGTTTTTTTCTTGTTGTTTCTTTTTATCCACTTTCCCACTTTATTGTACATAGATCATTCTTTAATCTCCATTTAGGGAATAAAATTTCATAACAAGGTATCTAGGTATGTATTTTTTACTAATATTGCTTCAAACTTACTGTAACATAGATTGGGGGTTCATGCTTTTCATAAAATATGAAAAATTCAACTATAATCATTTTCAATATTGACTCATTCTCCATTCCCTTTCTAGAAATATTAGAATCATTTGGATCCATGAGTCTTAATTTCTGTTTCATATTTTCCGTCTCTTTTCATTCAAAATCTTCCAGTTTCCTAATTTGGCTGTGTCTAGTAATATGTTTAAACCACACTTTAAGTTTCTTATTTTAGGAACTGTGGATTTCCACAATTTGTAATTAGCTATTTTTTTTAAATCAGCCTTTCAGACTCAAACGGTCTTGCTTTTTTTTAAAAATATATTTTCAATTCTTTATTCCAAGTCTAATACCTTTAAATCTACTTATTTTGTAGACTTGATTTTATTACTAAAAAAGTAAAACCATATGATCATCTCAACAGATGCAGAAAGACATTTCACTAAATAATTCAATACCTACTCAGGATAAAAACCAACAGAAAACTACCACAAGAATAGTATTTTCTCAAATTTTAGGGTATCTAAAAAAAATAACTTATACATGACATCATACTTAATGAAGAAGGACTGAATGCCTTTCCCCAAATTGAAAAAAAGGCAAAGATGCCTATTTCCATTACTTATATTCAACATTGTACTGGAGGTGTTACCTAGTTCAGAAAGCATAGAAGAGAAAGAAAAAGCATGCAGATTGAAAAAGAAGTAAGAGTGCCTATAAATACAGATGCCAAAAGTTACTAGAATTTATTTATAAGATTAGCAAGTTTGTTGAATACAAGATCAATTTCCAAAAAATCAATTATACTTCATAATACTAGGAATAAAGAATTAAAAATTGAAATTATAGCATCAAAATCATGAAATATCTTGGGATAAATTTAGCAAAATATGTGCAAGAACTGTTCACTGAAAAGTACAAAAGATTGAAAGATGCAATATTGTTAGGATGTCCATTCTTCCCAAATTGAGCAATAGAGTCTATATCATCCTAATGAAAATCCCAACAGGCAATTTCAAAGAAATTGGCAAGCTGATTCTAAGACATATGTGGAAATGAAAAGGACCCAGCCTGGCTAAAATGACTTTGAAAAAAGAAAAAACAAACACCAAAACCCAAAACCAGAGGACTTCAAAACTTACTATAAACCTATATTAATAAAAATAGGAAATACTGATAGAGGGAATATATGATAGTCATATAGATCAATGGAACAGTATAATGTTGAAAAATAAACCTCCATATAAATATGGTCAAATGATTTTTGACAAGTGTGCCAAGGTAATTTGATGGGAAAGGCTAGTCTTTTAAACAAATAGTGTTGTAATGATTAGATATCTGTATAAAAACAAAAGAAAGTAAAATCTTGAGCCTTACCTCACACCATATAATGAAACTGACTCAAAATATATTGTTGACCTAAATATAGGAGGTAAAACCATAAAACTTTTAGAAGAAATCTTAGGAGAAAATCTTCATAACTTTGGATTAAGCAAAAATTTTTAAGATGGGATCAAAAAAACCCCATGAACCATAAAATAAAAATGTGATGAGTCGAGCTCCACCAAAATTTTAAACTTTTGTTCTTTGAAAGACACCGTTAAGAAAATAAAAAGGCACGCCACCCACTGGGAGAAAATTTTTGGAAAACGTATGTCTTATAAAACATTTTAACCCGGAAAATATAAAGAACACTTGAAACTCAAACAAATTCATTTCAAAATAGGTAAAAGCTTTGAAGAGACATTTCACCCAAAAAGATATGCAAATAGCAAAACAGCACGTGTAAAATTTGTCAAGATAGTTAGTCATTAAGGAAATGCAACTTTAAACCACAAACGGATACCACCACACACCTTCTCAAATGTCTCAAATCAAAAAAAAGACTACTGATAATTCCAACGGTTGGAAAATATATTAACTAGGCCACTTATATATTGTTGATGGAAATGGAAAACAAATTCAGCGGGTTTTTTAAAATAAAATTAAACATTCACTTACCCTATGATACAGAAGCACCTCTCCTGGGTATTTTCACCAGAGAAATGAAAGTCTATGTACTCACAAAAATTTGTACATGAATGTCTATAGATTTATTAATAATAGCCCAAATTTTGGAAGCAGCTCAAATGTACATCAACAAGAGAATGGATAAACAAAAAGTGGCATATTCATACAATGGAATAATATTCAACTACTACAAGGAGATCCTAACAACACAGATGAATCTCAGAAACATTATGCTGAGAGTAAGAATCCAGACAAAAAGAATACATGCAGTATTATTCCATGTATGTCAAATTTTCAAAAAGGTAAAATTATAGTAACAGAAACTACTTCAATGAATATCTGGGACCATGGCTAGGCAAGGGGGAGATCGACTATAAAGAGAAATATGGGAAATTTTGTGCTAATAGAGTTGGTCTGTATCTTAACTATGGTGGAGTCCATATCTTTGTCAAAGCTATAGGCTTAAGGGGCCAGCCTGGTGGCACAGTGGTTAAGTGTGCCTGTTCCGCTTTGGCGGCCCAGGGTTCTCTGGTTTGGATCCTCGGTGCAGACATGGCACCACTTGGCAAGCCATGCTGTGGTAAGTGTCCGAAGTATAAAGTAGAGGAAGATGGGCATGGATGTGAAATCAGGGCCAGTCTTCCTCAGCAAAAAGAGAAGGATTGGCAGAGATGTTAGCTCAGGGCTAATCTTCCTGAAAAAAACCCTATATGGTCAATCTTATTGCATGTTAATTATACTTTGATAGAGAAGATTTTTAAAACACAAGTAATTTTGTTATACATCCCTAGTAGGGTATGCCCTAAGACAAAAATAAAACCTTAACAAAAAAATCTTACTCTTTAGTCATATTTTTGTTGGTAGTGTTAGTATCGCTATTCTAAGAATTTTAAAGGTCAACTGTAGTATAAAGTATGTAAGTAATTATATGTTATCTTTGGAAACCAGGATTCTTGGTGTAGGTGAAGGGAGAAATAGACAAGATAGATAAGTTTAATTAAAAACTCACTAGTACTAAATTTGAATTGAAAGTACGTGTATGAAGTCATGATGTTTTTATCTTTAAAAAAATCTAGCTTTGTCCACTCACAAGCAAACCCTAAAATAAGGACTTAGAAGCAGTGATAAGCCTTTTCCCCAATATTTAGATTATAGTCCCTAAGTATCATTTCCCGCTAAAATGAACCAGCGTTCCTTGGGGAAATAGCTGTTTTCACTCAGGTCTAGGGTAGGAAATGTACATATCAGCCCAGAAAGCAAGGAATTGTTAAAGCCAATAAGCATATATCAAAAGGACCCTGGAGCCAATTGAAGAGGCTTCCACCAGCCAAAGATGGGACAATTTGAACACGCAAAAGAATAATAACCTCCATAGATTGAAACATGGTTATATATGAGGTCATAATAATACTTCTTAAGAAAAATCATTCATCGCTGTTCAAGGTAAAAAAACTCATTATTTTGAAAACTGGAAAATAAAGGGAAATACACACTTATCCTGTTTTTCTGTATAAATTATACCTTCAGTAAACCAATAATCGATGAAGGGATTTTATAAAAAAATAAATGAAGAATAATTGATAGAAATACAATCACACTTTTTTGAAACCTCTGTTGAAACAATGGAACTAATCAATGATTATCAACTGTTGCTTACATCATAACAAACAGAAAAATGACCAGATATCCCTGTATCTCCTGATGAAAATACACAATTGTACCTAAGAAGCAGCAGTATGAAAACTGGAACCTGAAACCCATCAATCTCTGCCTCTCATGTTAATCAATTTACAGGAAATATATTGACAGAGGAGTATGGAAAACAGCTTCATGAGGACATAATCAACAAAACCCAAACTGGGAAACTATACAGAACGAATGAAACAGTTTTTAAAAAAAATTCGAAAAAGGGATAAAAATAGAGGGAGACTAAGTGTGTAGATCAAAATTTATAGGTGAAAACCTATTGATCAAAAGAGACAAGATACATATACCTTCTAAATGCCATAAGTGTACTTTATTCTATCTCAGTTCAAACAAATTTTTAAAAATCAGGGAAATTTGTATATTGATTGGATATCTAATGACATTAAGAAATATTTCTGGGGCCGACCCAGTGGTGCAGCAGTTAAGTTCGCACATTCCGCTTCTCTGCGCCACGGGGGGTCCCCGGTTCGGATCCCTGGTGCGGACATGGCACTGTTTCGCACACCATCATGTGGTAGGTGTCCCACATATAAAGTAGAGGAAGATGAGCACGGATGTTAGCTCAGGGCCAGGGTTCCTCAGCAAAAACGAGGAGAACTGGCAGTAGTTAGCTCAGGGCTAATCTTCCTCAAAAAAAAAAAAAAAAAAAAAGAAATATTGCTAATTTTTAAAAGCATCATTATTGCATTGTGGCTATGTATTTTTTCAAGAAAATATTCTTTTAGAAATAGGTGTTGAAATATGTGCAGATGAAAGGATGTGATATTTGAAATTTGCTACAAAATAATCTGATGCTGTGAGAACATGGATATTGGTATAAATGAAGCAACATTATCCAGGAATTGATAATTATGTAAGCTGAATATTGAGCGCATCAGATATTTTCACTCTGTTATCTCTAGTTATGAATGTGTTCAAAGTTTTCCATAATAAAAAAAGTTTTTAAATGTCCATCTGGGGAAAAAAAATCACTTGTGCTCTATCTACACAGTGTGAAAGAAACCAGACATGACCTAAGATTGATTAAGGGAAAAAGAAAAGAAAAACCTGGCCTTCTTCCTTTTGGTGGTCTTGTTCCTGAATAACGTCTGAGTGCTTTCATTAGGCCGGTGCAGGGACAGGAGATGAAGTAGCACAAGGTAGTTAAGACTCAGATAATATCGGGTACTTTTTGTAAAAAGGCTGCCTTAAAGTTGTATGCACATGTTCTGAAGGTGTCTTTCAGGGTGCTTGTGCTTACTCTATGGTTAAGGATTTTTGTTTATAAATATTATTTTAAAGAGAAATCCTGCCCTAAAGAATATTCATTATAAAAATGTAAGCAAAGATGGTAATAAATGTTTCTGCTCTAAATTTAAAAATAATTTGGAAAAATGTTAAAGACGACTTTTGTACCAATGTGATTTCACTTATGCTATATATTAAACTATTGCAGTAGGAAGCAATAATCAATGTGAATGTCTGGAAGTGAATATTACTAATAACAAATCTGTGCGTGCATTATTAAAGTTTTATCTAAGTCTTATCATGTTATCAAAAACATTTGAAGTAATCTTCTTCTAATCTAAATACAATTGAATTGAGAAAACTGCAGTTATGGCTAAAATTAGATTTAGAAGATTTCTTGTTCAAATTACAGAAATATTCATCAGCAAGCTGTTGGCTGATGTGACCTTAGCTTTCAGAAGACAGTCCAAAAATAAAACACACTTTCAGTGAGTCATGAAAAAAAAGTATTTTCCAGGGTTGAATGGGACTTAAGAGAAATAACCCTTTGCTTTGATGCAGTCAGTTGCCATTATATCTATTAGAATATATTCATTTTTAATGCTATTTGGCATACACACACACAAACACACACACACAGAGCAGATTTAAGTATGTTAACAGGTCCAGTAAATCAGTTCTTTTCCTCAGCTAGAAAGATATGACAGGCAGAATTTACAATGCTTCATTGTTACCTAGAACAACTCCGAAGTTGTTGATTTATTTTTATCTCATTTTCCAAGTCTATAACCTCAATGAGTTATTAGCAAACTTTTCATTCTAACTTTTTCAACTGAATCTTTATCAAACATAACATCTTTCCAGTAAAACTTAAAAACCTATATTTGAAACTGTGTGAATTGGTCCTTAGTTATGATTGTAGCCTTCATGATTCTATCCTCAGAACTAATGGATTAATGTGCTTTTATGTGCTCTGGATTTTTTTGAAGAACTCTTTTTCTGCCCCTGGGTCACAAGATATTCTCCTATATTACCTTGTCATAGCTGAACTTTTACTTCTTGCATTTGGTTTTTTGAATCCAGATGGAGTCCCCTCCTGCATCTGTAGTAAGCAAGGATTTCGTTCATTTTCTCCGTACAGTGAGTTAGTTTTAACAGCACCATCTACCAAACAATCTGTTTTCCCCCCATTGATTTGTGGAGATTTTAGTACAAATTAAGTTGCCCTTTATACACTAGTCTATCTCTGTAATCTCTGGGTTTTTTTCATTGATCTATTTGTTTATTTATGTATCATTATCACACTTCTTTGTTTCTTTTTTTGGTGAGGAAGATTAGCCCTGAGCTAACATCTGTTGCCGATCTTCCTCTTTTTGCTTGAGGAAGATTGGCACTGAGCTAACATCTCTGCCAGTCTTCCTCTATTTCATATGTGGCATGCCACCACAATGTAACTTGATGAATAGTGTATAGGTCTGCACCTTGGATCAGAACCCACGAACCCAGGGCCACCAAAGCAGTGTGTATGAACTTAAACACTACACCCCTGGGCCAGCCCGCATTATCACACTTTTATCACTATGATTTGGGAGTATCTTCTGCAATATAGTAGAGCAAGTCCTTCATTGTTCTTTTTTAGGGTTAACACAGCTATTCATGGACTTTTATTCTTCTGTATAAATTTTAAAATATGTTTATCATATCCTTTAAAAAAACCACCTGGAATTTCAGATTGGGATTTGTGATTAATCTAACAATTTACTGAGCTATCCTACAAATTCTAGTTGTTAATTCTATTGTTTTTCTACATAATCATGCCATTTACAAATTCTAATTTTAATCACCTTTCAATCTTGATACCTCCATTTATTTTTTTCCTTATAACATTATCTCAGAGATCCTATACATTATACAATAGTAAAATTGGTATATATTTTCTTTAATCAAACTGAAGAAGTCCTATTCTATTTCTAGAATGCTGATAGATTTATTTCCTTTCATACTGATAAATAAGAATTAAGCTGTATCAAGAAAATACTACAAAAAGCTATACACCAACAAACTGGACAACCATGAAGAAATGGATAAATTCTCAGAATCATGCAAACTCCCAAAACAGAATTATGAGGAAATAGAGTCTGAATACATCAATCACAAGTAAAGAGATTGAAACAGTAATCAAAAACCTCCCCAAAAACGAAAGCCCAGGGCCAAACAGCTTCTCTGGTGAATTCTACCAAACATCCAAAGAAGATTTAATATCTGTCCTTCTCAAACTCTTCCAAAAAATTGAAGAGTATGGGATGCTTCCTAACTCATTTTACAAGGCCAACATTACCCTGATACCAAAACCAGACAGGGAAAACACAAAAAAGGAAAATTACAGTCCAATATCACTGATGAACATAGCTGCAAAAATCCTCAACAAAATAGTAGCAAATCAAATACAACAATACATTAAAAGACTCATACAGTGCAATCAAGTGGGATTTATTCCAGGATACAGGGATGGTTCAACATCTACAAATCAATCAATGTGATACACTACATTAACAAAATGAAGAATAAAAGTCACATGATTGTCTCAATAGATGCAGAGAAAGTTTTTGACAAGATTCAACATCAATTTCTGATAAAAACTCTTAATAAAATGGGTATAGGAGGGAAGTACCTCAACATAATAAAGGCCATATTTGACAAACCCACAGCCAACATCATACTCAACAGTGAAAAACTGAAAGCTATCCCTCTAAGAACAGGAACAAGACAAGGATGCTCACTTTCGCCATTCTTATGCTATATGGTCTTGGAGGTTTTAGCCAGAGTAATTAGACAAGAAAAAGAAATAAAAGGCATTGAAATTGGAAAGGAGGGCATAAAATTGTCACTATTTGTGGATGACATGAGTCTATATATAGAAACCCTAAAGAATCAACCAAAAAAACTATTAGAAATAATTAACAAATACATTGAAGTTGCAAGGTACAAAATCAACATCTGGAAATCAGTTGCATTTCTGTACACTAATAATGAGCTAGCAGAAAGAAAAATCAAAAATGCAATTCCATTTACAATCTCAAGAAAAAGAATAAAATACTTAGGAATAAATTTAACCAAGGAGGTGAAAGATCTATATACTGAAAACTGTAAGATATTATTGAAAGAACTTGAAGAAGGCATAAAGAAATTGAAAGATATTCTTTGCTGACAGATTGGAAGAATAAACATAGTTAAAATGTTATATGCCTATATTACCTAAGGCAATTCACAGGTTCAATGCAATCCCAATCAGAATCCCAATGACATTTCTCACAGAAATTGAACAAAGAATTCTAAAATTTATGGGAAACAACAAAAGACCCCGAGTAGCCAAAGCAATCCTGTGAAAAAGAACAAAGCTGGAAGTATCATTCTCCCTGAATTCAAACTATAGTGCAAAGCTATAGTAATCAAAACAGCATGGTACTGGCAGAAAAACAGACACACAGTTCAGTGGAACAGAACTGAGAGCCCAGAAATAAAATCTTACATTTATGGACAGCTAACCTTTACAAAGGAACCAAGAACTTACAATGGAGCAAAGAGAGTCTCTTCAATAAATGGTACTGGGAAAACTGGAAAGCCACATGTAAAGGAATGAAAGCAGACCATTATCTTACATCAGACAAAAAAATTAACTCAAAATGAATAAAAGACTTGAATGTAAGACCTGAAACCATAAAATTCCTAGAAGAAAATGTAGGTGGTACACTCTTTGATATCGGTCTTAGCAGTATCTTTTTGAATACTGTATGTTCTCAGGCAAGGAAAACAAAAGGAAAAATAAACAAATAGGACTACATCAAACTAAAACGTTTCTGTACCACAAATGAAACCGTCAACAAAATGAAAAGACAACCCACCAAATGGGAGAAAATACTTGCAAATCATATATCCGACAAGGGGTTAAATTCTAAAATATGTAAATAACTCATACAACTCAACAACAAATAAATGAACAACCCAATTAAGAAACGAGCAGAGGATATGAACAGACATTTTTCCAAAGAAGATAAACAGATGGCCAACACGCATACGAAAAGATGTTCACTACCACTAATTGTTAGGGAAATGCAAATTAAAACCACAATGAGATATCACCTTATACCTGTCAGAATGGCTATTATTAAAAAGACAAGAAATAACAAGAGTTGGAGAGGATGCAGAGAAAAGGGAACCCTCATACACTGTTGGAGGGAATGCAAACTGGTGCAGCCACTATGGAAACCAGTATGGAGATTCTTCAAAAAATTAAGACTAGAACTACCATATGATCCAGCTATTCTACTTCTGGGTATTTATCCAAAGAATATGAAAACACCAATTTGAAAAGATATATGCACCCCTATGTTCATCACAACATCAATCACAATAGCCAAGACTTGGAAGCAACCCAAGTGCCCATCAATAGATGAACAGATAAAGAAGGTGTGGTTTAGATATATATAGGATGAAATAAACAAAATTGTGCTGTTTGTGACAACATGGATGGACCTTGAGAGTATTATGCTAATCAAAATGTCAGAGAAAGACAAATACCATATGATTTCACTCATATGTGGAAGATAAACAAATACACACAGATAAGGAGAACAGATTAGTAGTTTACCAGAGGGGAGAAGGTTGGGGGAGGACAAAAGGGGTAAAGGGGCACATATGTATAGTGACAGATGGGAACTAGACTTTGGGTGGTGAACACAATGCAGTTTATACAGAAGCTGAAATATAATAATGTATACCTGAAATTTATACAATGTTATAAACCAATGTGACCTCAATAAAATAATTTTTAAAAAAGAAACTGTATGAAATAATACTTTAGGTACTGTTGGATTCAGTTAGCTAATATTTTATTTAGGATTTTTGCATATATACTCATGAGGGAAATGACTTATGGTATTCTTCCATTTTATTGTTATCCGGTTTTGCAATTGAGATTACACGAACCTCATGAAGTGAGTGATGGTTTTCACGCTTTTCCTGTTTTAGAACTAGTAAAAATATACAGATTAACCCTGAGTTTTATTAACTCCCTTGTATGATCCTAGAGTGCGAGAAAGGAAGTATTTACCATTTCAGTTTTTAATGATTAATCTGTTTAAGTTTTCTGTTTCTTCTTGTACCACTTTGCCTTTTAAATATTTTGAGATAGAGAACAATTTCTTATAGATTTTAAAGTTTATTAGAGTTCATTTGTTTGTATTACGTTTTAAAAATTTCTTCTAGATCTATAGTCCTGTCTTGTAATTTTTCATGAATGTTCTTTGTATCCAGCCTTTTTTCTGTCACACTTTTGAGAGGTTTGTCTTATTAATATTTTTTAAGAACAATCATTTGCTTTGTTTTACAGCTTTTCATTGTTTTTTATTTCAAAGACTTTTACCCTTTTCTTCATAATAATTGTTCTTCTTGTTTCTTTGGGTTTGCTCTGTTGTTTTCCTTACAATTCCCGTATTTGAATACTTCGCTAATTTTTATTTTAACCTGTATTTTTTTCTTGATAAATATACTTAAAACCGTGCTTACATACTGTGCATACTGTCTCTCCTCATCTCTGTTTTTGAATGCAGTGTTCTATCCTTACCTAGTAATTTGTTTGTTAATTATATTGCTCAGATGACTTATGTTTCTGTTCGTGCTTGTTATTAGAGGAATTGTTAAAATTTTAAATTATAATTGGTGATTTCTCTATTTTCCTTGACATATTGTTACATATTGCATTATATATATTAATTTTATACTCAGTTTTCTATGCATTGTGATAGTTATATATTCTGCTCTATTGTTTCTTCTTTGTTCATTTCTTGTTTTCCTTATTATGTCATTTTGCTTTAAATTATGCTTTAAATTTCATTTCAGTTGTTTAGATATCCAGATTACTATTTCAACTTTATTTTGGTTTATACTTGCTTGGTTTTATCTTTTTCTATTCTTTTATTATAAACCTTTCTATATCCTAATGTTTTGTGTGTCTCTTTTAACCAACATATTGTTAAATGTTTCTTATCCAATCTGAAAATTCCTGTCTTTTAGTTGGTAGGTTAAATCTATTTTCATTTATTGTAATTATTCTTATTTCTGCCATTTTTTTTCATATATTTCATTTACTTTACTTCCTTTTGGTAACGTTATCCCTCTTTTCTGTTTTTAATTTGTTAGGTCAAGTTTTCTTTAACTTGCATAAAAAGTGGATTGCTCTATTTTTGTTCACATGGTGATTATCCTTAAAACCCATACTGGTATTTAGCCCTGTACATTTTTAAAACTTATCACCATCCATATCTTCCTCTAAAGACTCGGTATGCTATCACATCTTTCTTGTCCCTCTCCTCCCCAGCCCCCAATTAGGCAATGTTTATATTACCTAGAATTAAAGTTTTAGGGTTTTATTAATATACTTTTGATATGTCACACCTTTGCTGCTTCATATTTTAGAAAATAATAAACTTTATTTACTACCTCTACTTGTAGTGTTCTCCTACGTTTACTTCCTTTCTCATTTGCATACTTACTCCAAGAGAGTTTTAAAAATTAATCTTCATGGAGAAAACTTTCTGAAACTTTTTAATGTGAGAATACCTTTATTATACTCTCTCATTTGAATGGTAATTTGGCTAGATATAAAATCCTGGTTGATTTGTTTTCCACTTTGAAGCTCTAAGTGGAAACTACACCATTGTTTTCTTGTATACAATGTTGCTGTTAAAAAGAAAATCTGATTAGTCTGATTCCTAGCTATGTAGTTAATCCATTCTTTTCTTCTAAATACTTTTACAATTTTTCATTTCATTTTCTGACTTTCATGTATGAAGGTATGATTATTTCAATTAGATGGACATTCTATGAATCTTTTTAATAAGACAGTTCATCTTTTTTTATTTCTTGGAAATTTAATCTTATGTTTTTAACCTCCTTTGGGGATTTGTGTTTTCTGGATATTGGCATTTCCCATCCTACCTTCCATTTCTCTTAGCTTTTAAATCTACTATTTCTTTATTATCATCTTCTGTCTTCTGTTATGATATCTCAATTTGATCTTCCAGCTCTCTTATTTATTCTTTGTCTATATCCATCCTGCACTTTTCTGTTCTACTTTAGTATGCATTTAAACTACCATACTTTTTATTCCTAAAATTATTCTTGGATAAATTTTATGACTTCTTGTTCTTGCCTCATTGTTGTATCTTGTATTTGTTAAACTCAAATACTTTAACTGAGTGTATTTTCTTTGCTAATTTTAAAGTCTTAGTTTCTGTTTTCCAAATATTCTGTTTCATTTAGTTAGTAGTGTTTATGTGTTTATTTTAGATAACGTGCTCTGCTCATGTTCCCTTAGTGGTTTTAGCTATTATATCAGTACTATGGACTGGTGAAAGGTTTAATGCTGGGCTCCAGAGTCATCATAAAGAAGAATGTCATGGGTCTGAACATATACATGGCAAAAATAAAAGAAAATGTTAAATATTACTATGTGTTATTTCAATGCAGTTAGAGCCAGGTACCTGAGCGTTACTGTAGATATCCAATAAAAACATGATTGCTTTTCAACCTTGTTCCCATCATGGACATAGATGAATCTTGCCAACTTGCTGTTTTCTTGTTTAACTTGAGGGGTGACGCAGGGGTCTCCAGGATTTGTGAGCTTGTTTTACAGAAGAAAGAGAATGACTTTGGGGAGGTTGCAATCACCCTGGATAGTTGGCCCCCAGCTGCTGTTGATGCCCAGAAGTTAGATTGCCCAGGAACTTATCGGGAGTGACCCCTTTGTTTCTCTCAAGCTCCTCCTGCCAAGCCCCTTAGCTCTATAAAACTCCCTGCTTTCTGCTCTTATTAAAGCAGATTTGAGTGAACCCATGTTCCTACCTTCATGTTTTGGCCAATTTGAATGAACCTTTCTCCATCTCCAGGCACTGATGTTTGTCTTTGGCTTGCTGCACACCAGGCACAGGAACTTGAGATTAGGAGGCTCAGTATCACAATCAACTTAACGTTTTCTAAGAATTTATTTACATATAATTACTTGGTAGGATGTAAAGTTATTCAGGCATCAATTTTCTTTCACTGAAATATTAAACATTGCTATTATTTTATTTTTTAAATAAAGACAATCAAACACTTGAAAATTCTTAATCTTTGCTTTTTTATAATACATAAGATTTTTTAACTTCCATAAATGTGGGCTTTCTGATGTCTTTGGATTTAGTGTGAAAAATTTTACTTCCTACAGAATTTGAAGTATAAAATAATTACAGCATATCAATTACATGCTATGAAATGTAGCCAGTAAAAAGGAAATGCCTAGGCAACCAAAAGGCTAATTCAAGCATAACTGGACATGATTCCATTCTTTTTTTTCACCTTCCCTACTGGGTGGTGTGATCAAGTGGTATAAAGTCCAGCTGAGGAAGGGAGTGGCCGAAAGGAAAGACTGAGCTGTGGCTGGGAAAGAATCTTAGTATCCTATAATGCCTTTAACTTATGTGGATATTAAGGTAAGTTGGAGAAGGTAGCGTCTTTTTTCAGGTTTCAGATGTCTTTCCCACATGTAGTAATGTGCTGGCACTGCTTGACCAACTTATAAGAGCTAATTTTTAAATTTTCAGGAATTTTGTCTGCCATCATTGTTAAACATCATTAAAAATTAAGCTATTTTTAAATACCAGCCATTATTAAAAGTTAACTTAGAGAAATTTACAATTAAAAAATATGATAAAAGCATAACTCGGGGGCAGGTCCTGTGGCTGAGTGGTTAATGTTCTGTGCACTCCGCTTTGGTGGCCTGGGGTTCATGGGTTTGGATCCCAGGTGTGGACCTACTCCACTCATCAGTCATGCTGCGGAGGCATCCCACATACAAAGTAAAGGAAGATTGGCACAGATGTTAGCTCAGGGAAAATCTTCCTCACACATACAAAAAAGAAATTTAAAAAAAAGCATAACTCAAAACTCATCACTCTCTAGTTATTTTACTCCATTTTACTATTATCTATGCCCTTGGGGTTACTTCCATCTATTATCTGAATGGTAGAATCCTATATCATGGTGTGCTTTTGTGTGTCTCTTCTCTCTTTCACATTCCCTAGAATTATGTTAATTGCTTGAAATAGGTCATGGTGACAGTATTTAACCTCAGAAATCAGCAAATGCTACAAACGTAGACTTAATTTATGGTTTTGTTAATCGTCTAAGTTTAAGAAAATGATAGGGAAAACGCTAATAATGCAGATTATGGGTAAAACTGTATAGTGCCCATAGGCATTATATTGTGACTAGCACACAAAAAATTGAGGAAATGTTCTTCCAGCATTCACAAGTTTATCATCCAATTCAAGAAAGGAGTCACTTACATCAAAGACCAGCAAGGGAAGTTCCCGCATGTATCACAGTTGCTTCACTTTCCTCTTACTCGTTCACTTAAATGAAAAATGAATGACCAACGTTCAGGTCAGAACTACACAGATTCATCAACTGCAACGGTATTTTGGCTCTGGATACGAGAATTCAGCAAAATCCAACTAAAGGATTCTGTGAAAATCAATTGGCTATATGGAATTTACAATAGAAGTATTGTTTACTTTGTTGTTATTTTAAAATTATGTACTACACAATCTTTATATTAGTAAAAATTATATTCAACTTGTGTATGTATATATCTCTACATATGTGTGTGTAAAAATATATATATATATATATATTGGAGAGCTGGTCGTTAAATTCCTATAAGCACACCACTGCCCTTCATAGATTAAGTCTCAGATAACCCCAGAAGGCTAGATTTTGCCACACCATGGTTCATTTTTTTTTTTGTTTCTTTTTTTTTTCAGTCAAACATCACAGACTTTTTAAGGACTGGGGAGTAAGGAAGGAAGGCTTATAGAGAATTTGTGATTTTAGTTGATCTCCTGTACTTGACTAAAAAAGAAATTGTTCCTACAAATCTTCTTCCCTGGGGCTATTTAAAGACTAGCCTTTCAGTAAATAGTTGCTGTAGAGATGCAAAAACGTCTCTACAAATGTGCAAGTGAAAATACTTGATTCCTGGCCTTCCGATAAAACGCATCTCAAGGTAGCAGTGAAGCCATATGTTTGTGACTGTTATCTCCATAATTGTGAGGCAATGGAAACTCAGATTGACAGGTTTTGAGGCTTTACTTTGTTCTTGGCCATAGCTAACAACTCCTAGTATTTTAAACATATCCACGGATGCTGACTGTGTTATAAATAAACTTTCAGGGAAGCAATCAAACAAAGATTGTTAACACAAGAGGAGGGGTGTGATAAGTTGGGACATCAATTCAGGTAGACTTTTTCTGTCTTGGGAGCTTTTTGTTTGTTTGTTTGTTTTTTCTTGAACCTGAGGATGTTGATTGAAAATAGCAAGCAATTTGGGGTGGTGAGTAGGTTGAAGTCATGGTTTTGTATTTAGTATCTAGCCCACATATTCCTATTTAAGAACGAGGTTGCAAAAATTAGGGTTTTCACTCCATCTGTTTAAAACTAGTATTTGCATAGTCAGGGTGTTCTTTTTTGATATCATAAAATGCCTCTTGCTAAGACATGGTGAAATCCTTGTTCCTAAGAAATTTGAGATATTTTGTGGATATTAGAAAAAAATAGAATGCAAGTCAGTTCCCTTCAGAAAAAATCTTCTCACAAGTATCCGTCATTACTTAGCAGTTTGACATTTCAACCTTTTAGGATGTAGGTTTGTATTTAGAATATCTTATTCATTAAGAGAAAACAAACAAGAAACTCTGTGTCTTACACATTTAATGTGTACTCACCAATAATAAGCTATGTTGCTTTACCCGGTTTCATGCAGACTTATTATATTTTCCTAAAAAGGATGAAGCAAGAATAAATATTCACTTTACAAGATATATTACAATATGTTTATTTTGAATAAAAGAATATCTAGGACAGGAAAGCATTACAGTGCTTTGTCCTGCATTCACATTGGCACAGGAGAAACTGAGGCCCAGAACAATTAGGTATCTTTTCTGAGACCCGCAGGTAGTATATTCCCAATTTGGGATACGAACTGGTGTCTCCTGACATCCCTCCTTTCAGAGAGTGATATTATCATCGAGTTGAAAGACAGCTAGGAGGTCATGGACCAAATTCTTCTCTTTACTTTTTTTAAAAAAATTCTGAATGTTTATATTTATTCTAAGTGTTTGGACAAGGAAGTGTTCAGGCTAATTGAGAGTTACCAGCTATTATATACATATTTTATATTTATTATATATAATAAATCTATAAAGAATTAGAACATAATAAAATATGCTTGACAGAAAACCATATTAGACTTAATTTAATCTTTCTTTAATGACTTAGAAAGCACTTAAGTAATCTGCAAAACTTCTGAAATATCATTACAAATATAACTTTTAAATTCATCTTATATAAAATTTGTAGAAAATTAGACTGAACTTTACCGAAGGTGTGACATTCCCTAGAAGTCTCATGTAAGAGAAAAGCATGAACATACAATTTTAACAGTATGGAAAGGAATCAACTGAAACATGAAATTTGACCTTAAACAACCCCAGCTCCTAGCCCTACTATTTGAGTAGCTATACCTTATTAGATGGCCTTCTATGTATTCTTTTTAAATTAAGAGACTACGTTTTTAGAGTAGTTTTAGATTCACAGCAAAATTGAGGGGACAGTACAGAGATTTCCCATATATCCTCTGTCCCAGTACACACATAGCCTCCCCTCTTATCAACATCCTCCACCAGAGTGGTACTTTTGTTACAATTGATGAACCTACATTGATACATTATAATCACCCAAAGTGTGTAGTTCACGTTCAGTCTTGGTGTTATTCATTCTATGGGTTTGGACAAATGTGTAATGCCATGTATACAACATTATAGTATCATAAACAGTAGTTTCACGGCCCTAAAAATCCTCTGTGCTCCACTTGTTCATCTCTCTCCCGCATCCCAACCCCTGGCAATCACTGATCTTGTTACTGTTTCCATAGTTTTGCCTTTTCCAAAACCAATTTTTTTCTGCATTTAAAATTTTATAACTCTCTGACTGTTAAAATTAGGTTGTTAAATAGCATGTGAAAAACATCCACTGGGAAAAATGAAGTTATCCACCTAGCTAGTTAATATGATTATGTAGAGAACAACAGAAAAGGTATCCATATGCAGAAGCAGAGATATTTACAATTAAAGGATACATGGAGACCGGAGAGAAAACTCTGTATACATTAACTATAAAAATGGATTGGCATTTTTTTAAACATATAGTTTAAACATCAAAATGAGTGTTGTTCCATCCAAGATAATGATCTGGGGAGTCAATACCACGATTCCTGTTATGCTAAGACATTCAAAACGAGTCTCACAATCTGATTTCAAAAGTTCTTCCAGGTCCACTTGATGAGCAATCAGTGAGAAAGATGTTCTAGTCACATCGCTTTGTTGATGAAAAATTCATAAGATCTGCTTTGTTCATACCACGTTTCCCACAGTGGGTTTTAAATGACTTCTGACTATTTCCAAGACCGAGTCCACTCTCAATAGATAAAAATATTCATTATTAACTACGTTAAAGTTAGATTTTCACAAGTTCTGAAGGTAATGGCAAAAAATTGTTGCAAGAAACGTGTTTGAACAATGCTAGAGTCACTGGGGTCCGTGTGCTGCCTGCCAAGGGGTTGATTTGAGATGACAGTACCACTTAGAAATGTACACCCTGGTATATTTCATTTAACAAGTCATATTGCTTCTTAGACACATGATAGATTTCACTAAATGGGGTGTTAAAATCAAATATTAGTGTCCGGAGTTTCTAGAGCTTCTTTCTAGATGTCAGCTAAGGGAGTTCATTCTTTAGGGATCATTTTTATAATTGTTATCCTTTTCAGGTACTACTGAATTCATTTTCCATAAGCAGCTAGTATCTCATTCATCTATTCATTCAGATGCTGGAAATATAGCTTTGAACAAAACAGGTGCTTGCTTTCTACTGGGGAAACTGACAATAAACACCCAAATGAATAATCCAAGGTCAGGTGGTGAGAAGAGATATGAGGAAAAATTAAGCACAGTAACGGTGTGTTGGGGGTCATCATTTCAGTCAGTGTGATCAGAAACGCCTCTTTAAGAGCTTGACAAATGATCACGTATCTGAATGCCTATAGTTGGAATGTTTTCCTACCAGAGGGAACAAATGCAAAGGTCCTGAGGACTTTGAGAAACAACAAGGCACCAGTGAGGCTCAAGAGAAGCGACCAGGGGCTGTTGGTAAGAGGTGGACCCTTCCTCAGAATGGTATACAAGAAAGCAATCAATGTCCCGGGTCTACGTATTAGCTTCAACAATGATTATTTGTGTGCAATTTACTTAACCTTTCCGTGTCTTGGATCCCCAACTGCCAAATGGGACAACAGCAGCACCATCTCCTAAGCATGGCAATTGCAGGAGATAACACACGCACAGCACTTGACATTGTGTTGTCAGCGATGCAGCATCGGATGAAGGAAGACAGAGTGGAGACATGAAGTTGTGTCTGTCCTAAAATGAAAGAGTTAAATATCTGTTCACGTATTAAAAAGGGAAACCTTCAAAAAATTAACTTCCTAGCTCTAGCTAACGGTTAGGGGTTGCCATGCAGTTCTTTCTTTCAACACCTCCTTGTAACAGCTGCCATTGGTTTACTTTTAGGTTCAGCTCCGTTAAAGCAGCACTCTCTTTTTCCAAGATTTTTAGGCACAACTTAACTTTTTGATGCTTTTTTTCATAATCACAAAAGTATTACATGGTTGTTAAAGAAAAAAATTTTTAAAGCATAGAAATATGAGAAAATAATAAACTTCTTGGCTGTAATCAGAGACTATCTTTCCATGTGATCGCATATCAGTAAATTGAACCATTTCCAAGGACTCAATGTTGTAGTAAATATTTGATCATATTTCAGGACTTCGTTTTTACATTGAGTTTTCTAGTTTATCTCAATTTTATCTTTCTGTATGGTACAATGGGGACCTAACTCTAATTTTTCTCTCAAAGGCAAAACTTGTCTCATTACTAAATTGAAGTACAATCTCTTTCAAACACTAAATGTATAAAAATTGCTCGGATCTGTTTTTGGACTTTCCTTCTGCTTCCTTGATCTGTCTTTTCATGAGCCAGTATGACATTATTTTAATAATTTTGCATTAAAATTATATCACATATATAATAATATTATAAACACTAAATGTCTTATTGGGAAACTTATTATGCATCACTGCTCCTTAACATAATTATATTGTCTACTCTTAGTCTATTATACTTCCAGATAAAGTTTATATTATTTTACCAAGTAACAAGAAGCATTTTTGGGTTTTTTTACAGCAAGTGTGTTAAATGTATAGATGAATTTTGGAGATCTGACATTTTTACATTATAAATCTTCTCATCTTGGAATATATCATGTCTCTCTCTGTGTGTGAGCATGTATGTGTGTCTATGTGTTCATGTGTTATATGTGTCCTTTTACTAAAACTCAGATTTAAAGAGAATTCTTTATTCCTCACCTTTCTTATTCCACTTCAACATCATTAGCTGTTAGGAAAATGCAAATTAAAACTACAATGAGTTGTCACTACACTATACCCATACCAGAAAGGCTAATTTAAAAAAAAAAAGTAACACTATGAAATGTTGGCAAGGATGCAGAGAAAGTGGATCCCTCATTCATTGCAGGTGTGAATGTAAAATGGTACAGCCATTCTGGAAAATGGTTTGCTAGTTTCTTTAAAAAACTGAACATGAAATTACCATATGACCTGATAATCGCATTCCTGGGCATTTATCCCAGAGAGATGAAAACTTATGTTCACACAAAACCTGTACAGGAATTTCATCATAGCTTTATTCATAATAGCTAAAACTGGAAACAACTCAGTTTTCTGGCTACAGATGAGTGGTGAAACAGATTGAGGTTCATCTATAACATGGAATATTACTCAGCAATAAAAAGGAATAAACTGCTTATTGATACACGCAACAAGTTGGATGAAGCTCCAGAGAATTATGTCAGGTAAAAAAAGGAAATCACCAAAGGTTACACACCACAGGATTCCATTTATACATCACTCTATTTTTTTTTTTTGGTGTGGAAGATTAGCCCTGAGCTAACATCTGTGCCAATCTACCTCTATTTTTTGTATGTAGCGTGCCATCACAGCATAGCTGACAAGTGGAATATGTCCTTGCCTGGGATCTGAATTGGCAAACCTGGGCTGCTGAAGCAGAGTGCACAGAACCTTAACCACTTGGCCATGGGGCCAGCCCCTATACATCATTCTTGAAATGACAAAATTATAGAAATGGAGAACAGATTAGTGTTTGCCAGGGATTAATCACAGGTGGGAGCAAGTAGATGTGGCTAAAAAGGACTACAGATCCTGTGGTGAGGGAAATGTTCTGTGTCTTGACTGTATCATTGTCAATGTCCTGGTTGTGATAATGTACTATAGTTTTGCAAATTGTTATCTTTAGGGGAAATTAGGTAATTAGGCCATGCAGAATCTGTCTGTATTATTTCTTACAACTGCATTTGAAACTACAATTATCTCAAAATAAAAAAGTTTAATTAAAAATAAATATATGAGTAGAAATTTTAAAAATGAATCCTTAGAATTAATTTGGATTGAAAGTGTGTTAAATTTATAAATAAATTTGGAGTCCTCTGACATTTTTACAGTAGAAATCTTTTCATCTACAGGCGTGTTTCTCTCTCTGTCTCTGTGTGTGTGTGTGTTCCTTTAACAAATCTTAGTAATGTTTAAAACAAAATTAAAGTGATTTCATTATTCCTCAACTTGTTTCCTTTGGTTCTCTGCTTATTATCCTAAAAGTTTCAAAGTAGAATATTGACCTAGATAAAATAGGTCTAAAATAGCTGGATTTCCACATGTTCAACCCTTTTTTCTATGATATTATCTTGTGTCAAAAATGAATCTTCTCCTGAAAGTCCTGATTGGCCGTGGCCTTACGGGAACAAGGCTTTGGGAGCCCACGGCTGCAGGTAGGCACACAAAATAAACCGCAGCCAAAAATTAGTGGGCTATTGGAAATCTGATCAAATGATTGATATTTATTTTATTAAAAAGTGCATTTTTCCTCAAAAATAGAAAAGGCGCTGGATTGGACTTTAGATTTTTAAAAATCTTTTGTGTTCTGTAACTTTTTACAGATGACGTCTCCTCTGAGTCCACTTTTCTTGTCTGTAAAATGGAAGATAATTTCTTTGTGTTCTTTCATCTTTCAGTTTCCTAGATTGTTGGATGTTTTACATTTCTATGATCTTGTAATAAAACTCTAACCAGTGAATACAGTACATAACTATGTGTTACAATGAAGTATCAAATTATTCGAACTTCTCAATAAGGGAAGAAATCATTGGCTATTAAGCTTTTTCGAAAGCTCTTTGGCCTTTTAATATCCAGGCCCTTTTATGCTGTAATCTCTTATAGAAGAAGGGGTACAAGTTTGGGAAGAGACTAATATGATTCAAACTGTGGCTCCACCATTTACTGGTGTGATACCACTCTTTAAAGGTCACCAGACTTTTCTAAGCCTCAGGTTCTTCATCTAGGAATGGAGATTTGAGGGTGACAGATATATCTACATGTCTGACAAATGAAAGATCTTCATAAGTTTTTAATTACTATTTGATAACGATGATGTCTATTCTTTAAGGTAAACTTATTTTTGTCCCCAGAGGAAGATAAGTCTTATGCAGTCTCTTTGTAATCCTCAAATGGAGTATACGCCCTTGTTGCTTTCTGAAACACCTATGTGATCTCACAGGGAGTTATAAAACTGTTTCCAACTTTGCATTCAAACCAAGCTCACATTAGCACTTGATATGTATTATTTTCAGATAAAAGTAATCAGAGTTGTTTCAGATAACTTTTTATACCCTAGACCACTTAAAAAGCTATTATCAATCCTTTGGGGAGAGGCAGCGGTCAGGCTAAAAACGTAGACTGTAGAATTTGTTGAAAGCTATTTGTAGACTTTTTGATTTTTCATACAATGCAATTTGCAAAAAAGCATTTACCTAAAACGATATTTTAGATCACATTTTATAATATATTACTTTTGGACACAGAACATATAATAGACTTGTTTGTACAATTTAAATGTCTGCAATCTAAGCAGAATTTATTTGAAAGCCTAAAAGGCTGAAATAAGACCTGATTTCACAATACTGAAGATTAAGGCTCATTTCTGAGTCTCTTAACACATTCCCATTTACTCCTGAGGGGAATAATTGAATTAGTTCATTATCTCTTACACTAGAGTATGTATAGGTAAATAGGTCTATACAATATGGTTTAAAAAATATTTGTAAGTCCATTAAATGCAAACATACATCTTTATTCGAGAAATAATCTTAAATCTTGTAAATTGCCTCCGTATTTTCTTCTAAATAGTCAGCATGCTTCTCTCCTGCATCTTATTAATTTCCATGTTTCTTTGAATTTAGATTTCAATTAAAAAACCTAAGCTCTGATTCTAGCAATGCCTGTTACTAACCATATGGCTCTGGGAATTTCAGAAATTTAGGTTCTGAAAGAATTCTCAGAAATTCTTTTTAATTTCAGAATTTTAGAATTTTTCACAAATTCTATTCAGGACCTGGCTAAATTTTCTCCTTTGTAATACGGACAAAAATACCTACCTTCCTAGACCAGTTGTATATTGCCACAGTACTGTTGCTTAATAACAGCCACAAAATGTAAGTTGCATACAATTATAAACATTTATTCAGCTCACAAATAAACAAGGGTCGGCTGATCTCAGCAGAGCTTACTCATGTGTCTGAGCTCAGCTATGTGTTGGCAAGGAGATTATGCTGATCTTGTCTGGCCTTCCTCACATATCTATGGTTGCCTGGCTGTTGACTGATCTAGATGGCCTTGGGTGGGCTTATGGGATTCTCAGCTCTGCTGTATGTGTGTTTGTGTGTGTGCATGTATGTTTTAAGACTTTATGTTTTTAGAGCAGTCTTAGGTTCACAACAAAATTAAGAGGAAGGTACAGAGATTTTCCATACACTCCCTACCACCACACAGGCACAGCCTCCCCCTTATCAACATCACTCAACAGAACAGTATATTTTTTACCAAGCATGAACCTATATTGACATATCATAATCAGCCAAAGACCATAGTTTACCTAAGGGTTCACTCTTGGTGTTGTACATTCTATAAATTTGAACAAATGTTTAATAACATATATCCATCATTATAATGTTACACAGGGCATTTTCCTTTTTTTTTTTTTTAAAGATTTTATTTTTTCCTTTTTCTCCCCAAAGCCCCCAGGTACATAGTTGTATATTCTTAGTTGTGGGTCCTTCCAGTTGTAGCATGTGGGACGCTGCCTCAGCATGGTTTGATGAGCAGTGCCATGTCCACGCCCAGGATTTGAACCAACGAAACTCTGGGCTGCCTGCAGCGGAGCACGCGAACTTAACCACTCGGCCATGGGGCCAGCCCCTACACAGGGCATTTTCACTGCCCAAAAAATCCTCTGTACTCTGCTTATTCATTGTTCTCTCCCACTCCCACCCACCGACAACCACTGATATTTTTGTTGTCTCCATAGTTTTGTTTTTTCCAGAATGTCATTAATGTCATTAGAGTACGTAGCATCTTAGATTGGCTTCTTTCACTTAGTAATATTCATTTAAGTTTCCTCCATGTCTTTTCATGGCTTGTTAGCTCATTTCTTTTTAACGATGAATAATATTCCATGATCTAGACATACTATGGGTTTTGTATCCATTCACCTACTGAAGGACAACTTGGTTGCTTCCAAGTTTTGACAATTATGAATAAAGCTGCTATAAACATCTGTGTATAGGTTTTTTGTGGAAATAAGTTCTCAACTCCTTTGAGTAAATACCAAGGAGTACAATTACCAGATCAGATGTAAGAGTATGTTTAGTTTTATAAGATACCACTAAACTGTCTTCCAAAGTGACTGGACCATTTTGCATTCCCATCAGCAATGAATGAGAGTTCTTCTTGTTCCATATTCTCACCAGCATTTGGTCTAGTCAGTATTTCAGATTTTGGCCACTCTAGTAGGTGAGTAGTATTATCTCGTTGTTTTAATTTGCATTTCCCTGATGACATATGATATTGAACATCTTTTCATATACTTATTTGCCTTCTGCATGTCCTCTTTGGTGAGGTCTGTTAAGGTCTTTGGCCTACATTTTAATCTAGTTTGTTTTCTTACTGCTGAGTTTTTGGAGTTCTTTGTGTATTTTGGTTAACAGTCCTTTATCAAATGTGTCTTTTGCAAATATTTTCTCACAGTCTGTGGCTTGTCTTTTCATTCTCTTGACATTGCTTTTCACAGAGCCGAAATTTTTCATTTTAATGAGGTCTAGTTTATCAATTATTTCTTTCACGGATAGTACTCGTATCTAAAAGTCATCTCTATACCCCAAATCCTCTAGGTTTTCTCGTATGTTATCTTATAGGAGTGCTGTAGTTTTGCATTTTACATTTAGGTCTGTGATCCATTTTGCGTTAATTTTTGTGAGGGGTCTGTGTCTAGATTCATTTTTGTTGTTGTTATTGTTTTTTTTTTAAATGCTTTTTTGGTGAGGAAGATTGGCCCTGAGCTAACATCTGTTGCCAATCTTCCTTGTTTTTTTTTTCCTCTCCAAAGCTTCAGTACATATTTGTATATCCTAGCTGTAGGTCATTCTAGCTCTTCTACGTGGGATCCTGCCACAGCATGGCCTGATGAGTGGTGCTAGGTCAGAGCCCAGGATCCAAACTGTCGAACCCTGGGCTGCTGAAACGCAGTGCACAAACTTAACCACTTAGCCTTGGGGCCGGCCCCTAGGTTCATTTTTTTTGGCATGTGAATGTCCAGTTTTTCCAACACAATTTGTTGAAAGGACTATCTTTGTTCCATTGTATTGTTGTGCTCTTTAGTCAAATTTCAGTTGACCATATTTACGTGGATCTATTTCTGGGCTTTTTATTCTGTTCCATTGACCTGTTTCTCTATTCTTTCATCCATACCACACTGGTTTGTTTCACTATGGCATTATAGTAAGTCTTTGAGTAGCATCAGTCCTTCAGCTTTGTTCTTCTCCTTCAATATTGTGTTGGCTATTCTGGGTCTTTTGCTTCTCCATATAAACTTTGGAATCAGTTTGTCGATGTCCACAAACTAACTTGCTGGGATTTTGATTGGGGTTACATGTAATCTATGGATCAATTTTGAAAGACACAGATATCTTGACAATATTAAGTCTTTCTATCCATATACATGGAATGTCTTTCCATTTGTTCATTCTTCTTTGACTTTGTTTATCAGCTCTATGTTTTTTATCCTTCAGCAGGTTACCTCCAGCACGTTCTCATGGTCATACTGAGGGATAAGCACTACGCGGAATCATTCAAGCATTTTTCAAATCTCCCTTTGTGTCACAATTGCTAAGATACCTTTGGCCAAAGCAAATCACATGGCTAAATTCAGAATGAGGAACAATGGAAAACACTCCAAACTCTTGTTGTAAGGAGCTGCAAAGTCATGACAATGGGCACGGATACAGGGAGAGCTGAAGAACCAAGTCCATCATGTGATCAGTCTACACACCAACTTATTACAAAGGGTTGTGAAAATGAAAAAAATGTACTTGAAAGCCCTTAGTAAATTATGATACATTTTGCACATTCTGTCACTACAGACATTTTCATTATTATCACGACATTTATAATAAGGCTGTCTTGACCGACAGAACTTTAGAACAGGGATCCATAACTTTGGCTCATGTGCCACATTTGTACGATAGCCTCTTTTTATACAGGTCATGAGTTAAGTTTACATTTTTAAATGGTTGGGAAAAAAATAAAACTTTAAGAATGGTATTTTGCATCATGTTAGGATGGTATGAAATTCAAATTTCAGTGTCTATGAAGAGAGTTTTATTGGAGCACAGCCATGCTCATTGGTCTGTAGCCACTCTTGCTCTACAACGGAAGAATTGAGTCGCGACGGAAACCATGGGTCCCACCACGGCTAAAATGTTTGCTATCTGGCTCTCTACAGGAAAAGTTTGCCAAGTCCTTGTGTTTTACATGTACAATACTTACATGGATCTCAGGTTTTAAACAGACATTTCTAAAGAAGTCCAGCATGGTTATGTGGGTCACTCCTCTAAGCTCCTTCAGTGAATATTTGGAAGGTTCAGGAGTGAAGTTATGTGACTTCTGACTAACAGTACTGGCAATGTACCTGCTTTGTCAGCTTAACTCCTACCTCATTCTCTTCTCTCACTGCTTTTTTGCTTCATTTAGTCTTTCAGCATCACACTAGCTGACTATCCTTCTGCAGTGTCCTTGCAGCTCAGGTTTGGACAATTAACTCATGTGAGTCTCAGTGGCCAGTTGTTCCCTGCAAAGTTCATCTCAAGGAGAAGTCCAGTTCTGGAAGCACCCCGCCAATACTCCCATCTGTCAGAGGCAGCAAGAACTATAAGCCCCTAGCTGGAGCCTGCTGGCTCTAACCTAACACTTTAGGCTCCAATTGGACAGAAACCCTCCGAAATAAGTACATAGTTAGTAAAAGGAACAACCTCGTCCAGAACTTAGATATTCTGACTCTAAACATTAGAATAGTGCTACATCACTCTGTAGGCATGGTTCACTAGATGTTTTGCTCACATTTACATTTTCCACTTCATCCTAATTTAAGAAATTAAATATGTAATGTTTTGTTCAATAATTACACATCAGAATTAAAACTCTGCGTGCAAGTTATATTTAGTCTTTCAATTTTTAACTACTTTCATTTATCTAAGTATTTGATTTTATGAATAGTCACTAAACTAGTATGAGTATTTTTATATAATTCTGCTTTTATCCTCACACTCAATTATAAAGTCCTTTCTAACTCACCTCCATTTCTTACTTTGGAATTGGCTTGCTCTCAATGCTAACATAAGGTTCCAAGTGTTCAGTGCATTTGGGCATCAAAATGCCATCAATTTTGCCCAGAGCTACCTGCCACAAGGTATGTCCTCTGCCTATCAGAGATTTTCCAGCTCATACAGCAGTTTTCTTAGCACTTTTTTGTCTCAGAATTTGCCTTCCCAGTCACTCTCACTCAACTGGTGAAACAAGGAATTTCCATCTCATTCCTTCTCTTGACAGCGAATGCCTTATCTATGACTACTTTCTCTAATCATAAGAAATTGTCATTCTAACATCCTGAATCAGTTATTTGAACTCTACACACATCTTTTCTTCCACGTATTGCAAAAGAGAGATATTACAGCCAGGTAGCTACATCTTGCAACAACAGCATTCAACCGGCATATCACTGGTGTCAAATATGAGTAGAGATTTTTCCCCTTTACTTTAAATAAAGTGGGAAATATCTTCCTTTTGCCTGGTAAAGTTCAGTGAACTGTTCTGATAAGTGAAGCTTAAAATATAAAAGCTGAAGTTAGCTTCTAATACTTTTTAAATGGTCATTTAAATCATATGTGTTGAAAACTAATAGCAACCAAGTTGGTAGAAGAGCAATATTAAGACATTCGTGTACTATAAAATATCAGTTTAGATGTTTTAAAATGTACGAATTAACCTATTTCAAGGACATTTTGAGAACGTTTCTTCATTTAATCCTTCACCTTTCTTTGTTTTAAAATCACTCTGGTAATTGTTTCAATTTTTTACATTTTAAACCATTCTGAGTGCAGTTAAATAATGTTATCTCAACCACTCATCTCTTATGCAGCAAAAAGACAAAGACGGCTCCTTGTTCGCGAACAGTGAGAGGAGGGAGTAAGTAGGGGGCGCTGCAGAGAAGGACTCTTCTGGAGCCCGTTGCCAGTGTGGAGAACTGCTCCACTGAGTGGGGTGGGGTGGGATTTGGAGACTGATAATGAAGTAAACTGGGAGGCAGTCTCACAAAGAACGCCATCGTGCGCACTTAGCACTGAGGAGGGAACAGTGTGCCGCACAGACGCATTTTTCTGTGATTCTCAGAATCTGCTTTTGTTTGGCTGGTGTTAAAATTGTTCACTTTGCTTTTTAATTCTAAAGATGTCAACAAGTCACAGCCTAAAAATATGATGGGAAAAGGCTTAATAGAGTGAAAAATTTAGCCAGTTAAGCTGCTGAGTAAAAATTCTTGTACCTGAGGGCAAAGCATCACTTGATCCAAGGAGTCAGGCCCTGTTGTGAAGCTCTTAGAGAAAAGGCACCATCCCAAATGCACAACAATGAAAAATGGACAAAGACTGATGGGAAGAGGGGGGAGGAAACTGCTCCCTTTTGTCATCTCCTGGCTCTTGACCCTTTCGTATTTATTGCCTTTAGCATGTGCTTGTTTTGGACTCTTCCCTTTTCCCTTTCTTTTGGAAGGTAACGGCTATTGTAAACCTGCTTCTCTGCAGGAACAGAGGCTTCTGCTGTGTGCTCCTTCTTTTATGAGAACAAAAACACACTTACTGTGTGAAGCATTCAGAACTTACTCTGTCTGTCTGATTTCTAAGTTGACAGCATATTTTCACCTTTCCAAGTTTTGAGTTAGGGGAACTGCTGACGAGAAACATGACTTTTGGTCATTAGGAGAAGGTCCTGTGGGGTTGCATGGGCACACAATAGCTCCAAAGTCAAGTCATTCTTTCAATGAAAAGAAGAAGAAGGAAATTCCCTTTGAAATCTGTTACTGAAAATGCAAGATGTAGGTTGGGGCGGGGCAACGTTCTGTGACTTTTGCTGAGCAATACACGTTACAAAAGGCTTTTACATTTATAACCTGTTTCACAAAAGGCCAGAGGTTTCTCTCATTTATACTGTATCAAGGGGTTGATGCTCAGAGACTATTTTCATAGTCCCTTCCTGGTAAAGGCAGAGACTAATAGATTAATGGTGGCAATAGCAGCCTCAGTGAAAGAGTTCTAGAAATACAGTGCCTTTCAAAATCTCTGCTGATATAGAAGGCCTAGAGATGACATCTGGATTATTGCTTTAGGAATATATTCAGCCCAGAGGCCATGCGCTCAATGAAATAGGGGCAAGAACATTGTGCAATCTACCTTTCCCCTTAGAAACTCCTGCCCCTTGCTTCTTGGTTTGCACATATCATTTCAAAGCCTTTCCTGTTATTTCTAGATAAGAATTTTTTCAGCCATGTGGAAATGTACTATAAAAAGTGTAATAGTTATTGTTAACATCTTATAGGTGAGTTTTTTTATGTAGTCGTTGAAGTGATGCTGAAGAGGATCATCGTTTGAATCCAAAGCAAAATTGCAAAATGGTGGTTGGCAAGCCATATCAAGATGACAGATGTGTTCAGTTTGATGCATAATATTTTAGAAGAATTTGAGCCAACTTTTAAAGTCCTTAAATTTCACATTAAAAAGTTGGGGTTTCGGGGCTGGCCCCGTGGCCGAGCGGTTAAGTTCGCGCGCTCCGCTGCAGGCGGCCCAGTGTTTCGTTGGTTCGAATCCTGGGCGCGGACATGACACTGCTCATCAAACCACGCTGAGGCAGCGTCCCACATGCCACAACTAGAAGGACCCACAACGAAGAGTATACAACTATGTACTGGGGGGCTTTGGGGAGAAAAAGGAAAAAATAAAATCTTTAAAAAAAAAAAAAAAGAAAGTTGGGGTTTCTAGCTTCTCCTGAAAACTTGGAAGACCTGGTTATATTAGGCCTCTATTTTCAAATGGCAAAATTGGCTAGCGCTAAGTAACAGCAGCTACTAACGGGCAGCTCTGGGCAATGTTTGCCAGAATCCCTGACACCAGTCCACATCCTTATAGCGTGCGTGTGCTATGTACCTGCACTCCTCCCACTGCACTCATGAGGGTCCCCTGCCTTGAAGGCTTTGAGTGTGTGATCCTATTCCAACAAAACACTAAAACTGATGTGTGTCTTTTCCTAAATATTAGTGGATTATAGTGCTAACATGTTTGTACTTTCTGAGTGTGTCTATATAAGCACTGGTTTATGATGACACTTTGTGCAATTCTACTACATGGCACAGTCAGCCTCTCCATAGTACCAGTACCAAAGGACTGACAATAAGCATGAGTCATCAACAAATCAGGAAACAAAGACAGAAAGTTCTGAACTAATCCAGAATCTTGGTCAAAATATCTAGAAATAAATTAGTCTAATTATATCATACATGCATGTTTTGTATTTTACAGATTGACATTGTTTTTGTTTCAAATTACTATGGTGGTCTCCATAATCATTTTAGTGTGTTAGAGTCTATAAAGGATTTATTGGGTTAACTCTGAGCAACTAAATTTTCAAGCTCCTTTTGAGTCTTGGAGGTAATGTTGGATATCAGATTAATTTCGTGTGACTGTGAAGCAAAACTATTTAAATATCTAACCATCTCTGCTCCATGATTGGCAAATCCTTGGCTATCACTCTTGGAAACTGATGTTTTCCTACTCATTCTTTTCTCTTTTTTTCTTATTATCTTTCTTGTTTGATGATCATGCACGTGCAGAAGGGTAAATTCCCTCCAAAATCCATTCCCCAATGACCCAGTTTTATACCTTCAACTTCCACTGTTGAAAGACCAAGCTGTAAACCTTCATAATTTCAGTAGCAATGCACATTTCTGGGTATCTGGTACGTATTGAGCAGTCTGTGAAAGTACAGATTTTAAGTTCAACAAACATTCAGAAGGGGAAGTTCTCTCTAAGGGTTGGGACAGACAGAGAAGTGCATAGGAAGGGCATCAGTAGAACATTAGCAGAAGGAATGATAACTAGCAAGCTAGGAAAAGGTATCCCAAACACAAACAATGAGAAAAACAAGGGCATAGAGATAAGGAGCTTGAGATGTTAGGAGAGGTATGAACAGATCTTTTGGCTGGAGTAAAGCTTTGCAAGAAAAGCTGGGGACAGAATGTGGTGGGCATTGCGTTCCAAGCTTAGGAGCTCAAAGTTTATTCCATATAGATAGGAAATAGACACAGAAGATCAGAGCAGGGGATGGTGGCATAGCTTTTAGACAGCTAATCGGGCAACGGAGTTTATTCATTCAATAAATACTTATTAAGTACATATTATATGGCACACACACTGTTGTAGGTGCTAAAAGTATAAGCATGAACAAAGAAATTAAATTGTAGATCAATCACAGAAGAAACAAGCAAAACCTAGGAAGACTGGTTAGGATGTTATTATGGATACAAAGCTACTACATGTATCTACACTTCAAACACACACACACACACACACTCACCCCATCCATGCTCTCTTGTCTTCAGCCATTCTGAAGTGTTCTGACATCCCCACTTCACCTTCTACATGAGCAGTTGAGAACCTCTGCTTTAGTGAACCGTTGTTACAGATGGTTACCCATGTGATCTCTCAGTCATATTAGGGAATGAAGAAAATACTAATAACTACTGGATTGAGAGGTTTGGTTTTCAAGGTTTTGCTCAGAAAATCACCTACAAGGAACTAGCTCCTGGGTCCAGAGATTCTTGACACTTCACCATCATATATTATTCCCTCTTTTTTTTTTTTTTTTTGAGGAATATTAGCCCTGAGCTAACATCCATGCCCATCTTCCTCTATTTTATGTGGGACGCCTGCCAGAGCACGGCTTGACAAGCGCTTCTAGGTCCGCACCCAGGATCCGAACCAGCAAACCCCAGGCCACCAAAGCAGAATATGCAAACTTAACTGCTGTGCCACCGGGCCAGCCCTCCCTCCTTTTTTTAAAGCCAACACTTATATAGTACTTACTTAAAGCCAGACACTGTTTTGGATACTTGACCTTAAACTTATCTGTTCTTAATCATTCTTCATGTGTTTTCCCCCAGAATTAGAATGAATTTTTTTTAATCATCACAATAAACCTATGAGATAGGTACTAATATCATCCCAGTTTTATAGATAATAAAATTGAGGCATATTTAGAATCTCGTGGATTATTAGGGCTACGCCAATGACAAACTTCAGCATATTACTGCCCCACCGCTATCACTGTCTAACCTTGATTCTTTCATCTGTAGGCGTCTTTAAATAGTAGCGACAACAACATAAGATCATTTTTTGAGTGCCTACCGTGTGCTTCCATACTATGTATTGAAACTAATATTAGGTAATTCTAAAGATATACTCACTTTTTCTACTTCATAGCTGTCCCATCCGGCATTCTGTCACTTGGATCTTTCCTGTCCCTAGGCCTGGATGACACCCACGATATTCTTTCTCTGGTCTTTCTCCAGGATGACAGGGAGGGTATATGAGGTGGCTGATTGACTTATCTATAGGTACATATGATATACTTGCAAATTCTCACTACCATAAAAGCCGTACTACTTACCCTCGTGGTTCTCTTTTGCACCCTGTCGAATAGCTATTCCAATCTTTTATCCTCGCAGAAGCCCCCAATTTCTGCCCCTACTCCTTTCATTCTTAGTAAATGGCCTTGGGGAAAATGAGCTTCCGTAGCTTCCCTCTCCTAACACTTACTGGTTCCTCTTGATTCTCACCTATGTCTCTCTCCTCCTTCGATCTTATTAAAGGATGAAGTGTTCCTCCAGAGAGGAAGCCAATTGCTCTACTCATGCCTCTGAACCTGTGTCCTTTGATTCTTTCATTGATCATCAGTGGTCTCATTTTTCTTAATTCTTTCTTCTTTCTCTAGTCCCTACCCCATATTCCTTGATATACAAATATGTTTAAACTTATCTTAGTTTTAGTAAACCAGGACTTTCTCTGGACCCTGACAATAGTCCACCTTCTATCTGAAATCTTTAATTATTGTTTCCTAAGGACTCCACCTTAAGCTAGTCAACGCTTCATTTATTTATTCAACAAATACCTACTAGAGTCTAAGAATCTACTCCAAGCTCTAATAAATTAACAGTTAACAAAATAAAAGTCCTTGTCCCTGTGACTCTTAGATGGTACAAAGGAGAAAAACATGTCTTATATAAGAAAACATTATACTATGTTTGAAAATTAATAAGAGCTGAGAAGAAAAATAAGGTAGACAAGGGCAATGGGAAGAAGGTAGGGAGGTTGTAATTTTCAAGAGGGCGATGAGGGAAGATGTCACTGAGAAACAACATTTGAGAAAGTTTAAATGAAAGGGATATCTGGACAAAGAAGAAAGGCAGTGCAAAGGTCTCAAGACTGAAGAGCACCTGGTTCTTCAAGAAACCACAAGGAGGTTAGTCTGGCCAAAGCAGAGTGAGTGAGGAGGGGAGGAGTAGGAGATGATGTCCGGTGAGTTAGATGATGTCACTATCACAACATCTTCTTTACAGCAAGGTTTAATCTTGTTCATCGTTGTATCCTTCACAGACCTTACTTTTGCTCTTTTGCTACAGTAGATGTGCTTGATCAATCTTTCTTAAGTGAAATAAATTATGACTTTAAAAATGAAGCATTTAGGGGCTGGCCTGGTGGTGCAGCAGTTAAGTTCGCAGCGGCCCCAGGTTCGCAGGTTCGGATCCCAGGAGCGGGCATGGCACTGCTTGGCAAGCCATGCTGTGGTAGGCGTCCCACATATAAAGTAGAGGAAGATGGGCATGCATGTTAGCTCAGGGCCAGGCTTCCTCAGCAAAAAGAGGAGGACTGGCAGTAGTTAGCTCAGGGCTAATCTTCCTCAACAAAAAAAACTGAAGCATTTCTTTTCAAACATATTTAAAATTGTTTAAATTAAATTTTTTCAGGTAACGGGTGCTAGTTACATAGTTTGTGATAAAGACTATCTAATTCATATCTTCCCGTTTTAAGCAGAATGATATCTAAATCCGGCCATTATTGACTAATGGGGAAGTCTTCTCCTTAAAGGTTAATGATCCTAGTGGTTTTTACCTGTTTTGAATTTATGAATTCTGTGCTTTCTCTTTTAAATCTAAAGGAATATCAAATGAGTTCTCAAATGTAACCTCAAATTTATATCCAACATTAACAAAAAACCTAAGCAAAAATGAAATTAGTTCGATGTTTTTATAGTTACATTGATCTGGATCCTCTTCCTTTTCAAATGCAAGGAGAAGAAATGACGTTCTCTAAAGATGAAACCTCTTAGGGGAAAAAATATGGACTGTCAAAAGATGTGTTAATAAGTTGTGTCCTTGGGCTTAAGTGAATGCATATTCTAGTGTGCTGTGAGGGAACACCATGAAACTGGAGATGTTCCATGGCTTTCAGAAATAGAAAGCTTTCCCACTCCGACTGTGCTCATTAAAGATCTCAGTAACACACATTGTAAAAACTAAAATGTTGGTTTAAATGACCAGACCAACCTCTAACTGTGGTTATTACCTTTTTAAGTAGGACAAGCAATTTTAAGCAGTTTTTATTTCCTATGTGGACAAGCATTATTCCAAGCCTCTTCCCTCCTACAGGCAGCTGCATTTCAGAGGTGGCCGACATGACTTCCCTGAGCATGGAGGCAATTAGAGGCAAATAGTTTATCAAGAGCTCTGAAAGCTTTTGAAATAAAGATATATTGCAGAGATACCGGATAGTATATTTTTTGGAGGAGCTTGTACACCTTTGAGTATGTAAAATGGTAGGGTCATTAAGGGTAAATACTTTGTAGTAAGGCATATCTCGGCTCCCAATTGGGCTCAGCCTTATGTTTACTGTGACCTTGTCAGGTTACCCGGCATCTCTGACCTTCAATCTTCCCTTCTTTAAAATGGAGATAAGAGTGTCTACCACAGAGTTTTTATGAGGATTGAATAATGCATATGAAGTACATAGCAGACATTCAGTATATGAAAACTCCCATCATCATCATTGACAACGATATCATCATCCTTCAATTATCATCACGATCACCCACAAAATTACTAAAACCATTTTTAACGAGATTATAGTTTTTCCCCGTTTTTCATTTTTGGAAAAGTTCTTTGTTTCTTAGTGTTTCTGTAGGTTAAAAGGTGAAATTTAAATATTTCCAAGGATTACTAGTTGGCTAAGACATCCCAACTGCAACAAAGCACCATGGTCTCTAGCAAAGCTCCGGAAGCCCTCCTGTCTTTGGGTAATGAAGCACAAAAGATTTTACATTTAGCAGAGCACTCTTCTGTGACTCAAAAGTATACCTCTGTGGGCATGCACAGCAGAAGCTCAGCTGAAATATCAGGAACTTTGAAATGGGAAGTCTGACTTTTAAATCAAGTACATTTGTGTAGAGTGTGTTTTCTTTCCAATGTTCTAATTTTATTGCATCATGAATGCTCCAGCTGGAAGCACTGGTTGACAGTTGGTTTAGAATGTTTTAACTTAATTTTTAATGCATTTTTAGGAGTTTTCCAATTTGGTCCCCAAAATTCATTGATAAGAACCACAATTTACTGATTTCATTATTAATACCAATTTTTTTTCTGGATGCTCTCAGCAAATTTTTAGATGGGCAAAGGTTAATTTAAAATCTATAATTATTTAAATTGGGTTTTGCGAGCTATTCATAATATGACATAGTCCATTTTATCAGCCCAAGGATAACAATGGTATCATTAATTGGACAAATCCCTGAATACTAGTTTAGCACATTTTCACAATTTACACTACAACAAATTTACACTAGATTAGACACAAAAGAGTCATGTCCAGACATAATTTCCTTTTGATGCATGAGGCAAGCAACTTAAATCCACCTTATTGTTTCAGTGCTCTGAAAAGGCAAATGTTATGTTATAATCTTCCCATAAGTGAGGAGGATAGCTCAAGATTTGTAAATCTTATCTGTTTGAAAAGGATCCTAGTGATAATAAAATTGCCACTACACACTTTAGTTCCTCAAAGTTGCTATTTTTTAAATACTTTTAAAATATGCCACCCTGTACTTGCTTTCACTTAGACAGGTATTATCTCTAGTTTCTAGATTAAGAAACAAGCACAGAGCGTGTACCCATGGTTCCAACACAGCACTGCTACTGAAGATGCTATGTGATCCACATGTAAATTCTATAATATATTCATCAATTTTTAGTTATTAGATTACTTTGTGGTAAATTTCCTAATTATTATGAAATGTTTTTTCATCTGTTTTTCTCTTGATTCTAGTATGATTTAATGATTTCCATATAGCTTTAGTTTGTGAAGAGAATGCATGATAATAGAAATGAATTATGATTTACAAATATGATTTACCAAAAAAAGCACAAACTCATAATGACAAGCTATTTAAAAGTATTAAGAAATTTAACTCTTTTATTTTAGGTTTTATCCATGTTAATTTTGTCAAAACACAGATTTCTAAAAATATGAGAATCTTTCTTGCTATAAGCTTTTTTCCCACTCGGTTTCTTCTTCCGTACTTCCTACTCTACTTCAAATAAGAATTCGATTAAGAGGGCAGAGGAAAATATATCCATGTAGGGTTTTGGTGTCTTTGTATACTCTGCCTGGCCATAAAGCCATTTTGGCTTCAGTCACCTAGAGATGCCGAGTGGGGCTCATGGTTTCAGAGACAGCTGACTAATACTCATGCTCAAAGCAGCAGGGAATCTGGGAAGGGGGGTTGAAAGAAATTGTCTCTCCCATTGCCCAGTGGGGTTCTTTTCCTGTCTTATGGAGCTGAAAAGAGAAACTCTAGCTGGATAAGGCTGTGGATTTCTTTTTTTAATCAAGTATTTAAAAATAACTCTTCCAAAAGACAAAAGGTTCTAAAAGTTTGACCCTTACTTTCACCCTGAACCAAGACAAACCAACTCATAAAATATGGGCTATAATTTCTGTATAACCAAAGATTGCATTTCAAGGCAGTTTAAACTCATGGGAGGAAAAATACTGTCCATAATGTCTTTCCCTGAGATTTCAATAACTTGATTGCCTCTCTAATTGACTTTTTCTGATTTTGAATGTATCGAGGTAATAATAATGCTTTGCCATTATTTGCACCTTTTAATTTTTAAATCTGTCAACATCTGCCTCCCTGGAAGCAGGTCCTTTCTTGAGGGGAACTAAAGTACAGGAAATATTATGTGATTTAGTCAGGGTCCACATAATTTCACTGGTGAGGCAGGCATAACAGGATATCTAGGACTATATTTCTACTCTGGAAAATATTATTCCAATATTTTTCAAAAAGCTCACATATATAGTTATTTGCTAACAGTTTTCACAGTAACCCTTTAAAATATATTAAATATATTTCGTAGCAGAACTCACAGTATTACCATAAACTGATTTTGCGCCTTTACACTTTTCCATATTAATAAAAAGCTTTCTAGTATTCCTTTCTCTGCCCTTTTCCAAGAAACTCCCAGATAATTTTTGAACAGTTGGCAGGTTGATTACTTGATTAAAGCACCTTCTACTGTTTCTGTCATTTTCTTAAGATCATCTGTGGTGCCTCAGAAATGCTAGAGTTTCTAGCTGCAAGATAATTGAGTCACCATTTCAAATGACTTCTGTTAACCTTCTGGTACCATGATGACTATGGTGACAGGTAATACCTGTCTAGAAAAAGTCAATGTTAGTCCAAGGCCAGATTGCGAAGTAGTCAAGTTTAAGTTTCATGCTCCTTTATTTCTTTTCTCAGTTTTAAAGCACCTACTCCTTAAAAAGAGGTTGCTATCATGTAGACGTTATATATAAGGTTTAACACTCTCTGTGTTTAAATATAGATATGTCACTTGGAACTGTTCTTTTAAATGCAAAAATCTACCTTATCCAAACTATTTCCTCCTCTGATATTCCATATTTCTACCATTGTATTCTCTCAAGTATACATGCTTAAATCCTTGAAGTTTGCTTAAGCTGCCTGTAATTTAGGTGTCTCATATATAAAGTAGAGATAATGATGGTAGCCACTTCATGGGTTGTTGTGGGGATCAAATGAGATATTGCATAACACATGGTGTATAGTATTATCTACTGCCAGCTGTTATTACTATTATTATTATTTGCCTCCAACTGCTATACATAATTAGAATCAAAACTGCTCCTTCTTTTTATTATCTATCACATATAGCAACTTTTTTCTTTCTTTTTTTTTGAGGAAGATTGGCCCTGAGCTAATAGCAGTGCCTATCTTCCTCTATTTTATATGTGGGACGCTTGCTGCAGCATGGCTTGATGAGCGGTACATAGGTCCAAGCCTGGGATCTGAACCGGCAAACCTCAGGCAGCTAAAGCGGAGCTCATGAACTTAACTGCTGCGCCACCGGACCAGCCCCAGCATTTTTTTTTTAATCATTCATACCACCTTGATGATAGTCCAGGTCCTTGCTGCTCTCCTGAACTACTGCTATACAGCACTCTGTACACAAGCATTTACCGAGTTCCTCCAAAAATCTAGCACATTTTGGGACCCTTAGATTTCCAAAGTTAAATCAAATACTCTTCTTCAGGAAACATTTGAGCTAATTAGGAAGAAAGAAAAGAGGCAGAGATTTACAATTAGTGTGACTAAAGAGGATAAAATAAACTAACCTGGTAAAAGTAACAGTTAGGAAAGGGTACTCCAGACACAGGAATCAGCTTGTTCTAATGACCAGAGTGCTAAGAAAGAAAGGAGAATTAGAGATGCAGTGCTTAAATGCATGAATAACAATTTAACTTCCAATTTGACTTCTTTTCCTTAAAATATTGGAACACATGTCGAGTTCTTTCCTATCACATCTACAGTGCGCTATTTGACAGATTATCATGGGATAATTGTTGCAATTATTTTTAGACTATTTTTAAGCAATTCAAGCAAATGATGAGTAATAGCATTTGAGGCACAGTATTTCATTGATGGCACTAAAGCGATACACTATATTCAAGGTGGGAACCAGATGTCTCTACCTGATGGTGTGTCATTTATTTGACAGAACGAATTAATATCATACGACTTATTTTACTACTGTGGCTAATCTATGTATAATATAGTGTAATAGCCTCAGAATTCAACACTTTGACAGGAAGGAGGGAGACACCACATACAGATCTAGCTTTATCTGATTTCCAAAGAGAATATTGTGCTTATCACAATCAGAAATGACAATGATGATGATGATAATATATTGAATGCTGTTTATGATTCATGCTGGCTGATATTTCTCACTCTTCTTACTTTTCTTTAAAAGGACTTAACATTTTGAAAATAATATTTTATCTCCTTGTAATGCCCTTTAGAAATTGAAATTCGCTGAATTATACAATACTGATGAGCAACAAGATAGAATCTTTAATTAGATCTTAAATGTTTATAAGGTTAAATTCTAACCCTCAAGTCTCATTTTAAATTGGCTTTTAGAGGTGTTTGGAAGGATTATGAGATTATAATTTTGAAGACGATGTTTTGTGTGTCCCAAATAACCATATCTAGGAAAATCTAGCATGTCAGGTCCCTTCTGGCAATATCATTTTTTTCTGGACAGTTAGGTGCTTAAAATAGTAAGTAAAATTATTTTAAAGAGATTAAAATACTATATGAAAGGATTTCAACAAGGGTAAATTTCTGGAAATGGTTTATAAGCAGTTATTGAACATTTCTAGGACACAAAATAGACTATCGTGAAAAACCTATATATTTACATTTATATAATTGCTAAATATAATAATTCTCCAGGTAACTCATCAATGATACACCACTAGGAAAATTTTTATTATGCATGTCCCACAGCAAAAAAGAAATTGAAGTCTTTACACTAGATAAACCATAAATAAAAGCTAAACCACAAGAATAAGAGTGTCTTAATTATTTCTATGTGACAGTATTCAGAGTGGCTTTCTTTTTCTTGTCTCCCAATGACTCCTTTAGAACTATTATATTTTGACAGTGCCCTTAGTAACAATTCATTGACTTCACTATTATAGTTCTGAAGGGGCCAGGAGTGCAATATGCTTGTCATTCTTTATTAAGTGGGCATCTGATTATGTGAAAAACTGTTGTTAAGTTAGTTATGAAACCAATGTCCTGGCACACAGGGCAAACACAACAATAATTCCATTTCAAAAGAACAACCCCAAAGCCTTAAAGAGAGCAACCAATATTTAACCATTTTAATAAGCCAAAATTCTGATTTTAAAGATACCAAAACAGATTTGTTGTATCATGTTCATCCAGGAAAAAAAAAAAAAAACCCCTAACTGAATGAGCAACAATCTTCCAATTTGTTAAAAGCCTTTGACAGACTCAAAAAAGAAACAGATTCTTAAATGTTAAGGAAAAAACTGAGAGCAACAGTTTTTAAACCTCTGACACAATCACTAAGAAACAGATTCTGTTAGCTTCAAAGAAGTTGGAAAGGATCTTTATTTTTCAAATATGCTGACAGTCATAAAGTAATGGATTTTTTTAAAAGAAGAGACTCCTTGCAAATATTTACATTTTTACATGTAGAATTCTGGAGTAGTTGTCTAGTAGAGCAAAGGATGGCAGTTCCCTCACATTTAATTCATCCCTTTTTCCTTTCCCATGTACACCAAAATATGTATTTCATATCGTGATCCTCACAGAGTAGAAACTTTCCCATGAAAGGCAGCAGAGAAGCTGGCCCATGGGGATCTCTCTCTGACTTCTAATCACGAGGTTGGTCAGCTGGTGGCATGAGCAGGGATTCAGAATAACATTTCATGACTCCACAGCAGAATTGTAGATAAATGAAAAGTGTTTGCTTTTGATCGTTTCCTAGAGGGACATTAAAATGTCTCTTCTCTTCTCTTCCTCCTGCTTGGGGCTCTGGGGATTGGTGTATGCCATCATGCCTCTGTCCCCAGAACTCCCCATTTCACACTTCCACCACCATAAGGCTTGCTCCAGCCAGGGGAAGTCAGTCTCAGCTTTTGATATATTTGCATATTCGTTGGGAACTCCCCCAAATGTTTTTTGAAAAAGAAAGGAAATGTGAAGATTTGTCAAATTTGGGGTTCTTTTTCACCACTCCTAAAATTATACTACCAAGACAGATGCCAACTTGAAAAACTGGTCATAGCCACAAGGTACTACCATTGGTTTTAATGGAAATGTATCTATAGTTCTCTTTTCTTGGTTTCCTAGGTCATGCTTGCCTTCCTTTGTCTTCCC
The DNA here is from genome assembly GCF_037783145.1 of Equus przewalskii. Taxonomy (NCBI): domain Eukaryota; kingdom Metazoa; phylum Chordata; class Mammalia; order Perissodactyla; family Equidae; genus Equus; species Equus przewalskii. The sequence goes on along the minus strand of NC_091847.1, from coordinate 42,586,803 downwards.
TATCACCTATATACTTCTTCAGAAAATGGGCAGTGGAGGGTGGGGGGGCGGGGACACACTCATAGAGATGTAGAACTGAGTGGCTCTTTCTGTGCTGTTCAAAGGGAAACCTTTCATTTTATTTAGAACATTATGAGAGAGAGGAAGCTATGTTCACCATAAACAGGAAAGACCATGTTTTTACGTTGTTAGAGATGAGTCTTGGCTATCTATTTGTCAGTCAGCCTATGTTAAGTTAAAAGCAAATAAGAAACAGACTGTCACATCTCAAGCAGATCAGAAATGTAGCAAATTTAAAAATATAAATGTTTGAAAAGAAATTGAATCTGAAATAAAGAAAAGTATCCATCACTTAGAGATGTTGTAGCAAATTTAAAAATATAAATGTTTGAAAAGAAATTGAATCTGAAATAAAGAAAAGTATCCATCACTTAGAGATGTTGGTTGTAGATTACTGAATGCATATCTGATACATTTGCGCTATATTTTCTTGATCAAAATAAATGTATTGGGGAATGAAGATAGGAAAAAGTTTAAAATTGTTTAAAACTGCTAATATGCCTGGCCAAAGAAAATATTTTCCTGTCTAGTAACTATTTCAGAATTAAATCTACTCTAGCATAAAACATAAACTTCAGAATGTAATATTTAACAGGTAAAGGAGTATAATTATCATTTAGAAGCTATCTGAAATACTTTAGATGTGTTTTCTCATTTAACCTTCACAGCAGCCTTGGAATGTTGGCCTTATGGTCTCCATTTTATAGATGAAGAAATTGAAGCTCATGGAGATACAGTAATTTCCCCTTTGAGTAAATACAGAACCTGAGAATGAAATACAGATCTGTTTGACTCAAAGCTATTGCCCTTTCTAATGTCCAGTTCTTTGAGGTTTTGCTCAAATACAATTGATTCTTAGGGGTCTCTAATTTTGAACTATTATAAAAAGATATGGTAGTCATATAAAATACAAAAGGTTTTTTGAGAAAATATGGCATATCAATAAGCCTTGGAAATATCAATTTATGCAATGAAAGTATAAAAGAAGTAGATTACAATTCTCCTACGAAACAAAAACTTATCTTCACTGACCCACAGAGAAGAATCGCAGGCTGAAGGAATAATTAAAAGGGAAATTTAGTGCTTACAAGTTGCCATGGCTTTCTATCTACAATCTTAAGTGCTAGGGTGCATATTGTTTCCAAATAGATGCATCAATTTAACAGGATAAAACACTCTTTCTCTCACTGACGTCTGTAGCTTTCCATTCATATGTGTAATATCTTCTTGTGGGAATGAAATGTTTTATGGGTCTGAAATAAAAGCAGGAGAGTAATAGACTCAAGGGTTGAGGAGAGGGAATTGGAGTGAAGGCGAGCCAGAGGCGGTGATTTCAGTTCACCTGTCCCAAGTGTGAGCTCTGAATCTAATTGTAAGCACTTTCTGATATGAAAGCTTTGAGAGAAATGGGGTGGTATTAATTCCAGGAAACTAAAATCTTATACTCAAACGGTTAACACTACCTTGGGAAAATTAATATTCTCATTTTTCAGGCCCAGAGATTGAGACACAAATAATATGAAGCTATTTTTCTTGGATAGAAAATCAGAGATAAGAGATTAAAAATAGAAAACAAGAATATAAGATAAGGCGGCTGAAGTAAACCAAAACTAGTTGTCCACTTGATAAGTCTTTTTAGCATTAGATTGACAACTAGTTATTATTTTGATTTTTAACATTTTATTGTAAAATAAACTGCCTATACTGAAAATCACTTAAAAGAAATATATAGCATTGTGAGTTATTATATGACAGGTATTCTTCTATCCCCACCTAGGTCAAGAAATATAACTATAATGACCTACCCCAGAAGGCCTTTCCATACTCTGTACCAATATCAACCCTTTCCTTTCCCATCCCCCGTAAATAGTCATTACTCTGATCTTAATAACCATGAATCCTTAGAATTTCTTTTCAGATTTATTGTCCAAGTGTGTATCCGTAGAAAACAGTTTATTTAGCCTTGACCATTTCTTTTCAATTTAAAACGTGTTTCAATCTACGGATTCTCTCTCCAGCCCTTGATTTTCCTTATAGTTTTATACTAGTACCCAGGGCATTTCACATGTAGCATTCCCACAGTCTACACTTTGCCGATTGCGTACCTGTGGTATACTGTAATGTGATTCTCTGACCTCTGTATTTCCTCAAGTTGGCAGCTAGATTCAGAAACTGGACCAGACCCAGCCCCATCCTTTTGGCAAAAATATGAGTGGTGGTATATTCTCTACTCAGGAGGCACATAATGTCTGATTGCCCTCTCTTTTGGGGATGTTGATAGTCATTGATGCTCAGTGCCTAGATTCATTGAACTATTGGCAGTTACAAACTTCTGGCATTTCCTTTTCATTTCATTAATTGAAATAATTTTATGAAGAGACACTTCCCAGGGCCAGCCCGGTGGTGCAGCGGTTAAGTGTGCACGTTCCGCTTTGGCGGCCCGGGGTTCACTGGTTCAGATCCCGGGTGTGGACATGGCACCACTTGGTAAGCCATGCTGTGGTAGGTGTCCCATATATAAAGTAGAGGAAGATGGGCACAGATGTGAGCTCAGGGCCAGTCTTCCTCAGCAAAAAGAGGAGGATTGGCAGCAGATGTTAGCTCAGGGCTAATCTTCCCCCACCCCCCCCCAAAAAAAAAAGGGAGAGAAAGAGACACTTCCCCCATTTTCTATTTAGTTAGCCAGTGGTACAGTTCATATAGAAAAGACTAGCTAAATGGAAAGAATCAAGACTAAATATTTGATCCTTTCATTTATCAGTTTTCAAGATAAAATGAATTAGTTTCCTATCACCTTCCAAAGGTCAATTAGATTTTTAAAATATCGTTATGAGCTTATGGATTTAAACATACTTGAAGGATTTCAATCAATTATAGTTGTCATTCTTTTTGAAGCTCAAATAGTCCCATTTTTGGTGGAAGAGACATCTTTACTTTGGCTCCTGAGTCCTTTTGGCATGACCCTATAGTTGTTGCTAGCTTCTGCAATATCTGATATGCCACAATTTCTCCGGCTCATTTACACTGTCCCTGCCCCAGACCTGGAATCAGCCGTTTCTTTGAAAAGTCCTGGGTTCTGTTTCTGGGAAAGGGTATTTCAAGGCTACAATTCGAGTGCAAGAGATGCTTATTGCTGGTACATTGATCACTGTCTCCAGACTTCTTCAGTAGACACCACTAGAAAATATATCCGTAAAAGTAAAATGCCTCATGAATTTCTAGGGATATTTCCCATTCATATTAGGACCCTAGGATTTATTATTATCATTTGTTACTTATCATCTTCTGTATCTTCCATATCAAAACTTCTAGTAGTGAAGGACTCAGGGGATGATAGAATTACAATAATCTGTAATTACTTACTTAGGTAGAAACTAAGTTACACATGTAACTGACTCAGAATAACAGTACTACATGTATAACTACTTTCTAAATATATATTACTATAATTATAATTCATAAATCATTTATAAAATCATTTAACATATTATTTCTCCCCTCCCTTTTTAAGTAATATTATATCTACATTACCTAAATATGTAGCCTTTGGCTTCCTTTTTAACTCTCACTTAGTCTTAGTGCTACAAGGAACCGTAAACTTACTGATCACCTCAGTCTTTATCTCTTTGTCTCTTTTAGTCATTTGACTCCTTTGAAGCTCATTCTGTGATAGATTCCTCAAGAAGAGCTTATGTGAACAATAATCCTTTATATAAAATTTGTCTTTGTAAATTTTTAGGAAGAAGTAGCAGTCAAGGTACCTTTTCTAACTACAGAGTCCCTTATTTGTTCTTTTCTTGTAATGATCCAAACAATATGGTGGCTCGCTGTCCAAGATTTCCTGGAGCTGGTCCCTTTGCCTGCTTTTATGCGCACTGTCTGTGCTGAATTGCATTTGTCAATAGCCAGTCCAGTTTTGCTCCTTCTCCAATAGTTTTTCCTTAGAGTAGGGCATTGGGTTATCAGTTTCAAGAGATATCGGGCCTAGACTGCTGCAGCCCCTTGTTCTCTGAAGGCATACCTACCTTGAGTCTCTTGCACTTGCTGACTATTGTACTAGGCCAAACCACTCTCAGTTTCAACAGCTGTTCTCAACTTGGCCCACTGTGCTCGCTAGTGAAAACCTCTGGACTATTTTGGGGTTCTCAGAACCATCGGTTGCCCTATTACTTCCCTCTTCTTGTTCCCACAAAGATTCAAGTAACCTGTAGCCTGTGTCTGGCAGTGTTTTCTCCTCAGAAGCTTGTACTTTTATTATAAATGTCATCCATAGGTTTTTGGTTTTTCTATCTTATTAACTTGTCTATTTTTGTGTTGGAATTCAGAGAAATTTGAAAACTATGATGCTGCTGCTGAGATCATCATCCTCCCAGAATCCAATAACTGATTATTATTAAATAGAGGCACAAAAATACTCCAGTTAATAGCAAAAAGAAGATTAACAGGCTTATATAAATAACAAAGGCAATGGGATCATAAGTTTCTTCCCAAGGAAAAATGTGAAACTTTATTCCTTCAGATATCATTAGTATCCAAAAACCCTGCAAAGTAAGAATATTTAGATTTAGTAAAAATCTTCTCCACTAATTGAGAAGCAATAACTTTAAGAATTATAAGTTTTTTTACTCTAGGCTAGCCGGCGGATGTACCCCAGGCAATCTCTTGGCTGGGAGTTGTGCTTGTGCTTCATTTCCTCCTCTTAATTATTTTGTTCTAGCCTGTCCTCCATTCCTGGGAAGCACATCCCTGGAAAGAGCAAGAACTCATGACATTGCCTCTAATTATGCATACTCATGCTCAAAGACTGTAACATCAGCTTCCTGAGTGAGAGCCCTGACTCCTCATGTGAGTTTCAAGTATGCACACACACACACACACACACACACACACCAGATGCGTCTCCCAGTGTTCAACATTGCAAAGATCTGTGAGTGCCCACTGCCTGTCTGCTAGAGTGAAATAATGGTACTGAAAGCTGACCTGCCTGTTAAGGTGGAGAAGTGGATCTGAGTTCTCAGTGAATGCGTTGATGACCTCTTGCAGATATCTTTGTCAATGACATCAGATGCCTTTTCTCTATCTCCAAACTGCAGAAGTCTGCCCACTATTTTCCAAGTTCTATCTGCTGATGAGCATTCTTCATAATACACAATACAAATTACTGCAAGATTGAGTTAAAACACAGATGATTAATTATAATTCCTCAAATATATTTTCAGATTCATAGTATATATCATTAAAATATGTAGATACTTGTTAACAGCTAAGCTTTATACTTGTAGAGCACTTTTCTCCAAGGGACTTTGAAAACACTATCTCATTAATCTTCACAGGCTTTCTTTTTTAATTATGAAATCACTGCACCATTCAAAATTAACAGCAATAGAACACCATTTCTCCCACCCATAATATGCTAATTGACTCATTATTAGCTGTAATCTCCTCTGAGATAACAGCCAGTCTTTCTTCTTCCTATTTTTGCTAACATGAGAAAGGTTTAATATTTGTGTTAAGCTTATATTGCCATATTGCCACATATTTTTCAGAGATTTGGAAATTGTCCTTATTCTTTTTGCTCATTAACTCAGAAATGTCATCTTCTTTATAAGTTCTTTGTGTCCTATTTTCATCCCCACGTGCTCAAAAGTCTTCTGCCCCTCAGCCAACTTTTTTCCTGTGAGATATACTTCCAATACCTCCTGAGCGCATGCCACTATCTACCTCCTGCCATCAGTGTCTTTTCGTCCATAACTATTCTGATTTGCAATTGGATGTTTGTGTTGATGCCATAACACATTGCACGTTGAAAATGACCTTCCACTGACCTGATTCTGTTGGAACATTCTTCAACATTATCTTACTCACTTTTAATACTTCTTGAATGTATGACATTTTTCTGATGTGTGATTTGTAGTGATGTGTAGAAAACACAAATCTCATGCTATAGTTGAAAATTATTGAGTTAACCGTACTCTCCATATCCTGCTTGAAAATTTAGTCACTTCCTTTCCTTTATAAGTTTTTATCTTTAAGCTATTTCTAGGTGTTATAGCTGCATGTGTGCCAAATGTGGTCATTTTTTGTTGTTAATTTACTCGAGAACTCTTTTAAAATGAAGGACCAGAGTTAAGCTAACAGGTCCTGGGATGTGTTTTTCAATGAGCAATTTTAACAAGGAAAAGACCTTTATCAAATCGTCGATATAGATAAACTATTTAGAAAGTCTTCTTCCAAAAACATTTTTTTGCCACTTATTCAGCATACTTGTAGGTGGACTATTTGTCATTCTTACCTGTGTAGACATAATCTAAATGTGACAATTTATCTTTTTTTGTTTGTTTTGTTTTGTTGGTTTTTTTTGAGGAAGCTTAGCCCTCAGCTAACATCTGCAACCAATCCCCCTCTTTTTGCTGAGAAAGACTGGCCCTGAGCTAACATCCGTGCCCATCTTCCTCTACTTTATATGTGGCACGCCTGCCACAGCATGGCTTGCCAAGCAGTGTGTAAGTCCGAACCCAGGATCCCAATCAGTGAACCTGGGGCCGCTGAAGCGGAACGTGCGAACTTAACTGCTGCGCCACTGGGGGCCCTGATTGTTTACATTTTTATGAATTAAACAAAATAAACGACCATGCAGTTTTTCTTTCATTTACTTATTGACTTCTTTTCTCTGCGTTATTTAAAAGTTTTCTTTGGAACTCTAGCGTGTCCTTCCTTATCTATGTCTCTCTCTTTCCTACTTTGTTTTGCTGGATTACTTGCAGTGTGCTGGCTACTTTACAATGTTTACTTTTGTTGGGTTATATTTATTTTTGAAGTGGCCTCTAAATTCTCCCATGTGGCCCTTAATTCATGAACATCAATGTTTGTTTTCTTTTCCGATGATAGAAAATAAAGCACAAATATGAACTTTTCCAAACTCTTCCCAGCTCACCTCAAGTACTGCTTTTGTCCTTTATGGTGTTATGCCAGCATATAATCTAAACTATCAATAGAGAAAAAAATCAAATCATCTAGAAACTCCCTTGTTCCTACTAGATTCGTCAGTAGAAAAATGAAACAGTAAACAATCTGTTCCCTACTGTGACATAGGCTTTTCAAAATTTGGTATATTGTGTTTTTATTAAAGTACTCAAACACTTTGATATTTCAGATGCAAAAATGTGTGTGTGTGTGCACACGTCTGTGCATGTGAGTGTGCATGTGCTACACTAAGAGATTTTGTTTAGAGAAGTCTGACTTAGATCCTAAGATCCTCAATTCATTGTAGCCAGGGTACAACTTTGATTATGAAATCTGATGTTGTTCACATCAACATTAGTTTCCCTTAGACAATACCAGTGTCATGGTCTCAATAATAAGATGTAATCTATCATACATGCAGAACTGAACACAACTGGTCACGTCTTGATTCCAATAAATCAGCAGTAGCAGAAATCAAAGGGGGACAAAGTGAGATTCTTCTTTGAGGTTATCAAGAGAATATTATCAAATATTAAATGTAATGCAATAATTGAGTATTGCATTCAGTATTTAGTATCACAGGAGTATAATGATTGATGCTATTTGCGGAAAATGAGCTATGTGCCAGACACTGACTTGGGAAGTTGGGGAACATTATTGCGTCATTACTGCTACGAGGTTTACAACAACTCTGGCAAGATGGCAGGTGATGTTCCCATTTTATAGAGAAGAAAAGTTACACGGCTAATAAATGGTAGAGAAAGGATTCATTCCAGATCCTTCTGACTCCACCTCTGGGCTCTTTGTACTATAACAGCTTGTAGAACTGGGAGATAGGACACCTACACCCACCTGTTGAATGACAGTGAGGCACAGCATGTCATTACAGAGCAATGTGGACAGCAGAGATAAAAAAAAAGAAAATTGGGAGATGGGATATTAGTAGTTAAAGAGACAGTGACACAGAAGCAGAGAATTACCTGAAGAATACCTACATGATGTTTATAATTCAATCAGAAAAGGAATGAGTTGCACTGAATTGCCTGAGAAGCCATAACACCATTGGAAAAGTATGAATTGACTTTAAATGGAGCGCCCTAAATAGAGTTAGCCCTATCTAAATGCAATGAAATAGCTTGGTAGGAACTATAAACTTCCTAATTGCTTAATGAATTTTTATTTCATTCTCAAAACTATAGTATTATTTCTATATATTATAAATTATCACTGGTAAATTTCCTTTTTATTTGTTTCCCTATGCAGTGAAACATGCTTTAGTTAAAAATTTCTTGATGAAATGCTTGGCAAAAATAGCTCAGATTGTGCACAAGAGTAGTTTTTATTTACTAGAAGGCTCCTAGCCATTTTACTTAGAAACCCATCTTTTGGGTGTACTCTTCTGAGAGAAAATCAATCTGCTGATTATCACGCAGGAAAAAGCTGAATTTTAAATTAACATATTCTTTATTCTGCCCCATAGCTCAGCCCTGAGAATAGTGGGTCCTTACTAGTGGTGTGCGAGTAAACGTTTAACAAGTGGTTTTCCAGCAGAGAGGGGAGCTCTAATTTGAAGTGTCTGCCAATTTTTGTGGTAAATACTTCCAACATGGCTGATCTCAAGCTACCAATGTAACATCACTGAACATGTTGTTGTGAAGAAATGCACAGCAATACGCCTTATAAAGTATTTCTACCATGCAGATGCAACAGCATAAATAACCTCAAAGCATAGATCATATAAGCATAGATTATATAATAATTAGAAAGTGAGAGTTTTGTAAATTCATTACCTTTGTTTTTAATATAATTTATTTAATTGAAAATTTATATAATTTAATTTTTAATAATGGCTATGTTCAACCACTGTCTCACAAAAGTCTTGAAAATAGCATCACTTCTTGGGAGTCATCATGAACTCGTATTAGGCAGCGTTAGCTGGCCTCGCACATCATGTTCCCCATAAGTACATTGCAATGCAAAGCATCCAGGTTTTGAAAATGAGAATGGGAAATGAAGATAGTACTATCTGGAAAACGGTCCAAAGTTAATCAATCAGGGTCAGTTTCAAGGCTGAGGTTTTTACCTGTCATCTTTCCGAATGGGCATTTTCATTATTTTTGTTATCGAGGAGAGAGAACTGGACACTGCTTTTCTGGTTCCTGCTGCCCATGATGACCCTGGTAAATGCAGACAAGGAATCGTAAAAACAGTTAATTAGCCACAACTACTCTACTAGAAATACTTTCTTCTGAAAAAAAAAGAATTCCCATACTGAACGTGGGCTTTACTGGGGATCTGGAAGATTCGAATGAATAGAAAATTGTTCATTTCTAATGAAGCAGATGCTGAAATTTCATCTGAGGCTGCTTGTATGCCAGGCATGCTTGTGACCCTCAAGAATTTATACTAGCCTAGACAGGTTTGTCTGTGAAACTGGTTTGGACCTGCAAGGCATAGGCACGTTTGAAAAAGGGCAGACTAAGGAAGAAAAATATGGAATTACAAGAAGGATTTAAGGAATCATTTCAAAGTAGAAAAGTAGAGATTGTTCTTTTAAGGCTTGCAACTTTGTTCAGATTTTTAGATGAACCTTTCCTAAGGCCTGAACTGATTTGCATCTCTTGTAGAGTGAGATTTGCAAAATGTGAGCCACGCTGTCTCCCTGGCTACCTCTTATGACCAAACCATGACCCACATTTATAGCACCACTAGCCAAGGCTAGTAATATTATCTCTGGCAATGAATAGAGTATAGTTTGCACTCGCCAATCCTAGCTAATAAAAATCATTAGTTTTTGTTTGTGAGGTGATATTAGCAAAAACTCAGGATTAAAAATTAACTGGTATATTCACTCCTCTGGTTGGCAGAGATGTTACCCACTTTGGAGAATTTATTTCTTTAACCTCCAGCCAAAGGAGAAAGCAAACATATTCTTAAGTTTGGGTTTTGAAATTGGGAAATTGCTTTTAATGTTTTAGTGCTTAATTCCTCTGTTATAAAAAGAAGTATATAGAATGAGAGCAAACCTTTAAGGTCATTTTCATGCCCATCAGAAAGTAAGGTCGTTGCCACCCAATACACCAGACTTTTCACAGTATCCCCAGTGAATATATTTTCCTGCTCTCTGTCTCAGTCTCCTTGATCTGGTTGTCTTCTCCCAGTAAACTAGCTATGGTCTGGACAGTAATGTTAGAGAACAATTGCTAAACTGAAGTGTTTTTCTTTCACTGTAGTCAGATTATCAATCACCTGATTAGAAAAAGAAAGGGCTAAGATTTAGTGAGCTGACTTCTCCTTTTAGCCTGAGACATCTCTTTCATTGTTTTGTTCTACTTTGTTTTACCTTCTCTGACCGGATTAGTGACAATGAATTATTATTAAGGGTTGAGTAAATCAATCTGTCTTTACATCCTATCTAATTTCTCTTTCCCCTAACTTTTAGCTTTGTCCCTTTCTGTTCTGCAGGCCAGGCCCTGGCACAAACCTCCCTGAATGACTTCATATGCATATAACCTCTCAAATGCATCTCTCGCTTTTCACTCTGGCTTCATCCTACTTGTCCTAATGCATCCGAAATACCCCCTTCCACCAGGCACTTCTCTCTCTGCCCTGAAACCTCTGCTGCTATTTTCTTGCTAATATGTTTCCACTTTGAAAACCTACCAGTCTCCCAGCACCACCTCAGTTCCAACTTCAACACAGAACCATTCCCAATAATTCCAGCCTTTCATTCTGCCCATCCACAACAAATCATCTTCTTACTGTACATTGTGTCACTAGAATATATTCCGTTGGCCTTTTGTTGTATATTATATTGTACTATACTAATTTTCTAATTGTACATTTTATTTCTTAAATAAGATACCTTCCCTGAAGGTATGGTCCAAAAATATTTTTATATTGATCTTATTCCTTAATAATTTTCCAGGTACCCAGCAGTTACTAAAAAATTACTTGTTAATACCAGAAAGTGCTATGATTGAATTAGAGAAATATTACATCTAAATGAATTTAGACATGCAGGAAAGGTCCTTTTATACTATCAGATTAGACAGTTTCCTAATGTGACCTTATGTCTCTTGTTAGAAATGTCTTCACTCTGTCTCACATTTGTGACATACTTGGGTAATTTGCTTGAAAGCTTGAGTTGCTCTCAATGACCCACATGAGATCAGTTTAAGGATGGTTTTAGGCGTATAAGAAAAAAATAAAATCAAAGGGGAAAAATCCTTGCAAAGAATAAGTTATTGAAACGATATATTAGAAGAGCTTGGTTGAATGTTTAAGAGTCATTTTAAACAAGATTAACAGAAAGATACCAGGTTAGGAATAGAAGAACATGGTCCAAAGGGGGACTCTGCCTTGTATCATTTAAGGTGACTTTGAATGAGCCACTTAATTTCTCTATCATCAATGCCTTCATCTCAAATATGAGGAAATTATAGTTGATGAATCCAAAGGCTATTTTCAGCTCTAAAATACTGTAATTTCTAAGTGAGAAATTTTCATAAGTGAGGAATTTTTGATTGGGAGATCTAAAGAGATTAATTTTTAAAATAACTGCACTATCTGAGTAGGGAATTGTATGCTTTGTTTGAATATCAAATAGTAGATTTACATTTAAGAAAATTAGCATTCTAATTTGCTGCACAGAGAGGGATGTAAATCTTTAAATACTAAAATGTAATGTGTCTCTCTATAAATAAGTAGACACCGTCACTTTGTCACACCCTGCAATGGAGTTCTCGTTCATTCAGGAGGAAAACCATTTGTGTATTACTCTTTGTCCTACCAACAATGGTTAAAGTTTTGACTGTGTGCTTCAACATTTCCTATTTCAATATCATCTTTCTTCTGTGTCTATTTTTTGATCCATGCCCTTGAGAAGAGAAATGCAAAAAACTACACTTTCATGTATTAAGCAAGCCAAATTCAGTAAGAAAGTCTTTTATAAGCTGAAATGTATTGATGGACAAATCATTTATTGTGTGGGTTTTTCCTCAATGAACATTCAGGAAATGATGGTTCTCTGTGGTTCTATCTAAATTTTGTGATATTGATCATTGCGCTACAAGCAGGTTTATTAGTACATTTTTAAACTTAGTTTCAACATCTATAATTTACAGTTTACTGTTTCCCTCTGATTACAAAAGTAATGTCTCTTTATCTAAAATTGTAAATTATAGAAAGTACAAAGAAGAAATTAAAATTGTATATAACCCCACATCTCAGAAATAACTACAGAGAATATTTTGTTGAACATTCTTTATGTTATAATATCTATATCTTTGAAAAATAAATAAATATCACTTTATCAACCTAGAACTGTCACCCAAGCCCTGAAATACAGATGGACTAAACTATGACTATGGTATAAAAGATCTAATTATTTTGTAACAAAATTTCCCAAATTCTTATCTCCTTTCTCTCGTTCTCAGAACACCTAGACTTATTAATAAATCAGCTCTTACAATTGGTAGGATGTGGATAATAGAAACAGCAAGGCTTTATGCTTCTACAAATGGCCCCGGTGTAACAGATTCCCATTGCTCTGTACACTGCATGTAGGTATTACCGTTTCTCACTCTCCACTGCTTAGGATAGTACCTGGAACCTATTGGCCCTCAGGTAAACATTTTTTCGGTGAACGCATACATCCTGAACTGGAAGAAAGGGAGGTTTGGCTATTCTGTTCTGACTCCGTGGAATCCCTGTGCATTGGCATCAGTACTGTATTCTGAAATCTGGTCCATCACTTGGCAGGGTCAGAAATACAGTTTTATGACTTCATCTTTCTGAATAAATCATGGGGATAAATTCGTTGCAACCAATCCTTACAAGAAGAAAATTAGTTCTGGAAACAAACAAAAAAAAAATCAAGAAAAATAAATTTCCAGTAACAGAAAGCAAATGACAAGTGCTAAAGAGCTAAGATTTTCAGAACTTTATCTCTTGTGCTCTTTCTTTTAAATCCATTTTCTCCTGAATGCATCAAAACAAATTAAATAAATAAGGACTCCTTTTAAAAGAAAAAAATATCACCATCTTGAGTTCAGCTCTATGTTATTTAAATATTTATACACTTAAAACTAGTTGCAAACTTCTGCTATGCTTTTAGCTCACATGTAATTATAAAAAGTCTAAATTTACATTAATTCCGTGCAAAACTAGTAACACTTCAGTCAGCAACACTAATAGGGATTTCTTTTTTATCCAAACTAAACCACTTTCACAGCATAAAAAGCATTAATATGGCGCCGACTACTAATGCATGAGTTTTATGGCAGGACTGGAGAGAGAAATCTGCACCAGCATCTCTATTTTCAGTTAAATTAACTTATTTATTGAAATATACATAAAGAAAAGTGCACAAGCCATAAGTGTACAGCCTTCAGAATCATCACAAAATGAACACACCCACATAATCATCACCTAGATCAAGAAATAGAATATCTGGGGGGAGGGTACCGAGGGGGAAGTGGTGTACCCACAACATGACTAACAAAAATGTACAACTGAAATCTCACAAGGTTGTAATCTATCATAACATTAATAAAAAAAAAAAAAAAAAAAAAAAAAAAAAAGAATATCACTGTCAACTCAGACACCTCCCTCATGCCCCATCCCACCCTCCATGCCCAGGCTCCTCCCTAAAGGCCACCTACACTAATTTGTGCATGTGGCGTGTTTATATGATTGCACTCTCCATGGCTACTCAACTTCTATCCTCTTCTCTTTTTGAACTATTGTGAAAATTTTGTCTTGATAGCACTCTGTGATAGCATTTGGCTTTTTATTTTGACACAAATTTATTATCTATGTAAGTCCACATTTTTCCCATTAATAATGATAGCTAACATTTATTATGTGGTTACTATGTCTGGACAATGTTCTAAGTGCTTAGCATGGAATAAACTTATTTAATCTTCAAATAAGACTACAAAGCAGATATTATTATTCTCTTTTTATAGATGAGGAAACTGAGGACACAACGTAAGTAATCTGCTCAAGGTCATACAGCATGTAAATTGTGGTTTTAAGGTTGTAGTTCAAGTGGTTGGGCTCGTGTCCATGCCCTTAATTACCTACCCTGCTATGCCATTTTAAAATTTTAAAATTTAAAGATTTTCAAAATTACCAAGTGGCAACAGTTTCAGAAAAAAGTCAAACACAAACAGAGTCATGGATATCCCCTGGCAGTACTAGTTATGAAGTGGTAATCCACATGATCAAGTATAAACCTATTTTAATTTTTTAGATTATTATTGAAATTCAAAGTCAGCTTTAGAAAACACTCTCACACAGCAATTTTAGAGGCTCCCATTCTTCCATATACAAACAAATGTGTCTGTGACCCCTGTTTGAGAAAAACTGAGTCTAAGAAATAAACTTAAATAATCTTTTCCTTATAAAGGGCAGTGGGCCAGGGTATAATCACATAGGATAATTATCTCTAATCCTTGCCTCTACAGAGTAACTCACCAAATGTCAGTAAAACAAGTGAGTAAGTAAAGACAGGTACTGCCTCTAATCATTGAATATTATTTTATAACTGTTAGATGATTCTAGATGTGCTGCACCTACTGGGCACAAAAATGAGTTAGAAGCATCCTGACTATTTCTTTTGTCAAACATGATCTATGATTTACAACGGTTGTTACTGGAATATATTATGAATGAGCAAAGTTTCAGATGAGCGACCTCAGAAGGTCACTAAGAAATGCAAAGTAGACTCTCAGAGAGTATCCTGAGAAGCACAATCTGCTCTTCTTTTTAGTGAAAATTACTAACCTTTCCAGTCTCTGCCTCTATCCCTACTGGTATCTTCAAGTGGGAACTGATAGCCCCATGTCTCTGGATCAGTTTTGAGCTCTATCCTTTGGCTTACAGCAGTGGTTGTAATGCACGACTTTAGAGATGAAACGATGGAGGTCTGGGGAGTACCCTAAGCTGATGTGATGGTGCTAGGATCACCCCACAAAATGGTACTCAGAGTTCCCCTTAGTTTTTCTTTTCTATATTGGTTTAAAATTGTTTTTTTTTCCCCCTTGGAATTTTATTCCTAGAGTTTGCTGATATTAAACACACGAAAGCTTCATGGTTTACTCAAAAATCAATGGTGTTTTGTTTTTTTTTAAAGTGACTTCCAGTGAGTTCTTTCATTAGAACAACTTAGAGAACCATTGAATTCACACAAATTCTCATAGACCTGAACCTCTTCTTTGGACAGCGCTTATCAGCCAATTATTTCTAATCAATTTAGCACTTAATTACAACTGTCTGTTCTCTTCTTAAAACACTACCTCTTCTGAACTTGACTTGGCCAACAAAGCCCTCATGACCTGCCCTCTCTCTCTACCTTGCGGCCCACTGTTGGCCACTTTCTCATGTTCCCAAGCTTTAGCCACACCCCGGGGTTTTAAGCTCCCTGTAGGATCCAAGCCCCCTTGCTTAGGCCCTTTGCTGGAATACTCTGGCCTGAGCATTTTACACTTACTGTCTTCTTTATTTATCTTTCTTTTCCTTCTGCGTCTTTTTAAAAGTAGACATTATATGTTCATTTTCAGAAGTTAAAACTATTCAGAAGTGAATAATAGAGAAAGTGAAAGTTCCCCAACATCCCACACCACAGTGACAACACATAAAAGTCTTTGGATATCTTACTATCTTTAACTTTTCTAGAAATTATATTTAAAGATTACATATAAAGAATTTGATAAACACAAAAGAACCTATGTGGTATATATCAATACGATAATTATCCGTCATGATCCACTACCCAACCTAGGAAATGTAACATTGCCAAAAACGAAGTCCTACGGGCTTTTCACTGATCTCATTTCCAAAGTTTCCTTCTTCAGAGTATTGTTTCTTTAATTTTACAGAAATTTTGTAAACTAGATACTAGTATTATAGTCATTCAAAAATGAGTACATGAAGGCTTAAAGAGTTTAGAAACCCAGAGTCACAAAGGCAATAAGTGAACCAAACCCAGGATTCCCTGACTCCAGAGCTCAGGGTCTTAAGCACTACTCCACACTGTTTTTCCTCAACTCCCATGCAAGGTTTGAGACCCTGATAAACGTTGTCATGACATCTAGAACTTCACCTTCATGAAAGGATCATGACTATAATTACATAATTATTTGAATACCTATTGGCACAACGGCAATTTCCCGCTATTTCATAAGCTCCTTGAGGGCAGAACCCAGAGGTGTCTTATTCACCATTGTAATCCCCAGTTACTGGAGCTCCATATGTATCTAGAGAGTGGATGGGTAGATGGACTGGGGGCTGATTATTTACATGTTTATTAATTTCCATAGACATCCTGCTAGTGCAATGGAAAAAATAAAAATGACTTGAGTTTCTCCTATATTGTATATATATAACTATGTAAATCTAACTCCTTTCGTTCCTCCCCAAGTTCTACTCGCTTCACTAATGAGTAGCCTGTATGGCAACTGTGTCTTCTGTTTCTGTTTTCTCACTTTCACCGATGCTAGGCTGTCCTTTTCATCACGTCCTCCCTGCCTTCTCTTCCTCCTCAATGCTTCCAGACTGCTTCTACTTGAATGCAAATACTGTAGAGGGAGGATGGCCCACCATGTGATCACCAGCCTGCCTGCCACCCTCCCCTGGGTATGATAATGGTACAGTTCTAGTGAAAATTGCTTCCTTTTCAGTTTTTATCCTCAAAAGTGAATGAGCAAAAAATACAGAGACTGTAATGTCGAATACCGATAAGCCATTAAAATTGCCTAAGGTCAGCCATAAGAAATCATGAAATCTGGCCATTTGTGACAACATGGATGGACCCTGAGGGTATTATGCTGAGTGAAATTAGTTAGAGGGAGAAAGTCAAATACCTTATGATCTCACTCATAAGTAGAAAATAAAAACCACAATAAACAAACACAGCATCGGAGATTGGATCGCTGGTTACCATAGGGAAAGGGGGAAGGGGGGAAGGCAAAATGGGGTGATTAGGCTCACATGTGAGGGGATGGACTATAATTAGTTTTCGGGCGGTGAATATGATGTAATCTACACAGAATTTGAAATATATTATGATGTACATGTGAAAATAAATTAATTAATTAATTAAAATTGCCTAATGTCAATTAGCTACGTATTGCCATTCTTTATCTAGAAAGCTGCTATATACTTTATTGATTTTGTTTCTGCAGTAGGTTTAACCATGACATGTTTTCTACCTATGTAAATAAAATTTCAATTTTCTGTATTCTTAAATTATGTAAATTCCAAAGATTCCATAAACTTTAAATGTACTCAACTAAGTTTTTTAAATGGATTTTCCAAAGCAAATTAAGTCAAATTCAGAAATATCTTTTAGAAGGTCATTAAAATTGAGAAATATGGGATGCAGACATAAATAAGGCATAATGTATTAATTAACACAAAGCTGAACCCTGCCTTGGTGTTCACTGTGAAAGAAAGATAATTGGAAACAACACTTTGAAGTATTTTTCATATGACTCCTGGGTTACTGAATGGATGAGAAATAAAGATAATGATACAAAGAAAAAGTTGAATGTGACATTCATAACATAAAAGCAAAAGACAATGCATAGTTTGATGTTGCTGTTTTGTATTTAACTTTCTAAATTGCTCCCATATTTTAAACAACTGTTCAGAGTGTTTCAGTAATTAGCACATCAGGGATGTATAAATATAAAATGATAGTCTTGATTTTGGGAGTTATTTAAGCTTTAGTAATCCCCTTTCCCCAAAGCACAACATGCAAATAATTTAAATTAAAACAATCTATCTCAATCATCTACCAATGCATTTAATATATTAAATACAGACAAACATATTAGCTTACATGTGCCAACCTTAAAATACTGCAATATGACTTGTTAAACATTTCTCTGAGAGGACGAAAAATATGACTACATGACAACAATTATTTACAGTCTGAGAACTGTACAAGCAAGACTACTGTTCTGGGAAACTGCTGTTTGCCAATCCTGTTATGTGGGACTCTGCACTTCCTTTTACATCTCAAGTGCGTCTTGTCAACTTAGCTAAAAAAAGCCACTCTGTTTCTCAAAGCTTGTACTCCAGGATAATCTGTATGCTGCTGCTCTTTCCGATTTCACACCTGTAACCTGTTATTTCAAATTTTGCCTCGGAGTATATTTACACTTCTTAAAGTGCATGTTGAAATATAAAACTCCTGGACTCAAATATCCACAAGCCATCCAGTGCTGAGTGTATTCACTTTAAGCTGTTTGGTCGATTGTCCAGTGAATGTGTAATCATCATCTTCTCATTCAGTCTCAAGCCTCCAAATTATACTCACTCTACATTTGGATAAATATCCTATGTAAGCTTAATATTACCCTCCATCCCAAATATGCCCAGTACCTGCCGAGAAGCTATGCCCTGCCTCAAGAAAGTTGAAAGAGTTTCTTGGCAATAATCAATGTGAGACTAACCCCAAAATCTGTTAACAAAGTCTGTTAAAGAAATTTCTTACTCTCTAAGGCTCTAAAGCAAAATCCACACAGGCAAAGCCCTCAGAATATTGTCATTTGAGTTTGATGTGTTGTGTAATGATGCCAATGAAGCCATAATCCTCAGGTTTCCAGCCTTTCCAGAGCATTCTGAGGTTACTGGTAGACTTCAGACATTGCCATTTCTCCCCAATGGGTACAGAATTATCATGAAGAGATTTTTATCGGAAACAGTTCTTGACTGTTGATGAAATTCTTTGATCAACTACAATTTTTCCTTCATTTGTTTGGATATTGAGATCCATCTCATTCAGAGTTATCATCATTCCTTAGCAATGTTTTCAATGCTTCAAACTCAAGTTAAATAATGTAATTATAATGAGAATAGCTATCATTTATTGAGCTTGTACAACATGCCATATCTTCTTCTGGGAAACTTAGAAATTTAGTCTCATTTTCACTAAAGGAATGTTGTTAGAAAAACAACACACTAGGAAAACTCATGGCCTTCATTTGGTTTAGAAAACTTCAGTCATCCAGCATATATATATATATATATATATATATATATATATGTACACATATGTATATATACACATATGTTAATTAATAATTAAAATGCTTTACATTTGTTTAACACTTGCAAATTTATAAAGAGCCTTCATTTATGGTGTCTCATTTTATCCTCAAAATAACTTGATGAAAATCCAATAAAAAATGAGCAAGAAAACTTAAGGAGGCACGTTAAAAAGAGGATATCCAAATGGCCAGTAAATGAAGAGATACTCATTAGGACAAGCAAATCGAAACCATAAAGTAATACTACTACATACTCATCAGAATGTTGAAAATGAAAAGACAGAAAAGACCAAGTATTGGTGAGAATGTGGAGCAACTAGAACTCCTATAACCTACTAGTGTGACTATAAATTGGTAAAACCAGGTCGGAAAACTATTTGGCAGTATCTACCAAACTAACCACACGTGTACCTTACAACCCAGTAATTCCATGAAACACATAATATATTTATCTAAAATGTACAAGAATGTTCACACCAGTATTAATCCTAATGATGGAATTGGAAACTGCACACAGACTCCTCAGGAATAGAACAGATAAACATATTGTGGTGCACTGTGGAATATTACACAGCAATAAGAATGAACAAATCACAGCTCCATGCAACAAAATGGATGGCTCTCACAAATATAATACTGAGGCAAAGAAGCCAGGCACGAAAGGGAGTCTAGGGGGAGGGATCTTGAATGGATATGCTTCTGCAGCACTGGTAACATTCTGTTTCTGAATCTGGATGTTGGTAAAATGCATGTGTTCAATTTGTGAAAATTCATTAAATTGTGTACTTATAATTTGCTTACTATTTTGTGTCAGACATTTCAATATAATGTTAAAAAACAACATGATGACATTACCAAAATGAAAATTAATTAATGACCAAACAATTAAACATTTTCAGAGTACATATTTCCAGACCTCTATACTTTCTGCTATGTAATCTGTCAAAATTCACAAGAACCATGGATTGCAATGATTTCAGTCATTTATACTAATATTGTTATGTTTGGTTGACTAAGTTATTTGGCACAATTAAACAAGTTAAGAGATTAAGGTAGTAATTTTGTGCTGTACAGTAATATTTTAGAAAATTTTCTACATTTATGTAAAAAATGTTTCCTATCTTCAAGCAACAGTATGAAAGGGTTTGTTTGTTTATCTTTGTTTTTTCATAACTAGTATCCTTGAAGATTTTCTAAGGCATGGGTAATTTTTCCCAGGGAAACATCAGACACATGAAACAAGAAAGTGAGTATTCTATCACAAAATGAAGCCTTATAAGGTAGGACAGAATAGGAAAGTTTTTCTGTGAAGTTACTTCGGAAGACTTCATTTTTATTTCAAATTTAAAACCTGTGGCAGTAGTAACTACTGGAGCTCTCCAAGGTATTTCTATTTGTACCATTTAGCTCTGGATTTCTTTTAAAATTATTTCAGAAGCTCTAGGGGATGTCAGCTGTGGCAGTTGTACCTCTCCTAGACATAGAAATAGAAATTGGAAGTGCCTTGCTTGCTAGTAAAGTTCAATTTTGTTCTTTCTGTTTCATCTCTTTTTTGTTAGAAACTGTCTTATGCAACTATGTCAATGAAAGCAGAGGAACTGGAGCATTTGGCATTTCTCTTCGTTGGTTTCCTAAGTCCTACATTATCAATGCTCTGAAATTGATAATTATTTCATAAATAGTTAAGAACATAAAATATACCCATTTTACTATCAGATTGCTTTCTATTTAAGTCTAACAGAGATTTGGGAGTGGCTTCAATGAGATTTCCTACTGGATTACTTAATTAATTAATTAATTACTTAATTACTTAATTACTGGATTACTTAATAGAATCCATTATGTCTTTAAATCTTTAAGAACTTTTCCTAAATGTTAACATGCTTTCCTGTGAGTGGAACAGAGCCTTGGTGATAAATCTTACTTGAATGGAAGATAGCCTTTTAGCAGCATCACTACTATAAGATATTCAAGCCAACACTGTGTATACTTTTAGGCACTCAAGGTAACTTCAAATTTGGAAAGGAGTTGTTTAGTAAAAGACACTGAAGTTAAATGCAAGATTAAGTACTGCTTTCTTATCTGTACTTCTCTATCTATGCAATCCTTCATATTTCCCATTATGGAGAGCTATTGGAGATATATTAGTATAGTAGTAGAATCCTGGCAGTGAACAGTATAAGACAACCTCAAAGAATTCATGGATATATGCCATTGATTCTAAAACTTTGCGTGCTACCTTCATACTTTCTGTCATATAAAACTTTGCCTAACTTTTTGTTTTATTATTTAGGTAAATGATTGGCAAGTATAAAATAATGTTTTAAAGTGTAAGTTACTGACATTAATAACACACACCCAACCATCCACTACTCAGCTTAAGAAATAGAACATTTGAAGTCCGCTTAAATGCATCCTCTCCTCCCCACCATAGTACAGCTATGGTTATCATTCTTTTCATTTTCTTTAGTGTTATGATACCAGTAAGCCATACATTATGTTTTGAATACTTTTGAATTTAATATTAGTAGAAATATACTGCATGTTACTTTTCTCTTGCATATTTTTCACTCAAAATTGCGATTGTTAGATTTATCTTGTGTTGGTGCATGTATCATAGTTCATTCATTTTTATCTCTAAGTGGTATCCCTTTGTATGGATGTATGACAATTTATATATATATAAATGACATATATATATGACAATTTATACAACATTCATTTAATATATATTTTTTTCTAGCTTTTTTTCCTGCTAGAAACTATCTTGTATGTTTTAATTTTATTAGATCTTTCAAATTTATTTTTCTGAGTTGTATCAATTTACGCTTGCTCCAGGAGCCTCAAGTCTTCCTGCAGGCCCAAACACTATCAGTATTTGGCAATATCTGACTTCTTAATTTTTGTCAAATTAATGAATATAAAATACTAACTTGAAGCCCTGATTTGCATCTCATTTATCACTAATTTCATTGATTATCTCTTAATATCTTAATATATCTTATATATATCTTAATATATCAAGTATCCTGTTCTATACAATATCTGCTCATTTTTGCCTATTTTCTGAATTAGGCTATTTATTGTAGTCTTATTGACTTGTAGGAGTCCAGTATATGTTCTGCAATCTAGTCTTTTGTGAGCTATTGGTTATAAATATCTTTTCCCAATTTGTAGCTAGTCTTTTTAATTTCTTTGCTCTGTCTTTTGAAATAGAAGGTCTATATTATAATGTAGTCAGATGGATCAATATTTTCTTTATGATTAATGCTTTGGGGATCTTCATAAAGAAATCTTTCCTTATCAAGTTCATAAAGTTTTTTTCTCAAATTACCTCTCAAAGGTTTTACAGATTGCTTTTCATATGTGATCTTTAGCCCACCCAGAATTGATTTTTGAATACACTTTGAAGTAGATATACATATTTTTCCCAGTAAAATGATCTGCTCTTTTATTTACTGATCTCTCCTGCTTGTTCTATTCTATAGGTGTTTTCCTTGTGTATGAAATAATTTCTGCAATTTCTATTTTGTTGAATTGCTCTGTCTATCCCTCTGCTGATATCACATCTTTTAATCAGTAAAACTCTGTAGTGAATATTAAGATCTGATGAACAGCGTCCCCTAGATTTCTTCTTCTTCTTCAATGTCCAAGCCATTCTTAGGATTTTCCATTTCCATAGAAAATTTAAAATCAGTATTTTAAATTCCACGAAAATACTTGTTAAGCTGTTTATTGCACTTACATGGATTCTTTGGTTAAATTTAGACAGAAGGGGCATCCTGCAGACATTGATTCTTCCTATCCAAGAACATGGCATATTGCTCCATTTACTCAGATCTTCTTAAATATCTTCCATTAAAGTTTAAAAATAGTTTCCATAAAGATCACACAGAGATATCACATTAGATTTATATCTAAATACTTTATTTTTTGCTGTTATTTCTGCTATATATCCTAACACTTTTATTCCTGGTATATATAAATGTACTTGATTTTTATATTAATTTATATCAAATAAACCTGCTAAACTCTCTTATTAATTCTAAAACTTTATGAGTGCATTCTTTGGATTTTTTGGTACATTCTTTGGATTTTTTTGTACACAAGTATATCATCTGCAAATTCTTCCTTTCCAATTCTCTTATGTTCAATGGGTTTTCCTTGCCTTACAGTGAGAGTTAGGTAGCCTTTTTTAACATTTACTAGAAATGATGATAGCGGACACTGTTTTCTTGTTTCCAGTCTTAAAGATAAAGTATGCAATATTTCATCATTAAAAAATATCACAGGTATTTTATGTAAAGGTTTTTTGCAGATAATCTTAAAAGAATTTTCTTCAATTTTCAATTTAAGATTTTTAAAAATTATAAGTAGATCTTTTATTTTATTAAATTATTTTTCTTCCTTTGTATGAGGTTAACACAGGGTTTTGCTTCTTTAACCAAGAATCTCAGTGTCTCTGTGGCATTCAACAAAAACATTCACATCTTCCTCATGTTACATGACTGCTGTGGGTCCAATATATATGGATTGAGTTCCAAATGTCATTGCTTTCCTGGGGCCATATTGAATGAACAACTGCTCTTTGGGACATGCTATTCTCACAGCAGAGAGCAAAAATGCAAGGGAGAAAGCCAAGTGGTACAAGGGCATTTAAACCTTCCTCTTAGACATGATATGTCATATCTCTTCACATCCTATCAGCCACCATAAATCGTTTGACCAAATCCTAGACCCTGGGGTGAGGAAGTGTGGCAGAGTAGGGAGGCAAAGAATAGTTGTAAATGGATAATATAATTTGTTAATGTGGGGGATTATATTTATTTGTTAATATTAAACCAAATTTGTATTCTTGGGATAGATCTAATTGACAATGCTGTTTCATCTTTTTCATACTTTGTTAGATGTGATCTTCTATATTTTATATAGAATCGTTACAAATATATTCATGAGTGTTATCAGTCTGTCATTTTCCTTTCTTCTGCTGTCCTTATCTCAGAATTCTCTGATAGAATTTGTCAAATAATGCAACTAGTTCTTTTAAAGTTTGGTAGAATTGTTTATAAAACATTCTGAATGGCATGTGGAAATATTGTAAAATATTGATATGTACTTTAATGATTACAGTCTTGCCTTTTCTGCATTTCTTCTTGAGTCAATTTGAGTAAACTATATTTTACTAGGAATTAGTTCAATGAATATAAATTGCGTTTTGTTCTAAAATGTCATTTGGTATATCCCCTTATTATTTAGACATTGCATCAGCATCTTTGGCCTAGTTTCCATTCTTAGTTCCGTTTATCATTATATTTTATTCTTGAAACCTATAACCAGAATTTGTCAATTTTATTCTATTATTTTTGAAGAATCTTTGAGTTTGTCGTTGCTATGGATCATATCTTGATATTCTATTTAATAATTCATCACACAACTGGTGAAAGGAATTTAAAGTTAATAAAAATAAAAGACAGTACAATGTCCAACATACAATAATTGTTATATGAGTTCTAAGTAATACTAGTATTTCTATTTTTTTCTTCTATTCACTTCACTTACAACTATTGTGCTTTCACAAATTCTTAAGCTAGATGTTCAGTTTATTAATCTTTTTTAGCAAAAATTTTATTTTCTCCTCCAAATACCACTTTAGCTGTATCCGACTCACTGTTAGCTATTTGTGTTATAAGTCATTTCTAAATATTTTCTATGTGCCATTGTTTTCTCTTTTTTGAGTCATAAGTTATATCCACAAGTGAGTTTCTAAAATTTTCAAATATGTGAACATCTTCGAATTTTCTCTTTACTAATGATTGTTCAGGGAATCATATTGTGGTCAGAAAATCTGGTATATGTAACCTCAACCTCCTGAAATTTGCTAAGACTTACTTTATGCCTACTATTTAGTCATATTTTGTAAATATCTCATGTGTGCTTGAAAGGGATGTGTGCAATGTTTTATATATGTCATTAAATCAAACTTGTTATTTGTGTTAGTCAAATGTTTTGTCTCCATAGCATTTTTGTCTGCTTGATGTATCAATACTGAGTGTTAAAATCTCTCACAATGATAAAACATTGATCAAATTTTTCTTGTAGTTCTGTTAATCTTTGTTTTATGTTTATTGAGGTATATGTTAAATACTAACATTAATTACATATAATTTTTTCTTAAAGTTCTATAAATTTCTGCTTTGTATTTATTGGGCTATATTATTACTTACATATATGTTTATAGTTGCCTAGTGAATTAAAATTTTGAATGTGTATATTGACTTTTTTATCTCTAATCATTAGATATAGTTTTGTACACTAAGTCTTCATTATTTGGGGTGATACAACTATTTCGGTTTTCTTCTAGTTGACTTTACTTGGTTCATATTTTTTGAATTTCATTTGTACTTTCATCTGTATATCAGTCTGACAATCATGTCTTTAGCTTAAATTTATCATGATTGCTACTATAGTTGATCTATTTCTTTCAACTTATTTTATGCTTTTGATTTTTCCACCTTTTTGTATGACTTTTTCTCCCTTTTTTGTGCTTTAGGGTTTTTTTAAATCTTATTTCACTTCTTTTCTCCATTAGTTTTCAGAACTAATCATCTACTGGTTAGCCTTGAAAATGTAACGTATACATAATTTGATGACGTATATATCAAATCAACATCTCACCTACCTGCTTAACAGTAATAGGACATTGGCAAGCTAATCAACCCCTAATTTATATGCTATTCTTTTCCAGTGATTTAGTTTTATATTATTATTATTATTGTTGTTGGGCATACAATTGTAGATTGAGGGTTATTTTCTCTCAACAAGTTGAAGATATGTTCCGTGGACTTTGGGCTTGTACCTCTGCTTTTGAAACTATTGCCATTCTTTTGAGGATGATATGTTTTGCCTACTTTGGCTTTGGTTTGTCTATGATGTATCTAGATGTAGACTGTTTTTTATTTGCTCTCATTAGATTAATTTTGATTTTTATTAGATTATTTTAATTTTTATTTAGTCTAAATAGTTACATCTTTCAATGCTTCTAGAAAATCTCCCAACTATTATCTCTTTAATTATTTCTTACTCATTTTTCTCTATTGTCTCCTACTGGATATCCAGCTGAACATACATTACAACTCTTCATTCTATTCTCTGTAATTCTTAATCTCTTTTTCAGACTTTAAATCTCTGACTCTCTAGGCTCCTTTCCAGTTACATTTTTCATATCTATATTCTAGTTTTTAGAAAAATTTTTTAGCTGCCCTAATCTACTATTTAACTCATCTATTAAATTTTTACGATCAAGTACTACATTTTTAATTTCTGTAGGACAGTTCTTTTTCTTAATTTATCAACCATTTTTAAGGTTTCTGGATCTTCATATGCGCTTATGATGCTTTCTTGCCTTTTTGAGCATAATAATTGCAATTGTTTTATAGTTTTTATACGATAATTCTCATACTTAATATATCTGAAAATATGTGTTCTATCATTTTTTTCCTACTGCTTCTCATTCATGATACTTTATTCTTATGCATATCTTATGGTTTTATGGCATGCTCATAGTCAATAGAACTTTATCTATGAGAACATTATGAGATGCTGGTGGAAGATTTATATTCTTTTTCAAAGAGAAGTTGCTACTGCTTATGTAAGTAAAGCACTGGGGAAAACTACAAACTTTGGATCACTTTAATGCTGTACTTGGGGTTTTCCAGATGACTTCGATAATGATTAACTTGATATCCAACTCTACCTCAGGGATGGCTTGTGGTTTTGAATCATTAAGGACATTCTCCCCTCCTCCCACCAATTGTAACAAGTTTAAGGCAAAATTCTTTACTTTGAGTAGAATTTGCTTCTACCTCTGTTGAGTAGTTTTTACTGGGAGTACAGTCCTTTGAGTTTCCACATTCTCTCTTGTCAGATTTGGTAAACCCTAGATTTTATTTCTGGTTCTCCACACACTTAGCAAATGTTGAAATTTAAACCCACCATCAACAGGATTGGTGGACACCCTCAAGGTAGCTGTAAACTTCAGATAACGTTACCTTTCTGGATTCTTGTTTTCCCCTATTTTGGCCCTCTGGTATTTTTATTACTTTCATGACAGCTCAGCAATAAAATTAAACATATATGCTGGGAATGGAAGTCAATTTTATTTTATTTTTAAATAGTAGTTTATATAAATAAACTCAAGCCTAAGAATGCTACCTGCTTGATTCATCCAATAAATATTTATTGAGCAGCTACAGCATTCTTATCACTGTTTTAAGCACTAAAGGTATAATGTGAATAGGACAGAATCTGTGCCTTCAAGTAAATTATTACATTCTAGTGGGAGGAAAAAGATAATAAACACAAAACAAATATATATAAAGAATAACTTTGGACACCAATGAGTACTATGAAGAAAATTAAGTAGGATGATGTGGTAGAGTTATCTGGGCCAAGGGACCTGAGTGATCTGGGATTGGGATCAGTTGCTCTGGGGAAGTAAAATATTAGTTGAGGCCAGAATGATGAGAACCAGACACTCACTCAAAGGTGAGGGATGTTCCAAGCAGAAGAAATAGCAATTACAAAAAGATCCTGAGATGCGAATTAGCTTGAGTGTTTGAGCAAAGAAAGATGGCCAGTTGATCTAAGTGCAGAAAATAAAGAGATGAGTAGAGAGAGATAAGTTCAGAGATAAAGGTACACGACAAATAATAAGATATGCAGGTCATGAGAAGGGATTTGGATATTTTAATAAGTGGAATGTGGAACCATTGAAGACTTTATGTATAGGAGTGAAGAGATTTGATTTACACTTCTGAAAGATCCTCCTGGCTGCTGTATAAGGAATGGGCTGGAGGGTACACGAACAAAGGTAAACTTGTAAGAATATTTTTGTCATCCACACAAGGTCATAGCAAAGCTTGCATTAGGGTTGGAAAAGAGGTGGTGGTAAGAAGGGTTGGCTTGGGATACATGTGAAAGCATAAGTAATATATTGAGTGAATGAGAAAGAGAGGAATAAAGGCTGACTCTGAGGACAGTATTTACTGAAGGAGGAAAAATTTACAGGAAAACATGTTTTTGGAAATACAATAGTAATTTTGTTAATATTTTGGTTTGAGATGCTTATTAGATATCCAATTAGATATAGTAAGGAAACAGTTGCGATCCAGAACTAGAGAGAATTCTAAGATAGAGATCAAATTTGAGAGTCATCAAAGTTTTGTAGTGTTTTGAGCCATTGAATTGGATGAAATTACTTTCAAAGAGAATGAGCATAAGGAAAGAAAGAGAACTAAGGACAAAGAGCAGGAGTAATTCAGCAATTATTGATCTGATAGAGAAGAAAATACTAGCAAAATGAAATGAGGAAGAAAACCAGGTGAGAAGTGTGCTTTCTAGATAACTGTTCATAAAATTAAAGTGAGTCCAGTCAATCCAGTTATATAATTTCTTAGCAACTTTCAGCTGCAGTGGTACACCACAGGTGTAGAGTAAGTAGCTAATTGGATTAACTGGAATTAAGGTTTTATTAGGCAATTTTGACAGCAGTAGAAAGGGATTAGTTAGTTACAATGTTTGCCAAGGACTGGTTATAGTACTGGATCATGGAATCTAGTCTAGATAAAGAGGTAATTGCAGAAAGTAGAGTCACAGATTGAGACATTTGCTGTGCTCAGAGAACTGTTGGATTGGATGTGCTAGTCTTATCTAGGGCTGGAAGGAGAGGAGATGACTGTCAATGAGAGGGATATCAAAGCTGGTATATTGAAGAAGGTACAGATATTGGAGTGATAACAAGATGTAGGGTATGTTTCTTCCAAAAGAATGGATTGACTGAGGTGTTGGAGGTGAATGGAGAAGTGAGACATGATGAGCTTCAACCTGAAAGTCAGAGGACATTGCAGTGACTAAAGACCAAAGTAGAGAAAGAATCATTGTTTTCAAGAACAATGTTTTCAGGAACTAAGAGGCCTAGTTTGAGATGGATCTTTTTGACAGTAGAAATCTCCAAGTACATTGGAGAAGAAGTCATGAGCTAGTTGCTGACATCATCAGTATGTGATACAAAACGCCCAGGAGGTTAGTAGATGACAATGAAGAAGAGAGGTAAAAGATGGTAAAGTCTCACCAAGTGTCATGAGGCAGTGGGATGCAGTAGAATTAGACTTGGATTCACATCCTGATTCCACTGTAAACTGTGTAATTTTTAGCAAATTATTTAACTTCTGTATCATTCAACTTCATCTTCTGTGAAACGGGGCTCATGAAGTCAAGAGACAAAGAACAGAAGACATCCAGCACAGCATCTGATGCTTGGCAGTTACCCAATAAATGGTTAACTGTTGCTACACATTTGAGAATTGGAAGGAGATTGCTGAAGTTAGGTGTTCTTCTAGAGTTTATCAGTGGTTGGGATGTCCGAGGAGCCTCTAAAATTGCAAGTAAAAGAAGTTGTATTTACATGCGCATTCCTCTGGGGAAAGGGTCCATGGCATTTGTAAGATCCTTAAATTTAAAACAGTCAA
The DNA here is from genome assembly GCF_037783145.1 of Equus przewalskii. Taxonomy (NCBI): domain Eukaryota; kingdom Metazoa; phylum Chordata; class Mammalia; order Perissodactyla; family Equidae; genus Equus; species Equus przewalskii. The sequence goes on along the minus strand of NC_091847.1, from coordinate 42,557,192 downwards.
GTAGAAAAAGCGATTGAATAAAATTTGGCTGAAAGAGGAATGATATGGAAACAGAAAAAGATTAAGAACATGGAGTAAGGACACAACTAAACAGGGACTCCTAATGGTAAACAGGGGGACCAATGTGGAGAATTTGCAGAGAAAGGAGACGATAGCATTGATACAGTCTTGAAGAGAAGGTGTAGTTGGCAGAAATGAGTAGATGAGGTCAAACAGAATTAATAAAACCAGGTAGAAGACATTGTAGCTTTGTAATGGGGTCTGCAGTAAGGGCAGTCAGTGAGTCTTAACAGATTCCTGGGAAGCTATTATATTTCAAATGGCTTCTGTTTTATCTTCCCTTGTTACTCAAAACCATTTACATAGGTCAGTTGACTGTATTATGTGTTTCACATTGATGTTTCTTCCCCATTTTGAGATATTTAAGCCATCTCATCTCTGTTGTATTATCGTATTGTCTGATGTTACTTATTCTCATAGAGTTTGATGAAGATTATTCAGAGAGCTCTTCCCTACACAGGTTAAATGTTTAGATTTGCATTTCAATTTCTATTCTCTCTGGCAGTTGATCATTGGATTCTCTTGAACATTTTCAGAGTGGACAAAAAAGTTAATGATGGTTTTCTGGAAGAGCAAACCAATCAGCTTTCTATTAAAAAGGAGAATTTAGTGATAATCAAAATTCTGCATTACTCTGAGAGGAAAGTGAATAAGATAAATTCTACTTGAATTTATTGTCATTAGTAAATCATCAAAAATTGTCAGCAACACATATCTTAGACTAAAACTAAATATGAAAAAGATAGCAAAAATGTTGATGAAACCATACTGAGGAAAATTTCACAAATGTAAAATTTTTCTCCCAAAATATAAAATGAAGCTATATGAGGAGTCCTGGAATCAATATTAAAGAATATACTTTCTAAAAATTCATATTCAACAAACATCTACTGCCTGTCTACTCTGTGCCAAGCACAGAGCTTATGGGAATTATATTTTAGCTTCACACAAACTCATTTATTGATTTTACAGATGAGTAAATGGCAGCTCTGAAGGTTATGACTTACCCAAGGCTACCCACAACTACATTTACCAAGGGCCTACCATGTGCTAGTACTTTTCATTCACTGTCTTTAATCCTCATGTCCACAATGTAAGACATGTCTTATCGTTATTATTCGTATTTGCAAATGACAATGAAATCCAAGACAAATTAAATAACTTGCTTATTTGATAGAAAGATGATATAGAAGAAGAACCCATGTCTCTTGACCTCAAATTCAATGCTCTTTCTACTATGTCATATTTATGTATTTACTTATTCTCAGAACAAATATTTATTGTGTACCTAGTAGTTGCCAGGCATCTTGCTAAATGTTGTACATAGAATCATGGTGAACAAAACAGTGATGGTCGTCGTTCTAATGGAGTTTATAGACTTTTACAGGAAACAGATTTTAAACTATAAGCAAAAGAGAATAATTTGTTAAGAGTAAAGAAAGGAGGTGATCAGCAGACCTCTATAGGAATCAGCTGTGAAGAGAGAAAGAATGTTCCAGCCAAATGGAAGAACATATGCAAAGGCTCTGAGATAAGAAAGAAATTGGATTTATTAACTCAAAATGAAAACAGTGATCAAAGACTTATTTTTTGCATAAAAAGTGAAATGTCTATTAAATAAAGAGATCACATAAATCAATTGTCTAGTGTATCAAGTATCCATCATCAATTTACTTAATCTGAAAACAAGCTTACTTGAGAAAAGGAAAAATATATATATATGGAGATTATATGTATGTAATTCATAGTGTGTCTCTGTGTGTGTGTACAATGAATACATTTTACTCAGTTATCAAGTTTTATACAGAAAATGAGAATTTTAGTGCATACCAATTTCTTTAAAATTATTTAAAAAGCATGCAACAATAATATAAAAATTTTGAAATCATTACTACCCGGAACCCAAACTGCTTAGTTTCAGGACATGTTATAACAATGTATGCAGAAACCGAAGGAGAAATGAAGCAATAGCTCTCGGGAAACATCTGTCAGTGTCACTGGATCACTTGCGCTTCTCATTTCCTTTCTAAATCTGGAGTACCTCCTTCTCAGTAGCACATGAGCTTTATTCCACAAAATTTATGAGATTTTCATTACCTGAAATAGCTTCTTACAGAGTCATTTTGATCTCTCTATTACAATTCACAGTTTCCTGTCCTTACCACCAAGATAGAGCCTCCATGATGTCAACAATCGACACTCATAACTTACCCAGAACTTTGTGACTTGGATGAATGGAGATGTTTAAATTCTCAAATAAACAATCTTCTATTACACACGATGACCTTCAGTGTTCTTAAATATAAATAATATTATCAGAAAAATTTAAAGATTATTTGTTTCTGCATTTATTTTGTTAAAGATGCCATACTCTGGTTCCTATATAATATCTGGTTTATCTTTTATAAACTTTATTTCTCTTTGCTGTCTTTTCCTCCAACTCTGAATGCTTTACCTTTCCAGGTCCCTGTCTCAAAGAGCAACTTTTAGCATTTTGGTAACCTTCTGCAAATGTAGGGGGTAACAATTGATTTTGTTTTACACTAGCAGATAAAGATTCATAGCATTTCCACTGACTGAGCATCCTTTTGTGTGGACTGATACAAGTAGGAGATAGCAACTGTACTATAACACTGTATGTTTGGGGGCATTCAGATCATAGCATTGTCACATTCACTCTTGCCTGTGGAAAATGTTTTCTTCAAAGTGTGTTGAGAATAATTTTAATTTGTCATAGTTTCTTCAAAATAGTAATAAATCAAACTGTAAGAAATTCTGTAAGATAGAACTTTTTCCAAAAAAAGTATTGTATTATTTTGCAGAACTTTTTGTTAAGAATCATCAGGAGGCCTGGCACGGTGAAGACAAGACTGGAGTCTACTGGTGTCTAATGAAATAAGTCCTTGTCCTAGTCTTACTATGAAATTGTTCTAGGACACACAGATTTTAACCTTATTTTGGTCTTAACTTCTATGTATACAGTTTGAAAGGTTGCATTCGATTTAAGTCCACCATGTTTCACAGCATGTATTTTTTAGCTTCCCAGTGTGTAAAAAATAATTGAATACATTTATAGAGTGAAAAATTGAGAATTTTTTGACAGATCTAGCAGGGAGAAAATCAAGAAAGACATAGTTGAACTCAACAGCACCCTCAATCAATTGGATATAATTGACATCTACAGAATATTTCACCCAACAGCAGAAGAATACACATTTTCTCAAGCTCTCATGGAACATTCACTAAGATAGACCACATTCTAGGCCATAGGATGCACCATAAAAGAACAGGAATCATATAATATCTGCTCTTAGGCCACAATAGAATTAAGCTAGAAATCAATAACAGAAAGATAACTGGAAAATTCCGAAACACTTAGAGATTAAATGAAACACAGGTCAAAGGAGAGCTCTTAGTGAAATAAAAAATTTTTGAACTAAATAAAAATATAACATAAAAATGTGTAGAAATCACAAATCGTGAAAACAATGCTTAGAGGGAAATTTATATCATTGAATGCATATATTAAAAAAGAAGAAAGATATAAAATCAATAATCTGTTTCCATCTTAGGAAACTAGAAAAAGAAGAGAAAAGTAAATCTAAAGTAAGCAGAAGAAAAGAAATAATAAAAATTAGAGCAGAAATAAATGAAATTAAAGGCAAAAAATCAATAGAGAAAATCAACAAAACCAAAAGCTATTTCTCTGAGAAGACAAATAAAATTGATAAGCCTCTAGCTAAGCTAGCTAAGAAAAAAAGACACAAATTACTAATAGCAGACATGAAAGAGGAGACATCATTACAGATCCCAGGGACATTAAAAGGAATATTATTACCAACTCTATGCCCACAAAATTAATAACTTAGATGAAGTGGACCAATTCTTTGAAAGATACAATCTGCCAAAACTCACACTAGAAAACATGAACCATATGCTTATAGCTATTTAAAAAATTGAATTAATAATTAATAACTTCCAAAACAGAAAGCACCAGACCAGAAGGATTCACTGGTGAATTCTAACATTTAATGAAGAAATTGCACTAATTCTGTGTAATCTCTTCCAGAAGATAGAAGCAGAGGAAACAATTCCTAACTCATTCTATGAGACCAGTATTTCTCTAATACCAAGTCAGACAAAGACCTTACAAGAAAAGAAAACTACAGACCTATATCTCTTATGAACATAGATGCAAAAATCCTCAACAAAATACTTAGCAAATTGAACACAACAATGTATAAAAAAAATTAGACAACAACCATTTGGATTTATTCAAGGTATGCAAGGCTAGTTCAAAATTCAAAAATTGATTGATGGGGCTGCCCAGGTAGCATAGAGGTTAAGTTCACATGCATGTTCTGCTTCAGTGGCCTGGGGTTTGCAGGTTCAGATCCCTGGTGCGGATCTACACACCATTCATCAAGTCATGCTGTGGCAGATGTCCCACATATAAAATAGAGGAAGATGGGCCCAGATGTTAGCTCAGGGCCAATATTCCCCAGCCAAAAGAGGAGGATTGGCAGTGCATGTTAGCTCAGGGCTAATCTTCCTCAGGACAAAAGAAAAAAAAGGAAATGAGGTATCAAACCATGAAAAGACATGGAGGAGTCTTAAATGCATAATACTAAGTGAAAAAGCTGGTCTTCAATATACTGTACGATTCCAACTATATAACATTCTGAAAAAGGAAAAATTGTGGACAAAGTAAAAAAATCAGTGGTTGCCAAGAGTTCGGGGCACAGAGAACTGACTAGGCAGAGCACAGAGAATTTTTAAGACAGTAAAACTATTATATGTGGTACTATAATGGTGGATACATGTCATTGTTCATTTGTCAAAACCCATGAATTGTGCAGCACTAAGAGTGAACCCTAACATAAACTATGGACTTTGGACCAGCCATTGATTGTAATGAATGAACTGCTCCCTGTGGGATGTTGATAATGGTGGAGGTTGTGTGCATGTAGGGGCAGCGGGTATATGAGAACTCACTGTACCTTCTGCTCAGTTTTATTGTGAACATAAAACTGCTCTAAAGAATAAAGTTTATTTTTAAAAATTGGAAGTTTTTTTCTAGCAGCGATCTGCTAGAGCTGCCTAGCACCCTAGGAGAGGACACACGCTCTCCAAATGGCCACAGTCCTTCCCAGCTTGTTCTCATTTTTCTCCTCTATAGTCATTTGAATTTGCAACCCTTGAGCTTGATGATTAATCATCTGTAATATTCAGATTTCTTTTAAGCTGAATCTAGCCAAACAAAGCAGTGTATTTTTCCTGTGTATTTTTTTACCTCACTTTTGATGCTCCATAATGTACATCCTATGAGTTTCACCATTAGTGCAAGCTGCTCATTTATTGATTTTCTGCCATATCAATGCGCCAATCAAAATGCAGTGTCCTACTAACAGACCTGGACAGTCTCAGAGAAATGGAAGGGAGAAGAGATGAGTTGCAGTTCTTATGCTCGTCTTCTCTTGCTCATTCTTATTACTAAAGCAAAGCAATGTCTTTTCATCCTTGTACATATGCCCTGTATAATTTCAGTCTATGATTTCTTTTCTCATAAAAATGATAGATAAGAAGGGGAAGCCAAGCAAGAGAGCAGTACGAGAATGGAATTCAAGAAACGCACCTCTGAATGCTCACTCCTTGAATGCTGAGTATAGACAGATAGATAGATAGATAGATAGATAGATAGATAGATGATAGGTAGACTATATTATGCTCTGTATAGAATATTTTATGATATATATAGACTTTATGTAAATTTTTAATAAAAATATTGACACTATGGTTGCATAGAAACTGGAGCCAGTGGATTTATTGTTTGTGTTTGTTTCTCCGGAGAAATTTGCCAGGAACAAAACAGGCATCATTTTAGACTTCCTAGACTGTGTTTACAAAAGACTAACCTATCCACACAGGTTTTTCAAATTCCAAGAAGGAATGTTTAAAGTGTATTACAGGCTCATATTTTAAGAACTATATTGACAGTACAATAGAATCCTTTTTGAAGAGCTTGCCCCATAAAGTTATTTGTGATTGTAGATGTGCACGTGTAGGTGTGTGTACCTTTTTCTATGTGTTATATTGTTGTTATTTATGCCAAATACTTGATCAAGAACTTGTTCCTATTAAGATATATGCTACAATTACTATTGTTTTTATCCTTATTAAAGACAAACATTTATTGAGAACTATGTGTCAGGCACCATGCTAAGAATTTACACACAATATCTGAATAATAATCACAATAACTCTGTGAACTAGGTATTTTTATCCTCTCTTTACAGAGGAAGCTTTAGATTTTCCAAGGTTTCACAGCAAATACATGGCAGAGTCAGGATCATAACCTAATACATTGGGCCTTTAGGACTTCTAATCCTGGAGCTTTAAAAATATGAAAATTGCATCAATAACTTCTGTTGAGTTCAACAGAGTATATGTGTAAATATACAAATAGCAAGCACATGTATTGACGTTGCATGACTTTACTCTGTACAGCACGCTACACTCTAAACACAGAGCCTTAGGCATTGTGCCTGCCTGAAATTTACTACAATAAGGTCAAGGTCTGTGATGTTGGTGTCAGGCTTGTCGCTTAAGCCTCAGTTTTTTTCCAAGTGAAATGGAATTATAACTCTGGGATTTTGTGAGGATTAAGTGAGATAAAGTAAAGCCCTTGGCACACAGGAATCACTCAATGGTATCCGCAGCCACATTAATCCCAAAGACACAATGAGAGCTGCTACCTGGATCCAGATTCCGTGACGTCTGTCTTTCTTCAAATAGTCTATGTGATTTTAAGAGACTTAAAACAATGTGTTTGTTATATAGAGAAAAGCAATTTTTCATAAATGCTTATTGTTATGAAGGTATTGAAGTTTAGACTAGTATTTATAAAACATCTCCAGTACAAGTTGTTTTATTCAAAATAATCTCATTTAATCCTCATAAAAATCCTGCTAAGTGGAATTATCATTATTTGAGAAGTTAAAGGCTTAAAATTTGAGGAGATTTTCCCAAAAATACGCAGCTAGTGTTTGTTTTTTTTTAAAGTATGCTTTTCTTGGTGAGGAAGATTGGCCTTGAGCTAACATCTGTTTCCAATCTTCCTCTTTTTTTCTTCTTTTCTCCCCAAAACCCCAGTACATAGTTGTGCATCCTAGTTGTAGGTCATTGTAGTTCTTCTCTGTGGGATGCCACCACAGCATGGCCAGATGAGCGGCATGTACGTCCATGCCCAGGATCCAAATGGGTGAACCCCAGGCCACCAAAGCGGAATGTGCAAACTTAACCCCTTGGCTACGGGCCTGGCCCCAGTGTATGTTTTCAATCCACCCAGATAGATTGCGAAGTCTCAACTCTTTCAACCACATCAAAAGCTTAATGCTCACTGCTTTTGAGTTTTCCTAATTAAAACTAGAGATAACTATGAAGTGCTTAGGAAACAAAGCATTTTCTTTTGCTTAAGCTTCTGTAGGCAGAAATCATGCACTAAGCTATTTCTCTCCCACATTTCATAGGCATTCATATTTCAGAACTGATCTTGAGCATACAGAAAAAAATGCCATAGTTCACTTTTTAATAAATTAAAAAAAAGATTTATATGCGTTTGGGCAATGTTATTCCTCCAAAAAAGTTTCCAAAACTAAGCAGTCCTTCTTCAGTATGAAAGCGTGAATTTTCTCAAGATAATAAGTAACTATTAGTAATTTTTCCTGTTGTCTTTGAATGTTATTTATGGTGTAGTTCTCAGAATTTGGGGAGAGAAGGGTATGGCCTTAGTTATAACTAGCACCTGCTAAGTGACAGTCTCCGTTGAATCTTCAAAGGCTCCTCTGTTTATCTATTCACTCCATCATTGAATATTGAAGGGCAGCCTCCCACATGCCAGGTATTATGCTAAGAGAGTGAATACAAAAGCTCGCATGGCCCCCATTCTGCTGCAGCTGAGAGCCTAGTGGAGACACAGGGATCACACAAATAATCACACTGACAAGCTGAAAATTGGCAACAGAGCTAAGTTCCATGAGGGAGAGATACATAGCTCTGAGAGAGTAACCCACAGGAGAATTGAACCTTGTCAGGAAGGTTGAGAAGGCTTTGCTGGAGAGGTGACATTTGAATCTAGGTCTGAGGAATGAATAGGAGTTGACTAAGGCCAAGAGGGAAGAAGAAACTTTCCCTCAGGGTAGCAGCATATGCCAAGGCTTCTTGCTAGTTTCTTTCAGACTGAATAGCTATCTTATATTGAAACATAGCCCTCAAGACTATAACTGCACACCTGGGTTCTGAATTATGAAAAAAATCCACTGAAGAATTATAAATGAACTGCTAAGTCATAAGAAAAACCTTTGTTTCATACACCTTACACACAAAAAATGATTTTTTTAGCATACTATCATAGAAACAATTACAAAGCATCTCCACTGACATATGAGGTAGTTCTACTATGTGCTTTATAATGGTGGGGAAATGTGCACAAGCTTTAGCCATGTGAAATTCACTAAAGACCTCACAAATTACCACAGTGGGCCAGGAATTGTGCTAGGCTTTAGAGTCTCAAAGATGTATAAGATAATGCCCATGTGCTCTGAGAGCCCATAATCAAACCAAAGATCCATAAAAGCAGTGAGCAAAATATCATCTAATTAGGCCAAAGGTCAAACCCTTTAGCTTATTTAAATACTATAAGAACATAAAGGTGGGAGCAATTACTTTTTTCCCTTTACTCTTTGCTACATTGTTTGGCTTTACCTAAAGGCCCTATATATTAGGAAGGTATTAATTATTTTACATAAATAAACATGCAATCAAATAACCCTCTGTCATTAACATAACGATATATTGTTATTGCTGTATAATTGTTGAGATGAATGTAAATGTGGCTATGGTTAATTATGCTCTGTTACTAACCCAACAAAGGGGGATAGCAGAATCCCTTTAAATTGGAAGTAAATATTCTGAATTGTAAGTAACCTCTGAAAATTCCACCTTTTCTTTTTTGGTCCAAGTATTTGATAGTAACACATCATCAAAGAACGCTTTCAATGCGGAACTGGGAAATTAAGACCCAGAACTTGGGGGCCCGCCCGGTGGCGCAGTGGTTAAGTTCGCACGTTCCAATTCTCGGTGGCCCAGGGTTCGCCGGTTCGGATCCCGGGTGCAGACGTGACACTGCTTGGCAAAAGCCATGCTGTGGTAAGCGTCCCACATATAAAGTAGAGGAAGATAAGCATGGATGTTAGCTCAGGGCCAGTCTTCCTCAGCAAAAAGAAGAGGATTGGCGATAGTTAGCTCAGAGCTAATCTTCCTCAAAAAAAAAAAAAAAAAAAAGACCCAGAACTTGGTCTTGGGTTCTGCCATTGTCTCATTGAATTCTCAAGAGGGGTCTCCCCATGTGCCAGTGCCCAGAGCAAGGAAACACACGCTGTACTACTATGCACAAGCAATGTGACTTCTCAGGAGAAAGTTAATATTTGACTGCAAAATAAGAAGTGAATATTAAAAAATCCATTGACTGCAAAATTGTACTAGACAGTTGTTATTACAAACCTAAAGGTAAAAATCATTTTCAAGTTTTTCCGGCATACTTTTATTCTCTAACATTTGTGGAGATTTGAGCTTTTCTTGAAACAAAAAGCCTTATGCCATAATTATTTAGACATAATCTCTAAGAAACCTTAAGCATACAAAAAAAGGCTTTGTACGTTTTGTTTCAAAATCCTCTCATGCATAACAAAAAACATACTTTTTCTCCGAGAAGGTTTTGTCCTGAATAGGTTAGGAGAAGAAAACACTCAGGTGAATTTATTTAATAATTGATAGTGGAAATAGAGTCTTAATGAAATTTCCATCTTCCTGAAACATGAACTCTGTATTTATTACTTTTTATTGTTACCTAATACTAATGTGTGCAGTTACCTGACATAACCTAGCTGAAACTCCCTATTAGCAACACAAAGTATCTGCACTGGAAAATTTTTTCAAGCACTATTATCTCTCCATTAATCTCAAATATAACCATATGAGCAGTGGTGACGAGAAAATCCTCATGATAGAAATGTGTGTTCTTGCTGAATACATTTTAATTTAAATAAACATTTGTTTTTCATTTTCGGTGACAGGACATTATTAATGGTAACATTTCACTGAAACAGATTATTCTTCTGGGTGTTCTGTGGAATTATCTAAATTCAAAACCACTTGAAAGTGGTTTAATTTTCACCCTCATTAAATGAAATTCACAGAATAATCATTTGTAGAACTGTAAAATTTGGAAAGGATTCTCCAATATTAGGGCCACTCCCACGCCAGCACTTTTTATTTTACAAATCCGAGATACTCAAGCCCAGAAAAAATGAACTTCAATTGCCTAATGTTCTAAATTGCCAAACCAGCAACTACAAAAAATGAGCAGTGTCCTTAGCAGCTCATCTTTCCAACAAAGGAACAACCCAACATGACAGACAAGTGATCATCTGGTATCTGCTGGAATTCTTCCAAAGATGGGGACCCCAAACTGCTCCCAAATTGTCCATTCCATTTTTGAACATGGCTCTTTGTAACTTTTATTTATTGATCCCTATTCTGCCCTCTGGAATCTCACTAATTCTTTTCTCTCTTCCGCAACTCTCTTTCATCTCTGACTACAGCTCTCCTGGCCCTTTGGGAATCTTCTCTCCTGCCCATTCTTAGTTTCACCCATTCTGCATAAGAACTTTCCTTCAAACTTTAAATATTCTGTTGCCTCTTTCTCTGAGAATTTTATTCTATCAATTTCCCTTCCAAAATGTGATGTTAAGAATAGAAGACAATAATAATTTGATTTTGATGTCACCGGTTACTATAGAGTTCAAAGAGGCTATGACCATTCTTAGTGTGGCCACTAAAATTTATATTATCACAATTATATTATATTATATAATCAATATAAATTATATTCTCTTATTTTAGTGTTATCGTATTTGTAGCTGTATTTAAAGTTAATCTTAGACACTCTAAAGAATAATTATTGAAGATAATATCCTCATCATAAGCACATTTTATAAAATTCACTTACTAGATTTTTTTCTGGGGATTTGAGACTTTAAGGATTGTAGTACTTTAATATAATTGAAATCATTCTATAGCAATGTATAAAGTAACAATTATGCAATTTCCTCAGTCCAGGAAAACAGAGCCTTTGTAAGGGCCAGATTATTGGAGCTTCCTTCCTAATAAGTAGGTCAGACAGTAGCTGGAGGCATCTTGAAGGCTGTTAAGCATTCATTAACATTATGTGAAAACATTGCTGCTGTAAGGGAACCATACATTTCTAAAGAAGATGCCAATATTTATTAGCAGATTATTTAGGAATGACTGCTCTTTCCTCATCAAGAAATTTTTTTAATGCTAACAAATAAAATTAATTCAGCACTTACCTTGTTCCAGGCACCATGCTAAATCCTCTACATGTCTTATCTCTTCTATCTCTTACACTGCTTTTAATTATATACTACTATTAAACCCATTTTATAGATGAGGAAAAATAAGGGTTATAGAAAATCATTTGCCGAAGATCATAATTCTAGTTAGTGACAAAGACAGGACTTGGACTCGGTATATCTGACATCCAAGCTCTTAACTACTTTGCATCATCCATCCATTACTTAGTTACTTTATTTAAAATAAACTTGCCCCTATCGTTGACAAGGCTCAAATATATTAATATAACTAGTAAGTGTAAGGTCTTAACTGACATGCAAGGATTCTGAACTTCTGATCCCAGGATGAGCAACTCTTTTCACATTGCTGTGGCAAAGTTGAGACCCCAGAGTTCAAAACTACACATCACATTTGCCTCTATTTAGATAATATTTTGGAAATTCAGAGAAACCAACACACAGTTTGGTCTCTATGTCTCTTTTCTCCCATAATTTAGTTAAAGCATCTCAAACTTTCCCATCAAAATGTTCCTAATGCCAGAGGAAAAATGTATGCTTGTAATGTAATTAAAAGAAGTCCCTTGTACAAGCTATGCATTTCTTGAAAGTTTTGTTTTGCCACTTAAAAATTAATGCAAATTTTATGCTTTACTACATAATACATAATTGTTTTATTACCTTGTGTTTTTTAATCCAATTTTTTTTTTTAGCAAAATTAAAGCTTTGGAAAGAAGCACCATGTGAATTTCATGCCCTCGTTACTATCATGTACCCATAGGACATGCATACCTCAGTCTGAGAATAAGGGTGGTAAGAGGTCCATTCAAAATTCATTAATTCATTTTTCATACTTTCATTCATTTAAAACATACCTATTAAGTACCTACTTTATGCAAAGATGATACAGACAGGATATGGAGACAAATAATGCATATTACCTGTCCAAGAAAACCTCAAAATCATAGCAGGGGAGACAGCCTAGCAAGTAATTCTCATACTTACTGACGCTCTAGTAATAAATGCTGTTGTTAATAAAATATTAACGTATTCTCTTTATCTAGCTTTGTATTTGAAACCTATATGGGCCGTTTCTAGGCAGTGAATGAATGTTGATGCCACAGATGTAAATGCCATTTCTCAATTGCTCTCTTATTTATGTTCTCTCTCTGTTTTTGCTTTGAGTGTATTTACTATAAGCATCTTTATATAGGAGAGTAGGTGTCTGAGACAGCAGACCAAACGAAACCTTTCTGTCATTACAGGATTTCATGTATTTATTTGATGTGTTCAACTCCAGGCTCCCGTCTCTCTCAGTTGTAACATTACTTTCCAAATTATAGCCTTCTATGATGATTACAATTTGCTGGTTACTGACATCCAATACTTCTGTTTGATCCGTATTAAGGAGTTTCACTGTTCTCATATTCATCTAGCTTTCAGTGTTCTAGTCCATCTTTACCATCTTATCGTGCATGGGATTTCAGGGTCGTTGTCGATTTGCATTCCTTCTAATATATTGTTGGCATTTCTTATGTGGTTTCTCAAAGTTCTTTCAAATAGTTCAGCTATTTTTGCACTTTTAAAACTTTTAAACTCTTAAGTTAAACTTCGAAGTTGAAACTTTGTATATATTCCCAAATGCACACAAAATCATTAAACATTCATAAATGCAAATATTTCTTACCGTTTAATACTCTATTATATTCACAATATGTAAAACATATTAATAGCAAGTACTGCAAGTCCAGCCCTAGTTTTAACGATACTGTATAAACAAATGTTAGATATACACAGAGATTTTATAAATACTCACTCCCTGCCTGTCACCTACTAATAAAATTTATGAATTAATAGTTATTATATTCAAGTGGTTCTTGCATGTTTAATTGTTCATTGACAAAAATGACATGTGAAAACCAGGTCCAGCCAAAACCTGGAGAAACATGTCTGAGCATTTTATGTGTAGCAAAAAGCAAAGCAATGTGAAATAATTGGTTAATAAAGTTGTAAGCAATCTATTGAAAAGACTTAAAAATAGCCTTTTTCTCCCCAATTGGGAGAATATAGGTAGACTTCATGGAGAAGGTGCTATTTGACCTGGACTGAAAGCAGGAGTGAGCAAACTTTTCCTGCAAAGCGTCAGAGAGTAAATATTTAAGACTCTTCAGGCCAAGAGGCAAAATCCAGGATATTATGTATGCATATATATAATCATTTAAAATGCAGCTATTTAAAAATTTAAAAGCCATTCTTAGCTTGTGGGCTGAACGTAAAACAGGTGGAGGGCCGGATTTGGCTTGCAGGTTATAGTTTGTTGACCCCTGACTCCAAGTGTGACTGAGAGTTTAAGATATGAATTGGGGGGAAAGAATGTTCTGGGCTCAGAAAAAACCTAGGCGAAAGCATAGAGAGCTATGTTCTTTGAATGTGAACAAGCACGAGAGGAAGGAGATAAAGCTGGAAATGTATTAGAGGCTATATCATAGAGGGCTGAGTAGGATGAGTTAAAGTTTAGTTAATGGGAAGCATTGCAGGTTAATAATAGGTAATTAGTAGCATTTATTGAACATAGTATGGGCCAATAATCTGCCAACTGGAGTTTGATTCCAAATCTTACATTCTAACCTATGATTTACTGCTTCTTATGAACATCATCGATTCGACAATTCATTTAATGCCTACTACCAGCAAACAAGGATATGACAGTACATGTAACATAGCTCTTGTTCCTTAGGCATTTATGGTCTTATGTACCATAAACCATGAAAAGGGATATTAATATGAAGAAATGACCCCTTACAAGTCATTCCAAGCTCCTCAGGTTATGGTTATAGGTCTGAGGTTCTTCTTTCCTTGTTGACTGTCACCTGGGGGCTGCTCTCCACTCCTAGAGGGCATTCCTATTCCTTCTTTCACAGCGCCCTTCTCACACTTTGAATCGTTCTGCTTTGCCCTTCTCCCACCAATTGGAGAAAGTGCTCTGCTTTTAAGGGCTCACGTGACTAGATCAAGCAGCCCCTTGGACAAATTCCTTATCCTAAGGTCAACTGTGCTATTTAACATAACAGTCACTGGAATGACATCTCTTCATATTCCAGATTTTGAGGATGAGAGCATGACATCTTTGAGGGGAGGAACCATTTTGGAAATTCTGTCTTCTATGCTATAGAGTGAGGTGGGGGCAAATGGAGACTAGAAAAAATAAACAGTGAAAGAATAGGCAAAAAGGAGGAAGAGAGAATACTATAAGTCACTTGTTGGGGCTCTGTGAAGTGCATGATATACCAGCTAAATTCATCCTTCTTTGTGATAAATGTCATGGATCATATAGATATATGAGAAGCAGATGTTATCCTATAAAACCTTTTACTCTCTCCTCCATGGAAGTTCTCATTCACCATCTATAAGGATAAAACATAGATAGGTAGATTTACAAATATGGAGAGCTATGGGACTCTTCTCTTGTTTTTTAGGGCTTGAAACCTCAAAAAAATGGCAGATTTTGCTATATGTGTTGAGTTGACAAAATCATTCCTTGTGTACTTTGACCACACTGATTGCATATCTTTTTATTAAACCTCTAGATTTCTCATGGTGTTTAGAAACATTCATTCATGTCTTTGCAGAATTAGATGGGCAAATAACTGTCGTTGGCTTATCAACCTGGGAAACAGATGATTCATGTGAGTTGAGAGATGTATCATACAAGAAGTTTAAATTTTCTCATTGGACATCAACGTAAAAACATTTTCAGAAAAATATACATTCTCTAGGTGTTATCAGAAACTCTCATTGTGACCTCGTTTAGGAGAGAGGACAGAGAGCTCGAAGCAATGAAATGCTGTTGCACATTCTACCCATGCTCAGCGCATAATGGAAACCTACAAATTGACTTCCTCTTTTGCAAGCAAAGTCACTCTCCAGGAGAGGAGATGAGAAATGTGCATGGCTATAGCATGCCATCAATTTTCGGTTTTCTAGATACAGTTTTCTAAGATTTCACAGATAGGGCTAATAGAGCATAGCACATGATCATAAAAATTGTAAATGACCTCAGCCACAGAGAGTTGTTCCCCTGTTCCATGGTAAAATTAAAAATACATATATTTCACACTATAAAAATGCTCCAATGCCTGTAAATACAAGCGCTATCAAGCAGAGGCAATACATAGTAAATCTTCTTAAACATAAATTGATTTTGCTAAAACAGAGCAGAAAACTTTTACTAATTGTAGAGAGCCACAAGTTAAATATGAATTAGCAAAGTGGTAGCAATTTTTAGAAATTTAGAGATGTACATGTCAACTAAAGTTGTATTTATAAGGTTGTTATTTTCCAGGGTCATGAAACCCTGGTCAAATACATATTCTCTATGTTTAGCAGTATTTGACTTTTAATAAAACACTGCATTGAATGTAGTCTGCGTTTGCTGTAAGGAGGTTTAAAGGTTTTCAAAGAAGAAAAATTTAAATAATTAAAGAAATAGGACCTCTGAGGAGAGAAATTAGTGTCAGTTTATTTAGACAAGCAAAAGCAAAGAGGTTTCCTTCTTTCCAAGTAGATGACACATTAGTACAAAAAAAGAAAAGTAACGTTCTGAATCGTGACTTTGCTTAACTGTAGCGTATTATTAAAATGAATGCCTATTATCTTTCATTATAGAAATATCAATAAATAAAATCCCATATTTCTGCTTTCGATAGACCCTAATATTCGTCAGATTTCAAACCACTGAACTGCCTTTTTGGTCATTCTCAGGACAGAACGGCTTAGCTCACCATTTTGGTGAGAAAGAATTGGAAATGTATTGTTATAGAAACAAAGGGAAATTTCTGGCTGATAAAAACAAGTAGATCCAATGTATAAAAGTTTTGGATATTGTCCTGGAATTATTAGTCACTGTTAACTATTTTTATATGGACAACTTTACTGAAAAAAAAAACGCAAAAAACAAAAAACGTTAACAATCTGAAACAATACGCTACCAGCAATCTCTTCTCGTATTAATGACTTCTTGCTTGCTCAAGTTTCCGAGCAAAAGACTGTTTCTTGAAACTGGATGAGTCTTTATAAATAGCACAGATGCCATGTGTTTTCTCAAGCCTGTTTTTCCCGAACTTACCCAAAAAAACTTCCTTAAACCCTGGACAGGTGATCAGGGAGAGGGAGAAGCAGACAAGAAAGAAGCATACAGTAGCAGAGGTAGTAACACGAAAAAAAGAGCAGTACAGCGGTGATGCCAAGCCCTTAACCTGAGGAGTCACGCTATCTGCCTGCTGATGAACTAGTTAGAACTTTCTGTTATTATGTCCCTGTAATTCTCTGAGAATCAAAACCGCTATTCTTGAAGATCCAGACAAATCTTATAGGAGAATATATCAATCTGCTTCATTAAGCATTTTCCTTTGAATAATTAAATCCATTTCATCCTTTTCCATAATGTAAATACAATTTTCATTTCAGCTATAAAATTTCACACTCACTTTCTCTAAAATTTACACCCATTTACTGTGCAATTGGGGTGAAACAACATATTCTGGGAGATTTTTTACAAAAAGTTTCTGATAAATTGCTCAACATGGCGTCCAAAATCAAGTCAATTGTCTGAATGATCATCAATTAGGGATGCTCTGAGCCAGCTGGCTGCCCTGACTGATACAATGTTTCCAAGGTAAGCTGGTTTAGAATTATTTGATAAAAATCACCATTAAAATACTGGGAGGGCAGTTCTTAGAGTCATTAAAATATTTCAAAGGAAGAAATTCCATTAACTCAGAGATTTCTCTCAGTAATAGCTTGGGCTGTGTACAGTTTCAAGTTTTAATTGCATAAATATGTCTATTTTCTGTCTATTGCGCACTACAAAGTATTTTCAAAATTCTCAAAACAGAAGCATTCTTTCATCTTACACTTCCCCAAATGCCCATAATTTGACCACTATTCTTGGTTTTGTTAAATTGTTTCAGCATAACAGTAAACACAATCTGGAATCTCTGGTACATTACTTAGTGCTTTTCTGGTTACTCAATGCTCCTCCAGCCTCCTGGTTATCCACTCTCCATTCTACAAAAATAGCAAGACAACAGCTGCCTGCTGATGGGGATTTTAAGTTAAGCAAGTGTCACAGCAGCCCTGAAGTGCATTTGTGGCTTCCAGCAGACTCATGCAGGTGTTTCTGCTGCCAGGTGCTCTCTTGTTCCTAGGAGTCACCAAAGTATGATACAAATGACAGAAATGTTGTAGTAGCAGAGAAGACCTGTCTGAATCATACAAATATTGACAACAATGCACTCCTTCAATAGCCTGCAAAGCCTTCTCTTGACAAAGCACTATAAATAACTAAATTGAGAACCTTTCAGTTAATCACGTAATTCAAAAATAAACGTTCTGTAAGACATTGTAATAGGGTCGTGGTGGATACACAGACAAGATTCAGAGACAAGAATTAACCTTTAGGGCCTCACAATCTATTTGTTAAAAAAAAATGCACATACAAATGAAAATTAAAGGACAAGATAATAATGCAAAAGGAAAAGGTTGTGTTCTAGTTCAGTGCCTTACATATAGGGAAAGTCAATACATATTTCTTGCTATGATCAATATACTAGCTGAGTTGTGGATACGAATGAGTGCTTTAAGAGTCCAGACAAGAGCCATCACTGTGGATAATGGCTATTTGGAAGCTTATTTGTTGTGGTAAGGATGGGTAGGGTTTGAGACAGTGAATTTAATCAAGGCAAAACCTCCCATAATTTCTCTCTACCTAGTGGAACTTATTGGATTCAAGAGTCTTGAATTGCACTTGAAAGATGTGCTCTTCATGGCCACATCATTGTCCTTCTTCCTTATGAACAAATAAAAGAAAATGATCACTTGGGCTTCATTGAAACTGAAATGGCTAAAAAAATATATCTAAGACTTTCCAATGGTTAAACTTATCTAGATGTCCCAGACTCTTTGATGTTTTTTCTATTTATATTTTTTAATTATGCTCTTTGTGTTTTGAGATCATTGTAAAAAATGTAGTAATAAGAAAGAATACAGAAAGATTCCACTGTGACCTTTAGTAGTTTCCCCCAATGATTATATCTTGCAAAACTATACTACAAGATAGCAACCAGGCCATTATCACTGACAGAATCAAGATAGAAAACATTTCTATCACAACTAGAGTTTCTTAGGTTGCCCTTGTGATCGTTGCTACTTGCCTCTCATCCCAACACATTCCTAATCACCTACAATCTCTAATCTGGTCTCTATTTCCATAATTTTGTCATTTTTAGAATGTCACATAAATAGAATAATATAATATGTAACCTTTTGGTATTAGCTTAATTCCCTGGATATTCATCCAGGTTTTTGTATGTATCAGTAGTTCATTTTATTGCTGAGTAGTATTCCATGGTATGCATGTACCACAGTTTGTTTAACCATTTATCTGTTGAAAGACATTTGTTATTTCTGGGATATGGCTATTATGAATAAAGCTGCTATAAAAATTCATGTACAAGTTTTACATGAACATAAGTCTTCATTTCTCTGGGATAAATTCCCAGAAATGCATTTGCTTCATCACATGGTAGTTACATGTTTACTTTTTAAGAAACTGCCAAACTGTTTTGCAGAGAAGCTGTGCCATTTGACATTCCCACCACCAACATATGAGTGATCCAGTTTCTCTAAATCCTCACTAACATTTGGTTTGTCAGTATTTTCTATGTTAGCCATTTTGATAGATGTGTAATGATATCTCACTGCAGTTTTAATTTGCATTTCCCTAATGACCAATAAGATTGAACATCTTTTCGTGTGATGATTTGTCATTTGTATGTTTTTTTAAGTGGAATGTCTCTTCATGCCTTTTGTCCCCTTTCTAATTGGGTTGTCTCTTTTTCTGTTGAGCATTGAGAATTCCTTATATATGATAGATACTAGTCCTTTGTTGGATATGTAGTCTGAAATATTTTCTCCCACTCTGTAACTTGCCTTTTCTATCAGAAGTTTTTAGTTTTCATGAAGCCTAAATTAGCAAGTTTTCTTTTTATGGATCATGCTTTTGGTGTCAAGTCTAAGAACTCTTTGCCTAGTCTGGATCCTGAAGATTTTCTCCTATGTTTTTTCTAAAATTTTTGTAGATTTACAATTTACATTTCAGCCTGTAATACGTTAGGGGTTAATTTTTGTATAAAGTGTGAGACTTAGGTTGAGGTTCATTTTCATTTTTACCCAGGGATGGGCATCCAATTACTTCACCTCCATTTGTTGGAAATTATATTTTTGCTCCACTGAATTGTTTTTCACCTTTGTAAGAACTCAGTAGGGCATATTTGTGTAGGTCTATTTCTGGGTTCCCTGTTCTGTTCCATTGATCTATTTGTCTACGCCTCCACTAATAGCACACGATCTTCATAACTGTAGCTATGTAATGTCTTGAAATCATATAGACTGATCCTTTCTACTTCATTTTTCTTTTTCAAAATTGTTTTAACTATTCCACTTCTCTTGCCTTTCCAAATAAATTTTTGAATAATCTTGTCTGTATCTACTTAAAAAAACCTTGCTGGGATTTTGATGAGAATTGTGTTAAACCTATTAGCAATTTGGGGAAAATTGAAATCTTCACTATTGAGTCTTACAATCCATGAATATATAGGTCACTCCATTTATTTATATTTATAATTTTAATTAAATATTTGTAAATCTATAATATACATACATATATTTATATTTATAAATCTTTGATTTCTTTCATTAGCATTGAGCAGTTTCCAGCATATAAGTTTTATACATGTTTGTTAGATTTACACTCAAGTATTTCATTTTTTTGGAGATTGGAAATGGCATTGTATTTTTATTTTTTATTCATTGCTAGTATATAGAAATAAAATTGATTTTCGTATGTTTGTCTTATATCTTGTGACCTTACTGAACTCGCTTACTCAGGAGTATTTTGGCAGATTGCTTGGGGATTTTCGATTTAGACAATCAGATCATCTACAGAAGGGAGAGTTTTATTTCTTCCTTTCCAATCTAGATTCCTTGTATTTTCTTTCCTTGCCTTGTTGCACTGGCAAGAATTTCTAGCATTATGTTAAATAGCAGTTCTGCGTGGACATCTTTGCCTTGTTTCTGATGTTAGGGGGAAAACTTTCAGTCTTTAGAACCGCTGATATTTAAATCTTAGCATTATAGTTAGCTTTTATGTCAGTTCTTAATGTTCATTTGTTTTCGTAACAGGTCAACTAAAGGCTGTACTGAAAGACCTTGTGATGTACTGCTTACATGCATGGGCTTTGAGTTTAGTCAGAACTAGGTGTGATTGCATGCTCTATCCCTTCCTAGAAGTGTTCCCTTGGGCAAGTTTCATAGTCCCTTTAAGTCTCAGATTTTTCACGTGAAAAATGTTACAATGCACTTATTCATTCAATAAATTTAAATTCTATATTTTAGAAACTTGATAATAAAAGTGCCTACCTATCTCACAGAGTTATGAGAATTGAATGAGACAATACTGGCTAAATGCTTGATAATACATGGTTGGAATTTAAATTTTAGCTATTATTAGTATGACTGTTAGACCACAAGTGTCAAATGAAAGATTCTCCTATAATAATGTAGTTAGATCAGTGGTTCTCAATGGGAGAGAGGAGAATGATCTTATCCCCACCCCAAGAGACATTTGGCAATTTTTGGAAACACTTTTCATTGCGGTAGCTGGAGGAGGGAGATGCAATTGATATCTAGTAGATAGAGGCCAAGCATGCTGCTAAAGACCTTGCAATGCGTAGGATAGGCCTTAACACTGAATTAGCTAGCCCAAAATATTAATAGTGTCAAGGTTAGGAAAACTGATTTAGTTGGGTAATAGAAGCCTATGTGTGAATATGTTAAAAATTGCTTACAGCCTACCAGTGAATTCCCAAACCCCCCCATAACCCTTGGCCTAAACCCACCTTCTCCAGGACCCCCGCTTTGGACTCTTAAATTCAGAACTTCCCTTAGTCTGGCACCCTTTCAATGATATATTAATTTATACTTTTAGATCTGAATTGGGTCACCAACCAGAGAGTGAACGTTTGCACGCAGGAAATGCATATTCTTTGGGAGTAACTCTGCTTTGCTGGTACTTGTGACTGATAGTCATCAAATGTGTTTAATATCTCTTCCTTTGATTTTGTTTTTTTAGTCTTAAATTCTTTTTACTTTTAATTCATGCTTTTCTTTACACTATTTCAGCAAGTCCTCAGAGTTAATGATATGACATCTTGTCTGCCAATGATTCAGCGACAGTGCTAAAAAGTTGCTCTTCAGCTTTCAAAATGAAGAAACTTATTTTTCTATATGCTCAAGTCATTAATATTTTCTGTTAGAAGCACCCAAAACAGCAATGTATATAAGGTGATCTCATCTTGATTTTTAAGTCAACATTTGAAAAATGGACTCAAAAATCAGTGGAAAAAACTCCACTGATGATTGGGTACAAATCCTTTCCCCAGGGTACCAGTCTAAAGCAGAAACTGAATTTACGTACCTTTAGTGACTGTGTCAGCCTCCTCCACAAGCATTTCATAGCATAATCCCTGGTCACTGAAGGTGGAAATGGAAATATTCAGATCTACCTCCAGATGATGTTAGAACTACCACCTCAGCGTAAAAAATAAACCAGCCAAGAACTTTATTCTGAAGTATCATGCCTATAGCTAAAGTGTACTTCTCTTTAAATGCTAAGTTTTGAAAGGTGAATCATATTCCAAAAATGCTCTCCCATAGACCTGCCATTGAGTCTAAATTTCCTCCATGACAGTAAACTCTCTGAGTTAAAATGTTGTGTGTCTCACATGGGTCTATCAAAAGATAATGCAAATATAAGCACTAAGAGGGGTAACACACTAACACTTTTCATCAATTTACATATAAACTAGTACATTAATGTTTGAATCTAAAGTGTCCAATAGGTTACAACCATTTTTTCCCCTCCAAGATTGGATGGGGATTAACACATGAACTTTCTAACTAGTTAAATGGATTAGACACTAAGGTTTAGATATTTGCCCACTTAGGACTCTCTGATATATTTCTTCCACTTGTGCAAGACAATCCAAGGGATAGTCTACAGAGCAGATACTTCCCTCACAAGTTGCACTGGGAATCACTGCCTTCAACCCACACGACTTGCCCAAGGAGACAAGAGGACCAGGTCCCATAAATGTATGAAGTCTCCAAATGAAAACATAAGGTTGGGGGGGCGTCCTAACCATCAGCGTGGAAAATGGCAAGATCAACTGTTTGAGACCGGAGCAGAAGGCACAGAGGAGGAATGTTTTTATGTGAGCAAAGTGATGAGGGATTGTGAGGAATAAAGAAGGAAGAAAGTCGCAATGTTGAGTCATCCTGATTGAAGCACTAATGAATTCCCTACAAAAGAGGCCCCTTTCTGTAAGATTCTATGAATACGAAGAATGCAGTAGGGGTGGAGGAGGAGAGCAGCCAGGTGGCCCTAGATTAGGTGAGGAATAGATTGAAGAAAGGTGGAGAGTTGAGAGTTAAGTTGGAAATAATAAAAACAAGCTCTGTCACTCAGTAGTATGTTATTAGACTCGCCTTGCAAAGCACAGTGAAAGACTTGGGCCAGTGGAGGAAATAAGAATGAGTAGCTTTGTTTCTTGCCCTCAAGGAATGTATACGCTAATCCAGTAGGATTATTTGCTTCCATTCATGTCAATGGGATACATTGCTCCCATTTATGTGAAGAAAAAATACCTAAACACCTACTGACCATGGTCAGTTTATTTGAAACTGCACTGTGTGATATGACGTATGTAACACGTGATGACTGCATCGTGTCGCCAGACTTTTATGTTCAGTCGTTTGTTTTGCATTAGAATACTGGAGCCCTGAATCATCCATGCCTGGAAACAAAAGGGAAAACTTGTATCTAGAGTGTGAGAAAAAAGGAACATAAGAAGCCAGCCAAGGCTGATTTTGCATGGATTAGGAAACACAATGAGGGTCCAACAGCTAGCAGGGAGCAGCAATCAACACGACATTGGCACTTTGGTTGACAGCACTTGGCAACAGCTGTAGTGAATGTCCTGCAAACAGACAGAAGGGTTCAGGTAGAAGCTGTCCAACATTCAGTGACGAATCTTTCCTTAGAGGCAAATGGATGTTTTAGATACATTTAATCATTTCTTCTTTATTTCCATCTTTGGCTAAGATTTACCCTTTATTTGATAGTGCTAATTTTAGGCTATCTTCATGAAATAATGTCGTCTCATAAAATGTTCTTGTTGCCAAATAGAAAAATGTGCTAAATAAATACTACTAAACATCAATCTGAAAAGGAGACATTTCATGCATGCATTCTAAAATACCCCAAATCAATGTAGGTAAAAAAGGAAGCTCTAATGAAATGGACATGGCTCTTCCAACAAAGGTGAACTGAGTTTTTGCTGTATTTTTAAAGTGAGAAACAGAATTACTCTTATTAACTCTGGGTAGAGAGGGCCTACATAGGGGGCATATTTGATAGCTTTTTTTGACAGCAAGAAGTTTCCAGAAAACCCTCTGGCTTGTGGATGAAAATTCTTAGGGAAGTCAAACTTTCTCTCACACAGTGACAGAACAATAGGGCTTTCCAGCAGTTTCTCGCTAGTGAGGACTTTCAAATGCTTAATAGTAAAGAATTGGACTGTTTTGCTGATAATTTTATCAGTGATTATTTTGTACAAGATGAAATGGGGAAAATTCTAGGTCAAGATTTTCTATTTTTCGTTAGGTAACAAAGACAAAGAAGATGTGAATAGATCACTCCCGACAGTCATTATCTAAAAAGAATTAGCAGAAATTGTGATTCAGATGTATGCTGCCAAGGCAGCAGTTCTGGGCCTGTGTGGGTGGGTGTAAAGTCAGCACTAAGATTTGCAAAACTCTAAGGCAAAAATCAGGACTAAACTCAGAGAATTCTTAGGGCAATAGATAAGTCAGAGCACCCCAGATCAATCTGGAATAGGCAACCATTACACATGTGTGCAGAGAAAAAGACCAGGAAAAGTACAGTAATCTCTTGGGGACCTATTATTATTATTACTATTGCTTATTGTTATTCCCAAGAATGGCAATTCCATTGCATTGTCTCCCACTGGATTTTGAGAAACTTTAGAAAAGAAATGTCTTTCCTGTTTTTGATCCAATGCCTACAATGATATGGCACATAGTTCATGTTAAATATTCACTGAGGAAATGAAATTATAGAGCAACTCCAGAATATGATCTCTGGGTCAGTGTACTAAATCAACACTGTTCAATAGAGACTTCTGTGATGATGGAAATTTTCAGCATTGCCCAGTTTGGTAGCTGCTAGCCACATGTAGCTGTTAAGCTCTTGAAATGGGGTTAGCATGACTGAAAAACTGCATTATTAATTTTATTTAATTTTAAATAATTTAAGTGTAAATTTAAGTAGCCACATGTTGGATAGTGTGGTGCTACGTTTTGCAAAAGAGTAAAAGGAACAGACCATGTTCATTTTCTTACTTGCTATTTTAATACTTCTTGACTATTATCTATCCCCCCTTTCTATTTATTATCTTTCATCAAGTAAGAAACCCAAAGGAAAAAAAATAGTCTCATATACAGGTTAGTGAAAAGTGACCAGTCTTTTCCTTGTTGACTTGCAATGACCAAACATCAATTTTCTTTCTCATAATCACTGACTGTGTGTCTACAGCAGAGCATCATGGAAGAGCACTAAGCACACACACCTTTTGGAATCCTGAGTCTGTCAGGTACTTGCAGAGTATCTGTGGGGACGTTTCTTGAACCATCTGAGTCTCAGCTTCCTCATTAGTGAAATGGAGATTATAATACCCACTTGATAGGTTGTGGGAGAATTAAAGACATTATTCTTAGTCCTTAGTGCAATGCCTGATACATAACAGGAAGTAAATTGTAGTTGTTACTGCTGTAGATGTCAAGGGTAAGATTATCTGCTAAGTGCTGTGAGGATATTGAAGGATATACTGTAGTCCCTGGATTTTTAGTGTGATTTCCTATAATTTTTCATTTATTCTACATAGGTACCAATGAATTTTCTGTCCGTTAATCAATATGTCATTAATTCTAGCCCCTGATATAAAGATTACAGGCACTTCTACCAGGCCCTGCATACTTTTGTGGAAGCAATTCCTGTTTTACCTATATCTTCTTACTCCTACAAGAGAACCCAGCACTTAGTCCTTAAAGTGATTGAGTGTGAATGATATAAAAATATAGTCTTCAGAGCTGCTACTAAAAAGAAACAAACAAGGTGCTTGTAATACACAGCAACCAGCAATACCTACAAATAGAAGATATGCTACAACAGAAAATGTGCCTTTAATTATAGTAATATTCATCTCACACACAACTCCTTCATCACACACATGCACAAGCAATCTAGGAAAACAGTCAACAACAAATGTGAAGGATCTATGGGAAGAAAATTATCAAATTTATCAAATATATATTAAGAAGATTTGAATTAATGCAAAAGCATGCCTTGTTCCTGGGTGGGAAGAGTAAATGTTGTAGAAAAGTGTAATCTTTTTCGACATCAATGGTTTGTGGAGAATTTCCAGGAAACTTTTGAAAAACAAGAATAACGAGCTTTCATTCCCTATCAGATATTGAAACAAATTGTGGAGCTGCAGCAATAAGTAAACCAGCGTAAAGAATAGACGCGTAAGTGCAATAAAATGAACAAATTCAAAATGGCCCCTAGTAAAAGTAAGAGTTTAACATAGGAAAAGGGTCTCCTGTATGGAAAAAAATCAGTCTAGCATCTCACCTCATACTGCATACTGAAAATAAATTCTAGATGGATTAAGGGGTTATATGATATGACACAAAGAAACAAGTAGAAAATAGTGTGTATCTGTTGCAAGGAAGGCATACTAAACATTGAAGAAAGCAATTGCATAGATGACAATTAATAGTTGTATGTCTACAGGCTCTTTCAACTTTTTACCATCAGAAACATATGAACAAACAGAATTATAAGCAAAAACCTGTGAAAAAAGTTTTATAAGCACAATCAAAGAGAAGTTCATAGCGTTAGGAATTCTTCAATGAAGACCTTGGTTTAAATGCTGTCTGAGACATGTATAACTACACAATCTTAGGCTGATTATGCTGTCTTATCTCTAAAATGAAAATTTGAAATAATATATCTCATAGGGTTAACATGACACATTTTAAAATGTGTGAAACATTCTAACGTTTACCTAAAACGTAGTAAAATGCTCAATAAATGGTAGCCTGAAAATAAGAAAGGATCAATATCCTTGCTGTGTAGTTTTATAGCTATATAAATATTACTTTTTCCTGATACGAATCTCTCAAATATTTTTCCAAGACAGTTATTACTTTGAATTTTATTTTTCCTATCTTTATAAGAGAGAAATTTTTAATTATTATTTGGTCGTATCTATTAGATTTTTCCTTCACGGCTCTGGAGTTTCCATTATACTCAGCAAGTCTTCCTCTCCTTTTCACTTTCCTCCACATGATTATAAAAATATTCTCCTCCATTTTGATCTAGTATTTGGACTTTTAATCCATATGAAATTTATTTGTCAGCATGGGGCACTGTAGATGCTCTGGTTTTATTTCATTTTAAATGATTAACTGCACAACACCATTTATTAAATAGTCGATCATTTTCAAAAAATCTTAAATGCCATTTATTCAAGCCATATTGACATTTATTCATAGGTCTTTTTCTGGGCTCCATTCTTTTTGAATAACCTGTTTATTTGCTGCTCAGACAACCTGGTTATTTTAATTACTATGGGTTTCTGTTTCGACCTCTTTTAGGACATTGTTCTTTATTGAACGTTTCTATTCTTGAATTTGTTTATATGAATTTTAGAATAACTTATCAGGTTCTATAAATATTGTGTTGAGACTTTGATTGAAATTGCTTTAATTTTATAGATTAATTTGAGGAAAATTGACATCCTAAAAAACTGAGTTTTTAAATCCTAGGAGTTGATATCTTTCTCTAATTAAGTTATTTTTAGCATCACACATTCAATAAACTCACAGTTTTCTTCACATAGTTATCACACATTCCTTTTTCAATTTATTCTCAAGCATTTTCTGTTTTGTTGTTGCTATTACAAATGATATTCTTTTTTCCATTAAATTCTCTTATTGGGTATTCCTGCTTTATAGAAAAGCTATTGAATTCAGTGAACTTATTATCTTGCTGAATAATTTTATTACTTCCAAAAATTTTCAGTTGATTCGTATGAATTTTCCTGTTAGATCATTTTATTTTCTGCAAATATTAAAAGCTTTGTCCCTTCCTCTCCAATACTTGTACCTTCATTTATTTAGCTTTCTTTTTCTTTAAATGAATAGGACCTATGTGTGACGATGAATAGTGGTTTTGTCCCTAATATCTGTTATAGGAAATATTTCTAATGCTTAACTATTTAGTACAATTTTTTGTTCGTTTCTAATAGATAATCTTCATCAAGGTTAGGAAGCCCCACCTCCCCCTTTTCCAAGCCAATCCCTACTCTGGGGCCTTCCAATTGTAGAAAGAGACATTATGACTTTTGCCTGGGAGATAAATCCTTGAAAAATGGGTGGAGAAAGGTGCTGGAAAATAGATAGGAAAACTCTGCTCAATATTTTTACAAAAAAAGAACCATTTTGAAACAGAATTCCTTGCAATCCTTTAATTTTGTATTTTCTCTTTTCAAACTGCATTTACATTCTTCTTAATCCTCAGTTAGTTTTCCACTCTCTGACTTATTCTTTCCTCTCAATGAGCTATTAATTTTATTCTTTCTGTAATTCATTGTGATCTAATGTTTTTTCTTACTGTTCCTTTTTCTGTTTTTTTTTCCTAATGTGTCAGATGCTTTCTGGGTGTTATAGCTATATTTACCAATTTATCTGAAACTGAAATGAACTCATGTTATTCTATGATTTTAAAAATAAACTTTTTTTCCTTTGCACACTTTTCTGTAGGGAATCTTATAAATTAAAATTAAGGAATTCTATGAATTTATTTCAACTTCACTCTTACTTAGGTGTTTGATATTAAATCTATCTATTAATAAAAAACATTTCAGATAAACTTTTTCTCCAAATTTTTTTGAAGGGCTATTTCTTTTTATTTCCTTAGTTCTTTGGACTTTTGTTAGACCAGCGTCTAGAATGGGCGTACCATATCTTAACTAGTCCTTTCACAGACAATTATCACAGGGAGATGGTGTTTGATAGAAAGATACCCAGAGACAAGGGAAAAAATGCAAGTTCCCTCAGTATATGACAAAAAATGTAATGTAAATGCACAGAGCTGGTAACATAGTAGCACCCACAGTGGGGTGTGGTGGGGACCAGGTTTCCCAGCCTCCTAGTCCCTACCAGGTGAAAGTGCAGTAAAACCTTGTCACAACACAGTTAAGTGGCATCCTACAAAATTCAATTGCCTAAAATTCAGTTGTTGGAAATAAATAAAAGACCAGGGCAAATCTACTCAGTTTGCCAGTCTGGTGATGTTGAGCCCCAGCTATGAAATCTCAGTCTGCCTCGTCCAACTGCAGTTGGCACCACCCGGTAGTGGTCATTCAGTCTGGGTTTAATATGGATGGGGATGACCCTGGGTCCTGCGGCAAGCAGCGATCTTCAGAATCACAGCAGCTCTGCTGGGACTCTCGCAGTTCCGGGAAACTGATCTGGGAATAAGGCTTGCAGACAGCAAGATAGGGTTGCTTGGAGATTCCTCACCCAACTCTGTACCTTCTCCCTTCAAGAAGATTAAAACTTTACCCCTGCTCCACCCCTGATGGGAAACTTCAATTTTTAAAGATCATTTTCCCTTGGGTGCCATTATCCCTGGCTGACATAATCTTTAAACCTGCCTAGAATCTATTACTACACCAATATTGCCAATTTATGTTCAATATTTTCCTTTACTTTGACAGCATCAATTACATTTCTTTAAAAAGATAGTCTGCATTCAGTGTTTTTATTGTTTCATCTTCTCAGTCCACTGCCTGAAACAACTATTTTCTTAAGAGAAAAAAAAAAATGTCTCATTGCTAAAGCCAAGCTCTTCGCCTTTGGCTGTGACATTGTATGTTCTTAGTTATGTTCCTGCGTCTTTGCTTTTTCATGTCTCTTCTTAATGTTCTTTCCTGATTTCTCCTCTTCCTCCCATCTCTTCGTTGCAGATGTTCCTGCAGGTCTTATCCTCAGCATACTTCTCTCCCTCTCTAACTACGTATCTTTCCCGGGATAATCTCATCTAGGTCCATGTCTCTGCCCATCATAACAATGAATGTAATTCCCAGAACTGTATCTTGAATCTTCATGTTCCCTCAAGCTCTAGATCCATAAATCCTATGGCTATTGCTTATCTATTTACACAAGGGTCCTCCAAAGGGACTTCAAATTCACTGTCTTGGAAACTTAACTCAGTTTTACATGTATCTAAGTTCTTACCATCATGTTGAGTGATTCTCATGTTTACATGATGCCCTTTCCAGCCCCAAGCCTTGAAGTTCCTTGATTGCTTTGATTCCATTGGCCTTTAGATCCACTCCATTTTGGCAATTCACTCCATGAACAAGCTTGGATGTTCTCATCACTTGCATGTTTTCTGCCTCTGAAACCCAAAATGACAACTTATTTTATCTTAATCAGTAAAATCAGTCCTATCTAAATTTTTTCATTCACTTCCAGGTTATAATTTAACCTTTCTTGGGTAAATTCAGATTCAGTATTTTTATCTCTGTCATTATTCAAAATTCAATGCCCTGTCTTTAAGAATTCACTCTAAACAGTAGTGTGCTGGTAAATGCTTAATAACTAGCTCTTTAAAATAAAATCCCTTATATATATAGCATTTTCTGATTTCTGTGATGCAAATACTCCCAACTTGGTCAATTTCAAGCTACCAAGACAATGTCACTTAATGCACTGTTGGGAAAAGCTGTGTACAATCAGCTCTTGAGGGCTTGAAAGAGGCAAGGTGGCTCCAGCGTATCACTCACTGCCTCTAAGCTTTGCTTTCCTCTTCCTCCTGGCTCATGCCAGATTCTAAACCCCTCCAGGCCCTACGTTTACACTCCATCTAATAGTAAGGGCAGTGGGGAAGAGGAATCTACTGAAAAATGAACACACAGAAATTGCAAGTTGTTTACTTCTCTACAGGTGTCCTTGTCCAGTCCAGTCTCTGCCAATGGCCACTTCTTGCCACCAACTATGTTATGTGACTCTCTGTGTTTCTACTAGACATCTCAATCATAGTCTCTTGTGTCAGTGATCTAATGGAAGCATAACCACTTGGTAACACTCACTTGCATGAGAGTGTTTTCCTTATTCAACAGCCCACTGGTGAGATAGTCAAGTCAACATTGGCCCAGCTACCTTCTCTAGGCCCATGGGGGAAATTTCTATTCCTACCACATCACCACACCACCATACAGTTGCTGGCTTTACAGAAAATTCATGCATGTATGGTGGGAGTGTGGGCAGGGAGGAGATTGGTCTTTATTGCTTTTTACCTTATTCCAACTCTCCACCCTATAATGCCATGTCTCTACTGACCTTATCCCACACCCCAAGGGTATGTTCTGCCCTTATGTGTTCTTCCGTTCATTAAACTTGAGGTCTAAAATGTTTACTAGTCCCCATGTTCAGAAATACCTACAAACCGCTCTGAGGGAGTCTCTCTGGGAATAAAGATTCCTCATAAAGAAGGAGGATGAGTGTTCCCCACTCTACACAGAGGAAGGAGGTCATGTGGAAAGGATGGGATAAGGCGCTAGGAACTGAAGAATCACAAAAGATCTATGGCCTGAAGACTGTCTCTCTGTTTCTGGCTAATATTACATCTCTGCCTGGAGCAAGGGAAGGATGAAAAAATTGCTCTTCTATGGTATCAGTAATCTAGTTTCTTTGTTCTGTGTGAGCCCGGTAGGGCATGTTTCAAAAAGGGAGAGAAGTTTTTTTTTTGTAGTATCAGACTTCTTCAAAAATCTTTATGTTACAATGCAATGCTTGCCATTTAGAAGAAAGTAAATGCATTTTCTTCTTAATGCCAATATTCTCATGAAGAGATTATCTATCTATCATCTAAAATTTGGAAGCATAGAGGAATATATGTGTACACATATGTGTATCTTTATTTTATAACAACTCTGATTCATCATTTTTTATTTTTATGCAATTTGATGCTTTCAATAGAAACTACAAAGATAGTATACATATAATATGTGAATTCTTTAAATTGTATAAGTCAATAAGTCAGTCGTTCTTTTGATTAAAAACTTCTGAGTATCCATTATATATGAGTCATAACTACACTCTGAGACTAAAGAGGGAAAAAAGATATGGTTTCTGCTCTCAAGGATTTGTTCACTAGAAAAATTTAATGTTGTCCATGTCAATCATTCAATTAGCCAAATCCTCCTGGCAATCAGTGCAGTGACAGGTGTCAGATTACTCCAGAGTCCAGGTCAACCACTAAGACCTTTACAATAACTTCAGTTACCTGAATCTGAAGCCTCAAGCAAATCTAGATTGCAGAGCAGTCTCAATATTCTTAGATGCTGAAGAAATCAAGTCCCCCAGGCTGAATGCCTCTAGCAAAACATAAGAGGTCAGACTTTAACTTTCCCAAGGATGTAAAGAATACGTATGGTTAAGAAGCCTCTCTCAGGACTAGGAGGGAATTCACTCACTGTTTCAAACAAATATTTGTATTTGAGTACATTCTATGAGCATGATCTTTCAAGTTGCCACAAGGCAGGAGTCAATGGCAATGTATTTTTTAAAACTCTTCTCTTTGATTTGTACTACATAGAGTAAAAAAAGATTACCTTATTTTTGAGGTTTTGGAGAAATAATCCAGCATAAAAATTGAAGTTCCATCAGCTTATTTCCGCTGTATTTCCTATATTGATAGTTGACTTTTCAACTAATTGCCTTTACGTCTACAATTGGTGTTATATAGGCTAAGTTATTAATTCTCATTTTTTAATTCTGTAATCATATGAATCTTTAATAATGATTCACAATGGGTATAGAGTGAATCTGTCTATTCAGTGATAGATAGCACCTATTCCTAATGACAGTGCTGCTAGCCTACAATTCAGACCAACCGGGGATTTAATTTCAGCTCAGATATTATGACTGAATTTGTTACATCAAAGCATCCATTACTCATTAAACTCTATTTAGATTACCATATATTACAAAGGCCTATCACTTATTTTTGTAGATAAAAGGAATTTTGGATCTGCAATCACAACAAATGTAACAGGTTACTTCTTGACATTCAGAATTCCCATTTTCTTTCATTATGTTAACTACTCCTCTTTTCTACCAAATAGCGGCATCTTCCATTTTTACAATTTGTTTTATGACTAATATTAGCATTATGATTATTCTATGAAACTTTGGACATGTGTTACAAAGGCTATAAAACTAAGGGTTTAAGTAAGGCCTTCATCCAAATATGTCAAAGCTTTCCATGGGTACTCTGTCTAAATATTTATTATCTTAATTAGCAAATGGTTTGTGTTTGCTGACATCTTTGCTCAGTTGTTTCTCCCACAATTAAAATTTTGTATTTCAGAGTGTAACAGAAACTATGTACCATGTTTTTATTAAAAATTGATCTAAAGGGGCTGGCCCCGTGGCCAAGTGGTTAAGTTCGCGCGCTCCACTGCAGGCGGCCCAGTGTTTCGTTGGTTCGAATCCTGGGCGCGGACATGGCACTGCTCGTCAAACCAGGCTGAGGCAGCGTCCCACATGCCACAACTAGAAGGACCCACAAGGAAGAATATACAACTATGTACCAGGGGTCTTTGGGGAGAAAAAGGAAAAAAAATAAAATCTTTAGAAAAGTTAAAAAAAAATTGAGCTAAATACTCACATATCAATATAAATAAAATTTCCCCATATCCATAGCATACCACAGTTAAGAGCAGCTACGTGAAACATTTAACCAGAATGTAACTAGACTGCCCCAAAGTCCCGTCTCTGTGGCAGGGTCACGTTCAAATGAACTCCACTTGATCAACAAAAATATTATTATTATTATTATTATTTTAATAATTTCAGACAGGTACTAAGATTCCCACAGCAAGACTTTTTAGAAGCCTCTTTCCCCCAGGTGACCAAAGACTCTCCTCCTCTCTCACCTCACTCACAACTCAGGCTATGCCTCTTTGTTTAAGCTCCTACCCCTGCCTTTCTTGATGAGCTCTGTCCTTTAGTCGTAGCTTTCCCTCTTTCCAATGTAAACTATCCAAAGTAATCCCCATTCTACAGCTCTTTCCACTTATGACCCTCACACATGATATAATACTAGAAGGCTACACAGCAAAACTCCGTCCAGTGGGGTGGAGTTGTAAATATTCTCACATTAATTTTTCTTCTGGTTACCCAAGTTTATTTTTTCAATCATGTAATAACTATAGAGCATTTTTTTCTTTAAAAGAGGATCTTGCTCCCTGTGCCCAGATTCTGCCTAAAGCGGCTATACCTCTAAAATTCTTCATTCCCCGCAGTCCCCTCACCCCGTACTAGCTCCTACTTGCGTAAAGTGAGAAAACAATAATAGGCAACATTCGCTGAAGGCTTATCACATGCCAGGTAAGTTCTTGGTGCTTTGCTTGCATTTACTCATTTAACCTTCACAACAATGCTATGAAGCAGATACTCTTTTTTTCTTCTTCTTCTTTTATAGATGACAAAATGGAGGCCCTAAGGGTTAAAGAAATTGCCCAAGGTCATAGGACTAGTAAGTAACAGTGCCAGGATTTGAACCCAGGGAGTTAGACTGAAGAGTTACACATTTAACCACCAATCTACTTAAAACTCACTGAAACTTGCTTTGGTACAATGAAAAGATTCATTGTACAACTGATAATGATAATTCTCTGATTTATCAGAGAATATTAGGAGACTATTAGGAGAAAACCTTTAGAAATTGATAAAGAAGATAGTAAGATTATCGTCTAAGAAGTTATTAAAAATGAGTACAATTCCTTATTCTGGGAAGATGTGTATGATAGAAGTCCATAAAATCACAGATGATATAGTTAAATAAATAAGGACTTGTCTAATTAATTTTGGAATATCAGCATTTGAAAAGGACCCTAGAAATTTAGAGAGGTGAGAATGTGGGAATAAAAAGAGGGTCTCGCACAGTAGCAAATGATAGACCAGGTTTTACATCATGCACGTATAGGCACTATTGCTTCCCAGTTTTCAAATGAGGAAATGGATCTATATGGATTAAGAATTCAAATCTTGATTTCTCTGATCCTACAGCCCTATTCCTAAGGCATGTGTTATCCTGCTTCTCAAAGACTCCTCAAATTATTGGGTGAAAAGATACTGATATTAGCTAACATGTATACGTAGTGTAAATGAGCTTCAATCACTATTCAAAGAGTTTTGTAAATGGTAGCTCATTTAATATTTATCACAACCACATAAGGTAGTAGTATCTCCGTTTTACAGGAAACTGAGGTGCAGAGAGGTTATATAACTTGCTCAAGGTGATATGACTAATTCGCAGAACTGGACTTTGAACCCAAGTTGTTAAGTCTTGGATCCATATTCTTAACCTCTACACTAAACCACAGTAAGAGGAATTTTAATTAGATCAGTGTTTTTCCTTTTGTGTCTCCAGTATTAGGAGGCCACATACAGAAGGAGTTCTGTAGTCAAACCAGTCTACTATATTTTTTGTGTGTGTGTGAAGAAGACTGTCACTGAGCTAACATCTGTGCTAATCTTCCTCCACTTTATGTGAGATGCTGCCACGGCGTGGCTTGACGAGCAGGGCTAGGTCTGCCCCCAGGATCTGAACCTGCAAACTCTGGCCCCAAGCTTTATATTATATATTTTCTTATTAAAGGCCCTGATACATCGACAAAGACACAGTCATCTGGGGTGGGGGGTGGCGGGCAGCCCTGTGGTGTGATGATTAAGTTGGCACGCTCTGCTTGAAGTAGAAGTTTGCTTGCTCTTTCCCATTTTGGGACTAATGCTTTTCACTAATAATTAGGATCATAGGATAAAAATGTGAAATACTCTTCTAATGCCCTTCATTTTACAGAATAGAAATCTGTGGAACAACAACAAAAATCCATGAAACAAAATGTGTGAGAAGCAAAGCCAAGACTCAGTGCCCCAATTCCATACCAGTCCTGTTTATGTGTCTCCTACTCTCATCCCCTCACAGTGGGTGATTCTCTGGGCATCTGTGATCAGGACTTTTCATTCTTAGGAGATCTGTGACCAGGTTTTATGACCAGTTACAACTGGGCTTTTAGTGGCACATACATAAATATAAATTACAGAATTTACTATTGCATTCCAGAGGTCTAGGCATTAAGAGACGAAATTTTTAGATCTAAAAAAAACTCAGAGATCAATCTCGTCTTTCACCGTATCACCAGCAAGGAATGAAAATGAAACCAAGGAGGGCACTAAAGCTTCCTTTGGCATAGAGGTGTTTAACTGTAACTATAGTGTGTTAAGAGTAAACTAATTTAACATCATTTGACATCTGCCAGCCTTGGAGGAGTTGTTCGATGACATTTGCCACTGATTTGCAATAAAAGAATGGCCAATATAGCTATGTTAGACCCAAAGAAACCATTCTGTTCTATACGTCCTGTTGTGATCAGGTGGCCAATATCCATAACCCTTTCCCTGACTGGCTCACAGAAGCGGAGCCTGCATATCATTACAAGGAGGGATGGTACTGACCCACTTTTGATACTCCCGTGAGGTTTTATCTGAATGCAGAGCTGATCACTCTCATCAGCATGGGACTACTCCTGTGAGCAGTCGACACAGGAGTGTTGTATATTTGATAACTATGCACAAGAATGGCAGTTAATTTCTTTAGGAGTTTAATTTAAGCTTTTCTGCAGTTTCTAAAAGTAAGCGGGAGAATGAATAGAACAGAATGTTCTCATTTTGCAGAAATAGAATAGCAAACTCTATATCAAGAGAAAAAGTAGACTGAATATTCTTTAAAAAGACTCACATGAGAAGTAGCATGAGGAAAATACCCTTAAGTAGCAATTTTATCTTTTGGTATTTTGGTGACTTTTCTCATAAAAGAAGTATTTGCACTATGCATATAACTAGTGATGATCCAGAGAATACTGCAAACTAATTCTTTAACAAACATAACTAAATAAACTACTTCTATTTTGCTAAAAAACCTTTATACTGAACAACATTTATATAAAACAAGACTTTACATAAAATTTCAGCCTGTGGAGAAATTTAACCAGCTAATAATATTTAATCTTTTTGCTTTTTCTGTACATATACCAACTGGCAAGAGCAGGTACTGAAAATATATTTATTGAATTGATTTAAAGTCTATGATTTAAATATATATGTAGATAATAATTATGTCTGGTTTTATCCAGCTACACAGTTACAAGTGTATAATCAGTTGTCAAGACAAATGTCCTAAGCACAAATTATTTTCAAAATCCCAGAGAAGCATATATAGGATTACAACACCGGCAAAAATGTTTCAGCCCACTCCCCTACTCTGGAACACAAAGTGAGATAAATTTACAGGTCCTAAGGGTAGCAGAGCAAAGGAGCATTCTCAGCAGACAGAGACGTCTGTGTGCTTTGGCTCTTCATTAGCTAGAAGATCATTGCCAGCAGGGCTGTGCCCTTAGTGTCCTCCGTGCCAGGGATCATCCTCGTGTTTTCTCTGACTCTAACAATGAGTTTACCCAGGATTTGAAGCAGAGGAAAAACAAAACCATCACAAAATAAAATTACAGAGTTGCCTCAAAATTAACAACGTCTTGTGGGGATAACTTAAAAAATTGCTTAATCAGGGCAATACACATACACACACACAAATATGTGTGAAATGGAAGAGAGAGTGGGATAAGTTAATTGGTGGAGGCATTTAGAAGGCAAGGAAAGAGGTTTGGGTCATTTCTGCTTCAAGTGACCATATCACGCAATTGACTGGAAGCATTCCCAGTTTATGCCTTTTGTTCCAGCATAATATTTAGTTCGAATAATACACCTTACTAAGGCTGGGTATTAGACATTTCCTGCATATTAATGTGCAAAGGAATTATGTGACCGAGGGTCTGTGACAGGAAGATTATTCTATGATTTCTTGGCACCTGTAGCAAAAGAGGGCAGGAAAAATGTGAGAGATATTCCTATTTATGTATACATGAGTTGACTATTACTTAGTGATTAGGACACAAATAATGAGGAGGATCCATAAGATCTCATAGAAGGGTAATTGACAGGATTTTTAAATGATTTAAAATAAATTATGATGGATAGAGGATCTCAAAAGTAGACATGTTATAAATCTAGGGAACTTGGGAAATGGCAATGTCAATAATAAGGATGAAGTATTGACAGGAAAATATTTTAGAGAAAAAATAACGAGCCCAGTATCTAAAATATCATTTTCAGGGGTCAAAAAAGGCAAGCCGAGGGGTCAGCCCTGTGGTATAGTGGTTAAGTTCCCCACACTCTCTGCTTCAGTGGCTTGTATTCACAAGTTCAGATCCTGGGTGTGGACCCGCACCACACATCAGCTATGCTGTGGCACTGACCCACATGCAAAATAGAGGAAGACTGGCATAGAGGCTAGCTCAGGGCTAATCTTCCTCAAGCCAAAAGAAGGAGGAAAATTGGCAACAGATATTAGCTCAGGGCAAATCATCCTCAGCAAAAAAAAAAACAAAGGTAAGCCAAGGAAGTTGTGTCATCCTATAATAATCAACAAGTAAGAGTCTAAAGAAACGTGAAATGCACATTTGAAATCATCATCACATAGGTGATTTTGCATGTCTCTTAAAATTTCTGGATCAAGTTGACATTTAAATCTCTAAAAGGGATCTTAGAGATCAGGGAGTCCAACATCTTCACTGATAGTGTCCAACATGGAGTCTAATATCTATTTCTACGTATCTGTACCTATATACCTCTATCTATCTATCTATCTATCTATCTATCTATCTATCTATCTATCGAGAATATATACTGATTCAATGCAAGGTCAGCTAACTATAAAGCAGTGGGACCAACCACAGCTCTCCCAATGCTTTGGACTCAGCACTCCATGGTACGTCTGCCTACATAGAATAAGTTGTGGTAAAATCCCAAACGCTTGAAGGTTGAGAAGTATTATATTTAATTTAGATATTTATGGAAATTCCCAATATCCTTTTAAAAATAGAGTATAAGGATAAATAAGAGTTGAATACTAAATAACAAATTAAAAAATTGCCAAGCTATATGCTCTGGAACAAAATCGCTGGGACAAGGTGAGTTTAATTACTGTGAAGCATCTCCCAGGATCTGGGGATTAATTTGCTATTGCCAATAAAGTCTTTAATTGTCAGCAAATTCCTAAGAGAAAAAAGAATTATTTCATCAATGATAGGGATATATATTGGCTTATCTACACAAAGGATCCCTTTGGGGGAAGGTCATAATTGTCTTCTATTTTGTTTTCAGCTTGTGCTGTCGCAGAGGAAAACATTAATAGATGAGCTGTCATGCGGCATTGATTTTGGAAGGTTTTTTTAGAAGTAGACTAGGGAAAGGGATTTGTTCTTTTGGAAGAATTGAGTATTCTGGACCAAAGGGATAATTCTGCTTGTTGTTCCATCCTTAGGGAGAATTATGAAAGATTTAATTAATCCCTCTCAAAGAACCTTTCAATATTACCCTTGATCTTTTGTCCTGACTACCCATAGCATATACCCACTTAATAAAATTTTAATGTTTTCTAATTTGGTCCTCATTGTCTTAGCACTACCTTTTCAGGCCTTGTTATTTGTTTGGAATCTATCTTAATAAAATGGAGCATATTATATTTGTTAATATGGATAACTTTTTTCATAATTAGTAACTTTGTCCTCTCCATGGTTAGTGACTGAATAGCCTAGCATAGCTCTTGACACACAATAATTAATGAAGAATAATTGAATGAGAGAGTAAATGAATGGAGAAACAGCTGAGGTGTACACAGCAAAAGCTGGCCAAGATTATAGCATCCCTAAGGACAAAAAGTTTTTCCTTTTCATCTCTGTATCCCTAACAGTGCCTAGAAGAGAGATTTACCCATGACAGAATTTTAATAAAGTTTGTTGGAAGAACAAATCAAAGCATGCGTGAATGAATACATTAATGAGCTATAGCAACACTGCCTGGTCTAAAGTCTCCTAAGCTAGCAACTCGATTCTTTTGCATCCTATTTAATTAATCTATATAAGAATGTGACTTAAAATTAGTTTGCTGTGTTGGACAGTTTTCCACATCTCCTCTAGTGCATATAGAAGAGAATCAGAGACAGTTGTTTATTTATTTATTTATTTATTGAGGAACATTAGCCCTGAGCTAACATCTGCTGCCAGTTCTCCTCCTTTTGCTGAGGAAGACTGGCCCTGAGCTAATATCCATGCCCATCTTCCTCCACTTTATATGTGGGACGCCTACCACAGCATGGCTTGTCAAGCAGTGCCACATCCGCACCCGGGATCCAAACCGGTGAAATCTGGGCTGCTGAAGCAGAACGTGTGAACTTAACTGCTGCGCCACTGGCCCGGCCCCCAGAGACAGTTATTAAGCTACTTCAGTTAGTTTGAGAGAAGATTCATTTGACCCATCAACTCATTAACATCTGCAACCATAAATTCATAGAGTGTTAAAGATAGCAAGTAATGAAAACAAAATACAAAAGAATTTTTAAAGCAAATGTGGCAATTTATAAAAGATTAGAGTTTGAAAAGTAAGATTATGTTATCTTGCCAAAGTAAAATTGAATATCATTTTATTTCTAAATCAATACTTGAGGTTTTTTTTTAACTAATGATTTCTTTGTATACATTTAAGCTAAAATTCTGTGTAAGGTTGTGTATGTGTGTGTGTGTCCTCCAAAATGATGTTTAAAATACAGATTTTACAGTAATTAGCTTATTTAATAATGTTGTAAAACCTATGTTATAAAATTCAGTGTTAGGGCTATAGGGGAGAAAAAAGTTTTCCTCGTCTCTCTTGAGCTCTCTGGTTGGGTCTGAAAATTAAACTGAGGAAGACAGATTAGCCGGAGAAAGCATACAAATTTCTTTAATATAAGTTTTACATGACACTGGAGCCTACTTAATGAACTGAAGACCAGAAGAAATGGCTACATCTGAGTGTTTTTGTGCTAGGTTTGTCGTGGAAAGATCTGATAGGACAAAAGCTATGAGGTAAGTGTGGTGAACGGGGGGAATTTAGTAAAGCTTGTTCCTGCAGATTCCTCTCGGTGGCCCTTGT
Organism: Equus przewalskii; assembly: GCF_037783145.1. Classification (NCBI taxonomy): domain Eukaryota; kingdom Metazoa; phylum Chordata; class Mammalia; order Perissodactyla; family Equidae; genus Equus; species Equus przewalskii. Next base: position 42,516,342 of record NC_091847.1, on the reverse strand, counting down.
CTTCAGTGATAAGGAGGCTTCATCCTGCCACCCACACTAACCCAGTGTGAAGGTGAGGTTGAGGCCAACAATTAATCCTATGTAAGGACAAAAAGGTCAAGAAAATTGATGGTGTAGGAAGATTGGAAGGGAGTTGAAACATCATACAATCCGATTTGCTCACTTTTCTTTTGTTGAGGTAACATTGGTTTATAACATTATATAAATGTCAGGGGTACATCATTATATTTCGACTTCTGTATAGACTACAGATGGGGAAATCAAGACCTGGGGAAGGGGCCGGCCCGGTGACGCAGCGGTTAAGTTCGCAAGTTCCGCTTCTTGGCGGCCCTGGGTTCACTGGTTCGGATCCTGGGTGCGGACATGGCACCGCTTGGCATGCCATGCTGTGGCAGGCGTCCCATGTATAAAGTAGGGGAAGATAGGCATGGATGTTAGCTCAGAGCCAGGCTTCCTTAGCAAAAAAGAGGAGGACTGGCAGTAGTTAGGGCTAATCTTCCTCAAAAACAAAACAAAACAAACAAACAAAAAAGACCTGGGGAGGTTAAAAAGTGTTTCTTAACCAAAGTCGTACAATTAATTGGTGACACACGAGGACAATAATCCCAGTTTTCTACCATCCCAATTACTTTTCTCCTCCACCAGATATGACAGACACATCATTGTGTGATTATTTTTTCACTTAAAAGATTTAGCATTTCCAAATGTTGTCTCCCCAAAAGTCTTCAAGAGTCCAGGTGAGGGGGGCTATGTCAGCCTCCACATAGGTTAGCATATAAGGAACATAGGGTTTATTTAATATATATGAGTTAGAATTAAATTGAGTGGGATTGAATTTCATTCTTTTATCTCCATAAGTCATAAACTGAAACTTTGGAAATGGAGATCCAATTAATGTGGAAAACCAGAGTGGTAGGGCATGCCTCTCATAGCCAGGACACAATCAGAAACTTTGGCATTTTTAAAGAAACATGCCTGATTTCCACTCTAGCAACACTTTGGATTTGAAGGCAGTTTAGAAAGCCGTAGTATTAGAAACACGTCAGCAACTTTCCTATCTCTAATTTAGTAAGTTCTAATTTAGTGTGAAATAGAAAATCATTTTGTTAATTACTTGAAAACTAACTTATAAGCAATTCAGGAAAAAAGTGATACTTTTTTTTTGGCCAGTGTATTTAAAGTATAGGTCATTTGTACATTTTTGCATGGGTATCCATAATTATAATTGCATTCATAAACATTCTCCCAGAGCTAAAACTTTTGCTGATCACAATCTTTTAAAAAGAAAAAAATACAATAAAGCAATGGGAGAGTTTAATAACCTCATTGTTTTACTACCTTAACAGTAAATAAAATGACTCTAAATTACTCTGCATTCAGAGAGTGCTGCATAAATGATAAGTAATTATAATTAAAAGTAACAATTGGTAGATAATACTTTCTGTGTGTGCAGAGCATTAATAACGGTTCTTAAGGTAGGATTATGACTTTGCCGTGCTACCCGGCATTTGAGAGCCTTAATAAATTTTTTAAGCCTCAGGAGAATCTAACAAAGAATGCATGTCACCCTGACCACTGAGGCAAAACTTCCCTGGTCTTGTTGTTAACTGAGCCCCTCCAGCGATATATTTTTAATGCGTTGTTTTTATGGAAACAGTCAGCCAGCAGGGTAAGGCCATTGCCTGTTTATTTACAATTAACACACTTGTAGACAATGTTTGAAGTGCTGAATAAGAAAATGAAAAGGGTATTGTAGTTAAGCTTGGATTCCAATGTACACAGTGCTTTTTTCTGCTTACTAGAATCTTCCTGTAAAAATCTCCCCTGAGAGGCTCCAGGCTGCCCGTACACTGGTGCCTGGAAAATACTTGCTTTCCGTAAGGCTAGGACTCAGACAAGGAGTCAAAGAGAAACCACAGGTGATGTACTTACCCCAGCTTGAGTTATTAATAGCATACAATTTGAAGTTCTGTAAACTGTGAAAAACAAAATTCTTCAAGTATGTTAGAGAATGGCAGATTTGAATGACTGCTGACATTTAAACCACATCTCTCTAATTTTTAACTCAATTTAAGAAATATTTATATCAATCTTTCTTTTTTAATTATGGAATGTTTCAAACATACAAAAAGATATAATGACTATAATGAACACACTTGAAATTGCTATTCATCTGAAGTAGAACAGTACAAATAGGGTTGAAGAACTCTCTCTAATAGCATTTTCTTCCCTTCCCATCACCCAGAAGTAGTCACTGTCCTGGTGCTTGTCCCTCCTATGCATTTTTTTATACTTCTCTACAAATGCATATATTCCTCAAGAAAACATAGCATCATTTTGTATTATAAAATACAATCATACGAAATGTATCATGCAAATTGCTTTTTCCACTCAATATTATGTTTTTTTAATAGCTACCTGATTTGATACATTTACTTTTAGTTCATTCATTTGCATCACTAAATATTATTAGATGTATGAATATTCCACAATTTATTTAGCCATTCTTTGGGGAGCATTTAGCGAGTTTGTTTTGTTTCAGTTTGTTTTGTTTTGTTTTGCTATTACAAGCAGTGCTACTGTGATTGCTCTAGGATATTCTCCCTATGTATGTGTTTAAGGCTTTCTCTAGAGCAGGGCTGCTCAAAGGGTAATGTGGACCTGTGTCCATCCATGAATTATCAGTTATCGAGGATGAGGCAAGTACAACTACTGAGAGCAAGCATTTGAAAACTTTTATAGCAATTTGACATTGCTACAACATCTGTGCTTGTGGTTTTGTATTTGAAAAATTATCACTCTGCAGTGGATTACACATTTAAAAAATTGCTTTTAACCATAGAGGGCTTCAGAAGTATCGTTCTAGCCTCTATACTTTGGGATAGAATTGTTTCATCATGGGCTGTGCATGACCTAATCTGTAAGATTTGGCCAGTTTTCCTGCAGAATGGGTGTGCTGATTGACATTCCCACCAGAAGTGCGGAAGAGTCTTTGTTCCTTTGTGCTCTATTTACTCTGCTTCTTCTATGCTTATTTTTAAACTTCTCCTTTGGCAGAAGGATTATTCAGTTTCTATTTCATTTTCCCTCTACTACAGAATTTAAATGCTCTATTTCTGTTCTTTCAGTGATGACTCTTCAAAAATTTCTCATGTATACTTATCTACAACCATTCTCTCCTCTCTTATGTGTTATTTTTATCTAGTATATTTTTCCATCTTATTTTTTGTTGTTTGAGTTAATAGTTATTGTTTTATACCGTCAATGATTGTTCAATCACCTAAATTTTAACTAGTTTTTGCCTCAGTCTTTTGAGCTTCTTGTCTTCCTTCTGGAATAATTTTATTCTCAGTAATTAGGAAGTTTTAGTGCTTTGAAGTTTCTTCATTCACTGAAGGTCTGTTGATGGCAAATTCTTAGTGCTGTTTTGACCAAAATATATATTCCTCCCTTGAATAAAATTCTATGTATTTTCTCTTAGTATGCGGAAGAATTGCTCTACTGTCTTCTGACTTCTAATGATGCTGTTGAGATGTTTACAGTTACCTTAATTATAGCTCGTGGGAGAAAATCTGCCTTTCTCTCAGGGTGCTTTTGAAATATTCTTATTGTATTTAGTGTTCTGTGGTTTCGTTGTGACACGATTTGTCTAGCTATGGACTCCTTTTGATTGACTTGATTGAGATTTGTTAGACCCCCTTCAATCTGAAGATCTATGCTTTTCAATTCTAGAAAATGTCTGTGGTTTTTCCTCTCTTATCTTTCTCTAATTGTATAGAATCTTTTCACCAGAAGCCCAACTAGATACATATTAAATCTTCTCATTCATTCCTCTAAGACTCTTAAATTCTCTGTCATATTTTTCATCTTGTGTCTCTGTACTAAATTCTGGGTGATTCTTTCGATACAGATAAGTAATTTATCAGTTATCTCTTCAGCCGGTGTCTAGAGTAGCTTGTTATTTAAGCTTTCCATTGGATTTTAAATTTTAGTTATTTTTTACTTCTACAAGTGCTTTTTAAAATTATAAGTATTTTTCGAAAAGATATTCTTCTTTTTCATGTTTCAATCTACTTTTTTCTAAGCATTTTAAATATACATATTTACATTATATATTTAGTAACTAAATTATTTGGTGTTCTTGTGGATCTAATTTTATTTAAGCACTTTGCTAATTCTGCCCCATATGTCTTATAATTTTGCACTTTGAGTTCACGTTTGGCAGAGCTTTATCCCTGGGAATCTTGAGAAGTTTCCTTTCTTTCTGCCAGATGTCCTGGTAAAACATCAATCAATACCAATTACTTATGGTAGTTTTCTATTTGACATCTCCAAGACCACCCACAGAGTATAAATATGAACTTTAGATCCATGTGAATGTAGGCTGATGATTACAGATTTTCAAGTGAAGGCTTTGTTCCACTCAAGCTCAGGTCAAGATGGTTGAGTTTCCATGTCTTTTTAAGTCCACTTTTGACCAATGGTATATTCTTTCATGGATTCTGGCTTCGTGTGGTGCTCTATGGTCTAAACTTGCATAACCACTAATACTCAGTCCTCTTAGTCACCAAGATTGGGAAAATTTTCCAAGGCGGCCATAATGTCTACATCTTCTTCCACTTTGGATTTTAGCAGACTTCACTTTTGACTTCTGACGTTTTCCCTTCCTTTCTTGGAAGCTCAGTTCTGAGTCTAAATGAATGTTTGCTATATTTTATTCAACATTTCTAGGTATTTTGAATGCATAAGATTTTTAAAACTATCTAATATGCTGTAATACTGAAAATGGAAGCAAAATACTATCCTTTCTATTAGCCATACTATGTGTACTCCTGACCACAGCTTTATTCAAACATCCACTCTTCCTGTAACAACCTTCTCCATTTTCCCAGATCCTATCTATAAATTAAGACTCAACTCAATTTCTGCCTTCTTTATGAAGCATTCCTTGACAGTCCCACTCTCAAGCAAAATGCACAGTATGGCCTAGAAGTCAGACATCACAGAAACAATAACATTATCTAGATGTCTACTCAATTGTAAGTGTCTTAGGAGAGGAAATTGGTGCTACTCTTCCTGGTATACATCCAGTACATTGTTGTGACGTAAAATTGCAGGTGTAACTCATCCTGTGCTCAAATGTGCAACGAAAATATAACTCTTTTTTTCTCCCATTCCTAATGCTGTCTTTCTTCTTAACCTCAAGTACTTCTTGGTCTTAGAACATTAACTTAGGGCCTAATTCATTCAATTCTTTTTCACATCTGCTGCTCTAATTAGTCTCTTTAAGTAATGTTGACACACTCTAGGAAAATAACATCTCTTAACATCTCATATTTCTTAACTCCTTATCCTTTTCTTGATTTCTCCCCAGTAAGACATCTGAGTATTGGAGACCAGAGTGTGTTTCACACAACCTTGTATCAGAGGGTGAAAGTCAAGGTCTAGAGGTGTGAGGATATATGGCTACTCATGTCACAGGACAAGATCTCTTGTTCACTTGATTGCAACTCACCATGCTAGACTCCTTAGATAATGAAGAAGGCCTGTGTAACTCAAGACCTTGTTTCTTTTTACTCTGCCTGGGGACCTCTGCATCATTGCCACAGTCTCCATTTGTCCTTCTCCCTGGTGTTCCACCCTAATGCCACCACAGCGAGCTTCATGTTAGGCACCCTGGCTTTCAAATTTGTACCCATGCCAAGTGTAACTGAAGATGGTTGGAAAAGTTAAACTTCAAGGCCTTCCTCTGACTGATTTTTCTGTGCCTGCAAGTTTACTTTCATATGCTATACCCTTCATTGATGAAGGACATTGTGTTTCTTTTTGAGGTCCCCACAGGGAATAGTATCTAGAGTCTTCCTTTCCCTCATTTATCTAACATACCTTCCCATGTGGCCAATACTGTGTTTACGCTGAGCCTGGCTTTCAAAACTGTTGTCTCATAGAATGGTCTTTTTGTTTGTTTGTTACTTAATACCTTCAATAACAAATCCTAATTCTCACCACATTCCTCACTCTTTCCTTGACATAAGCAGGGTGAAGGTCTAGTGCTCAGAAAGGTAAAAGAGGAAACACATTGCTAATTTTCAGGGTATTAACCCAATTATTATCGCAATATCTTACGAGAGACAAGATGAATAAAGATGAAAATAGATAAATCATCAGTCCTATGCTTTGCTTGCATGATATTGGCAGAAAACCAGGACTAGGAAAGTAGAAGATATTTTAATAAATTGTGGGCTACATATAAATTAGCAAAATTAGGGGAACTTTGTTATCTCCAGACATACGCATATAAAAACAATTCTCTAACTACTTTAATTTTCTGGTTCAATGGCAGACTAGCCTTAGCATTTAGTGAGTTGGGATGGTCTCCTTGCATCCTAGGCTTTGGGAGGATGCAACACTCCACAAAGGCAATGTTTCTTGAAAATGACATGGGCAGCAAGATCTTGGCAGGAAAAAGAACTAATTTAGCTGTTTACTAAAGGAGCTGTGGTACGTAAAGTAAAAACATAAATGCCTTTCTCGGCAATCATTTGAGGCCACCTTACCTGGGATCCTTAACCTCTCAAATTATACTGTTAGGATATAATTTTCAGAAAGTTAAGAACAATGTTCCAGTATGACATTGAAAGGACATGCCGCACTCTCTTGATCTTATTTCCAATTTTTGGGTGACGTGCTCCTATTTTCCCTTTCCAAGTTCATTCTGATGTTCAGTTCAACATGCCTTTGTTATATAAAAGTGTCAGTGAGAGAAAGAGACCCACAGTGAGTGTAATCATCCCTGAGCTCCCCATTGTCCTAAGGAGAGCTTAGAATCTGAATGCTCCTAGGGATGGTCCACTTTGAGCCCGAATGAGACTGAAGTAGATTTGGATTCAGACTCTTCCATACTACAACCTCCTGGCAGATTTGTCCCGGGCCCAGGCCAGCCCTCATTGTCTTACAGCACTGTGACACCCTCCCCCGACCCTCCACACATTTAAATCCTTGACTCTTCCAGAGTCACCACTAGTGTCCGGATCTCTTTGGGAAGCTGCTATTCCACTCCCCAATTCTCCCCTCCCTTTCCTCTACTTTCTGCCAACTCTCCCTTCAAAAGGAGGAAAAAGCAGCAAGAAGTTTGCCTTAACTTCATTTATGCACTCTTAGCACTTTCTCCCTTAACTAACTCATCTTGCCTCTGGGCCAAAATACCTAAAATACTTTCACAGTGAAATCCAAAAGAAATATCAATGAAAAGTTTAGACTAAGAGATCTCTAAGGGCCCTCCTAGGAAAGAGTTCTATGACTTCATATGAGGACAACAATGCAAAGGAAAAATCCAATCCAGTCCTCAAAAAAATCCTGTAAGTATTGAAAATTCATTATGTGTGAAATGCTAAATGGTGGCCGACTCAAAAAAATAAAAGATACATTCCATGGCCTCAACAACCCTATAACCTAGTTATTAAGTGTAGAAGACATACGTACAAGAAAAGTTAAATAATATTGGAGGAGTTCATTCATTTATTCATTTGTTCATTCAGTCATTTATTCACGAATGATAAAGGAACTCACAGTCTTGTGGAGCTTTACTTACAGAAGATGAACTAAGCAATTTAAGGGGCCACAATAGGGAAAGTAGAGGATACTTGGGTATCATGTAGAAAGATAGACAACCACCTCCCATATAGGAAGGTAGACATGTCTTCTTGGAAAAAGTGATGTCTCAGCTGAGATTTGAAGACTGTGTGCACACACATGTGTGTGTGTGTGCATGGTGCAGCAATGATTAATTTGAATCAAAGAAGGACAATGATCTGAGCAAAGCAAGTACCACATGTAAAGGTCCAGAAGTTAGGGTAGGGCCACCTCCTTTTCAGGAGACTAATAGTAGTTCAGTCTGGCTGGAGAAAATTTAAACAATAATATAAAACCACACAGTAATGTACAGGTCAGAAGATGCCACAGCAAATAACAACTGAATTGCCAGTTGTGTGTGGTAAAAAGAATTGCCAGTTGTGTGTGGTAAAAAGCTAAAACTTCAGAGGTTGATTAAGATGAGTGACTTGAGATTAGCTACACTAACACGTGTGGGGATGGTATGATATTAGTAATTCCTAGTAGAGTTAGCAGTGTGATCGAAGGCAGAGTCAGAAGAAAGCATGACATTTTCAGGGACTGCAGGTAGGCCCATTTGACTAAAGTCAGGATATGAACAGGAATTCACTGGGCAAAATTTGCCACCTCGAAATATCCCTTCCTCCTGCTGCTAAACAAAGAGAAACATTCTGATAGCTCCACAGAGTCCCCCACTGCACACTGCGAGGGATGGGAAACTAGGCTAACAGGAAATCAGAGGGGAGTGACTGAGTACAGAACGGTGGCCACATTATGCCCAGCTACAGTCCGTGCTAGGGGGGCCCTGGTTAAATGCCAGGGTCTGGCATCGTCCTATGCTTGTGGCACAAGCTTTAACACTCTTGAAAACAAATTTTGTTTGGAATTGAAAATACCTAATTATGCCAGCTGCGTGTTTCTTGTCAGCTAGTCATGCCATCAAGCCGTCACACAGAATCCCTGTCTGCTGAGTCTTAGCCATCTCCCACTGGCTGAGCTACTCGCTTTTTTGCCCTGTTTATAGATATGGCCAACACAGGAAAGTCAAATTCGAGGAGCAGAATATGGCTCATTTTGAATGGAGCCATAAACACCCCAGACCAGGTACAACCCCAAATACTAACTAGCTTTGGGACCTAATGTAATAGAATGAATCTGTCTAAGAGATATAGATATGGAATATTTATTAGGCTTAGAAACAGCTAAAGTAGTTGGCCAGATTTTGTGAATTAAGAAATCTGGTAAGGCAGCAGACTCCATATTTTCGGAATGCTGTAATTGTATTCACATTTTCTAGCTGGTTTAATTTGTTAAATTTGGAGGAGATCAAAATGTTATTTTTTTGTAAAATCCAGTACTTTAAAATTTTATATTTTCAGTCAAAGATATGTAAAATGTAAAATAGTAATTATTACATGTCTGGAAATAATTTGTATAAACTATAATACACTTAGAATTTCCATCCAACTTAAGTATATATTTAAGGGTACTAAAATATGGTTAATAAAGGGAACAATTTCACACAGCTTACATTATTATTTATTAATGTCCATTTAATACAAGTTAAAAACTAGGTAATAATGCAAGACTTTTTCTTCTTATTCCAATTGTGTTTTTACTCTCTCCAAATTTAGCAACTATGCAGTCAACTTGCTTTCTGTTCATACACAAGCCATTTTTTATTAATTTTCAAAAGCATTTATTTTCCTAATTGTAAAATGAATATGTGTTCATAGGCAAATAAAGACATGAAGAAAACATAATTTGTAATCTCACCACCTACAAATAATCACTATTCATAGTCTGATATATTTATTTATATTCTTATTTTTAATCTATGTATATATTTTAAACAGGAGTCATTACATATGCATGTTGCATCATTCTTTTCTTATTTACCTTTTTCAATTTTTTTAAATTCATGTTTTTATTGAGGTAAAGTTGGTTTAGTATCACCATTTTAAACTTATTCCAAGTCAATATGCATTCTTGGAAGACACCAATTTTAGTAGTATCATAATATTCCAAATTACGAATGTTCCATAAGTTATTTAGTCATTCTCTGATTGCTTTTCATTTAGACTCTTTTCAACTTTTTTCCTATTAAAAGTAACATTTTAGTGAATTTCTTTGTTTACATCTTTTCTTTAAGGTTCTGATTATTTTAGATTTCTAGGAGAATTACTGAATCAAAATGTATGAACTTTAAAAATTATCTTGCCACATTTTCTTCTCAGGAAAATTTCTTTTTTTATTTTTAAACCTTTATGCTCAAGTGTATGAGCCTGAAATCCTCAACAGCACTGTGTATTTATCTTGCTTATCCTGATAGACAGAAAATGGTCCTCTGCTCAAATTTACATTGATATGCTTAATAGTGAGGTGAAACATTTTTCACATTTATAAGCCATTTGTACTGTTCCTATTAACTGTTCACATCCTCTATTACATTTCCATTCCTTTCCGATTAATTGAATATTTCTTAGGATTTCAAACACTGAGTTGAAAAAGATAATTTAAAAAATGATAACTGTAAATGTCACCTTGTAATTAAATGAATACTTAAAATTAATCAACTTTTAATTTACTGTCAGTTAACTCAATGAGAATTTTAATTAATGCAATAATTTTAACTCAGTTCAGTTTTCGGGTTTTTTTTTAAGCTTGGCTTTTACTTTTGAATCCTAAATCAGGTTTCTCACTAATGTACATTGTCGCAGTTTTCTTTCCTCTCCTGTATGTCCTTTCTCCCAGGCCACACATCCCATGCCACATGTTCAGACCTATTACCTAGTAGCAACTAAAAAGGATCTGGAAAAGAAAAAATTCACGGGCCAGAGAAATAAATCTTTAACAATCGAACTTAAAGGTAGTGAGAGAGATTTATTTACACATAAAGGGATCTTCTATATGTAGTCAGCTATGGCTTACAAAATCTGTGCTGAACAGAATATTAATCTTTGTAGCACAACTAAAATAAAGGGGAAAAAAGACACTATTTTTGGAATTTACTAAGAAGGCACAAAATATGTCCAACTAATATGCAAGCAGAGAAATATGAACATCTTGATAAATTATAGTAAACTTTAAGTAATTATCCTGCATCCTAGTTGCATCTGAGTTATAAATGAAACCCCAGATTTTTTGACTATTGTGGAAATTGTGGAATTTTTCTCACTGACCTTGTCAGGGGTCTCTTTCAATATTGAGGAAAGCAAATTACAAAGCTCAGTAACAGGGATGGTGCAAGCTCTCCAGGGGAAAGGTCAACACAGAAAACTGAAACTTCAAACAACCAGAAAGTCTTCTTACAGTTAGAATATTTTCCATCATAGAAATGATAGTAGTGAAATTGATAATAAAGCAGTATCTATTGCTCACATCTATCACCTCCTAAGCATCTAGAACTCACAACAAGGAAATTCTGTCAAAAGAGTGGAGATTTCAGGGCCAGGCCAGTGGCAGAGCAGTTAAGTTTACTTGTTCTGCTTGAGGGGGCCCAGCATTCACCAGTTTAGATCCTGGGTGCGGACCTACACGCTGCTTATCAAGCCATGCCGTGGCAGGCGTCGCACATATAAAATAGAGGAAGATAAGCACATCTGGAGACCATGTTAGCTCAGGGCCAATCTTCCTCAGCAAAAAGAGGAGAACTGGTGGTGGATGTTAGCTCAGCTCAGGGTTAGTCTTCCAAAAAAAAAAAGGAGTGGAGATTTTACTCTTTCCTAGAGATTTGAAAAATAAAACTGCATTCTACTTTTCTTTCTCAAAGATTTCAATTGTAACTCTCTAGATGTCTGTTTACTGCTGGCCACTGAACCAATATAAGTTTAATAGCTGCTAAAACAAGAATCCTAATCAGATTTAACAAATCTTCTCTGGAATGATTTATCTTGTCATAGCTGCAGAGCAGATAAATTGAAAAGTAAAATGAATCTGCCTCTATAACGGTGAACTCTACCCTATCATGTAGTCGGTGACAGTAATTAATGCTACTTTAGCTTTCTTTCCATGCTCAGCCCAAGAAACCTAGTAATAATTTAGGTATGTGGAAAACCTGTGTTGAGCTTCATTCATTTCAGCCACACAGGATGAGGAGAGATTGGCATGTTTACACACTTTGAATCTCTCCCAAAAAAGAAGCTTCTGAAAGGCAATTCTTCTTTGCAATTTTCATTTGAGTTTCATATAAGATTAGATACTTTTCTATTTTCTAGTGGGAAAAAGAGAATTGATCAGGAACTCTATGGCAGCTTATAAAAACCTTGATAATAAGGTGATGATATTTTAGGACTAATTTTTGAAATAAGTATTTGAGGGTATTTTCCCCAATGTACCAATATTTTTGAATACAGACAGATAAAAACAGTATTTTTAGCTGTTCATTGGTTCTAGTCCTGAAAGCCAGCTTTTAATTTAAAAAATTAGGGAGAGGGGATTCTTTCTTGCTTCACAAGTCAAGGTGATTGTTATCTTCCTTTTTTATAAGGCAAAAAAATCTCAACTAGTAGCTTAGCTTGAAAAAAAGGGAACAGGGATGGATATGAAAGATCAGAGAAAGTAAAATCAAAACATCAAATAGATTTGAAGTGAAGCAAAGGTGAGGAAGAGGAAGCTTCCAGAATAATTCTCCTATTTCTGGCTTTAGTCACTGGGCAGCTAAGGGCATCTTTCATAAAGATGGGAAATATAGAAAGAAGAAGAGATTTAGAAGGGAAAACAAAGAGTTCAGCTTGGTTATATCATTTGTGAAGTATGTGTGGAACAGGCAGTCTGATATGCAGGTGGGAGCTTAAGAGAGAAGTCTGGGCTTAAGAAATAGATTTGGGGATCCTTAACACCTAAAGGGTCCTGGAATTCATAGAATTGAGTGGAATCAGCTAAGTAGTCTATAGGCAATAGTCTATAAATCAATGCCCATTCTCTCAATGGACAATTATTAGATTTTTTTTTAAATTTTAGGATCAATGAAGAATCCTTTATCGAACTAAAGAGTAGATATCTAGAATGTTCATATTTATTCCTTATAATCTTTTTGGTTCATCAATCAAGACTATGTATAATCAATATAAATTTATTAAGTTCTTAAAATTGATAATGAGGCAAACAGCCACAATAAGGGAAAATGTCTGTTTTCTTCCTAAAACAATCAAAGTTGGGGGAGAATTCCTAGTGCAAAATAGAGCTTTCTCTAGTTAAATTAATCTTTACCACTCACATATTTTCATGTCAATGAAAGAGGAATCAAAAAGCCAAGCTTCCCTAATAATTTAAATTCCAGTATTTTATGGATTGAGATTTTATTTTTAAGGTATACATTTTAACACTGTTAGTATTTTGCTACCATCCATAAGAAAACAAGCAACACCATAAATATGTTTCATATTTTTTTAAACATCGTACTAGAATAGAGTATTAATTGATACTAAATTTGCTTATGAATTCTGAGACCAAATCTTTCCATTCTAGGAGAAGAACAGACCAAGCATGAGGTTTAAGAATATAGCACACCAATAATAGGAAAAAATGTGATTTGGAGTAGATAGACATTTTCTGAACACTGATAGTTTATTTGTTTCTTAAATGAAAGCGTGTGGAAAAACATCTCTCTAGATGTTAAAACTCTGTGATTCTATCATCTTTCTTGAAGATAGTGAAAATAATATTTTCACAACCACTTTTTGCATCTTTCATTAAATATTTGAAAATATACAATAGAAAGAACTACTTGGCCATATAAATAATAAAAGTACAGCATTTATATAGAAACAAAAGCAAATCTTCCAGCAATACAACAAATCTAAGAACAAAATGAGAATTTGAGAGCATCACCATGACCACATATTGTACAGATTTTTTAAAAAAATAAATAGTAAAACCACAATGTTTCATTTTATTAGGTCATAATTTATCTTCTTGAAATCTATATATCCCAAAACTGTAATAAAGTCAAATTATAATTTGGCATACATTTTCATGCTGGTAATGTCTGTAATCCACTTTATTTGTATTCTTGAGCCCTAGAATTCAGCAGAAATGAAAAATAACAAGACTCTGCAGCTTAAAAATCACAGAGTTGACACCAAAAGAGTCTCAAACTCCTAAATTCTGCCTGTCTGGTTCTCAAGTTATCTCCTGAATGTCATGATGCGCTAGTCCAATTCTGTGTGTCCCTGCTGTGATTCCAGTGGAACCCTATGCCATTCTACAGGAGCGCAGCAAAAAGGGCTCCCAGCTCCTCCTCCTCACATTTCATGACTTACTCCTGCAAGGCTGACTTAACCTTTCACTTTATGGTATTTCCTTCAGCTTTTGACACTCTCAGTGTTTACCCTCATTGCTGATTTCTCCTTTTCTGGCCTCTTTTTTCATTCATTGACATAAAATAATAATATAATACCAAATGGCTATAAGAGGTATGAAGAAAAATAATTCAGAGTAATGGGATGATTAATATTGGACTATTTTAGATAAAGTGTTCAGGGAGAGTCTTTCTGAAGAATGGAATTTGAGCAGAGACCTGAATAAAATGAAGGGGTGAGCCAAGTAAATCTCTAGGCAGAGGGAATAGAGATCCGCAAAGGCGCTGCGATGACATCAATGTGCCCACGTGTTTAGGAATAGAGAGGAGGAGAAGAGAAGAAAAGAAAGTTCGAAGGATAGCTGGAGGCCAGGGCATTTGGGGTTTTGAAGGTCACAGGGAGGACTTGGTATGGAGCACCTTCCTCATATCTGTTAGCTTGCTGCACTCTCAAACGTGGTTTGGGTTTTCCCGCCAGCTACCTTACTTTGGGTCTCTTTGGAAAGACCTGTGAAGCAGCTTTCCGGTTTAACTGGGACCCGAAGCCACACCCTTTCTGCCTGCTCACCTGGCAGGGTTTGGCTGTCACTCAGGAGACTCCCGTTGCAAATTTCTTTCTAGGCCTCCTACTTATTATCTCTAATCAAATTTACTGGGCCTTGTTCCTCCCCCACTTGGAAAGAGGGAGTAAAACAAAATGAAATTGCGTTTTATTCCAAAATATTGTAATAGATTCTCCCAAGTGTGCCTTCTCCCACTGTCACCCTAGTCCCCTCCTCTGTAATAATGTTCGCATCCTGGTGGACACTTCCAGCTCTAGTTCCTTTCCCAGTGGGAGTCAGGAGTATCTAATTTTTTCATCTCTTGTTTATAACATTTTGGAATAGAATGTTGTTATTTTAAAACTCACAGCTAAACTGTTCTCACTTTTCTTCTTGAATAGATGTTCAACTATTTGTCAGAGAACATGAATTCAAAAAATGCTGAAAACTGTTTATTCCTTATAAAAGTTAAAGAGATACATGTCAAGAGAAGGGTATTAGGAAAACTAAAGTGTAGTCCATATTTAACACATCAAAGGGAGCATCCACACACCTAAGTATTTACAATATTTAATATAACTTGATAAGATAAAGTCTTCCAAAATCCTTAAAGTAGATCAGGTATGACTGAATGCCTCCTTTATTGCATAGATAATTGTATGAATTATTAACCTTCGAATAAGATAAAATAAACTTTCCATTGATGATCCAAACAAAAAGGTAAAGAGATTAATTGTATAATTTGTTAAGGAATGTGACATTTAAGTACAAATTGAATAACGGCAGGATCATTAAAGGTCACTTGTGCCCTGATTTAGAAGTTTAGTCTGAGAAATGTTAAAAACACACAAAAAAGAAAAAGTAGTATTTTTTTTTTTTTTAAATTGAGAAGTCAGAATAGATGCAATATAGTCAAATGAGTGCTGGGCGAAAAGGTTAAAGCCAAATGCCCAGAACCTAGAGGGTGGAAACGTAGGCCTATCTTAAATGAAGGCACCTCTGGTCAACTAATATCATTTGCCCTATTATCTGTGAACTACTGGCCACCAGGGTGTCACAAACTTTTACTGTATTATATTGAACACAGTTACTTTTCTCCAACTAGCTAGTGGAGCAGAACTCCAGCTAGGTATTGTTCTCCCAGGAGTATTGATGTGAACAGCATGAGTTACCCTTTTTTTTTCTTTCCATTTGGCTAAGTTCTCACTGAATCTTAGAGCAGAAGGGGACTTTTAAAATCATCTATTTCAGGGATAATAAATAACATACATGGTGCCTCTTCCCTCTTTTTCTCTCCCCATGGGACACACTACGTCTCCATGGAATGTTCTTTCCCATGAAACATAGAATCTGCCCCACAATTTCCAGGAAAGCACTTAAAGCAACCACTTCTGGTCAATTGGTGTGTCAGGTAAAAGCTACCTGCCACGCCTGATGTAGTCCAAATTTCCATTTCACAGTGAAGGAAACAGACCCAGCACTCACTCGCAACTGGGTTAGAGATTCAGCCTATAATGTTGAAATGAAGCTTTTCTCTGTTGAAAATAAGTTGATCCATACAAGAGTAAAACTTTTATCTCCTTTGCCCTATATTCCAAATTCCTGAACCAAAACATATATACAGACCTGCTTCGTACTGAGCTGGCAACTTGAAAGGCTCACTTTTTTACAATTTCTCCTGTACACAAAAGTAATAGAGCATTTAGGGAGCTGTCACTGAAACCAATTCTTTTCACATGGACGAAATAAAATTTTCCCGAATACCGGGCAACATGCTGTTTATCTTGCAATCAAAAGAACAGTAAATCTAACAGAGGCAAATCTTCCACCCTCAAATTATCTGGTTTGTCCATGAAATAATGTCAAGGTGGAAGCCGTAATTTGTTAAGTGCTCTGAGGGAATATGCCACCCAAGGGTGATCACCTTCCTGTGTCTGCTTGGTTCATTTAACCCAGTGAGACTTCTATTTGTCTTTCTCTGAGGCCCGGTATGAAGAATAAGGCAATCACCAGAATTTAAAAATAACGCAGTGTAGAACCATTTCCCCTAAGCATGTAACAGGTGATGTTCTGCAGAGAGCAGTCCTGGGCGCATTTAACATCTCTGTATGTGATTGATTACGAGCTGGAGAGAGTAGTCATTAAATTTGCCAAGTACATCACATCATCAGGATGGGTGAGCACCTTGGAAGACAGGAGTAGAATTAAAAATGACCTTGACAGTTTGAAAAATGATTACAGGCAAATGAAATTGAGTTCCCTAGAATCAACTGTGCAGCCACATACTTACTAAAGAGACCTCACGCTGCACAAATTCAACTTTGAAATGGGCGAGTTGAACAAATGCTGGTTGTTACCTAGTGAGTGGGAAGCCGTACTTTGATCAGCATTGCTTTGCTGATTAGAAAGTTAGCATCATTCTGAATTCTACCATTAAGAAAAGCAGAGGACTATGTATTTCATAAAGTTTATAACCTAATATTTCATTAAATATGTTATTAAAAGTCTAATGAGAATATAGATTAATCAGTAAGTAACATTTTAAAATTAATTTATGAAGTATATAAATTAAGGCTTGGAAACCCTAGAAAAGAATCGGAGACTTAGAATGGAAATAATTGCAAGGAAAGTAAAAAAAGTTAGGAAACGTTAATAAAAGGAAGGATTTAGAAATGTTGAGAGTGCAAAGATGGTCAACATCCAAAGAGAAATGAAGAGAAAATATGTTAAATAACATCATAGAGGATTTAGGCTGTAAATAAAGACAAAAGATGTTGAATG
Source organism: Equus przewalskii (assembly GCF_037783145.1). Taxonomy (NCBI): domain Eukaryota; kingdom Metazoa; phylum Chordata; class Mammalia; order Perissodactyla; family Equidae; genus Equus; species Equus przewalskii. The sequence continues at coordinate 42,499,107 of NC_091847.1, read as the reverse complement.
TTGTAAACTCTGATTTGATTCTGAAACGTTATCTCATAGAGATAGTGTCCATCTAGGCTATTGACTTACTGCTTTACCTGGATCCAACAGCACAAAAGAATTAGGATTCTGTGATCTTGTAAGGGTATAATATTTACGTGAAGTTTTAATTTCTCACCTTGAAGAAATGCTAATTTATGAGAATAGTTTTAGTCGCATAACATTTCATAAGTGATTGCAAAGCAATTATTTCAGCTATTGAGAAATTATAAAATTCTCTCAAAACTCTTTTTATAAAATCTTTAGTATTATTTGACATAGAGAATCACAAGTAATATGTGACATTCTTTAGTAATGCTGATAGCATATAATGTCTCTATTGTGTAAAGCAAGAAAAATTGGTGTGGGGTCTTCTATATTATCCATGAAACTTTAATGCTAGAAAGGGCTTTTGACCGAATCCCATTGATCATTTCATTTGGCAAGTTTAATGTAACAACACCTTTAATAATTATAATACCTGAAGTGATAGCCACACAGTACTCTTGAGTGTGCAGTAACAATTGTTAAAAAAAAATTAACCAAATAACTCAGTAAAGGACCCTTTAAATTTGTTTAGATTCACATAAAATATATAGCCTATATGCTGATTTATAGCTGCTACTGTGATTTTAAAATACTGCATTTCTTAAATACCTAGAGGGATTTTTTTTTGTCACATGTAACACTGAAATAATTTTAGTAGACTATTTATGCATTTGGATATGTATAGTGTGTATTCACATTTAACATCTTTCAGATGAGTCTTTGTATAATTAAAGGGATTTTTCTCACTGTGTTCTTAATTTACATCAAAATGTCATTTTTTTGCAAGATTCCACCACTGTTGTTATAGCCTGAGCTTATGAACAAAGAAAAACTCTGTGGTAACTTCCATATTAACCTTATAGGTGTTCTGAAGGAGTTATCCAGTCTCTTCAACACACAGCTAGATTCTGAACAGTTTAGCTTGTGTGCACAGTGTTGGTCTCAGCAGCTTCCTCTTTACCATGAGAGAAATGTTGGTATCTGTAGTATTGGCTGTGTCCAAGCCATGGGAGTAGAAGAGATTGGGAGTAAGAGAGCAAGTGAATACTAGCACAGGCTGAACAAACAGGCTGGAGATTGGCTAGAAATACTGGGATTTGGGGTAGTAATGTTCTCTGAGAAACAGTGCTCAAACAGAATTCTGTCTTAGACTTCACAATTTACAGATCTGACTTAATGATTATACGAAAATGTTCCTGTTCCTGATAGCAGGAAAAAATGCATTTCCCAAATGTTAATTTGGTTTGGCTACATTCCCTTTCCCTTGCCCCCATCTCAATGCTCATCCCCAGTAAAAAGTCTTGCTTAGTTTGAGTAGAAGTAGGATATGAGAGAGAAAGAGGGAGAGAGAGAGATTGACAAAGACTAAAAGTGGCTGAAGCAATTGCATGAAGCCTGTGGTTCCAAGAAGACAATTCACTGGTTATAAACTAGCATCTCTGTGAGATAAACTACCATGTTCTTCTGAAAGACAGTGATGGGGTATGCCCCCTTCTACCGCAGATTCTCAAGGCCTTCACCAAATTTCAAGTCTAATTTGGAATGTGATAAACTAAATGTATCCCATACAACCAGAGCAAACTGCAACCAGATGAGAGAAGACCTGGTCCAAAAGGTCATGGAAGACAGGACTTCCTGCTCAAAATGATGCTACTAAGGTCATAGTCTTTCCTTCATCCTTCGTACATAGCATTAGCCAGCCAAGTGCAAGTGCAAGACAGGAAAGATAACACTAGAATGAGGATATGCAACATTTGAAAGAGAGTTTGCAACATCTGAATGCTTGTCTGTGGATATATTGAGTCAATAAACACTTAAATTGGTCTGTTTTGAAGATAATTTGATTCAACTCTCTCTCCTTGGTTATGAAATTGAATCTTTGACGAGTATTATTAGAAACAAAAAACATAGAGAAATCATCATCATTTTCATTTAGAAATGAGAACTTCACAAACTGAAAAATGTCGCATAGGCACATGGCCCTATTGTTATTGTTATTAGTTATCAAGATGGAAGATTTGGCCTGAAAGCAGGAAAAAAGATGGAAAATCATATTATCACAGATAAGAAGTGGCAATTCTTATCCCTGCTCAAACTACTCCAACTTAAATAACCAAAGAACGATATTGCAGATGGCATTTCAGAACTACATAGGGTGCCTTTTCTGGAAACAAAAAAATTTTTGCTACCGATGTTAAATTGGGTCACATTTCTTCTAAAATTGGACTAGACTAGACTAAGATTGACTACACTGCTGTGGGCATTTAGAAATGTTTAACATCCCTACTCTCAAAGTGAACCGTCTCTCCCATAATACGGAAGACCTGTCAATTCTGTCTGCCTGCATTATTCTGCCCATTATATTGAAGAGCAAAAGTGAAGCTATTTGGTTGAAGCAAAGCAAATTCTTAAATATAATTTCCATTACTTATGCCAAAAGTCAGTAAATTGAGGCCCACGGGCCAAGTTCAGCCTATAGCCTATTTCTGTATGGCCCTGGATCTAAGAATGATTTTTACATTTTAAAAGGATTGTTGAAAAAATGTATTTTGTAGAATGATTTTTACATTTTAAAAGGATTGTTGAAAAAATGTATTTTGTAGTAACAGAGACCTTATGTGGCCCGCAAAACCTAACATTTTTACTATTTGACTCTTTACAGGGCTATTAATAATATAGTTCCTTTAAATGTAACAAGTTGTTAATTATTAGTAAATTAAGTGATTTGGATAAAAATGTAATGTAGCTATCTAAACCTAGAACACAGAAATAGGATGCAGACACATTTCATTCACAAAATGCTATGATATGCTTCTGATGTAGAATTGGTTGATGAGATGGCAGAAATACATCAATATTTTGATATCAAGAAGAAAGAAGCTTTTCTATTTGTGGATTTGGCCAGCTCAACAGAATATAAATAAATTGACAAGGTAAACCTTTGCCTGTACAGTCTATAAATAGGAGTCATTAAATAAAAACTATACATATATAGACACATATGTATCATTATGTGTCATTAACATTATTATAATACAGATATACAGATAAGGTAGTGTTAAATTCTCCAGTAAGTAAATAAGGGCTGGGAGGGTCACTATAGGGAGAGATTGTATTAGCTGCAGCCAATTTTTGCAGGTTTCATCTGGCTCCGTTGAGCTAAATCACCAAAGTCTTGACACCTGTTCATGCTGTTAAACTTCTAAGCCTGCCCATCGCCCTTAGCCAAGAGTACATTTTCCCAAATCACTCCAGATTTTGTAGGAAGAAGAGTCGCAGAGAAGACCTAATAAAACGCATATGCTCATTGTTTTTCCATTCTCCCCCGCACACGCCTGTGGACTGTATTTACGAGGCTGGACTCTCCCATACTTAATGATATCCTCCCTGTCTCTGACGGCTTCCACCTCTTTCCTATAAACTTAGAAACGCATCAGCCTCCTCGCCTCAATATCACTGTGGTGCTGATTGCAGATTGTGGGTGAAACCTTCGTCTATCAAGAGACTAGGAATAGATCAGGAAACTCAGCACAACTCTGAATTAAGTAACCTTTCAGCTATGGGAGACTTGAATCACCCCACCAAACTCGCACACTATTCTTAACTGTTTCTTTGTCATGCTCTTGTTAAATGGAAAAGGATAAGACTGCCTTCTCTCTCTCTGTTTAATCTAGTAGAAGGAAAAAGTAAAAGTGGACTAAAATCCATTGATTCTGCATGGGACCTTCACCATTGGCTCAACATTCACAAATCTCTAAACAAGTTTCTCAGAAAGCTATTAATTGGGGCTGGCCGGTGGTGCAGCAGTTAAGTTCTCACGTTCTGCTTCAGCGGCCCGGGTTCGCCGGTTCGGATCCTGGGTGCGGACATGGCACTGCTTGACAAGCCATGCTGTGGTAGGCGTCCCACATATAAAGTAGAGGAAGATGGACACGGATGTTAGCTCAGGGCCAGTCTTCCTCAGCAAAAGGATGAGGATTGGTAGCAGTTAGCTCAGGGCTAATCTTCCTCAAAAAAAAAAAAAGAAAGCTATTAACTGGTTATTTGTAACCAGCTGCCTTAGAACACTGGAACTAGGAGTATAATCTGTGATAGGAAGAGAAAGGAGCTAACGAGAATAACAGGTATGCTGATTCTTAACTAGAGAGAAAAGAAACTGATAACAATGAGGTTTAAGTTTCAAAAATGAAAGCAAAAATTCTTCATTACTTCTATAAGAAAACGTTCCAATCACAATTTTAATTTTAATGATAATAAAATAGTCTATAGATTTTATGTGCCAGTCAAATAACTGCTGTTACTCGTTTTTGACATAGTGACATGACAAAACTATGAGATTTAAGTCACTTGATGACTCATTAAGAGTTAATTGTTCAGCCACTTACTGGTAGCTGCATGTGGGTTAGCTGCACCACTGTGAGGACTGGCCGTTCCTTTTCATGCCATGCATGGTTTCTGTTTTGCTTTTTGCGTCTCCCACAAACTATATGTAGCTGTTTAATTTTCTGGGTAAAATGTTACCTTTGTAAAGGTGGGATTTTAAAACAGGAACAGTTAAAAGTGACTAGAGGTATTGATTTTTTTAAATAAATAATTATTAAGTTCTTGCTATATGCTGGACACAGTTATAATGTCTGGAGAGACACATGTGAAGGAGGGTCTTTGCCTGGTTGAAATCACATTCCAGTAAGAATATAGACCAAAAGTAAAAATTAAAGAAACGCATAATTTCCGATAATTTGATGTAGATAATAAATTGGGTGATGTATAAAGAAAATAACCTTCTTGGGGGAGATAGATTTGTTGTTCCAGGAAGATCTCCCTAAGAAGATGGTAATCTGAGCCCTGAAGATGGAAATGGAGCAAGCCATTAAAAAGCTCGGGAAATGTATTCAAAGGAAAGACACAGGCAAATGCCATGGGCAGGAGTTGGGATTGGGCATGTTCCACGATCAGAAAATTTACTCTGGCTGATACAGTGAGTGTGGATGGGAGCAGTTGAAATGAAGTCAAATGGTAGGCAAGGGCCAAATCATGGCCCTTATAGGCTGGGTTCAGGAGTTTGAATTTTATTCTTGGATTATTGGAAAACCATTGGAGGACTCTAATGACATGCTCTGATTTAAACATTTAAAAATTACTCTGGCATATGTGCAAGGAAAGTAGATTGTCACCTTCAAGTCTAAGTTGGGTTAGGCATTAATCCATCAAGAACCCCATAACTCTGGTCTCTTTCCTATGTTAGAGCTAAAATATGAATCTCAAAGCCATTTACTGTTTTTGTCTCTGATAGAAGTTTTTAAAATATTTGTGCTAGCTCTTTGCTGTTCACAGCTACTGCACTGGCCAGAACTTCAGGAGATGTGGCTCTCCTCCCACTCACAAATGCAATAGGACACATGCCTAATACAAGGCATCTTCTCTCTGGCCATGCTGTGCTTGGGAACTTTTGAAATCTCTTTGGCTTAGATGGGACAAAGCTATCTTCAAATGTACTTCTATGCAAAAGTCTAAAGGCCCATTTTTCTCCAGTTGTTTCCATGGTCTATAATTAAATATCTCCTTTGTCCTCTACTCCCAACTTCCATCCAAAGCTACACACTTAGTGCCCATCTGGGGTTTTATCACTTAACTAATACCTTCCAGACTGAATAAGCTAATCTAGCTTTCTACATCTCATTGTGGTTTTCTTCTTTATTTTGCATTTATTTCCCTCCATTCATTCCTCAGTGTAACAAACCTTACCTTAATGGATAAACACTTTAACAAAAACATGTTGCATGTTTAATGGATGATGTGTGCCCATAGATTTACCACAGCTCAATAATAGAGGTAATAGTGGTAATAGTACTTTAATTGATATCTCTTGTATCATATGCCACCCAAGGATGAAATCTGAAAATTTAGTTCCTTCTTATGTTAAATCCATGGTTTTAAAACATATTTTATCTGTGAAATTGTTCCTCAGATGGAATCCTATGTGGAACCCCAACCCCTAGTATTTAAGACATAAGAGGAGAGCTGCCCTGCTGGAAGAGGAAGATGAGCCACCTTTCAGTCTCTTCCATGTTCCCTGATACAGTGCTTGGACATTTATCCATACGAAGTCTTGTGCTCTACAAAATGCAATTTGAAACCTCAGTGCTAAAAAATTATTCTGAATCTGTTTCTTTAAAATGTCAGATTTGGGAACTTTCCTACTTGTTCTACTTGTTATGACCACAATCACTGGTCCTGATGATGTATATCTCATACACATACACACACACACACACACGCACACACATTCCTCTTAGTCACAGTAATGGATCCAAGCTACTGAGAATATTTTATTCTCTGCTTCTTGATAAACGTCGACGAGATCGCCTTCCTCAGAAGTGAAGTTTCGTTCAATAAATAATGAGGCCGGCTTTCTGGACCCTCCTCACCACTCATACAGTTTATGGTCTCCACAAGGGGCTGTTGGCGCAGAAAGTCCTAGGGTGCTATGGCCACGTTGCCCCTCTCCACCTAGAATTGTTGTATTTACTTCTACGTCAGCCTTGTGAGGTAAAGAGGAGTGAAATCTTTCGTATGAGTTCAAATGTGAAGACCTTAGACCACATTTAGGGAGCCAAATTAACTCTCTAGATTATCTAGTCATGAAAATGTGATTGGGGTGAGACAGAGTGTCACAAAAACCACATGGCTATTACATGGGTCTTTTATTCCTTATTTACTCTCTCATTACTCTCTTTACTATAGTCAAACTTTACTCCTTGACTATAATAATCCGGGTTTAAGATTACATCTGCCGTTGATCACTAGGAGGGAGAGGGAGAGGATAAACAAGTTAACTGACAATTCATCATAATTATTGAAGAAATTAACCTAGAATATGCCTAAAATAGAGGATTAAGAAAGCCAATTTTGATTTCAACAAGAGGTTCATTAATTTATTATACATATCTCAATCTGATAAACACCCAACTTTTGTTTTGGGGAGTATATGGAAAAGACCATAGTAATAGTAATATATTAATTAGTAGTAATATATTAATTAATTAATCAGTCAGTTAATTAGTAGTAACAAATTCATAAACATTTAGATCTGTTTCACATTAAATACAATAATGAAGCTACCAGGATCTATATCAAACAAAGATTACTTATTGGGTGAAGATACCATCAAAATGTTGCCTTTTTTTTTCATGAAAATAACTAAGTTCAGATTTGTGCTGTTTCTTAATTTTTTTTCTGAGTTTTCCTCCAAGCATCATAATTTGAGTGACATTCAGAGGTGAGAAGGTTAGGAATTGAGTGGTCATTACCAATGCCTCTTTTCATACTATACATATGTGACAGTGATTTAGTTGTGTATGTCCCGTGGTCATTTAATGGCTCTTTCAGGACAGGAGCAGTGGGAGGAAGAAGGGACAGTTTGCCAATGGTACCATTCTTGCCATTCAATAGTATGACTGGTTTTCTTGTCTTGGCAGCAATTACAGATGTAGGGCTACTTCCTGGGAAATGCTCTTCTTGGTATATACAGCAGATTTTTCATGCATCTCAGCTGTGCTACCCTGTATTGTTATATATACTGACTCATCACGTGCTCCTAGAGTGCGAAAAAACATAAAGACTTTGCTAAGTGAATCTGGCATCTTATGGATACAAAGGCAAGGCAAATGAAGAGTAACATGTATTATGGTAAGAAGCAAATGTTCGATACTCCATAGGTATAACCAGTCACTACAGTGCAAAAGGATATGCTTTTTCATTTGCTATTTATCATCACACACTAATGTCTCCTCTGGACAAAGCTGGGAAAAGAAAGCATATAAACCAAAATAGACTCACAGGAACACAGAGAGAGAGTATGGATGACACAGCACATGTGTGCATAGAACTAAAAATAAAAGTGTTTTTGCTGCTGCTTTTGCTACCTTATATCTAAAAAAAACTCTAAATGCTATAAGGAAAATAAAATTGGTATTAAAAACAATCTCAGCAATTTTTGAACATGGGCTCTGTATTAGTTATTTCACAGCAAGCTTGTGATAGCTCTGGGAAGTCATTGTGAGTGCATATCATATAGACTGGAGGGAGTAAACATATATTCTAAAAGAAACCTTATTATACTGTATTCTAACGGTTTTGTTTAGGTCTAACATCTCAATGACAGTTTCCCAGAAAAAGAAAATCCGGACTTAAAATATCTCCCAAGTAAAAGACTGTTGTAGTCAAAGTGTTTGATGAAGCCTATACAAGTTTCCCTGATGTGACTGTCAGATCACTCATAAATAGGAAGTAAATAGCATAATAAACAAGCAGAAAATTAAATACATAAATTACAGGCAAAAGATTACAGCCACCCATGACAGCATTCATGTACATGAATTCATTTAATACCAACTGAAAGCTTTACTTATAAGTAATGTTGAAGCAGGAGAATCTGAGATGAAAGAGCATGAAGCTATTCCTTCCATGGGGAAAAAAAGTGTGTGCATAGTGTATGAATTAGGATTTAAACTGGACAAGGAGTCTTGGCTAAATTTTAGTTGTGATGATGATGGAAGTATGCAAAAGTAGGGATAGTATAGATGACTTGATAAACAAGGTTGATACACACGTTTCTTGTTTTCATTGGGTTTTTAATACTTGGTGAAAATTTTTTGTACCGAGAAAGCCATACATATTGCTCTATTTCTAATTTCAAGTTAACTTACAACTTTTGTTTTCTATTGATTTCAAAGCCCAAATTTCTATTTCTAGGGGGGATATGAAAAGAGAAAAGAAACCATTATCATTACATCAGTTATTTACTTCATCAGTTATTTACTTCATCAGTTATTTAGGCATTTCAAACCATCTCAAATTTAGTGGCTTAAAGCAAAAACCATTTATTTGCTGATAATTCTGCAATTTGGTTCAGCTCAGCTAGGCAATTCTTTGGCAGCACTCACCTGGCATCACTCACAGGATTATAGTTGTCAGATCAAGTGACTTGGGGCAGGATGTCTAAGATGGCTCCAGGTCTGAGGCCTAGCAGGTCTGAGTCCTCTGCTAAGATGGCTAGAATGGCTGTGGGCGCTGGGCCTTTCTCTCCATGTGATCCCTCATCCAAGCTTTTTCAGTGTCTCATGCTCTCAGAGTTCCAAAAGGGCAAAGCAGAAGCTATGTGGCCTTTTGAGGTCTCATCTCAAAAGTTGCACAATGTCACCTCCTGCACATCCTATCAGTCGAAGCAAGTTGTAAGGTCGGCCCATATTCAAGGAGTGTGAGGTGAGAAAGAGAATCTGCCCCTTGTTGAGTGGGGCAGGGATGTTACATTACAAATGGGTGTGCAAATAAGGACAGGAGGAATTTAAGGCTGTATTTTGCTACCTACCACAATCATCAAAATAAAAGAGGAATGATATTTTGATAAATTAATAGTTATGCAATCATGAATACATAGGAAGAAAATTTAAAACTTTATTTAGCAAGAAAAGCTCTGGGGTGGACCCCATGGCTTAGTGGTTAAGTTTGTGTGCTCTGCTTCTGTGGCCCAGGGTTCGCAGGTTCAGATCCTGGGTATGGACCTAGCACCGCTCATCAAGCCACGCTGTGGCAGCACCCCACGTGAAATACAGGAGGATTGGCACAGATGTTAGCTCAGGGCCAATCTTCCTCACAAAAGAAAAAAGAAAAGAAAAGAAAACCTCTTATTAGCTAAAAATCTATTTTAGTTCTTGATAAACCTTTTAAAATATTCCTAGATTATGGACAAATCATTCTATGTCTCTGTGAATTCACACATTTGTTACATTTCACTGTAATACATGTAAATCCTTCCTCTTAGATAAGCATAGCTAAAACTTGCCAACATGATCAGTTCCAATACAATTCTAACTTGCTTAATACTAATCTAACAGTGTTCCTGAAAGTTTTTGCTCTAAGTTTGGGTCAATGAGATTTGGCCCAGAAAATTGCACATTATTTAATCTTTTATCAAGTTCTACCTTTTTTATTTAATCATTTATCGAGTTGTGCCCATTTATATTACATAGGGACTATTATTAGGTTATATATTAGAAGATATTTTAAAACTGCATTACTAATCATTATCAAAAGATTAATTTAAATTTTATTTTCTTCCAGATTCTGTGAATTATTAGAATAAAAGTCTATGTGTGACTAGACGTATCCCAGTTTGGAAAAAGTGGGCTTTAGATACACTACATTTTTAAAAGCTGTAGATGTTTCCTTCTCTCATATTTTATTAAACAGAGGCAATTACTCAACTGTTGCTTTATGCACAGAAATTTGCCAATCATGGGGCAGATGTTAGACAGCGAGAGAGATAATGATAAATAAACAGATCCTGACCAAAAGAGTTTATAATCCACTGACGGGAAGATCTAACCACATAAAAAAATGCAAAGATGTTCAGAAAATAGAAAACAAGAAACATATGAACTTGAAAGTAGGCATATTTGTGTTTCCAAATTGGTCACTTTTAAATCCCCGGGTTGAGGAGTACAAGTTGAGAAGGGACAGAGCAAGGAAAACCCTTCTCCCGGTAGATAAGTCAACATGAGCTGGAACCCCAGAGCACAGGCCAGCTGGAGGAGCCTGGTCTCGGCTCATGCCCAGAGTGTGGTGGTTGATAAGTATTCACTTAGATTCTCACAGCACATCTTTTTACAAAGCATTTTTGTGTACATCCATATTCTCAGAAATCCTACATCACTCAGTGAGACAGGTAGAACCTTTGTTTTGGATCAAGCAACTGGCAATGGGTTAGGGAAAGTGACCTGCCCAGAGCTAAACAAAAAATTACAATGAGACAGAATTAGGGCAAAACCTAGGCCTCGTGCTCATCTCACTATTCCTTTCTTTCTATAGAGAGCAAATTAGAAGCACAATTGGTGGGTAAAGGCTTGATGTTGCATTAGCATCTATTAGTCAGTTCACAAACGCTGCAAAATACACTGGCTCTGAGATTAACAGTGTGAACTTGAGATCTTGATTCTTCAGCTATAATAGGTTTCCCATGAGGTGATGTATGTAAAGATGAAAGGATGGGTTCTAGCATGTGGTATCTTCTCAAATAACTCCACCTCCACCTTCAATAGCTCTAGGATTTAGGCCGCAAGACCAACTCTCACTGCTCTGTACCAGCTCCTTTGGGTATTTTAAGAGCTAAACCACCTTTAAGTGGTATCTGAGGTCCACTTTCTTGACTCTCAAATGTATTACATCTTGGTTCCTTTCTCAAACTAGGGTCTGAGGCACTTGGAATTTCAAGGACATTCTTGGGAACTAGCAAATACTCTACAAAAATTATTTTAACTGTATTGAAATTGCTAATAGAAAAACAATGGAGATGGACTTACATGTATGATGTTTCCATACCATGAAAACCAAAAGATTTCACATTTTGCTGTGTGAAAGAAGGTTTTACCAAATATAAAATAAATCATCACAAAGCATACTGTATTAGAGGTCTATAGACCTGTATCCACAATTCTAAATGTAGTAAGTTCTGGAAACCAAAAAAACAATGTAAATCCTTTTCACTCATTTGGTAGTGAATTTGACCTGTGTGGACATGAGGCTATCTATAGTTTTTATTTATATTTTTTACCATGAATATATATATATATTCATATAGTATGATGCAAAGATATTACTATGTTTGATTACTGTGTACTGCCTCTTTCTAAAATCTGAAAGACTTGAATTCTAAAATAGATCTTTCCCCAGTGGTATCAAACAATAGATTCTGGAACATGAGGGTGTGATACTGCAAATGGATGTGCATTAGGTGGCCGGTGTGCTGTTCTTTATTTATTTCATTTATTTATTTATGTTTGGTGGGGAAGATTTGCCCTGAGCTAACATTGGTGGCCAATCTTCCTTTTTTTTGTTTGCTTGAGGAAGATAAGTCCTGAGTCAACATCAGTGCCAATCTTCCTCTATTTTGCATGTGAGATGCCTCCATAGCATGGCTGATGAGTGGAGCATGTCTGTACCCGGGATCCAAACCCGTGAACCTGGGCCCCCAAAATGGGGTGTGTGGAACTTTAACCACTCAGCCACAGGGGCTAGCCCCTGCTATTCTTCATTTTTAATGGCAGCTTTATTGAGACATTAGTGCCCTACTCTTATTGGTGATATTTTTTCCAGCAAGGCAACACCAGTCATCATATTAAATTACTGGTATTCATTTCAGTTGTGCGTTTTTGTTGTTTTCTTTGTATTAAACTTGCAACTTCATTTTGGTTGTAAATGTGTTAAGAATTGTGGACATTTGAAATTAATTCTAAATTTTATGTCTTTATATATTTTTCATCCTATTTTAATAAAAATATTTTAGGTCAACACTGAATAATTCACTAGATGTTTTTCTTTGCTTGTTTAAAAACAGGTATATTAATCACAGTTGACAAACTTTGTTTAGCATTGTACTTACTAACTAGAACAAGGATAACAAGGTAATAGTTTAGAATGGCTTTCAACATTTTTAAGCTTTCCGTACTGACAAAATTACTCTGGGGAAAATGTAGCTATGCCTAAAATATTACTGTGATACTTTGCTATGCGTCAGGGAAAACAATTTTTACTACTTATCACATGCTCATGAAAGTTTACCTAAGTTTTCCCCCTCACAGAAAGAGTTATGAAAATCTTGGTCTCTTTACTATAGGAAATCTGTGTCTTTGTAACTAACAAATATCCTGCCTATCTTTGCTACTAACCATCTGGTCACCTCCTCGAAGCATCTGTAGATTCTGGGAAATGAAAATTTCTCTAAATATATAGGAACTAATTACAAACAATTTACAGCTATTAGTCCATCAGCCTTGTTTAAATAGTTGGGGTGCTTTAAAACTTCAAAAATACAACCTGGGATGCAATTTTGAAATGTAGCATTTACCACAGAATTCGTCTCCATTGTTTATGCTAAAAATAGATAATAAATATCTCACTCTTAACAGCTAAAATGTAACATTTAAGATGCTACCCAGTGTGGGAAGATTTTTGAGCAAGCAATCACAGCAAATCCCATTGAGTTGTTGCTGGTTTTACTTTCTGGATACAGGTGTCACCTAATATCCAAGGCAATGATCACAGAACAAACAATCTCTTCAATCCCTTTGCTCTGCGGAAGAAAATGAGGTTTTGAGAGCCTTCATAGGCCATGCATGATCACGCAGCTAATTAGTGTCAGGGTCAGGTGCCCTCCCTTTGAGTCCAATTGTTCGAACAGTTTTGTTATCATTTGAAATGCTGTGCTCTAAATCCAAGGAGGAAGTGACCTTATCTGCCCCGAAGCCTGCAAATCAATTGTCTCAGAGTGCCAAGGCAGTCGTGGAGCCCCGGAACAAAGAGGGTGACTCAGCCAGACCCCCTTCGGCAGCGCTGGCTTGGAAGCTGAGTCACAGAAAATCAGATTGCAGAGCAACGGTGCTAAGCGTTCCCGGCCTGGTCCTATAAGTAAAAGGGCAGAAAGCCTCCACCAAATTGGGAGATAGGGGAGTTTCTCTCAGGGCTTCCTGCCAGTCCTAAAGTAATTATTTTGAGTTTTATCCTTGCTAATCCTTACTAAAGGATTAAACGCTAAAGTGTCACACCATATCCGAGAGTTCAGGGTACTGCTTCCCAGGTTTAATATTTTAATAAGGGACTCCAGGAGACCTTCTTCAATCCAAAAAGAGAAGGGCAGGATGTTTGGGGCAGCAGATCTCAGCCTAACACCCCCTAAACCAAACCACATGGGCAGCTAACTACTCGCAAATGGAGTCTTACATCCTACCCCAGCAGGGATGATCTTGACCTTTTAGAATCACCTTTGTCATAAATCTCAAACTGCAAAGGGCGGTATTGTGCAGCCATGCTTATCCAGCCGTGTCTAAATGGCCCTTCAGTTTATCCAGCCCATTTTGCTTTGCAAGCTGGCTTGTTCGTGGAGATCTCAGTCCTTTCAATCAGACACTGTGCTTATCATCTTCAAATGAGAAGTGTGACGGGGAGTGAGAGAGATCCCAATTCAGCAGGTTATTCTTTGATGATGAGCATCTCGTCACTGCTTCTCATTTCCAAGGTTGAGTGGTTCCTTTTGTAATAAAAAGGTTTGAGGCATCTCTGGATGATTGTAGTTTTCTTAATTATAAATCAAACCAAATTCCAATCAATTAAGATAGATGACATTACTCCTAGCACTGGATATTTCATTTTTCCCAAAAAATTGTAAATAGTACTCAACAAAATAAATAGTAACTTTCAATCAGTCTAGTGATCTAAGATACCATTATGTAAAATAAAGCTTGCATTGTGGGGGAAAATCTGCATTTAAATATACTTAAAAAAAAAAAAAACCTTAAAGATTTGCAATGAGACAAAATGGTAATTTTCCATGGTTAGAAAGGACAAGCAGGGGATATGACCTGCAATGCTGCTTCTTATAACATGGTAAAGACTAAGCTCTCCTCTCCAAAAGAATATGCTTCAAACACCTTGGTAATGGATATAATAAAACAAGGGTTCTATTTTTACTAAGCTGTTAGGGTAGTGATTGTTGTGTTGTTCAGTCTATCATATATTTCATGCGGTTCTGAAAATAGCTATCCATTGTTATTTGATTTATTAAAGTCCCTTCCCTCACTTATGGATACAAAAGGGCATCTAGCAAAGTAAGTTGTATAGTATGCCATGCCCTGGATTGGAATTTTTTAAAAAATAGGTTTTAAAGTTTGGGTTCATTTTGACTGTTGACTTGAATCTGTCATAAATAAGGACCTCAGCCTTATTATTTGAAATCAAATGGAAGTTCTGCCTATAAATCAGGAATCTATCCAGGGATTTACCAAATTTCATTTGCTGAAAGCCTGTCACAATTACCCATCCTGCTCACTCCACATTCTTCAGAACTTGGGAAAACCATATGGCCATATATCCTTTTTTCTCCTTGAGCTTTAGTTATAGTGAGGCAATGTCAATAAACATTCCATGACTCTCATTGTGCATAGCCAATATAAAAAATTCTACTATTTTTCAAAAATCTCTGTTAGTCTCACTCTCTTCTTTCTCTATCAGAATATCACCCAGGCCTTTGGTTGTCCTGAGACCATTTCTACAGAGGAAACTTAGAGATTTCTCCTCTGTTCTCCTCAGTGCCCACAGAGATCTTCTACTTGAGGCTGTGCTCTCTGCCTCCTGTCCCAATCAAACACTCTTCTCAGCCTTCCTGGGGCTACTTTGCTGATGAGGTTCTCCAAAAGCATCTATTATGGTGCGATGGCTGGATCTCTTCTCCTGGTAGGTCCTCTTTCTCTCACCCAAATCATTCATTGCTCTTCCCAGATATGTGGTAGTCGCAAAGGGGACCTCCTTTCTACAGCAACACATGAAACTCTTGTTGTAACTAAAGATTGTTGAGTTGAGTTGCATCAAATAAAATAGAAGTGAATTAAGTTGACTTGAATGCAATGGAATGGATTGGACTATGATGGGAAGAATTGGAATGGGCTACCTTGGTACTGGACCCCTCTTCTTTGAAGCCACCTCCTCCCCATGTATACTCTTGTAGTGAGCTCAAGGTTCACTTCTTGGAGTAATAGTCCCTTCCATGTTTCGGATTTATTTATACCCATTTTTATTAAAAAATCACTCCTATGAAATACTATATCTTCCTGAAGGACAGGAACTGGCTCCTAGTGTTCCTTGTAGGCACTTGGTAATTTTTTTTGTCTGAAAACCAACTTACACCATTTCCAAGTGATGGACATGGATAGTGAACCATAAATAAACAAGTTAGCACTGCCAGTGGACAAGAGTTCAGTTATAACTTAGAAAGACCTTCCTTAGCCTCGAGTTATAAGGCCTATAACACAAGCCAGGAAAGGTCATAGAGTTGCATTATCCAAATACTTTCAAGAGAATAGGTTGGAGGACCTGTGACCTGATCTGTAGTCAAGCCTGCTTTGAATGAAGCTGGAGAACTACTACATGCAGTGGTCGCAACTCTTCACGAGGGTGTTATTTTCTTTTTTTCGTCCACAGAAAGCAAGTTTTACCTTTCCCTAAAGAATCATTTAAAAATCATTATCAGAATATTTCACAAATAGGAAATCATTATGTAAATCTCTCTCTTTTGCAATTCCATTTGCTAACCTTTGTGGAGAAAAAGTGTTTTCTATCTATAATTAAATACTCTAACCACTGTGTATCTGTCTTACCAGGGTTCCTCATTAAACAACTGCCTCTGTTGCTGTTATAAGATACATGGACTTTCGGGAAGGCTTATAAATGTTTCATATGTGCCCACCGTGTGAGGGGTGAGCTGAACAGGGGCAGTTTATCGCCAACATCCCTGAACTTGCTCGCCAACTGTTTCACTGTACCAAGGATGAGAAGCCCTATAGGTTTCTGGGCTGCAACTGATATATCAGACACTAGGGAGATTAAAGCGTTCCCAAGCTGCTCACTGACACTGGGGAAAACAGAACTTTCATGTTGACGTAGCAGAAGAACAGGAAGGACTTTAGCGTTCTGGAAATATGATTGCACCAGTTCTTTCCAAACGCTTCCATCAAGACAAGAAATACTGCATCTCCCTCTACAGGAAGTAAAGTTGAACAAACCTGCACTTAGAATGATGTTCTCTTTGAATTTCCCAGGAGAGGGTAAAGAGTGACTCAAGTCAACAAAGGAGCCCAGTGACTGGTTGAATAATAGAATATGATCCTGGTTCTGGGGAGTGAGGAGCTTCATACTCAGAAGCAGTGAAGTACCCCTTCTGGCCTCATTCCCCCTCAGTCAGCACAAACAAGAAATGCCTTGGCTCTCTGCTCGAATAATTTGCATGACGCTGAAGAATTCACACAGCCCCTTAAACCTCAGAAATTACCCTAGAAAAAATAAACCTGATTTTTTTTTTCATGCTATAGCTGGATTTTACTAATAAATAGAATTGTTTCATTGCCCAATCAGTCCAAGCGTAGGTGTTTCAGTAGACAGGTGGGCATAACATAAAATTGCTTTCCTTGCCATACATAAAAATCCCATAAACTTGAATGAAAACTAAAGTTTTGTTTTTAATAGAACTGAAAAAACTAATAATTTGGTAAGACCATACTCCTAAGAAGTCTGTTTCTTTACCCAACGATAGCAAAAGATGCTTATCAAGGAAAGTAGGACCCACCTCCACATCAAGGAATCACTTTTCTCTTTTCCATTTGTAAATGGATATATTTGAACCTTCAGTTCCTATACCGTGAGTGAGACAGCAGGATCTCTCCAGGTGCCACCTTCAAAGTCAGTCCAGGAAAAATCGCTGAAGTAGGCAAGTACTCCGGTTTCTTCTTTCACTGTCAGCGAACTAAGATTTGGCCCTGGCTCCGTAAGGTCCTGAGTTCGGTGCTCTACCTTGTACGCTATACTTGTGCACTGAATTGACCTTCAGACACTGGCAAGAACCCAAACCTTGGGATCAGAAGCCTTGGTTGTGTCACTAACTAGTTTGTCATATATTAGACATGTCATTAACCTTTGTGAATTGGGAATAATAAAACCTACTTTACAGGGGCGTGATGAGGACTTACCATAAATATGTGGAAACACAACTGAAAGGTTAAAGCACAAAATAAATATAAATATTTAAACACCTTGAAATAATTTAACAGCCAGACTCACTAGATATTCATTTACTAAAAAAGTAATTCTTCAATAAATGTTATTTTCGTCTCATCCCCTTTGATATTGACTCAGCTCGAATTGAAAGGCCCAGTGTTTTCCGAAAATCACACACACGCGCGCACACACACACACACACACACACACTCCCCCTACACTTGCAAGGTCAGTATTTTCTCATGACATTCTATCAGAGTGTTCATCACATTTTATTTGTAATTACTTGTTTATTGTCTTCCTTACTTGGCTTTAAGCTTTATGAAGACAAGGACTGCATCTATTTTGTTCACCTTTGTCTTGCCAGGACCTGGCATTTTGAAGACACTCACTGAGTGAGCAAATCAACAAATAAATGAACGCACACATACACACATAACTCAAAAGCTCTCTCCTACTTATTTGATTCATGAAATTCTTCTATCCAGAGACAACTATTTCAATCCAAATTATAGATATATAGATAATGAATATTCCCAGGGCAGGGCGCTTAACAATTGAATTTCTTCCCACTAAGATATATATAATTAAAAGCAGATGCCTTATAAGCATCGTTTTTGAAAGGGAGAGATCAAAAGAGAGAAAGGCCTAAATGGAGAAAGGTGAAGACTGGACCCTGGGCAAGAGAGTGAAAACCGTGCTCACCTTCTTGATAATTTTGTGAAAATCTAGCCTGCCCTTTTTAAAAATGCCTCTGCTTTTTGTTCTGGTCTGCTCCCAATCTTGATTCCACTCAATGCTGGTAGATGATCTGAGTCGGCACCAAATAAATCAGTGAAAATGGCTGGAGAAGAGAATATCCAATCAGTGTCATGCTTTAGAGATGCCACAGAAACACTTTCTGTGGAAAATGACCTGAATCACTGCAGGCACAATCGCCTTGGGTGTGCATTGTCGCACAGGGACTCGTCTGCGTATTCTTTGGTACCAAGGGCACAGCATCCTAGTAGAAGAATCATAGATGAAGCCCACTTGGAATCAGAGCCCGGCCACTTAGGAGCTCTATAACCTTGGGAGAGTGACTTAATCTTGTTGGGCTTGATTTCTTCAACTGCGGAATGGAAGTAGCAACGTCTACATGGGAAACCTGACACTGGTAATATGAATATAGGAAGGGTTTTCTAAAACTTATTTATTTAGAGGAGAACTTGCAGAAAATTCTAGAAAAGAATCTTTTAAATAAAATTGTGCTACCTTAGTGAGGATTAGGCAAATTCACTTTATGGAGAAAAACAATAAATGAAGTATTTTATGTTGATATAGTCTTTTGAAGTTTATAAAATAGTTCCTTAGAAATCTTCCTCGCCTGAGCTAATATAACTCTGTGAGGAAAGGAACAGGTTATAGTCTCTCAGTTTTACAGAAGCAACTGAAATTAGGTTAAGTGCCTTGGCTAAAGTTTCAGGAAAATTCATACGAATGGGCAAGCCGGGTCCAGAGTCGAAAGCCCAAAGCTCAAGGCTTTTGACCTAGGACCCAGGATTCTTTTTGGCATACTAAGCTAGCTTCCAGAGAAGTTTCCAGAGCATCAAACTTTGAAACCTCTTCAGCTTCCTCAATATATGACTCCCTCTGCTTTCTTTCCTGTCTATGAAAATAAAGATGTTAATATAATTTGATGTGGCCTTAAGTGAGGGAGAGTGAGGACAGAAATGGCCAGAGGAGTTTATAATAAATTATCCTGGTTGAAAGAGCCTCTGTGCTTCCTAGTTCTATCAGATCAAATTCAAACTTACCTGTTCCTTCTCTTTTTCTCCTCTTTTCTCTTCAGCTTTGTCTTTTATTTGCAATACTCTTTTGGTCATCGTCATAGTCTCTGCTAGCTCTAAAAATCTATGATTCATCATTTTTTTCTTTATGCCCTTTTGCAAACAAGAAAAAAACCTGGAGATATTTTCGTGGTTGTGGTCGACTTTTGGAGGGGAATGGGATGAGCGCATTGTTGAGGAAAGATAGATTTAAGCAAAAGATGGGAAAAGGTTAAGACAAGATAAAAGGATGGAGTGGCTAATTTCAGTAACTGTCCCCAGGTTTTCCTGTTTTCTGCCTTTAAGGAACAGCTTCTCTTCAGGAATAGGTTCCATTTCAAGTTCCCTGACTCCTTAAATCTCGCTCTATTAGAATTGGAAGACATTTCATCTCCTTCCTTCTCACAACCCCCAAGCCCCCAATTTTACGGAATGAGAAAGTGAAAGCCAGAGAGGTTACGTAACTCAAGCAAAGTTGCAAAGAAGTTAAAGGAACAGCAATTTTTCTTGTCTTTTGCCTCAAGAATTTCTAATCCTTAACCTCAAATAGCGCTGGAGAAAAAAAGTTTAATAACTGTTAGTAAAGCCACAGAAAAAATTCCATGAGAGAATTTGAATTCTTCACATCAATTAAGAAAAAAAAGTTTCTTGGTGTGCAGCCATGATCTCTCTTTTTGCAAAGAATGGATGCTGCTATTAGAAAAAATGCACTTTTGCCAAATTCAGAATTCTTTTGAAACTGATGGGTTCAGTTTTAAATCAAACCCAAATTATGTGGTTCTCAAAGTTGTTTATGCATGGCAAAACCCTATTTCCTGCAAGTGAGTCAGCTATCTGAGAGATCACTCATAATGCTTCAAGCACTACAAAAATAATTGTTTGGTTTAAATTAATTTTACAGTTCTATGGCTACCTGAGAAAGTAAAATGTCTCTGTGAGCTAGTTTTGGATTTTTTTTAAAACTAACGTAGTGATTTGTTTAAGGGTTTTTTTGAGTATAGTTATTTCTCACATTCCAACTCACATGTAAGTATAATCTCCCTGGTTTCAAGGTAAAATATTGTATGCACAGTTAATTCACGAATAAATGTTATTGCATTAAAAAGGCATAAGAAAGTACTTGGAAATGCCATTGGGACATTGGGACATAGTCAGGCAGTGTAGTTTATGCAGAAGAGGGGGCAGGGGCCAGCCCAGTGGCACAGTGGTTAAGTTCTCACATTCCGCTTCTCTGCAGCCCGGAGTTCATCGGTTTGGATCCCGGGTGCAGACACCGCACCGCTTGGCAAGCCATGCTGTGGCAGCCGTCCCATGTATAAAGTAGAGGAAGATGGGCATGGATGTTAGCTCAGGGCCAGTCTTCCTCAGCAAAAAGAGGAGGATTGGCAGTAGTTACTTCATGGCTAATCTTCTAATCTTCCTCAAAAAAAAAAAAAAAAGAAGAAGAAGGGGACAGATCTTAGTGGCCAGAATCTGAAATTTTATGTATTTCCCAGGGAAAATCAGTGTCTAGGGTATCAGGTGCAGCTGCTGGTCCCGGGGGAAAGTCTAGCCCTTAACAGAATAAAGTATGCAGGAAACATGGCTGTAGGCAAGAGCTGGCCATCCTGGGCATCATTTGGCACGAGGAGATCCAACAGAAGTAAAGAGGGTGACTCAACAGGCAGCAAAGCAAGCGCGGTGTCAGGAGTTCCAGCGGGGCAGTGGGGCAGTTGGTCTCTGGCAAATCTGTCTACAAGTAGCAGAGCCCCACACAGTAGATGGAGGCCGACTGAAGTCCCCGTGGGAGACTATCCTAGAGGAACAGATGGCAAAGCAAGTTACAAAGACTGAGATTCAGACAAGAAAGCAGGAGCAGAGTAAATGTGGGAAGGGAACTAGGGTTGGGGAATAAGGCAGAAAGCCAGGTATTCTAGTTGATCTTCAAGGACAGGAGCAAACTAGCAGCAGGTGTGATTTGATCCTGTGTCCCTGAATAGAAGGCTTTACAGCTCTAAACCTTCCCACGCACGCTCAGATTCCCGGCTCTGGATCCTGGGCTGACACTGCCTGCCAAGTGACTTAGCTAGAGAGGAGGGGGCTGGGGCCCAGAGGCAATGCCTGGTAGGAGCACTACAATTTTGCCACTATAACTGAAAAATCAAAAGAGTGAAAACCTCAAATGCCCTACACTTCCACTGACTTTCTATATTGTATGCCAAGGATAGCTCATACAATATTACCATTCTCATCTACCTGAGCATTTCGCATTCTACCTGAAAACTATTTGATCATGAGAAGAAACAGCAATTAATGTTTTACTTTTGTAAACTCAGTCTGATAATACTATGAACGAAAGAACATGGAACTGAGTCTCCAAAGAACAGGCTACAGGTCGTGGACCTGCTGAGATTGGCCGTAGGATCACAGCCACCACCCAGCTTTGTTCCCGTCACGTGCACCCTGGCAAGAGGAGCTTACAGGTTCCTTTCAGCTCCAGCTTTCCATATTTTCATTCCAAAACTCAAAGAGATAAACACTACTAAAGTCTCTAGGGATTTTTCTTCTAGACAGTTCACATGGCACTCTTAACATTGAATGCTTACATGAACAACAAAAGAAAGTATTGCCGTGAATAGCTTCAGAAAGTCATTACAATCTATTAAGTAAACAGCTTACATTTCAAGTGCATTTATACAACTGTATTAGGAGACCATAATAAAGGAATATTACGTTTCTATTTAACCAACTCTCTAACAGGTATATGATTGAGTTTTTGTTCCTCTATTTTTTGTTCACAAAGAGAACAAATTAAGACTTAAAAAAATGCCAAATTTAAAAAGAGACCATTAAAACCCTGAAATAATGAGCTGAGACAAGCACTTCTGTCATCTTGACGGATGATTAATGAATAGTCAGACTGTACAGCCCAAACTCTCTCAAGTAGTAGCATTTGCACTGTATTAAACATTCATACTTATTAATCTCTATTGTATACAGTTCGTAGTGTCCAACAAAAAATATAAATATCCATGCCACAGAGATGCAAAATGTGTTTTGTAGACTTGTTCAATGAACAGTCAGTGAATTATGTGATTGAAGATAATTAAATACCAATATCTAAGACAAATTTCAAATTCTTAAAAACATTTACCCACTTAAGAGTAAGAGGTTTGATGACAATTTGAATAAATGAAAAATTATGATTTACAAATATGCTTATTCTACTCTTTTATAACATATTCATAATTTATATAGAAACCCATCCTCACTGGCATTTTTTCCTAGTGAGTACATGCACCAACGTACTTGCATATGTATTAAACTATGATGCAACTATCTCTTTACATTTTCCTTAAAAAGTTGAAACATAGAAGCTACCTGCCAATTAAATATATAGCAATATTTCTGTAAAACAGTTAAGTAATCTTATTGAACATGATAACGTGTTGGATAATTCTTCCAACGTAAGACCTAGAATAATTTTGCTAATCTTAATTTAGATTTATACAACATAAACACAAAATAAAAGGTGACAGAAATACTTATACATATCTAGTGGACTGAAGGAAATAACAATCCTATCTGCAGATATGAAAACAATAAACATTTTATGACAATTCTGTGAACGTGTAATTAACAAATACAGTGCTTGTAAATTCCCAAGCGAAGTAATTTTATAGCTTACTATTTTCCAAGGTGTTTTAGTTTGAATATCTTCTCCTGATTTTTACTTATATTTTAGTTATGTTATTAATAGTGCCTCCATTAAACTGAAACTTTCATTCATTATTGTACTTATTTCTTCAGAAAATGTTTATCCGCCTCCTGTTTTTCAGCCACTGGGGGCTAGATATTGCCACAATAAAGAAGAATGAACTATTATTCCTATGCTTGAGAGTCTCTCACCCAATCATGGCTTGATTGCAGAATTCCTCCATCTCCGATTGCAATTTCCGTTTTGAACTTTCTATATATGATACCATTTAAGCTATTTAAGTTAATTTATATAAAGTTTTTTCCCCTACCATTTCACAACATTTCTTAA
Organism: Equus przewalskii; assembly: GCF_037783145.1. Classification (NCBI taxonomy): domain Eukaryota; kingdom Metazoa; phylum Chordata; class Mammalia; order Perissodactyla; family Equidae; genus Equus; species Equus przewalskii. The sequence goes on along the minus strand of NC_091847.1, from coordinate 42,475,608 downwards.
AGGAATTAGGGTTCAGGGTTTATTGAGATCAAGTCTGAAGATTATTAGGCTATATTTATATTTTTATGACACATTTTCCCAACCCAAAAGTATAGTTTTATTTATGTCATACGTGCAATGACTGAGAAAAACTATAAAGATACTTTAAGAAGCCCAAAAATGTATTTTTTAATAAAGATAAGTATCTCTTATGCTATTTGAGCTCTATTTACATTTGATTCTATTTAAAATAATTTTCATAAAAATCCCCCCAAATTTTACATTCTTCTCCCTACTTCTGGCTGGGCTTCTTCCCTTTACCTATTTATGTACCCTTAGATTTCCTTTGTATTTCTCTGCCATCTAATAGCTCTAATTTCATTCTTCTACCGATTGATTCCTAAATATTGACATCATGCAACCCAACAACAAATTTTGAACAAAGAAAGAAATGCGTATTAAAATGTCATTAACCTGTCCTTCATTATAATAGTTCTGCTATTTAATGAATGAGAAATGGAAATTATACAAAGTATTTAACATAATATCTTAAAAGTCTTAAATGACGTTGTTTCATACATATATTTGTATTGTCAAAATAATTCTGTTCATTTTTTAATTTGAAAATTATTTATTGAGTTCTTACCGCATTACAGGCACTATTCTAGCCAGTGAAAAGAATAGTAAAAAATACCCCATAAAGTTTACATTCTAGAAGAGAGAGGTCAAAAATAAAAATAAATAAGTAAAACTTATAGTGTGTGTGACATTGCATGTCCTACCATATCACTAAGATGCTCCACTTAAGCCATACTTGTTTTTAGCAGGAGTTGGGGGAGATTAGAAGCCTAAAAAGGACTTGCCCTCATGGAGGGTACAGACAATTAACACGTATGATAGTGGTAACTCCTACTGTTCTCAATTTTACTCAATTCTAGCTCCCAATTTTATGTAGATACTTACCTTGCCTAGCTTCATCTAATGGCTTTTGGACTGAGTTATTCAGAAAGGAAAGAAGGAAGGAGGGTTGAAAAGATGTGTCTCATTTGTCCCTAACCCTTTGTAAATTCCAATCTCATTTAAAAAAGATCTTTTGGGCTTCAGAGTGTAAAGAGTTATTTTAGAGTATCGTACATAGCTAAAGTAATAGTTTTAGTGTAATTTTCATCTTCCTCCTAAGGAATGGCCATATTTTTCAGTTATCCTTTTTTTTGGTATGTGTTGAGTTTATGCCATAAACATGCATATGAATAAGTTCTTCCCTTATTCAGTGAAAAATTACCCTACTGACACGTCATCAAAAGACCATATCCTTTGAAAGCCTGAATCCTCCCATCTCCATCCAGCTGATCAAATCCTACTCATCTTTTAAGACAAGGCTCCCCAAAGTTTATTTGAACAATAAAGGCACTTCTGACACTCACTTGCCCAAAGGAACTTCACCGTTCCTTTGGGTACCCCTGTGTCTGGTACATAATTCTCTCATAGCTGCTGAAACAAAAACATCACACTTTGATGTTTACAGATTTGGTCTCTCCTTGAGCCTCACTTTTGCTCACCAGAATGAAAGCCCCTCAATGGCAGTGACTCTGCCTTATTTGTCGTTGCAGCTTCTAGCAAAAAGTACCTGATCTTTATTAAGTACCTAATAAGTGTTTCCTGGTTAAATGAATAGTGAATTAATGAATAAATGTTGTTTACATAAGGTGGTGCATTGACAGTCTCTTATTTTTCCTTCTTTGTACTTAATGATCATATTTTTCGAGACAGCTAGTTCAATTTAGGCAGGTAGTTTGTGGCCATGGAGCAAGCTGTCTGGAACTGAGTCTGTAAGGAAGCCTCATTCTCATGTTTTTATAAGTAAATAAGCTGAATATGGCTACAAAGCTTTTATTGAGCACCTGGAAGTCCCCAGCTATTATGCTATCCATAGATAAAATTGGCCTACAACAAGGTGACCATGCTTTACATAAAAATAGATTTAGAAAAGACAAACCCAGGTAAGTGTTCTGACTATGAGGCTGGTGAAATCTGTGAAATATAATGGAGAGGGAAAACACAGAATAACCAACAACAGATATCTCTTTTGAGGAGGAATGGCTTGGTGCTGGTAGACTTCCCAGAAGGCAGTGGCCTCTTAGGTCAATGTCTTTCAAAGACTGTCAGTCCTCCCCTATGACTGTTAATGTGGCAGGGCATGCTTCCCAGATAGATGAAAGTGACTTGTAAATATCTTAAAGTAACAACTAATAAGCTAATATTTACTAATTATTTCATATGCTAAGCACTTTATAGCCGTGATTTTATGTAGCCCCACAAAAACCCTTTATTATCCTTGTGTTTTATAGATGTGGAATTAGAGGCACAAACATCTCAGTAATTTCTCCAAGGTCACACACCTCAGAATAAAGAAGCTAAGATTTGAATCTGAGGTGTCAGTACATTCCTAACTGCTATCCTGTTTTAAGCTTAAAATATATCAAGAAAACTTTTCAGATGATGACATTTTATAAATACAGTTTCATATCCCTTGTAATGATCTTGGAAGACCAAGGACTGACTTCAGATTTGCAATGTCCTAGTATGTTTTTAGAACCATGGGAACAAGTCTCCACTCTATGGCATCAGGATAAACCCCCATTCTACAAGTGACTATGGAATGGGACATGTTGAGATCTTTCATACAGCAATATAATGCTGATTTTTTCCTGTCCATCTTATTTTACCATTCAGTAAAAATTGTCATCCTTTGGTACTTCTTATCAAGATATTTTTGTATGCTACGAATTTTTTATAACATTTATATATAAAACATGTTCTATCCCAGTGGGAGAATATACTAAATAATTAAAATCTATTCAAATAGCCAATATTGTCTAACTTATGTAAATGGAGATGTTTCTTAGGTCTAGTTAGGTTTTTTTTCCCCAAACTAATTTAGGTACACATGTTACTTAAAGAAATGATGATCAGGAAAGAAATATATCTTATGTTACTCAAGTCTAAGCATTGTGCAGAAAAGACCAAATGCAAAAAAAGAAAAATTCCTGGGAGCAATACTCAGATACGGGTGGCAGGCATTATGCCAATCTGGCAGATGGACATACGGAAGCCCCTACTTGTTGGTATGAAATATTAATAGTGAGGGCAGGATTCCAAGCTGAGAACATAAAAACAAATTACTTTGGAGGTTAAGGGGATGTGCCATCACTAATCCATCGCTGAGCTGAATTAGCCTTCAGAAATAAAAATGGCTCCCAATAACATGTCTAACCTAATGCTAAACTTATTTTAACCAGGTGGAGTTTTGAGAGACTGTAAGAAGCTACTACAAATTTTATGAGCTCACGAAATGTGGAATCAGAAGTTTGATGCAGAAGATATATTGATCTGTGGATGCTAAAAATGAACAGAATGGGAATCTAGCCTTTCATGAACCTCAAAAGTAGAATCATGTAGTAATTTTACAGAGGCAAAAATATTATGTTGTACTTCCTTAATCCTAAACCAATAATCCTTCTCATCCTTAATGTTACAAAGAATTAGTGGTCAAGGTCATTCATAAAATATTATGCAATATGTAAGGAAAAGTAACCTGTATAAATGTCTCTTTAAATTACCACAAAGGGTCTTCCCAAGGTCTTCCTAGAAAGAAAAGCAGAACAGATCAATTGTATAAGCAATTTTAGGGGTTAGTGAATTCTCTTTCACCTCTCTGGACCTCAATTTTCTCAAGGGTATGTGGCCTGCTTCATGTTGGCAAAGCTAAGAAAACTCATTGAGGAGAATTCTGCAAATATAACATTCTCTTTCAAGACCTATACTAATGCTTTGAACTGGGACTCAGCACCTATGAAATTTCTACCTTGTTTCTTAACCTTGGTCCTGTCATTTAAACTCTCTGGGTCATATCTGTAAGTCTGGTAGAAAAAATACAAGTCCTAACCATGCTTCACAGGAATTCTGGAAAGAGAGATTAAAAAAAACAAGGGAGAGATGGAAAAATAGGGTCAAAGAAGCAACATATATATGGTAATAATTGTTTTAAAATGAATTATATGTGAGAAGGAGGATATAGAAGAAAAAAAGTAATACATATGTTTTAAGTTTTGAAAGAAAGTCATTTTGAATGTTGCTATTAGAGAATGAATATCCAATGAAAATTTTATTCTAGATAAATTTTCAAGGATCTAATAGGAATAGCTGTGGTTTTAATTGGGAAAGTGTATTTCTTAAATAATCCCACAATAAATCATTCCTATAAACACCAGGCACAAGAGAATGTTAAGGAGAAGAAAGAACTAGGAATTAATGTTTTTTCTAGGTTGACAGATGGTTAGATTCAGACACCGTCTATAACCATAAGGAGACAATGCCATGGAGTCACCTCTTAATATCTAAAAGGATCTTATTTGCAGAACTCTAATTATATGCTTTCATCCAACAGTCAACATGCTGGGTTAGTTTTTCCAGTTTGCACTTTATAAACTTTGAACTCGGTTTTCATTGCTTTTTTCAAAGAATAGTAGGTAAACAGCCATATCTGTAAATTCAAGAACATAACACCAGAAGTTATTGAATCTTTGAAAAGCTGTTCTTTATCTGATAGACTTATACCATTTCATCCTAGATTTACTATTAGCTAGAAAAAGCAAAATTGCCTTGTGTTCTTAGCTATGCAAATAAAAGCACCACTGAGAAGGGTGCATGTGTGTATGTGTGCAAATTTCCACATTGTGTTAATCAAGAAATAGAGTACAGGACAAAATAATTCAAATGTAAATGCCTGCATACCTGGAACTGTTGTCAATTGCTGCTTACTAAATGGCACCATTTGTGTGTCTAGCACTTTCATGTAAGTCATTGTATGATTGTATGCTGAAACCCACCCACAAAGGAGTTGGTATTAACTGAGTTCTCAGATGAAGAAAGCAAGTTCCCTCTGATAAGATGTGGCAGAGATCAAACTCAAACCCTCGGCAGTTGTCCCTGCCTGGGAGGTGCTTATCACTGCACATTTTAACTCAGTGAATATGCCATCTTTCATTTAGTGGCAATCGCTTAAATTACAAGTGTCGAAAATAGTTACCCTATGAAAAGTGACCTTGTGTTTCTGAGTCAGATAAGTGACAGCTTGAAGGAAGACCAAAACTCTACCCTTATCTTCAAATGTTAGCGATGGCAGTAGAATCTCCACAAGGGCAAGCATTCTTCGCTGCTGCCACAGTCCCACCAGGCTATATAGCACAAGTATAGATACCTAACTTGAAGGTGGATTCTAGAAGAGATGACGTTGTGCTAGAACATTTAAATCAGACTTTGCGAAGGGCCCATGAATAGCAACACAGGCAAGACAAAGAAAGTAACACAGATGTTGAAGAGCCAGTTTGCAAACTCCCATTGCGTTTGGGATTGCCCAGCAAGTTGCTTCTGTTTGGCGGAGGCCACCCTTCCCCAACCACCTAGCAACACCCTCAGCTTCTTTAAAGCCCAGCTCAAGTGAGCAGGGCTTAGAGACAAATAAGTTTGCCTCCATGTTCTAACAGCTGAGCTGAGGACCACCCTCTTTTTCCTGGGTGGCTAACACCAGAAGTATCCACTCCTTTATCCTTAGCCTTCACTGCAGCAGCCTGGACTCATCCTCAGGCCTCTGCTCAGCCAGTTCAGAACACTACACAGGACATGCCATCTCCATATAAGAGAGACATACCATGATCATACAGCAGCATATGTATATATAGAAGGAATTGTCTCTTACACTGTCAAAACCATATCCTTACAACTAAAGCCTGTCTCAATTACCTAACTTTAATTTTCTATGAACAATATTTTAATAAAGTTTTCCATACTATAAATCAGTGATAAATTTTAATTAAAAATTTGATTAAAATTTTGTATATTGCAAGGCAAAGGTAAAGTTTTCATTTTTACCAAAAAATAAAAAATTGTTTTGGGGCCAGCCCAGTGGCATATTGGTTAAGTTCGCATGCTCCACTTCAGTGGCCCCGGCTTCGCCAGTTTGGATCCCTGGCACAGACCTAGCACAGCTCATTGGTGGTGGCATCCCACATAAAATACAGGAAGATTGGCACAGGTTTTAGCTCAGGGCCAATCTTCCTCACACATCCACACAAAAAAATTGTTTTAAAGAAAATGAGATGCTGATTCTTTTCAGGAACAATGACAACTACTACTGTTACTTCGCAGCAAAAGCAGCAGCCATAGCAAAAATATAAACAAATAAAAATAAAGTAACTCAAAGTAAAAAGAAAAGGGAAACATACACATTATACATCATGGGTTTTCAATATGAATTCAATGAGCAATTATGGTCTTTCAAGAACATAAACAAAAATTAAAGATCTGAAAGAAATCTCCTACAGAGAATTTTTTTTTTTTTTTTGAGAAAGATTAGCCCTAAGCTAACATCTGCCACCAATCCTCCTCTTTTTGCTGAGGAAGACTGGCCCTGAGCTCACATCCATGCCCACCTTCCTCTGCTTTATATGTGGGACGCCTACCACAGCATGGCTTGACAAGTGGTGCCATGTCCACACCCAGGATCCAAATGGGTGAACCCTGGGCCCTGGAACATGCAAACTTAACCACTGTGCCACTGGGCCGGCCCCATGAGCAAACTGTTTGATGATGTAAAATCCAATAGTCAGTGAAAACAATATTTCCAGATTGTAAAAAAAAAAAGTTATTCTAATTCTATATTTTAGGTATGAAGCTGGCTTTCTACCCTGGTGCTGTATAGGAATCGTTCCATTTTAACAACAGACGCCCTTCTAAAGACTAAAATACTGAAAAAATGGCCTTGCACTTTGTTATTTCAAGAGGGGTGAATCATGGCATGAGCCACTGCCTGAAGAGTCACCTTTTAAAGAGTCTTACTACAACCCCTTTAATCTTCTGTAACTCTGCATTATTTTTAAATCACAAGTATTTGTGGAAATAAAATTTTTTCTATTTTGAACAAACAGCTCATGAAAGTGCATTAATTTTATCTGTTTTTTCTTCAGTTTCAATATTGGAAGTATAATATAGACATTACAACTACATGTTCCAAAACTATCTAATTCTGTTTCATAGTTGACCAGCTTCACTAGTTCAAAGGCGTAGCACTTTTAACCGTGAATACCTCAGGCGTCCTTTTACACACCAAGGGTAAGGGTCAGAGCTGGGGCACAGCACATTCCCTTCTTTCTCTCTGTCCTCTTTTTAATCCTGGTTGCTGGCCATCCAGCCACATGCTGATTCCCAGCTGTCTCCAGCCTAGCGAAGTAGGCCCTTCCCTTTGGGCCTAAGGCCTCTCATCACCGCTGAATTCCCCTTAATGCCCAAATGGTGTGCTGCTTCTCTTCCTGTTCTGATGTTGTGGTTAGAAGTTAGCTACTTACAGAGAGGTGAAAAGAGCTTTTCAGCACAGGCATCTCAAAGACCAGGGCCTTACATTCACAAGAAACTTTGAAATGGCAGAGAAATTCTTCAGAAATGTAAATTTCCAATCATAGAGAAAAACTGGGTTCCCCGATTCATAAATTTTGTAGCAATGCAATTTGACGTTCTCTTTATTGGCTTTTGGGAACATGGTGTTCTAGCTGGTTGCCACACAAGAATTATTCTTATCGTTGGCATCCTCACTATTTTTTGGAGTTTACCCCCAAAGAGAATCAACTTCATCACAGACTAACATATGGGTCAAATTTATATGTTAGAAAATAAATATTTTAGAAAGCTATAGCTAACGCCTACAATGGCTATCAGTTTCTAAAGATGAGAACAAGTTCTATCCTGTTTTATTAACTAATAAATTTCTGTGATTCAACTCTACATTGTAAATTGTGTTCACATAATTCAAAACTGCATCTATCAGATGTCATTTGTGACAACCATGCTTCAAGCATCACCCACACCCTCTATCTGCCCACTGTTCACAGGGACATAACCATAGTCAATGCAGACACATTTTAGGAGGCTACCCTGCCCCATCAATATAGACATCATCATCATTTCATTGATCCCACTTGTTTTCCTGTCTCATTCTATGATCATATCTGAAGCTTCAATTTTAGGGTAGTTACAACAAATGGCAATGACTCAAAAGAACCCACTGGCAACTTGGAAATAATATAATATTGTTATGGGTATCTTCGTTGCAAAGTGTGAAGTCATAGAAATGGTAAACTAAGAGAGACATTAGCTTTTGTTTTTCATATCCTTGCTTTTAAACATTCTAAAATACAATAGTTTTGTAAACAATAATATTGGTACTAGGATTTATAGTAAATATCGAGAGTATTTTATGCAGTTTCTGGCATAATTCAGCACTTTCATTCCTAATTCTGCTATTACTGATCACAGTTGACTTTCACATTGATTTTTCTCCAAGTGATTCATAAACACTCTTTGATATCGAGCTCTTTACATGTGGTCATGTAATTGAGTTCTTTATAAATTGACTATTACTCTGGAGTCCAGTTCCTTAAATTCTCTGACTCAGATTCCTCATTGGTTAGTTGAGGAGGCTAAATTTAATGACTTCTAAAACACTGTGGTTCTGACTTTTAAACCATTTGATGTCAAAAGACGTTTATGCCTTCCCCACCTGCAAATCATCTATTTATTCTTTTAGACTGGCACACTTTTTTAAGAAAAGAATTTATTTTGCATTTTAATTTTGTATCAGAACTTCATGTGCTTTCTTTTGATTCTCTTGCTTCTTCCTTCAGTGGATCAAAGCAGAAAGAAAAAATTCAGGGTTAGGTATGAATTCCCCAAAAATACATATCTGCAAGACTATTTTTATCCTCATTTATAAATTTCAAACCATAACAACATTTGCTTCTTTTACTTATTTATTTTAGGCTATGTACAGACTGAAATTTATCTAAAGTAATTCAGAAGAGCTCACAACATCTATAGGACTATTTCTTTAACAGAGCTTTAAAGTTATAAGAATCTCAAGGCAAATTTCATTTTTAAAAAAATACTGAATTTAAGTGGGACACATAAAAAGTGGGACACAAAAACGTCTACTCAAATTTGAGTAGGATTTTTAAAAAGATGTATTTTATTTCTAATCACACCTGTACCTTGCAATCTATGATCGGTTTGCTCTCTAATTAATGTAATTTGATATGGCTCTTTGTCAGGTTTTTGGTTTTGAACTGAAAACATACAGTAGCACCATAGCCCATAATATGTGTAATACCCAGGGCTTTATGCTGCAGTGGATAATTGCAACTTTAGGGAGAAAATGGATTCTTCTGATTGTCACTTGAATTGGGGTTCACTATAGTTCTGGAGGAAATGGGGAGAGAGGGAGAAGGAAGGACACAGTTAAAGTCCTTTCAGAAATGCCGCAGAGGGTAGCAAGTGACTCAGATCAAAAGCACTGCCATGTTGGTAGAGAGATGGGAAAACCAACTGGAAAGAGCAAAACTCAGCTCCCACACTCTGAGGAGAAAAAACAGTTCCCGCTCAGCTGCTGTGGAGCAGAGAACTCATAGGTGGCACACACACTAAGGGTGTCCCTGTGATCAGTGTCCCCAGCACAGCCCTCACATGGTCATAGGCACGTATAAGGATGAATAACTTAATTTTGAATCTTCTTTATATTAATTTCCAAGATTATTCTGTAGCATATGATGGGGAAAACACTTTTTTTTAAGTATGATGTTTTGGTGAGGAATATTGGCCCTGAGCTGACATCTATTGCCAATCTTCCTTTTTTCTTTTCGCCCCAAAGCCCCAGTACCTAGTTGTATATCCTAGTTGTAAGTCATTCTAGTTCTTTTGTGTGGGATGCCACCTCAGCATGGCTTGAGGAGTGGTGTGTAGTCTACACCCAGGATCCAAACCAGCGAACCCCAGCTGCTAAAGTGGAGCATTCGGACTTACCTGCTGCACCATCAGGCCAGCCCCCAAAACACTTATTTTTAAAGGCCCGTCATGTAAACTTCCAAAAATGACATCCACATCAACCTAGGTAAATAACCTCAAATTGCAATAATTTTAAAAGGCCTTGTGCATGTTATTTTTTACCAATAAGAGTTAAATATCTTGTCAATTTACCACAGAAACAGATCCCACAGTTAAAGCAATAAGCCACATTCAAGAAAACTTTCCAAATGTAAAACTGTTTTGCCAGGAACTTAATATGCCTTTTGTCATTTTTAATAACTTATTAAACAATTTGAATATCAAAACCCCCACCTGTTTTATGTAACAGTTTGTTATTTAGGAAGAGATTTTGGAAATTCTAATTTTATTTATTAACTTATATTCAATATTTGCTTAATGCTTAAGTTAGATTTGAAAATGTCCTTCGTATTTCCACCAGTACTCATTCTATACCCTCTCTAGTCTCTCGATATCTCTTGGGTAGGTAGCTGAGATATGTCTCGTTATATTAAGAAAAGGAAGGAAATGGAAAGTTCTTCAATACGGTCTCTCTGCAGAAAAAAGTGCCAACTAAAGCAATACATGTAATTCTTTCTTCACATATATAGGTCTTATCAAAATCATTGAGGATTTAAAATCATCTTCACAAAATGATGTAAAGTTTGAAGGTTGAACTCTAATTCCATGTGTACGAACTTTTAAATAGTTGCTTCCCATGTATGAAGAGAATTTTGCTCAAGACATCTCTGTGCGCAGTGCTGCTTCTTATTTTTAAGCACATTAGAAAAAAATACCATATTCTTTAGATTAGATGGACTATTCAAAGAAAGTAGTTTTACTAAAATAATTACATACCCACACACAGACATACTATCCCCACTCTAGTTTGGGAACCTGAAATCAAAACAACAAATTAATCCACAAAACTTTTCACTAAAACTTACTATGGACCTGAGGAGATGTTGCGACATGTCAGTAAGGGCAAGGGCTATACCTGCCTAATTCGTCTATACCTCGGTCAGTGTCTGGTACGTAGAAAGCTCTAATAGCCAGTCTGATGAGTGGATGAATTAATCACTTTAACTTGACCTAATTGTCTGTAATAGCTTGCTCTCCTTCGTTATGATTGCAATTATATAAAGGACATTTTATTCATTATCTGAGCTTGTTTGAATACACATCTAGGTTAACAACAGAAATTTAAATTTTAATCATTGCTCCTTCAGTTTGGAGCACAGGGAGATAAAGGATCACAGTGTAAGGTTCTGCTACATGTTCGTCTTTCCCTGTATTGTGAATTCAGCAACTATTGTTTAAAGAGAACCCACAGTGTATGAAGTTGTGTGCTAGGCAGTGAGAAACAAATATTGTAAAATATTTCAGGAGCCGGCCCCATGGCTGAGTGGTTAAGTTTGCGCACTCCTCTTCTGTGGCCCAGGGTTCACTGGTTCAGATCCTGGACGCAGACCTACCCACTGCTCATTAAGCCATGCTGTGGTGGCATACCATATAGAAGAGCTAAAATGACTTGCAGCTAGGATGTACAACTATGTGCTGGGGCTTTGGGGAGGAAAAAAAAGAGGCAGATTGGCAACAGATGTTAGCACGGGGCCAATTTAAAAAGAAAAATATTTCAGGGCGCCAGCCCAGTGGCACAGCATTTAAGTTCCCACATTCTGCTTCTAGGCGGCCCAGGGTTCGCCGGTTCGGATTCCGGGTGTGGACATGGCACCACTTGGCAAAAGTCATGCTGTGGTAGGCGTCCCATGTATAAAATAGAGGAAGATGGGCATGGATGTTAGCTCAGGGCCCATCTTCCTCAGCAAAAAGAGGAGGATTGGCAGTAGTTAGCTCAGGGCTCATCTTCCTCAAAAAATAAATAAATAAAATATTTCAGATATGTTTTGTTGCCTCCAGAAACTTTCAGGCTAGAGTCACATGATTTTTATCTTTGACTATAACAAACTATTTTATTATTTCTAATTATTTAATTATCTTCCTGTAAGAGATTAAGCATTCCTTGCCACATTGATGTTGATCTTAACCACACAATGTGTCTTGGGCTAATGAAATGTGAGTGTAAGGAACATACATCACGTTTGAATTAAAGTTTTAAGAGCCATTATGCGTTACAGTCATTGCATTTTCTCTCTGCCATAAGAATAATGTGTCCCAAATAGTGGCAGCCTTTTTAGCCTGGATCCTGGAATAAAGAAGGATCTAAGAGCAGAATCACAGATAATCCATAGCTGCCTTAGTCTACATTTAACAGTAGCATAAAATAATCCATTTCTGGAGTAGGCTACTGAGATTTGGGAAGTTGCATTTTCCATAGTGTTTCCGAAGGTGACTAATATATGACAAATTCAACAATATTTTCCAGGCAATTTTAACATCAGAAAGGTATTCTCACCAAGTGCTTCTCTGCCTTAAAAAATTGTAGCAATTTTTACCAATTTGATTGAAAAATAAAAACTAGATTTGTCTGATGCCATACTTTTTCTGCTGTACCATGTTATCTTTTTTAGTGCAATATTAATGGTAATTGGCCATATAGGAGTATGCGGTAACATCTAACTCTCTCTTTGACTTTATTACACTTTCCCATTTAATCTTCCCAATAATTATACAAAGTAAGCACAGTTATTACCGTCTCCATTTTATTTCTTCTCCAGGTTAAAAAGGTCAAATAGCTTGCCCAAAATTACATGGCCATCTTCACCCTACCCACTGTCACTTCTCATTCTTGTTTCTTCATCTGTTTTTCACACAGAAAAGTCTGTAAACATACTGTGATGCAAAGAGAAGGGTCCTGAAGATAGAAAACCTGTGATTCAACCCCCGTTACCAGCTATGTGACTTTAAGAACATCACTTAACTTACTTATCCCTCAAGTGCCTGATCCATAAAAAGTTTGATGCAGGCTCAAAACAGGAAATATACACGAAAGGTCTTTATAAATTCGTGGGTACAAAGATGTATGCTACTACATTATATAGAAAGAGTGATCTTCCCTGTTTTGTTATTAACTTTATAGGTTAACAGTGATTATACTCAAACTTCTTTTATAGTTTTATGATTTCTCTCTGTGAATTCACTCTTTACTGCCAACCTTTATTCCCACTCTGCACATCTTCACTTCCCAATCACCAACAATCAAAAGAAAGAAAATAGCAACTGAGGAGCCAGCCCAGTAGTGCAGCGGCTAAATTCTCACATTCCACTTTGTGGGTCCGGGGTTCTCCGATTTGGATCCTAGTGTGGACATGGCACCGCTTGGCAAGCCATGCTGTGACAGGCATTCCACATATAAAGCAGAGGAAGACGGGCATGGATGTTAGCTCAGGGCCAGTCTTCCTCAGCAAAAAGAGGAGGATTGGCAGCAGATGCTAGCTTAGGGTTAATTTTCCTCAAAAAAAAAAAAAAATAGCAGCTGAGACAGAGAAATAGACTATCAGAAATTTAATGTGACGTATCCAGCATTATTTATAATAATCACTATCAAAGGGAAAGAGATCACCTGTGGTAACCAGGCTCCGAAATCTAGGAATTTAACCCTTCCCTCTAAATCACATAACTTTTATACTTCAGCTATATTTTGCAAAGACTAGATGAAGCTTGTTTTTTAATGAACTGCAGCAGGTTGCATTTTCCAAAGACAGCTGCACCAATATCTCCTCTGCCTCCCACCTCTTGACACGGTTTCATCAAGAAGGGGAGGCTATTTCTCTACTCCCTTGAATATGGGTGTCCCCTCTGGCCTCTTTGCCCAACAGAATATGAAAAAAGTGATGCTATACTGATTCTGGGCTTAGCCATTGGTTGCCCTGGCAGCTTCCACTTTCTACCTCTTATAAAGCTCACAACTGAACACTTGTTCTTGGGATGCTTTCTCAAGAAACCAAGGTACTATCCTCTGAGAAGCTCAAGCCACTTTGAGAAAGCATATGTAAACATTCCAGTTTATAGCTCTACTTAAACTCCCGACCATCAACCAGCGTCAACTGCCAGCCGTGTAAAGTATGCCATCTTGGATATCCCATCCAGTCCAGCCTTCAGATGACTGCAGCCACAACCATGATGGAACCCCAGCTAGAACCAACAGCTCAGAACTTAACCTACAGAACCATGCAAAATAATAATAAATTGTCACTTTAAGCTGTTAATTATTGGGGTGGTTTGTTATGCAGCAATGGATAACCGGAACATCAACCAATCTGCTGCATTGCTTGTTCTTTGCTTCTTTCTGTGAATCCATTAACACAATTTACTAAAAACAACGTGATTTCCAAACAAAAACCTTTAGTGATTTCATCATATTGATGCTATGTGCTTTTAAAATTCTTTTAACTTATTTTAAAATGAAGATATTATTTCACATGTTTTAAAGCCTACTGTGAAAACTAATTTTTTGGAAAAGATGGAATTTGCACGGAAACACGAAAAAAATCATTGCATTTTTATTCCGTTATTTGCATGGGGATTTGGGGATCTAATTTGAATTTATTTTCAAAATAATGAATTTTGAAGACGGTAAGATAGGTTTTCAAGTATCAGTTTTCTTACATTTTAAATAAGGTATCATGTCAGATAAATTGCAGCCAGGTGTTTGCAACTGATCTCCTCTTTTGTTGAGGATCACTTTTTTTCCCAAATGAAAAATATCTTTCTTCTTTTTCATAATTATAAAAGTAATACACACTCATTATTGAGAATTCCCGCATAGACTGTGAGCAAAGTAGAGGTAAGAGTCCTCTGAATATTTATATCCCAAAGATAGTGCTAGGTAACCAAGTGTCTTTGGCAAGTTACTGCATCTCTCTATGATTCAGTTTTATCTATAAAATCGAGATAATAATAATAATTCATAGGCTTCCTGTGGGATTATATAAGATGGTACACATAAAGCATTTAGAACAGAGCCTGGAATATTATAAGTATTTAATGTGTTAGTCTTAATTAGTAACAGTTTGATGTATAAGTATGTTTCCTTCCAGATTTTATTGTAAGCAGGCATAATTATATGTGTACTTTTTAAGCAAAAATTTATAGAATCATAAATGCTCAGTTTTCAAGCTGATTTCTGAACTCTTCACTATATCGTGTGGACATGGTTTTATAACAATACTTAGAAGTATGCCTCATTTATTTTTACAACCACATTGTATTCTACTTTATTAACAACATAATACATGTGAAAAATACTGGATTCTATTTGATTTTTTCTTTTTACAGTTTGAGTTAACATATAAAACACTGCAATGAACATGTTTATTTTGAAAATTATCTTCCCCGTAGGATCTTATAAACAAGAAAACTGGAAAAATAATTGTCCTAAAATGTATGGAAATTTTTACTCAAGTAGATCAGAATATTTTTTGATCATATGGCAAGTGCTTTATTAATTCTAAATCTTTATCGACACCATGAAGCTGCCAATTTACATGCATATAATCAATACTGATGAAACCAATACATAAAAACTATAAGAACTAGAAAAATCTAAAACCTAAAATTCCCATAATATTATCAGGATTAGGCCTCCTAAATAATCAAGTTTAGTTCAAAACTCTGGGTGCCCTATGTTCATTGCGGCATTATACACAATAGCCAAGACTTGGAAGCAACCTAGGTGCCCATCAAGGGATGAATGGATAAAGAGGATGTGGTATTTATACACGATGGACTACTACTCAGCCATAAGAAATGATGAAATCCGGCCATTTGTGACAACATGGATGGACCTTGAGGGTATTACGCTGAGTGAAATAAGTCAGAGGGAGAAAGTCAAATACCATATGATCTCACTCATAAATAGAAGATAAAAACGACAAAAAAAAAAAAACACATAGCACTGGAGACTGGACTAGTGGTTACCATTGGGGAAGGGGACAGGGGGAGGGAAAAGTAAGTTCACTAGCCCTCACCCTCCAACTAAATTGCCGCCCCTGAGCTCCTCTCGTTTGGTAATTCTGGAGCCCCCACTGACTGCTACCTGTTTTAGTAGCTTTTGTACAATAAATCTTTTATATGGTTATCATGTGGATACACATATAAAATGTTTTACCAGAAGCTTTTGAGTTCTCATATCATATGAAATCTTCTCTTTCTAGAAGTCTTACAGACAAAGATACATAAATAAAAGATATCCCCTGTGGTAGGATAATTAATGGCCCCAGAAAGAAGTCCACGCCCTAACCCCCAGAACCTGTGAATATATTACTTTATGTGGCAGACAGGACTCTGCAGATGTGATTAAGTTAAGGATCTTGAGATGGGGAGATTCTTCTGGATTTTCCACGTGGGCCCAATGTCATCACAAGGGTCCTTATAACATGGAGGTAGGAGGGTCACAGTCAGGGAAGGTGATGTGAGCCCAGAAGCAGAGGCAAGGAAGAAGATGTGATGACAGAACCAGGGGTCATAGCCAGAGAGAAATTTGGAGATGTTACATTGCTTGCTTGAAAATGGACAAAGGGGCCATGAACCAAGAAATGCAGTTGACCTCTAGAAGCAGTAAAAGGCAAAGTAATGGATTCATCCATAGAACCTCCAGAATGCAGCCCTGCCAACACTTTTTGTATTTCTGACCTCCAGAATTTTTAAGGTAATAAATTTATGTTGTTTTAACCTACTAAGTTTGTGGTAATTTATTATAGCAGCAATAGGAAACTAATACACTCCCAGTGAGGTATGACATGATAAAGAATTCCATAGCTCATTTCTTCGTAATAAAGCAGCCAAATACGTAAAGTGTGACTAACTAGAAGAGTGTAGCTAGCTAGAAACATTTGTTATACAAATATTCACAATGTGTTAAGTTCTGATGAGAACACAAATGTGATTCTATTTTCTATCTCTTTGTAAGGCTCACCTCACTCCTTTCCCTCAGCGCACCTCAATAAGCTTTCATCCCAGCTGTACTCTCCAAAATGGTGCAAAGAGTGCAGAGTAAACTACACCTTCCTTTTATTGCTTTCTGCAACAATGATTTTGAACTCTCTCTATAGCTGTGCCAAGGATGAAGTGACTTGTTTCTTGCAGCTAAGATCCCTAAGTCACTGATAACCCCAAATTCCCTAAACATCATAAAGAAGTACATGTGGAGAATGTAGGCAAATGCAACCAACGTGGTTACTTCAGCTCTGACTCCCATATGAATCATAGTCATGTAGTTTGTGGTAGGACCAACCATGGGAAGTTGATTTATTCATTAAACTTGAATTAAATTCTTTGTGCACAGAGGGGTTATGTGGTTTTAATAAACATATATAAACAAAAGGAGTGGAATAACTTCATCTTATACACAAATTGGGAAGTTAACATACACAATGCAATAGAATCCTATGAAATAGACTGTCAATGTACAATGGTATAATAAAGTGCAGAATTCTTTTCAAAGTGCCAAGGAGATCCAGATAAAAGGGTAATTAGAGTCCTTTGGAAATGTCTAACACATTGCCCTTTACTCCTTAAATTCCTGCAAAAAGAAAAGAAAAGCAATGGTTTTTAACTGTTTTCTAAACGAAGACAACGTGCTTCTTTCCCGTTCCTAGGTCCAGGTAACTATGAGAATGAGATGTCAAACATGGCCAATTAGTCAGGCTTTTCATTTTACATCTCTTTTTGTCACTGTCTTGTTGAGGAGATTTGCGTTTAAAAGGTTAATTACTCTTTGTCATACATTTCCATTGGTTAAAGTGCTCATAACAACTCCTAGAAGAATCATGAAATGTAAAATTCCCATTCTGTATCAAGAATTTAGTAATTTAGAAACCCAAATTGTAAAGATGGTAGTGAATAAAGAAAAATACACAAGAGAATTGGATTGCAAATCTTCCATTTTGAGACTTAAAGGTGATTTTTATGCTTTATATATTGACATTAGAAATCTTTTCGATGCTGGAAATTACTCCAAATGTTAAAAATGCCACATGGGTTTAGACTATTGCATGAATAAGCAAGTAAATTAAATATATCAGGGATACTATACAAAATGATATAATAACCCAGTTATTTGACCTGAGAAATGTGAGGATGTATTCAAACTTCCAATCTTTTTTAAATTTATAATAATTAGATTCATTAAACACTTCTTAAAATCCTTTGTAATTTCATTCTATACAACTTCTTGAAGTAACAAATTTCTTAAATATACTATCAATTATGAATAAAACTATGCTTCGTTTTGGTTTTAATTTTTAGAATTCCTCTTTGTAACATCAAGAGGAGCTATCTTGTTCTAATTGTTAGGCCCTTTGACGTGACCCAATAAACAGCATTTCTTTTCCTACCACACACCAAACTTTAAACTAGTGGGAAAAGAAGGCAAAAGAATATGATTTCTGAAGCAAAACAACACTTTCATTACTCAAAGCTAGGATGAAGCTGACGTCTTTTACAATTGCATTTATATTTTTGGGATGTTTAGAGTTGCTCATACTAAACCCCAGAAAAAAATAGCCTTATCCACCCATTTAGAGACATGCAGAAGAGAAAATGTGCTCTCTTTGGTCAGGCTTATTCTTAAGAGATATAAAGAAGGAGCTGAATCAAGAATTCCCAATATACCAACCAATTTTACCAGTCAGAGTAAATCATGCTACCTTCCCAAGCGCGAGGGGATCAAAGCAATGGAGAGGAGTCAGGACTGTTATACTAACCTAACTTACTGGGTATGGAAAGAAACACCTGGAAAGGGAAAGAAAGAGCATCCCCCTCGCAAACTGTGCCCTCAGATTGTTGCCAACAGAACTTCTCTGCAGTCTTACTCTTTTTTTTAAAATAAACTTTGAAAATATTTCTGAAATCTTTCATTCTCCAAATAAAGGGCATATTTATAAAATATACTTCCTCAGAAAAAACTGTTGCTCATTTTAGTTGCTCAGCTGAGAACCTTGTCTATCACTTACGTATTTCCTGATATCTAGTTAAGAAGGGTAACTCTTCACATTATCCTGGGAAAGAATTAACCGTATATTTTTTTCCAGACCTTTTGTTTCTAACTAGTTTCCAATACCCTTCCTGAGGATGCTCAGAAATGCTGTTGCTCTTCTCAACAGTAGCATGTTGAGCCCATGTCTGCAGGGAACAATGAAAGTGCTCACTATAGCTCTTTAATGAATCATAATTGCGGGTTGAGACCCATTCATCATCTTGCAAATATCATCCAGATTAATTCTTCCTAAAATGCCTTGCCTTAAACCCACACTGAAACTTCTGCCATTTCACATGGTTAACATATAACTCAGTCTCCATTCAGTGTATTCCCCACAGATCAAACTGCTACTATATGCACAAGCTGCCTGTAATTTTACTGTTCTATAGCCTGAACTTTTGTAAAAATGTCAGATAAGACAAATTCCAGAAGAGGTTTTTGCTGTGTGTTAATTTCCTATAGCTACACGATAAAATACCACAAATAGCTGCTTAAAACAATGCCCATTTATTAGCTCACAGTTCTGAAGGTCAGAAGTCTGGGCATGGTGGGACTGGCTTCTCTGCTCAGGTTCTTACCAGGCTAAAATCAAGCTACCATCCCAGGGCTGCAATTCTCATCTGGGCTCATGTCCTGTTCAAGCACACAGGTTGATGGCAAATTTCATTTCCTGTGGTTGTAGGACTGTGTTCCCATTTTCCCACTAGTTGTCAGCAGTCAGTTCAACACCACATTCCGCTTCTAGGGGCTTCCCCTCTCTGCAGTTCAAACATGCGTGTTTGCTTTCTTCAAGGCCAGCAGTGAAAGCAGACTTCCACTCCTGTGACTAGCCAGAGAAAAATCTCTGCTTTTAAAGGTCCCAAGTGACCATGTTAGGCTCACCTGGATAATCTCCCTTTCTTAAAGTCAACTGTGCCATATAACATAAACTAATTGTGAGTCAAATCCATCACTTCATTGTCTCTAGAATTATGTAGGGTGGGTAAACCAGAGGCAGATGATTTTGAAGACCGTCTTAGAATTTTGCCTAGCAAACACTGTTAATGAATCCTAGGCATAGAAATGCCTGATTGCTCCTATCCTTTTTTCTTTCTTAGTTTTGAGTCAGCTTATCTTTGCAAAACACTGTCCAAATCAGACTGTTCATCAATTTTTAAAGCCTTCTAAAATCTCTAATAAAAATCAGTTAGGAATTTTTTAAAAATCTAAATGAATTACTGAAATAAACAGGGTACTTATAACAAGACAGACCTGGGCAGGAGTCTGAATTCTGCTTTTTCGCTTTTTCGTGGCGAGTCAAACTGAGCCAGTGAGTAATGTAGTAATGGAGCCCTTTTATTCTGTTTCCTTCTGTAAAATGGAGACAATAATTCCTGCCCCTGGAACACTGTCAGTATTTAATGGGTGTGTTAAAATTCATATCACAAAGCTAGGTCCAGAGTGGCCAGCTAACAATTTCTCTCCTATTCCTTTGTTTTATCTCTCTTTTCTTTTCATTTTGGTTCTGTTTGCTTTTTATTTAAACTCAAAAATCTCCAATAGATGAAACAGGCAAGATTTTCACCTTACAGAAAAATGTCACCTTTCCACCAACACATTATTCTCCACAAGGTTTTAGTATCCTGCAATTTATTACCATTGCCAACAGCTCGCCTGGTATGGAAGCACTGCTCTAATCTGTTGATCCCTCTTAAATGCTTATCATGGGAATCACACTGATTATCAAAAAAATAAATTACATTCTTCAGGCACCAGCATCATACTTGAGTATTCTAAATATTGATCGTGGGAGATGATTTATTTATGTTGTTGTTGTACAATACACTTAATGCATTCTTGTTGTATAAGGTGGTTCTAGAACTCTTCCGTAACTAGTGGGATAGTTTTTAGCTGAGTTTCCTTTCTACACTGAATATACCTTCAGTGATCAAATTTGTTCCCCAGTTCATGTCCTCTGTTTTTTTAATCTTCCAATAACTTATCTAACTTAATTAATCACTCATAAATTTTTTTGTAAGTGCCCCTCAAATTATTTTTGGTTTAATTTTTTACACTTGACCTTCTATTCTTACTAGCTTCCCTGATTCTCTTTCAAAATTTCTTCATTTTGGAAAAAAGTTTTAATTTTTTGTTTATTTGTTTTCTTCATTCAAGTGTGCGGTTTTGCCACTTAGTCATCTGAGACTTGCGGTTGAGTTATTTTCTTAGAAATACATTGTGGTGGGTTTTTGTTGTTTTTTTGTTTTGTTTTTGAGGAGGAGGATTAGCCCTCAGCTAACTAACATCCATGCCCATCTTCCTCTATTTTGTATGGGATGTCTGCCACAGCATGGCTTGCCAAACGGTGCATAGCTCTGCCCCTGGGATCCGAACCAGTGAACCCCGGGCTGCCAAAGTGGAGAGTGCAAACTTAGCCATTAAACCACCAGGCCAGCCCCTACGCTGTGATATTTTTAAATGACTTAAAGGTTTCCCCTGGGATATTAATGAGGTTTTTTTTTTAATGTTTTCAGTCTTCTGTCAGTTTTTGCTATTTCTTTGTTTTATTTTCTATCATTAAGCACTCTCCTACTGACGGGTATTTTTAGTTCTCCTCACTTTCACGAAAATGTTGAATTTGATCATACTATTACCACTGCATAATTTGCTATTCTTCTGACCACTGCTCAGAACTATATCTGTTATATTTCATCCTCCTTGAAGTTCTAAAGGAATTTAATTTTGGAAAGTCATTTATCTTATCCAAATACCTGGCACCCATATTTTGTCCTGATTAAGATTTCCACCAATCTATGTGGGCACAAATGTAGTGCCATATTATTATTATTATCTGGTCCAATTTTTTTAGGTTCTTTTTATTTGTTTTACGTATCCAACTGATTGTCAGTATCCCAGTATTTTGCTACATCTTTATGTTTCAAATATGGAACGTCTGCTTACCAAGTTTCCACTTACTTTCCTTGTCTGGTAATATTTTTATCCTATATGTTTCAGCATCCAAATAGTTTTGGAACACTCAAATGGGGTAATTGGAGGAGAGTTAATGAAAGGACAATTTACAAAGGTGAAGGTAGGGTTTATGAGAAGCAACAAGAAATGGTGCAGTAACAGTGGAGAGCCATTAGAAGGGGCAAGCACAGGGAATGATAGTTATTGGAACCTTGAGACAGAACTATCTGCTGAGGGCTGACAGGAACTATGACATTTAGTGAAGGATGCACCCAACACTCTGCATCCCAGTAGGCCTGGAGTCTAGGGGAAAAATAGTTCATCGCTTTCTTCCCTCCCTCCAATCTCTTGCTGGAAATCCCCACTGGTTAAAATCCAACTGGAAGCCAGAGGATAAAGGATCCCTTTCAGCATCTTCTCTCCATTCTGAGCAGGAGAAGGATGGAGAGCGAGTCTGAAAGGGAAAACTGAAGAAGTTCAGCACAAGTATCAACACTTCTTACATTCTCATGTCAATGTCTTCCTAGAGAGGATTATTTTCCCTCCATCTAGGCTCTGAAATACCATTCACTATCTATATATTTTGCCAAGCATTCTATATCACCTTGCCTTCTGAAATGAGTTTGGAAATATTTATGCATTCTCCATTAAGATGCAACTTGATGTCACCTCTCTGGGACGCTTTCCAGAAAATGCACACAGAGACACTGAAATACTGATTGCTTCTCAGGTGCAGTTCTTAGAAGGAGAAACATTTTAAAGAATATCAATGAAATCAATTCAGGCTCTACTTGTCAATCATATTTTGGTACAGGGCCTTCTTATTATCTTTTTCCAGTGATCTGAGTAGATGGTAAAACGTTTGCTCCTTCCTTGTTCTTGTTAGCATTAATGCTGTATCATATTGCCTGCTTTCTTTGTCCCTAGCAATTTACAATGACAGTAAGGGCAAGAAATCTAGGAAATTAATTCCTTTCATCTTAAAAGTTTTAATCTCTTTCTTCTAAAATATAATACATGACAGATCAGCTTTGCTAGTGGTTTTATAATGTCTATCGAAATCTCACCAGTGTGTTCAATCTAAATTTTTTTTCAGTTCCTCTTTACCATTTGAGAGGTAATAAAAGTCTCCATTGCCATTAAAATGTCTCTCTCACCATAGTGCCTGAAATTTTCCTCTTCACAGAAACTTCTCTGATATAGGGCTTTATCTCCAGAAGTTTCCTATCAAATGGGTTTTGATTAGCTAAGAGAGGTAATACGTTCACCACTTCTCACATGTTCAGAGTCACTGATCAGCTTCAAAGTCATCAGGCAAGAAGAAGGAGTCATGGGTATTTAGATGAAGGTACCTGCTTAGAGAAGTTAAAGGTTTCACCTTCAGCTGATAGAATTAACCTATTTTTATGTCCAACATATTTCTAGTCATGGGTAAAACCAAATGAGCTTAGGGCTTATCTGCCAAAAATTTTCAGACATCAGAGCTGAGATTTATTTCCTTATCTGAAAGTTAAGCCCCATGCATCTCTGTTAACAAATGCTACTCAAGACCCTTGGATAAATATGTGGACTGGTAGATTTTCATAAGGGATAACACTCAGGAGAAGTTTAGAACTAGGGGCAAGTTCTGAGGAGGCAACTGTATAGTTAGAGGTCAATAGGAGCAGAAATACGGGATGTGGGTGCACAGTGAGATGCTTACGAGGGAAATGGGTATACTACAAGCACATTTTGTCTCCTCCCCTCAACTTAAAAAAATGTTAGGCTCTATCCTTTAGTCAATGACTTGTTTGCTATAAAACTCAAAATTATTCTTTGATACTTCCTTTATGATAATAACAGCTAGCACTTTTTTCAATATACAAGGCAATGGTTTAAGCTTTTTAAAGATATTGGCTCATTTAATCCTCACAATAATTCCATGAAGTGGGTAACATCATTATCCCTATTTTACAGATGAGGAAACTGAGTCTCAGAGCAGTTTAGTAACTTATTCCAAGATCAAACACAGGCAAGTGGCAGATCCCGGAATTAGCTCCTGATAATCTGATGCAGAGGCTTTATGCTTAATCACTATACTACACAGCCTCTGATGGACACAGAGAGTCCATCCTGCCCCTCAGATAAACGTAAGTTGCTATGTGTACAAATCAGATCATTCCCATCACACATCTTCCTCTGTGGTCTCAGCGTACAGCTGGACCATAGCAGACACTGCTCTGATATTTTGAAAAAGCATTAGGCTAGGTCATGAATCCTGGTATGGGTAAAACATAAAAGCAACAATAAATGTAGTCTGGGTGAATTTGAAATAAAACATCTTTCGCTCTTACTCTGTAGCTGTATTTGGAAAAATATATCCAGCAAAGATGAGCGATCGCAAAGCAATTCCTGCTATCAGGCATCAGCTGCAGGACCATGCCTCCGGCAGCCTTCAGAACAGGGGACATCTATAGTAGCCACATGCCCTAAAGCCTAGTGTCAAAGCCTGGGAGAAGGTGTGCCTCACTAGCACTGCCAATGGAAAGCTGTTGTCACTAGTATCCAGGACATCCTTTCTGCTCCATCAGCAATTCTGTAAAAATAGTCTAGGCATTTAAAAAATAAAAATGAAAATCCCGAGTTACAGTGGTCAAAGAGGATAGAAATTGTTGTGAGAAGAGGGAAGGGCTCAGTTACCTGGCGAGATACCTTCAATTTCACCTTTTTCTGCTTCTATCACTTTTTTGTCCCAGAGATGCCTACAGAGCTTAATTTTAACCCCATCAATGTCAATACTCTTCATAGAGGACTCTCAGAAGAATTCTAAGCCACTTTCAATGATTTGATTCTTGTTTTAAAACGTGCCTTTTTCTGAATTGGATGAAGTAGAGGGTGTCTAAGAATCTTGAAGATACGTGCTGAAGTTAAACCCTAGAAAAATGTAGAGCTCTATGTGACTGCGGTCACTTGTATCACCTGTAAATAAGTAGAAATAAAAGTCTCATTACGTGGTGTGAAGACCTTGGCTTGTTCAGACCGTCTAGATTGGAATCCTGACTGCAGCGTCAGGCTGTGTGACTCGGGAGAAGTCAAGTTCCTCTTCTATGAAATGGGGATGTTTCGTGTGTGTAGTTCATGAAGGTTTTTATGAGAATTATTTGGGATGAAGCATGTAAAGGAGTCAGCATAATAACTGAGTCATACTGCACATGGAAGTTGTTTAATATGTTTAATAAAAGTTAACTATTTGTCGGTGCTGTTGTTATCATCAAAATAAGAAATACCAGGCATGAGAGCAATAAAGTTGGTTGCCCTAGAAGGAGCCACACATCATGCTCATTTCACTCTAGAGTCACACATTCCTTCATTGCTCGTGCTTTTCCCTCAGCCTGAGATGCCTCCACTCCCAATTTCTACCTATCGCTATCATTTTACATCCAGCTTAAATGATGCTCTTCCCATGAAACCCTCCGCATCCCTGAGAGGAATGACTTGTTCCCTTCTCAGTCACACTCTCACGAGTGGATTCTTCTTTTGATAAAAGGTCCCTACAATTTCGGGTTCGGTACCTTGTATACCATAAGTACCCAATTCTTATTAAATTTTATTAATTTAAAATATATTTTACTCATTCTAAGATATGAATAGACTCACATTATTCATAACTTTTGTTCTTGCTCCAAAGTTGCAAACGTAGTGAGAACAAAAAAGATACAATTCCTTTCACCAATCGGCAATACACCATGAGCAGAGCACACCAGGCATATGGCCCTGGACAGCTGCAGTCAGCAATGACATCCATACAGTGATGGCTGGCCTTGGGAGTCTACTTGTGTTTGACCTTGACAATAGTGTGCACATAACATAGTGATGTGCAGATCTGCTCATAATCTGAGTCAGCCCAGTCGGTTCAGTGCTAATGCAATTTTACTAAACAAATGATCGTTTAGTGGGGTAGGCTGGCTTTTGATACATTTGAGGCTTGGTCATATAAGTATGTCTTGTGAAAAAAAAGTTGAACCAAATAACCAAATATTTACTTGGGTGTAAAAATCACAAATTATTAAAAATTGTCACATGCATGGCTCACACTTCCTGATTACAAGTGTCGACATGGTTTGCCTGGATGCTGAGTACAGCACTACAAGTCTGCCTTAGCTTGCTCTAACTCTCACATGTTCTAATACACTAAGTCAATCCAAAAAACTCCAAAATTAAACAGGAGCCAGGGCAGGTAATCATAATAGGACATCTTAAGAGGCAATCTGATTTATGAGTCAGACAAGGTATATGAGATTTTCTTTCTAATTTCAATCCCCAAATAATTTATCAGTGGTTTATCACATATAGAAAGACAGCTGAACTTGCTATTTTTCAATAGTCAAGTTTATAAGCATGAAGAGAACCTAATACTAGTCTATATATGTTAACAGAGAATGTGGAAATGGAAAGGAGTGAGAGTCAGTAAATAATTATACATTCACGTATGTCCACATTTTGAAATGAAAATGAACGAGAAAGACTCCTGGGGAAATATAGCTGAAAATATTTCCTTGCAGATGTCAGAGTTATCTCAAGAAATTTCCGATGCAGAATAGTAATGGATTATTGAATTGGGGCTATTATGTTCTGAAACTGATCTCTGTCAGATGGCGTGAACTGGACCTAGGATGTGAAACACTTTGCTGTATTTTAATATTTAACAATAACTTTTCAACTTAGAGCTAGCTTATAGGGAAATCATTGCTGCAAGATATGTGATCAAATGTGACAATGCTATTTTAGTTGGATTTCTGAGGGCTGAGACCACAACCAATACCAAGCAAAATACATTGAGTAAGTGACACTGGCCTTTGGCGTTCTCTTTTCTCTCCTGCCCTAGCCTTTCATTCCCTGTAGTTCCTCCCTCCCCAATAAACATCTAAGTGACCTATGATATTTACCTTCCTGCCTCTCAGAAGGATGTCTTTGAAACAGGGGGCGAGCATAACACAATTCACTGTTTCCCAATGACATTCCAGGGAGCTAGATGTTATCGCAAATTTCTCTAAAATAGGATTTTAGAGTCAAATTTGGGAAATGCATTAAACAAAGTAAATATACTTGTTTTTGCAGAATTTCTCAAAACCTCTAATAGACTAATGTGCACTGAGCATCTCCTAGGGAAGGAGATTTCCCAAATTGGATTAATTACAGAAAGCCCTTTCCAGTAACATCTATTAACATCTTACTCTTTGGGAAAAACTGATGTAGGAGAAAGAGTGAAAGGTGGAAAGGTCTGAGTTCAAACCCTGGTTCTACTGCTTATCTCTGAGAACTTCTCGAGATAAGGTTTTCTCATGAGAGACATGTGGTACATAGAAGACATCGAGAAAATGGTAACTATTATTTAATTACGTAGTAGCTAATAGTAGTAGTAAAGATATATACAGGGATCCGGGGAGCTGGGTAGAGCACCTTTATTCTTAGGAAGCTCAGAGCTGATAAGAAGGAGGGGGAGATGGAAAATGGTCATAAGGTAGTATAGGAACAAATGGATTAAAATGAAATGTGGGGTTGGGGCCGGCTCGGCAAGTACGTGGTGCCTTCCTGCCTGCCAGGTGGCAGAAGGGAATTCTGCCTAATCCAGGAGGGCTGCAGAAATGTGTAAGACTGAGAAAAAGAAGTAGGAAGAGTTTTATTTCTCAGGCCATTGCTTATAGAAGATGAAAATCTCTTAGAACGTACCTGACTTAAAAATCATGGAATTCAGGGTCTTGGTATAATGAAGGTATTGGAACCCAAGCGTTCTGCCTCGATCATGGAAAGGGGAAGAAGTGCCATCAAGATCAAGGGAAAGGAGAAATTGTGTATACTTAACTTTTAATCTGCATAGCAGGGATGATAAGGGTACCACCATTGTTAAGATTTTGTGAAGATGCAAAAGATATTAAGGCATGTAAAGCCGTTAGAACAGTGGCTGGCACCCAATAAATATTAATTGTTATTATCTATCTTCCTAAAATGTGTTTTCAAATACTGATCATGGTACTCCTAGAGCAAATCCAGAAATAAAAATTGTTTCACACATTTCTACTATATACCAAATTCCACTAACTATGGAGCTTGCCAAGAGAGACCAAGTTCTGCCATCATAAAAGTTATGTAATATATAATATACTTTTTAAAGGTAATAGGACAGTCCACAGGGACAGGGGAAATTAAGAAATAAGCCAAGAGCCTTGTCACTGCAAAGTTAAGACATATTTTAGACACTAGATGATAAAAAGATCTTCCACTGTCCAAATGGCTGTTTGAAGCACCTTCTCATCTGAAGACAAGGGAGTTGACCTGATGAGTTGATCTCTGATGCTTCTTAAAAGCTGAAGGACTCCATTTTGAACATTTGAAGGAAATTTAACCACCATTTCGAGTTGAGAAACTGATTTTTCCCAGCCCTGTTAATAACAGTAACACTCACTTATTACTCACTTTCTATACCCCAGGCTCCATGCCAAATACTTACATGGACTATCTAATTTCCCCTTCCCAACAATGCTATAAAGTGGTATAGTCTCTCTTCCTTTCTTATTTTACAGGTGAGGAATCTGAGTCTTGGGGAGATTAAATAACCTGCCCAAGGTCACTCAGTGGATAACAGCAGAGTCAGGTCTGTGCAGTTCCAGGGGCTAGACACATCCAAGAAATTTACTACTCACTGACACTCCCTCACCATTTTCTGAATATTTGAAATCACTTTGAATAAGTAATTATAAATAAATTACTCATGCTGTTGAGTCTCAGACACTGCTAATACTACCACATAGAACATAAACATGCCAACCAGGTTTGTGTAAATTAGGTTAGTTCTTCATTTTTCAAATGAAAGACATACATACAATCTGTCCTGGAAATTCTGAAAGGGTACTTTTAGTCCCATCAACCCTTTCAACTATCTAAATGTACTGATCATAACAATTTAATTATGTTGGTGATTGTTATATTAAATCCATATATGTTGGCGATTATTATGGTAAGGTTGTTTCTTTAGGCCTAATGTATTATTAGATGCAACTGCCAACTTTTTGCCAGCTCAATCCTTTTGCTATTGCTTCTGTGAAAGGGTTTTCTTTAGCTCACATGAATTCCTCCTGTTTGCTTTCACTGTACTTCTTTAGGCTTAAGCAGGTGGCTGGTGAAATAAGAGAAACCCGCAAATATTAGGATACTTGCTTCCCTCAAGCAGGCTAGTTTGACGCAATCCAGAAGGTCAAACAGACTATATGCGTTCATTGGAACTACCTATTCCATTTATCACTGTTGATATGATACTGTATGAGATACTGTCATATGATACTGTATCAAGTAGTTTTAAATGTGCCTTCTGTCTCTTCAATCAAATAGGTCCTATATCTTTTGAAATTACTTTCCTTCTCTAAAACATTACTAGTACTCAAAACAGCCCATGTGCTAAGGCTGTACACTAAAATACTTCTTTTGCAGATACTCTCGTGCTTAAAGCAATTCACTATATCCCCAACACCAAAAACCCAAGAACATAGAAGGCCATCAAGACATGACCTCCTACTGCTCAGGCCTCATCCATCACCTCCTAGTTCATACTATATGCTCTAGTATACTGTTACCTAGTTGCTTAAAAAACTAACATAAAATGTTCAAACCTAGTTGCTTAAAAAACTAACATAAAATGTCTCACATGTCCATGTCTCTACAGTAGCCAGAGCCTAGCATTTCCCTTTCTCAACCCATCCAATGGCTTCCCCTTGTCAGCCCAAGTCATTGCAATGCCTATGAGGTTCTACTTCCTCTGGCACCCCCCACCTCACTTCCCTGCTCTGTTACCTCTCTGACCTGCATCTCTTACCACTTTCCCCTCAGCTTAATCTGTTTTAACCACACTGGCTGCCTGCCCTGGCATACTCCAGCCTCAGGGTGTCTTAATCAGCTTAGGCTGCCATGGCAAAGTATCACAAGCTGGGTGGCTTAAATAACAGAAATTTATTTTCTTACAGTTCTGGAGGCTAAAGTTCATGATCAAGGTTCTAGCAAGGTTGGCTTCTGGTAAAAACTCTCTTCTTGGCTTGCAGATAGCAGCCTTCTCACTGGGTCGTCACATGACCTTTCCTCGTGTGTGCGGACTCCTGGTGTCTCTTCCTCTTCTTATAAGGAGACTAGTCCTATTGGATTAGGGTCCCACTCAAGGAACCTCAGTTAGTCCTTTGTAGGCCCCATCTCCAAATACAGTCACATTGGGGGTTAGGCCTTCAACATATGAATTTTGGAGGACACTCTTCAGCCCATAACAGGGCCTTTACATATGTTATCTCTTTTCCTAGATATTCTCAAGACTCACTTCTCATCTTCCTCAATTCTTTACTCAAATGTGACCTTCTCAGAGAAGTCTTTCCTACTCTACTAAAACTTACAAACTTTCCCTACTCCTGGCACTCACTATCCCCTTTATTTTCTCCACAATATTCTATGTACTATCATCATTTTATCACTACATATTTTACTTATTTATTTCTGTTTCTTCCAACCCCACTAGAATGTAAACTACACAATAGCAAGGATTTGAGTCTATTTTGTTCCCTGCTGAACTCCTAGTACCTAAAACAGTGCCTGGCACATAGTGGTTTCTGAATAATCAGTTGTTAAAGTGAAATTGGTTTGAATTGTACATGTGTTTTTTCTCCATAGAACTTCCCTCTTCTCCAAGTTTGTTCCTACTCAGCCTTAAAAACTTAGGCTCAGTGTTCCCTGACCTCTTGCAAGAATAACACTTTGGGCATATCCAGTTTCTATAGCTACCACATTATGTTAAAAGGTTCCACTCCCGTGAGCTACCATCTACTGAGTGTCTACTATGTGCTAGGTATCATACTCTAAATATATTTTCTCATTTAGTGCTCAAATACTTTAAAGCATAAATACATCATCCTAAGTCTACAGCGAAAGAAGCCAGAACACAGAAAAGCTAAATAGCTCATCAAACTTAGAACCCAGGTGTCTCTTTAACTCAAAAGTCCTTCTTCTTAAGACTGCAGGCTACTACCCCCCACAGTCACAAATGCAGCCCTGGCCTGGCTCAAGGGTCATTTCCTGTGGACAGCTTTTCATGAACTATCTCACTTTCAGGGAAAAGTAAAAAGCATCATTATTAGATCAGCAAATACTCATTGATTTCCCACTATGTGTTGAGGCCTATGTGCATAGATTGATAAGATCTTGTCTTTGAGGAGCTTGCAGTCTAGTTATACATGTGCTGTAAAGTGGAATATTTTCACTGCTCTCTTTTTCTGCAAACTTTGGGATGAATTTTAAGAGTAAATCATGAGTGAAGATGAAGTCTCTGTCATGTTTACTTTTCTTATCAGAAGTAGCATAACATCTGTTAAAAAATAATCAAATGGCGAAAGAATGTCAGATAAACTCTCCATTCATAGAAATTTCTCCTAGTGCTGCTCTAGGACTCCATAATGGTCCTCTCCTGTTCTTTAGATTGCAACTTGTTCCACAGCAGAATCAATATCAGCAGGCAGTTACTTATATGGTGTGAGTTGAGGGATATCTAGAAGGTCCTACCCACACAACCAAAATATTTGTTCTATGTAGAGGCTACATTAGAGCTCATTTTAGGATAATTGTCATTTTTTGCTACTCCTCTTTAAAAAATTCTCCTGAAAGTGGTAATTTATTATATCATTAACAGTTTTATGAGAAATTAATTTGTCTTGTGATGCTCCTCCTTGATAGAAGGAAGTTCGTAATATTTCACCTTGAAGGCCTGGAGAGAGTAGAGAAAGATGGAAGAGATGCTGAAAGAAATAAATAAAAGGAAACATTACATACAGAAAAGCCAAGTACAAATTTTGCTGTTTCATCATTTGTGCCCCCACTTGGCTAAACCTTAAGTCATTTGTGACTGGTAGCTTCCTCCTTCTAGAAGGTCTAACATTCCTCTTTGCTTTTCTAATAGGCTTTTGAAGTCAAGATGAGCACTGCTGCCTCTTTGGTGAGGGCTTTGTATCATGAGGCTGTTATGTTTTGTTTTTCTTCTAGGGCAGGTCTCTAATGGTATTTTTTAATCTTCAAAGAGCTCCCCAGTCTACTAGAAAGAAAGGAATTAAAAACTCTGAGGCATTCGCTAAACCAATCAGCTGTATTGGTGCTCCAAATGTGAACAAACCATGTAGCTCGTGGTTCTAAGAATGGTAAAGGCTTGGAGGAAATTACAGAGAGACCCTTGAGAGTTAACTCGTGCCTCTGCTGACTCTCCAACAAAAGGCAAAAAGAAGAGCTCATGTTATTGAGTTTTGCTCCATGCCGGGTACTGCTAACAGCTTTATACGTATGAGTTCTACTGAACAGTGTGAACTCGGACTGTGAACAAAATGCAGCTTACTTTTGTTTTTTGTCATCTCTTTAAACTTTATTCAGTGAAGTAACTGACCACTGCCTTTGGATGGTGATTTGGCAGATTCTTTCCTTCTGGTCACTTTCTGTTCTAACAACAGCCTCCTTTCTAAAGTTGCTATCCCCACCCCGCTTCAGGTCAGAATGCAATAGGAAGCCAGCTTCAACTTCCTGCCCTCTTCCCTCTTCCCCACACTCTGGATGCTATTTGCTCCTTTCCAGGTAGAAGGTGAGAGGGAGGAAAGGTTATGGAGCAGGACAGTTCTTACCTGGCTGCGGTGTTTGCCCTGCCAGGGTCTGGCAGATGGGCAGAGCTGACGCTGTCCCTCCTGGACACTCTGCTGTGACTCTGCCTCCCTTCAGGTCCCTTTCCCCACTGATGCCATCCCTCCATCCCAGTGCTCCTTGCCTTTTCCCTCCTTGGCCTCCAGGATCAGGTAGTTTACCACTGTCTCTTCCTCTGGAGTCCCCTTGCCTCTCATCCCAGGAAGATCTTGTGCCCATCCTCGTCCAGGAGACCTGATGATAAGTGCTATCCCACCAATTCTTGGGTGTACCCACTTGTTCCAATAACCATGCTCACTGTCTCTGCCAAAGAAGTTGAGAACTTGTCCCTTCTTGGCCCTCTCTACCCCCAGGGTTGAGGTTCCACTATGGCCTACCATTCATCCACATTGGCTTTCAAATACTTGTCTTCTCTGTCTCCCAATCACAGGGAGCACATTTCAAAGGTCCCGGAGTGGAACCTCAAAATGCCCTCATTGGGCCTGGCTTAGAAGGTGGCATCTCCCAAGTTTGGAAATATGGGAAACTCACATCGATGGGCCAGGCCTCTCCAAAGAAATCTCTTTGCCAATCCTCTCACACCAGTCTCTTCTCCACTCCTTGGTGGTTTTACACTCTTGATATAAAGGTTCCCTGATAGCTATTATATTAGCATATCATGTCAATGAAAACTAAAACAAGGAGAAGCCTATTCTAATACCCTAGTACATAGGTACTAGCTCTTTTGGATCCCAAAACAATTCTATGGAATAGGAATTATCCCCATTGTACAGATGAGTAACATGAGGTGCCATGACATTTAGTAAATCACCCACGTTTTACTCATCAGATAAAAGATAGAACCAAGATTCAGATTCAGACAGTCTAATTGGACAGCTGGTGTTCTCAAGCCATAGACTATATGCCTTTATCTACAGATATCATGTACATGGAAAATCAAGTCACCCTGAAGTGAATTGCACTTGGCCAAGGAAGCAAAACACAGAAAATTACTAAGTCTTGGAATAGAGTTAGACTTTTATTGAGTCTTATTAAACGATCAGACTTTATGCAACAAAAATATGGAATGGAACTATTTGAAAAAGATTAATCTACTTGTATAAAAATATGCTGCAATATCTCTCACCTACAAATGCAAAATCAATCACTTTTAAATCTTCTCCAGCTACCTCAGGTTTCTGGTTCACTTCTTTAGTAAAACACCTCAAAATAATTTTCTATAATTATGTCTGCTTCTTCTACTCTCATTCACTCTTGAATGCACTCCAAACAGTTTCATAGACACTAATCTATCAGAATATCTCTTGAAGAGGTTACTTATGACTCCAGGATCTTTTCTCAGCACTCATTGTGCCTATCAGCAAGATTTGTGCAGTTGATCACGCCCTCCTCTTGCAATACTTCCTTCTCTTAGCCCCCAGTGCACTACACCCTTGATTTTTCTCCCACCTCACCATCTGCTTCTCCACAATCTTCACCGCTTCTTCTTCATCTTCCTTTCTTTGATGCTACAGTGCTTCTGGGCTCAAGCCTCAAACTTCTCCAATTATATTTGTTCTTTAGATAACCTGATCCAGTCTTTAAATATAATACATTTCCTAATGACCCTCAAGTTCGTATCTCTGGCTTGGACTAATCCCCGAACTGAACTACAACCTCTTGTATCCCACTGCCTTCTAGACATCACCACATGGATATCTTACAAGCAATTTCAAACTTAACATACTCAAAACGTATAGATTTACATAATCCCCAAAAACACTTCCTCCCACAGTCTTCCTCATTGTAGTAAATGGTGTCTCCACTTTCCCAGTTCCTCAACCTCCAAATTTGGACTCTCATTCATTCGCATCCCATCCAATATATCAGCGAATTCTATAAGCTCTACTGTGAAAACATCTCAAATAGACCCCTTCTCATCACCTTCAGCAACACCACCCCATCTAAACCACTCTTATGACTTGCCTATGCTATTGGGATATTTTCCTAACTGGCCTCCCTGCTTCGATCCTGGCCTCCGCTACAAGCTATTCTTCACGTAGAAGTCAGAGGGACACTTTTAAGTCAAATCAGGCCA
This sequence comes from Equus przewalskii, assembly GCF_037783145.1. Taxonomy (NCBI): domain Eukaryota; kingdom Metazoa; phylum Chordata; class Mammalia; order Perissodactyla; family Equidae; genus Equus; species Equus przewalskii. Next base: position 42,441,073 of record NC_091847.1, on the reverse strand, counting down.
AACTCTGCACAAAACCCTCCAATGCTTTCCCATCTAACCCAGAGGAAAGCTCCAAATTCATACACTGGCCTTCCACACAGCGTGGCTTTCAGTTTCTCCTTTGACCTTACCTACTCTCCAACCCCATCCTACCTTACAACCACCACACTGTTGCACTAGTCACACTGGCTCTCACACTGTTTCTTGAGCTTTTATAGGAGAAACATTCCCTGACCACTGCTATTATCTATCATGTTATCCTGCTTTCTCTGTCTTCTTGGTACTTATTTTCACTTGATATATTAATGCTTATGTGTTTATTTATTGTGTCTCCCCTTGTAGGATACAAGTTCCATAAGTGCAGAACTTTGATTTGTTTTTTCACTGCTGTCTTCTCATCACCTGATCTAAGAGCCCAGAACAGTGCTTGACCCAATATTAGGTCTCAATAAACATTTGTTGATTTCAGGGGCCATAAAGATGCCCTATGAATACAAACAGTAGAATAAAATATCTTTAAAGAGGCGCAAAGGGAGGAGTCCTGGTCTTTTATTTTTAAATGCAGGTGGGAGTATGCCACTAATTTATTAGTAAAGGAGTAATTATTCAGATTACCCTGAGTTTGCTTGCTCTGTGGCTATGGTTAAAAATTAACATTCTAGACATTTTATGAAAATGAGCACTGTTCCTCCTAAGCAGTCTTTCCCACTTTGAAAATGTTTTTACTCCAGAGACAAAACATGGAAATGAACCTGAGTCTAATTAATATAAGTATAATTGCATGTATAATTATTGGATAATGTTATTGTAAATAAGCTTCTTCTTAGCAAACATAATTTCATTTGAATACAAGATTCACTTTTAAAAGTTCTGAACTTTTTATTTCTAGATTTTTTTAGTTCTCTTATTTATGCATTATCAAATGTGTCTATGTATTTTTCATTGCTGGATTATTGTTTTATGGCTTATATTTCCATTTCTCTTGCTCCCAATGTTGCATTCAAGAAAAATATTTAGGAGCACACAGTAATAACTTCTTAGGGTAATGTTACTTTACAAAAGTAGTATTTTAACAGAACTTAGAGTTTGTAGGATTATGCAAGCTAAAATGTTTCTGCTCTATGAAATATATTTGGTTCACCTCCTCTTCTAAATTCCATGTATCTCCTTTCAATATCTGCTTTCCAGGAGACTATGGAAGATTGATGGAGACATTAAATCCAAAAACTAAAAGAGAAAAACATGTAAATGTGAGTCTTCAGTTGCCTTTAGAGGAGATATATTGCTTAATAGAAACATGCAGGAAACAATGATAGCGGGCAGTAAATCCCAGATTAATTACATTTATTCATATGCTATGGAGCCAATGCATATAGCTGCACTTTTTTATAAAGCACTATAATTTATGATTTTTGGCACTAGACAGTAAATTTATAAGCATTCATGCTGAAAGACATGATTTTGTCCCTTATTACCAAAAGCAAAATTACTCTGCTCTATTACAAACCTATGAGATCTCTATCCACACATCTTTTATTTATTGATTTCTCAAAAATCTGTGCTTTATGTTTCGTTGTACAATCATCAGTATACCTCAAATGTTGAAAGATTTGAAGCTGCTAAGTAACAAATATTTGAATTCACAATGATATTCTAAATGATCCCGGAAACATCATTTTAAGTGGTAAAATCAATATGTATTTTGGTTCATTAGCAAAATACATAATGGCTATTTCTAGCATCTCCTCAGACTCTCTGTTTAACCAATTTGTATTGTGATGTTTGGCCTGAGGCACTTCTATTTTTAGTTCTAATGAAACAGGCTTAAATTGCTTATTTTCTGTTTACTAAAGTCAGCCCGTTTGTTACTATGGGAACTATGACAAGTGCTCTAGCTATTTTATTAAATGAATTAAAAATATAGCTGAAGACTGTGAAGGTGCAGCATGTCATTCTTAAAACATACTTTCCAACATCTGTAAAACCATGGCCATACTTATAGAAAATAAGAAAATAGCTATAAATAAGGTCTTCTAAACTGCAAATCTGTGAGGCTATCCACGTTTAAAAATATGAATCATAACTCACACATAGGCATCCCCAATTTACAAAAAGTCTACGTTCTACAAGTATACTTGTAAGTAATTTCCTTGGAAATTAGAACACGTTCACCCATGGAAACAATTTCTTAAATAATAATTAGATCTCCGGGCCCACCCTCAAAAGCTCTTCAACCTGTGATATCTCAGTCTATAGCAATGTTAGCAATAGCCTTTGTTCTCAGCTCTGATGACAGGAGCCATGTTGCAGGGATGAGAAGAAAGGAAAAAGTTTACTCATACTTATTTTGTTTTTAGTAGGCAGAGCATATATTGGACACCATTTTGGAATACTAGCATCCACTAGACTTTGCTGGTGTTGAGGCCCCCAACTACATTCTTCGCTATTTGCCAGTGGCCCTGTCCCCAGCCTCTTGGTGTCCTCTCACTTTCCCACATCTCCCTCTGAAGTTTCATGCCCGACTTACCTTGCTCCCAACCTCCTCCTGCCTGTACATTGCACATTGAATCCTCACTTTCCTCAAGATTCAAGATGCTCCTAGCTAGTGTTAAAAAAGAAAGCAATCAAAATACACTCTATTGCCCAAACAATTGAGAACTCTTCCTTAAGTTTTTGAGTTTTAAAAACACAATGGAGTAGTCCCCTCTATCAGCAGTTTCACTTTCTGTGGTTTCAGGTACCTGTGATCTACTGCAGCCAAAAACATTAAATGGAAAATTCCATTTCAATTTGTAAGTTTTAAATTGCACACTGTGCTGAGTAGCATGATGAAATCTCATGCCATCCCACTCCAGCCCTCTTGGGATGTGAATCATCTCTTTGTCCAGCATGTCCATACTGTATACACTACCCACCCCTTAGTCACTTAGCACCCAGCTTGGTTATCAGATCGACTGTCACAGCACCGCAGTGCTTGCATTCAAGTAACCCTTATTTTACTTGATAATGGCTGCAAAACATAAGAGAAGTGGTGCTGACAATTTGGATATGTCAAACAGGAGCCCTAAAGTGCTTCCTTTAAGTGAAAAGGTGAAAGTTCTTGACTTAATAAGGAAAGAAAAAAAATCATTTGCTGAGGTTGCTAGGATCCATGGTAACTTTTATTACAGTATGTTGTTATAATTGTTCTATTGTATTATTAGTTATTGTTAATCTCTTATTGTACCTAATTTATAAATTAAACTTTGTCCTAGGAATGTATGTATAGGAAGAAATGTAGTATATATAGAGTTTAGTATCGTCCTTAGTTTCAGGCATCCACTGGGGGTCTTGGAATATATTCCACTGTGGATAAAGGGGGACAACTGTACTTTTGAACCTAGACAAATCCCAACCTGTGAAATTTCCATCGCTATGACTAACGAAAATATTCAGAGGGTAATGATGTAAGAAAACCACTTTGAGGGAATGTTCAGTTGTAGAAGTCAGATCCAAGAAGTCAGTCAGAAGCCAGTTGATTTAAAAGAAGCCAACTTCTTGACTGTATTCTTTAAATCTTGGCTCTTAGGTTTTCTGTTAGAGATTGGGTGGTGTTAATTAATTGTAAACTGAGTTATCTCTGTTCACTTCATTTCCAGAAGATTCTAATAAAATGTATTTTATTAGCCCTATAATTCTGCCTTTAAAAGAGTATCATCTTCCTGGTTGAAGGGATCAAATTAACACAATAATATAGATAAAATTTTGTTCTTATTTTATGACAGATTACAAACCAAACAAAATCATCGTAATTTGGGCACTTTGAATTTTGCACAAAAAAGGAAGAAATTACTGGAACATTTAAGACAGAGTCAATAATTTACTATTTTATGTCCAAGAAAGGAAAAAAAGGAAATAATTTGCTTAATGCTAAAATCAAGATGACACAAAATGAGTTATATTCATTGTTTATAAAGCTATATTTTATATAGATTCAGAATTAATCAAAATATATAGGGAAAGGCTAAGAGTTTTTTCTAGAAAGTTAAAGAATGTCTTTTTTTCTATACTAATTATTATAGTGGTGGATGTGAAAACAAATAAGGTTTGATATTCTGTTTTTCCATAATGTAGTAGCTGAATTTGCCAGTAAAGTCTTTCTGGCAAAATTTGTACATTTCTGTGTAAATATATGTGTAATAAAATATAAAATAAAAAACAAAATTATTTTTTATTTAATTTCAGTGGTCATTTAAGATAGAAAATTCTATAAGGGTTTCACAGAATTTTAATATTACTGATGCTTCAAAATAAAGACATACTTTTGACCTAACTCTCATTTTTCATTTCCTTAGGGTCCACTTTCATTTGTAACACTCACATAATTCCAGTGAAAAACCAAGAGGGAGTGGCTATGATGTTCATCATTAATTTTGAACACGTGACAGATGAGGAAAATGCTGCCTCCCCACAGAGGGTAAACCCAATATTACCAGTCAAAACTGTAAACCGTAAGTAAAAGGCAACATGTACATAATGCTCGTCAAGTTGTCCTACTGTAGTAATTTTAATACACTTTTCCATTTTGACTCAGTTCTCAAAATATGTTTGCATTGTAAGTAAAATAATTTTAGATAAGGAAAAGCCATAGCTGATGTTACCCTTGGTGCCCTACACAATTGATCAGCTGATTTCAAAGCCATTTGACTTGGATATACCATAGTGCATTCAACCAGTCTCCTACTGATGGACATTTAGGCTGATTCCAAACTTTGGCTGTTACAAATAACGCCAGAATGAATTGTGCATATGTGTTCTCATATGTGTATATGTATATTCTTAGACAAAAGCATCTTCAGGGTAAGGTTCTGTAAGTGGGATTCCTGGGTCAAAGGGTAAATGTACATGTAATCTTTTTAGAAACTATCAAACTCCCCTCCTTATGGTTGAACCATTTTACACTACCACCAGCAATGTATTAGATCTTTTCCCCAAAGCCTTGTGGACAGAGTGAGTCAGGCTTCACAATTTTTGTCTTTATGATAGGTGAGAAGTAGTACCTCAATTAGTTTTAGTTTACTCAGTATGAATGAGGTTCATATATTTAAGCACTATAAGCATTTCTTTTTCTGTCAATTGTCCATTTCTCATATATATTTTCAATTTTTTGTTGTCTTTTTTCAAATTATAGAATAAATGACAGATTGCTTCCCCAGCCAATAATTTGTCTTTTATATTTTTCCTGATTTTTGTCATGTAAAGGTGGGGGTTTTTGGAATGTGGCTAAATTTATCAACCTTTTCTTTTGTTGATTCTCAATTTTTGAGCTATAATTAGAAAAGCTTTCACCATTCCACAGTTGTAAACAAATGCAATTTTTTTTCTAGACCTTGTATGGCTTTATTTTTTAGTACCTCTGATCCATTTTAGGTTTAGCTTGGTTTATAATGCAAGATATAAATTTAATTTATCATTTTATCAATGGCTCTCCAGTTGTGCTAACGTCATTTATTGGAAAGTCTATTTTTTCACCTGTAATTTGAGATGCTGTGTTTACCATGTACTAACCTTCCTTAAGTGCTTACGTATATTTCTGTACTTTCTATTCTGTTGGTCTTTTTATCATTTAAAATCACACTGTTTTAAATATACAATTAATCTCTGATATGACATGCACCCTTTGATATTAATTTTCAGGTGTTTGGGGTTATTTCTTGCTGAATATTCCATATGAACTTTAGAATCAACTTGTCTAGATACAGAAAAAAAATTGGATATTTTATTGGATTCACATTAATTTTATAATTGAATTTGAGGAAAATTAACATCTTTATGATGTTCAGTTATTCTATACAAGAACATTATGTGTATTTTCATTTTTAAGTCTAATTTTTGTGTCTTTTAGAAGTGTTTTAAAATTTTCCTTATTGTTTAATTTGCTACTCGGCATTTAACATTTTTGTTGTTGCTGCTATTATAAATAGAATCTTCTCTTTCATTATGTCTTCTGATTATTTTAAAGCCTCCTGTATTTTTCTCAGTATGTTAATTGTATATCCTACCATCTTAGTAAGTTTTCTTAATTTGCAGTGGTTTATATATTGACTCTCATGTGTTTTTCAAGAGTCCGATTATATCAAACAGAAAGTGTTTTACATTTTCCTTTCCAATTCTTACACATCTAATAGTTTCTTTTTTAATTGTGCTGGCTATTACCTCCAGAATATCATCAAAAAGAAATTGTGGTGAACATTACGCCTTGATCCTGACTTTTATGTGAATGCCACCAGTGTTCCCCATTAATTCAAATGATGACCTGTGGGTTGTGTTCTATGTGCTTTATAACTTTAAGGAAGTTTTCATTGACTTACATTTATTAAGTATGGGTGTTGAAATTTGTAAATTGCCTTTACAGCATCTATGGATATGAGTGTGCCATTCTGTTTTCTGATTTTTATGGTAAATTTCATTAATGGAATTACTAATACGGAACTCTTCTTACATCCTTGGAAGGAGCCACATTTGGACATGACATATTTCATTTTGCAATATGTCATTGGATTTGTCTAAAATTGATTTAGAATTTGCGCATCGATATTCATTAGGGAAACTGATCTGTAATTTTTGTGTGTGTATGTGCAATTTCATCAAGTATTTGTATCGATGTTATAATTCCTCCAGAAAATAATTTGGAGCTTCTTCTCCATTTTCTATGCTACAGAACCATTTAAATACTTTAGGGATTATCTGGACTTTAAAATTTAAGTATGATCCCCCTGTGAAATCATATAGCTCTAGTACTCATTTGTAGAGTAGCTTTTTGAAAATATTTTTTCCAGAGATTGGACTATTCAAATTATCCAGCTCACCAAGTATCAGTTTTGTTAAATTTTATTTCTTGAAAAATTATTTATTTAATGTAGATTTTTAAAATTTATTTTAATAGAATTATGCAAAGTTGCCAGTTATGATATTTTAAGATTTCCTCTGTTCCTATAGTTATTTCCTTCCTGATATTTCTCAGTTCTTCTATTTTGTTTTCTCCCATTTGAAATTTTCTGTTACTTAGTGCTTTTGTTTCCAAGGAACTAAATTTCATTGTTTTATCAACCCTCTTAGTTTATAAACTCATAAAATTTTGCTTTTATCTTATTAATTCAGGTTTTTATCAGCTTACTTTGTTCATCTTCTAACATAATTGATTTATCTGCATTCTTTCAGTTTTTTTGATATATGATTTTAAGGCTATATATTTTTCCCCAAACACTGTGTAAGCAATACTCTATGAATTCAGATATGTGGTATTTTCATAATCTTTTTTTAGAAAATACGCAAATTTTGTTTTCTTAGTTTTTAATTGGAGTTGTTTTGTGTAGAGAATTTTTAATTTTCCAGTAGGAAAGGTGTTTTTTTAAGTATTATTTTATTAGTAACTTCTGGGTTTATCATCTTACGGTCATAAAATGATGTCTTTATTATTTCTCTTCCGTAGTTTACTAAGGTTTTTCCTATGGTTTATTGTTTGACCAATTTTCATGAATGATCTACATGAATGTGAAAAGAAGGTGATATTCAAGAATATTAGGGTACAAAAGTTGACATATACTTTGAAAAGTCTGCCTTATTGTGTTGTTGTTTAAGTCTTCTAAACTTTTATTTCTTTTCTGTCCATTAGATGTGTGTTGGATTAAGAGAAGTGTATTAAAGTCTTCTGTTATTAGGGTATTTTCTCTGTTTTTCCTTGTATCTCTTGTAATTTCTGTTTTACAAATATTGCTGCTGTCTCACTTTTTTCGTAGCTATTCACATTTCACAGATAGTCATATAAATCGTTATATTCTTACTGTAAGTTAGCCTGTAGCATGCTAGTGTATCATATTTTTTAATTAATAATTTTCCATCTAAATTCCACTGTATCTTAGATCATGACACATGTTTTTTCTTTTTCCATTTTCTTGTTATATCTTTCAACCACCTTTTAATCTTTTTTTGTTTTAGTTATGTCTTTTTTATACATTGTAGAGTTAGGTTCCCCTTTGTTTCTTGTAATAAAAAACACTTTTTTCATTTTAAACTACAATAGGCGTTTACATTTATTGATATAACTAATATATTTTCTCTTAGTACTAACATATTGTATGTTAAATATGCTCTCTTAAAGTACTTCATGAGGTTATGTTTTCTTTTCTCCTTTTTACTGTGTGTTTTTGGTTTGTTTGACCCTGTTTTCACTTTTATTTTGGTATTCAGGTACATTTGTATTTTTTTCTAGCAGTTATCTTTACAAAAAAATTTTATATAATGCCCTTCATCTCTACCCCTTTTCCTCAGACACCGCATTTTGGTTCCTTACTATAGCAAGAATCAAATTAGCTTCTAATTCTTTTCTTCCCCTTTTTCACCATGAAATTTTAGTTAATAATATTACCTGCCTTAATGCTTATCTTTGTACTCCTACCTATCTTATTCTTCTATCTTTCAGTCTGTCAGTTTAAATTATGTCATTTGACTCCCAATTTTTACCATCAGGGCACTCAATGAGCTTATTTTACATTTTCTTCTTTCTCCTTCGCCTCTCATTTTGTTTGGTTGTGGTATTTCTAGCTTGTCAGTGGTTGTAATGTTTACCTACTTCTCACTTTTGTTTTGGTCTTAAATTTCTAGTGAAATGTATTCAGTGCTTACCACTAGTCTTTTTGCCAAAGGTTCCCCATTGTAACTTCTTGGATGAAGTTCATCCTCTTCAGGAAATGTTTATGAGTAAAATATTTTCATGGTTCTTTCATGTTCAATGCTATTTTTCTAGAGCCTTGACACTTGAAGGACAATCTAGGTAGACATTACATATTTGGCTCACAATTTATTGCCCTGTGAAACTTGTAGATATTGTTCCACTCTTTTCTTTCATCCAATGTTGCTAATGAGAAATCTGATGCCAACCTACTTGATTACCCTTTGTAAGTGATTTTGATAGTTTTTCAGAGTCCCAGAAGACTTCAGAAATAAACTAATAATAGGAGACTTTAATACTACTTCTCTTTCCAATCATGAAAGACTTTTAAAATCTAAAATTTTTACTAGCATATGTCCAGATTTGACTAATCTAAATCAATTTCCCCAGACACATGATGGGCCTTTCAATATGTAAATTCAATTTATCTTTTATTTCAGGAAATTTTTTGAATTATAATTTTAAATATTTATTTGATTTCTTTTTGCTTGCTTTTCTTCTTCAAGGACTCAAATAATACGTATATTGGATCTTTGTCTGCCTTTCATATTTATCACTTTCTCTCTGGTCCTTTTTTCTCTCTATTTCTGTTTTATTTTCTTGGCTTCTCTCATTTCTAACCTTTATTCTTGTGGGTGGCTAGTACTGTGGTTTTAATTTTTTACATGATTTTTCCTTTTTCTTTCCTGAATTTATTCCCTATATTTTTCAGTTCTAGCTTTGCATTTTCTTCTTGTTTGTCCAGTTCTTATTCCATGTTTTTCAATTCCTGACTCATAATTTTATTTCATATCTTCAATTATTGGCTTAAATGTTTTAAAATTTATTTTGGGGTGTTAAATAGTTATTCTATTTCATAATTATCTTTTTAGCACAATTTCTTCTACAAAGTATGTTTTTATCCCCATTTTCTGTTTTTTTTCTTTGTACAAATATTAGAGTTTTCTTGTTTATCTCTATTCATGAAGGACTTTCTTGGATCAGCATTAAAAGGAAATCTGGAGAGGGGCAAAAGGAATGGGACTTATTTGAGTGGGTTTCTCAGTTTTTCAATTCAAAGGCTCACTCATACATTGCAAGGAGTTTGTAAATTTGGGAGATTTTTGTTGTTTATTCTTTAAAACATATGGCACTCCCTGTTTTTCCTTTGTCTTCTGATTCTTCTATTCCCTCTTATTTCAGTAAGGAGAACTTATATTCAGCTGCTTCCTTATTTCCCAGCCTCCAAGAGACAATTCCACATTTGGAGCTCCCTCCACCTCTCCAGGAAGTAGTGCTTTTCCGAGGCTGCTATCTGGGGTCTTGTGCACTTTTCAAGCCACTTTCTATTGTCTCTCTAGTAACCAGTGCTCTGCCCATTCAGGTCATGGATCTGCTCTCAGTATTTCTTACTCAGTGTGGAGCCCTCTTCTTCTGAGGGTAAACCATATTTTATATGTGTCCCATCACTTGAAGGAGACTTTTGTACTCCTCTTTTTTCACTAAATTTCTGCCTGATTCTCTATTGTACTGTGTTCTCCTGAGCCAATTCTGCTGGTCTTGGGCCTTTATTTCCCTGCCTACACATAAGTTAAAGTTTGTAGTGTCTCTTTCTGTAGTTAGTCTTCGGGTATACTTTATGAGTGTTTTTATTGGCCTCCCTTATTGATCTCTATGGTTTTTAGGAGGATCCATGAAGAAAGTGAAATTTAGGCATCTATCTTTGTGGGAATCTGGAAGGCTTATCACAAAATTTAACGTCTGAGAAAAGAAATTGTTATACTGTATATAAATTCAGATAGAAAATTACGCATAAAACAGAAAACACAGTCCCAAAAGCCTATGTTGTAAAACTAAGTCTAATACTAAATCAAATGTACACCCAGCTGAGAATTTTTTATAGTGTCAGTTACTTCCTTAGGTATGTCTAAATGACAGTACAATATTCTATTAAAAGATTATTGGGACAAATATATTAATGTAATATGATTCCAACATTCTAAATATTTTTCTCTGGACAACACCACTTGGGGAAAACTCTTTATCAAAATCACCAATTTGTCAGTCTCCCAGGTGACATATTTAGAAACAAAATGGAACTACTGTAAAAAACTATTGTAATCCCAAAATCTTGCTCCTTTAAGTTGGTGACTGTTTTGATTTCTTTATTTTCTACTAACAAATTCCATCATTTTTTAATGATTCCTGGGAGTATACTTTAGGTAATGACAGCCTGTATTTTGATCTTAAATGTCAATAAGAGAATTTGTTTTGAGGGTGCCTAGTTTTGTTTCTTCATTGTCTCCACAAATTATTCATTTTTTCCAAAAATTAGTTATCTTGCATGATCTGTAAAATTGGATGGAAGTGAAAAATGGAGTGATGTATCAGCAGCATGGCAAAAAAACAGGGATTTTTTTAAAATAAAATATTCATTTCAAACTGAAATACAAATGGAAACTTGAAACTTAGATTTCTTTAATGGAAGATAATCTATACAGTAGCCTCCCAGGATATAATACATTACCTATGCAACTTTATACTGTGATTAAAATAGCATCTCATGTGAACGTCATAGCAAATTCAATAGAGATTGTTTTTTATTTTGTGAACATGAGTGATTTCCCTACACTGTGGCTGTCATTCACACAAGGAATCATTGGATAAAGTACAAATATGCAGATAAAATTGTTTCTAGAGCATTGCAAAGGCCCATTATTTACAACCAGTGTATTGGTTTTGATTATACCTTTCTGTTATTATATGCTTTAAATTTCCCTTTACTTGGTGTCAGTTTTTGAAGAGTTGACTGTTAAATCAAGCAGAAAAGTTAAAGAAAGACAAATTAGACTTGGTAACTTCAAAATTTCCACTTTGTGTTATTTCTGATCTTGGGCAAACTCCTGCTGATATTTTTTTCTTAAAATATAATTTTACCACCTGTGTAAAATAATGATGTTGGTTATTTCAAACATTGTTGCTCCAGTGGTAGCCACTAAAACAAACAAACAAAAAAAGAAAATCAAATCAAATTTTGATACACCTTTTGTCCAGAAACATCTTAACCTTTAAAATGATTAATTTCTTATCTAAATAGGAGTGTGTACAGGTATGTGTACATGTGTGCCCCTATGTGTTGGGATTTAAGTGAGAGTAATGGGGAAATGGCTACTGTTTTTTTGAGAAGATGTGGTATTCTTTAGACTGGCTCTCCTGAAATGTAGGCAAACTAAAGGAAACAATGTGAACTGACAACATAAGAAATAGATGAGAAAGAAATGACATGTTGAATTAAGAAGATTAAGTAACAAAAAAGGAGCTAAATATACAAGAGAAAAGATGGATCATAAAAAGGGACTATGATAAATTGGGCTGAGTAAATTCTGGAAACCTAGAAACTTGTTTTGTACTGAATGAAGTGGTGGGTCATTTCTAAATGCAAATATCTAGTTTCTGGATCAGGAACCCTACACAACAAAAGTGAGCAGCTTTCCCTGGAAAGGACTAATTTTTCACAAATTTATTCTCTGTTGAAGACGTAGGACCAGTCACAAATAGATGACTTATGTCCCCTGGTATGAAGCAAGTACAGAAGAGAGTATTATTTTGTTAGGCTTAACTATCAAATTGATAAGTGCTGCACAATTGAGTCAATTAATTACTACATAATAAATGTAAATACCCAATAAAAGATATTATTAAGCTTTTTCTCGCTGATGGTTTCTGTAAAAACTTTTCAGCCTGAAAAATGGAAATAGTACCGAGGGGAAGAGAAAATTGCACTTTTCCTACCAACTAAATGGGGCCACATTTAAAGGAACTAATAGCAATGGGAAAATGTTCTCTTTTTTCCTGCTTTAATATCTGTTGTTATGAAATATTTGCATAATGTGGAAGATAACCAAATTATGTCTTCTTGCATACACTATTAATTTCAGAGTTCATTGTCATCAAGTTTGAGACTTTTGCTTTTATTATTCTACATAAAGTATTTTTGTTTCATTTTAAATTATTTACAAGTATATTTGAGTTTTATATTTCTTCTATTTTATAGCAGGAATCTAGAATTACCAGTCTGGTTCACATACACATTTTAATCTGTTAAAAATTTTTCAAAGGCATTGGGGGAACCTAAATAAAACAACAATTCTTGGCTTAACAGTATATGTCCAAACAGAAAATGAATGCATTCTATGTTTTTATCTTGTTTTAAAACCAATCAATTTGAACCACTATAAAAGTTGACCTTAAGCTCATATCCCCAAATAAATTTTAACTAATAGCATTTTCATTTCTATCGGTTTAAAATAGTTTTTATTTAAATTTAAGTCTACTTAATTTACTGTTGCCGTCACTGTCAAAAATCCATGAAGTATTCTCACTTTACTAAACTTGAAACATTTGCCAAGAAGAAAACAGGCCCCAAGTTAAGTATTTCATTCACAGAAAAGTAATGCATTTTATCATGTATTAATTTATAAATGATTATACTGCATGTCAAAACTATGCATGAGATCCTAATTTTTGTTTCAGATCATTCACCTCTTTCCCTTAGCAAGTATCTCCGACCTTCGTTAGGCTTCTCATGACTCTCACCTCAAATTCACTTCTCTGTCCCCACAGATAACCTCACCTCCCACACCTCAGAGCAGAGGGGTAGGGCGTGGGCAGGAACTCTTTTAATCAGCCTGCCCTCAGCAAATATATCTCAACCCCTGGTGATAAATCTTACCTGAGTCTCAAATCTCCACTTGAAACCCATTCCCTCCTCCATTCTTTCAAAATCTCTCCACCAATGCACCCTCTCTCACCAATCCTTTCCACCGGCTTTTTCACTTTTGCTTATACTCATGCCTCTGAGAATAGGCTGTATTTCAACAGATACATTCTGTTTATATGGCATAATATTTTCTCAAAGTTTTAATTACTTGAATTTGTTGCCATCCTTTAAAGATTGTAAGATTACACGTAAAATTAAGATCACTTGCTTTTTTGGGAAAAATAGGAGTATCTGGCCACATGTTCTCAATAAACTGAAACAGAATACTGACCACACTTTCAGATGGGGAGTGCACTCTCTACTTTGCTGCAGTCCTCATCTCTCCTTATTGTTTGATTATATCTGGCTTTCTTCATTTATGTTATTTGTCTCTTCCTGTAGGCATTTGGATTTTCCAAACCTTCTCACTCATATCCCTTATTTTCTTCATTTCTCTGCCCACTGGAATTGAGCTCTCTATGTTGTGCTCACTGCATTACCCTCTAGGTTGAATGTACCTTGCTGAATGTAATTCCTTTCTCTCTGTTCTCTTATGTTCCATGACACCATATATCTATGCTTCTTTTGATCTCTGTAACATTAGTACCAAAATTTAGTACCGTTTTCTTGTTCCTCTTACTCTACTCTTAAACACTGTTTGTTTATCCCCCAGAAGGTACTCTTAGCCTGCTTCTCTTCTTGTTCGTCTTCTCTATACACCCTGCCTGGGCAAACTCATCTGTGACCTCAGTGTAAAGACCCGCCTCACAAATCAGTATCTCCAGCCCTTACCTTTCTCTAGACTTTTCTCATTACTTAGGACTTCATATATCCAGTTGCTCACTGTGCATCTCCTTTGGAAAATTTTAGCATTTCTGGAAGATTTAACATTTCAAGCTAAGTCTTGTCTTTCCATCTCCAGCTACCATTCACCCCATCCTGTCAAAATCTCTTGCTCTTCGTACATTGTGATGGTGACATCAAGCCAAGTGAGCCAGAGACCTGTGCATCATGGTAAACTTTTCCTTCTCTCTAATCCTCCCTTCTCCTAACCAAACAGTGGTCAACTTTTGCCAAGCACACCTCATGAATCTCCCTCTCAAACAGCCCACCATAACTGCCCACTCAGGCCTTCAACGCATCTTCCTTGGACTGATGCAATTATCTCATGATTTGTATCGCTGCTTTTGGCTACTTTTCCTCAGGGTCACATGTCATACTACTGTACATCAGATCATAATACTCCACTATTTATATCCTTTACAATTTCTCTATTGCCTGCAAATATAAAGCTCCAAAACCCTGTGCTTTATACAAAAGACTCATGCTATGGCCTCCGATATTTTTTCAGCCTCATCTCCTATCAAAATCTCCTCCCCAATCAGATCTGATATTTCACTGGTGGTTCCTTGAAACCACCATACATGTTATATCACTTTGTTTGGTATCCTCTCTACTAGAATGACTTCATTCCTCTGGCACACCTTTTCCAAAGGTGGAGCATTCCTAACTCACCCAGACAGATTTCCATCTTCCTGCCCCTGTGACATCATGATACTTTATACCTGTCTCTACCACTATGTTGGTCATATCTATTTGCCTGGGAGACCAGTAACATAAATGACTGAAGAAGGCCAGGAAAAAAGAGAGAGGTGAGGGTTGTGGAAAACTAGAGAATGTTTACCTTATTTAAAGCAGCCAAGAACCATTCTACTCTAGTTCATAGCAGGGATGTTGTATTTTCTTCCATGTATCCCCAACGTTTTACAAATAGTAGGTATTCAATACATATTTGTAGCATATATAAATAAATGAATTGCTAAGTTATTTTTATACTGAGTATTTGTTATCTTTTCCTACTGAATGAACACTAGTCAGTGATTCTCCAAGTGTGAGACCATCAGCATCATCTTGGAACATGTTTGAAATGCAAGTTCTTGGACCTTGCACCAGAACAACTGGTTCAGAAACACAGAAATTCAGCAATGCGTGTTCAACAAACCCTTCAAGTCATTCTGATACCCACTAAAGTTTGAGAACTACTTGGTCTAAGTTAGTTAATATCTAGATAAAAGTATAGAGATAAATTGTAAGGAAAACAGGGTATAAAACTATTATAAAGTTAAATTTCTATAGTATCTTATTCTCATAGTTATTTTCAAAAGTGAACTTTTTCACTTACTCTTATTAAGGTACTATAAAGGAGATTCCATTACCTTTGAAATGATTAAAATTATACTCTCTAAATCAAGAGAAGGTTTTTACCTTTATACTTACCAAAATAAAAGTTTGAATTACTCTCAAAGCTTCAACTGAAGCTAAATCTATACATACAAAATACAGTTGGTAATTTAGGCAATTATCTAGATAATTTAAGCCACTAAAAATGTATTCATATGCTTTACACTCAATATTCTGATTAATTGACATGTAAAATATATAGTTGCATGAATAGGTACATTACTCCCTCAAATTTGTATTTCAGTTTTCAGACCTCAAGCTAAGGAACAAAGAAATATTCTGTATAGCTAGTTTATAAAAGGGCGTTCACAGTGTTTTTACTGCTCTGCATTGGAGCTGAAAGTTATTCTTTAATTCAAAGATGAAGAGCTGCGGTAGTAATATAGAGTTTCCCACTCAGCGAGCATTACTATAGAAACAATCTGTTATTCAGATGGATTTAATTAAAGGTTTTATAATATAACTAATGTTTACCATTATCATGTGTTTGGAAGTTTCCTCTTTTTTGAAGATTAAATTTGGTATAGAAGAAAGAATCATGACATGGTTGCTAAACGAAATCTGGGGAAAGTTCAGTCAGGGGTTGCAGTCAATTTTACAGCATGTCTTCCCCCCAGGATTCAGGCAAAATACATATTTCTAAGATCAAGAAAATTGCTGGTGGTTGAAAAAAATTATGCTTTATCCCTTCATTAACAATGAATGTTAATGACAGCCTAAATCAGCATATCCACACCAGAGAGTCCCCATGTGTTCTGCGTATCATTTAGAAGAATTTGTTACCTAGCAACAACCAAATAGGGTTCAGTCCCTATTCACACAGCATTTGGGTAACTGGTTTCTGTACTATTTGTGTTTGGAATACTGCATCAAGAGAGTCCCTGTCAATGTGATGAGAACATGGTCATCCTGGGTCAATCTAGGTTAAGACATTATTACTTTCACATAACTTGAATGGACTCTTTAATTTGGCATTTGGAAAAGGAAGAAATCTATCAAAGAGAAACAAAATAACAGGATTGGTAAATCACACTTGGATTTATTAAGAAGTTATCACACAGAAACCTAATTAGGTATGTATAACAGTGATGTGTTTGCTTTCGTTTCCAATCCCTCCTCACTGAGGGATTTGAACCTTGGGTTGCTAAAAGCAGTCCACTGTCTTGTCCTGTTTTCTGCCTTATCTCCTTTACCCCAGACCTGTGTTTTCAGCTTCTTTGCTCTCATGATGACCCAGTCAGGTTGGAAGTAGTGTCTCTCAGACATCATCAGCTTTTGCAAACCTGTTCTAGAAGTTCTCTGCTGCTGCTGCAGTTCCTGTGATTGCCCTCACGCAGGCTGCAGCACTAACTTCTCCGACCGCTGCACACGTGTGCCGTGCGCTACTGGGTTGGGACTGACGTTGCTACATGATTCCAATTTGGTCCTATAGTTACTGCCTTATTGTAAAATCTTATTTTTTCTCTGGTATCTCTTACCCTAGGAAATGTCCCAGGAGTCTTAGTCTTTCAAGGTACAACTGACCACATCTGCTCCTCTGAAAGCTCTCAAATTTAGCTTCAGGTTTACTAAGTCCCTGGTGATCGTTTATTGTCACTAACACCAGGACCACACCGGTGGCACTGCCCCATTTGTCACCCACTAAACAGATTAGCCAGTTCAGACTGAATGATCCTTTTTCCCAGTCTAACTTCTAACTACTGCCTTCTTTGATAATATTATGGGCTGCTCTAGCAGCCAATGGGCAACATCATAAACTCTTTACATAGTTAGGAGTAGGAAAGACTCATTTCCTTGCAGGGGGACTCTGTGGAAATTTCTCCCTAAAAAGAAAAGGCAGATATGTCAATTATCTTTCCTCTTTCTCTCTTCAAATTTGATATATCGCTCTCTCTGACTCAGAGATTAAAGTCATGTTTCTCTGCATATCCAGAGCTATTTGGCTGGAGAAAAGTCTCACAGTGATTTTAAGCCTCCCAGTTTAAGTGTCAGACTTGTGAATTCCCTGACTTTAGAAAGGTACATTGACATTAATTCACAAATCCTTATTTTGTGTGCTAATAGCTGATAGTAGACTTAATTCAGATCATAGTCTCTTTCAGATCAAAAACAGGCTAGTCTTCCCTGTCTGTACAGTGGACACCATGTCGCTCAGCCAGATACCTTCCTCAAGGTTGGTTACTGGAAATGTTGGCTGCTGAGGGTGCATAACTCCGCCCCCATTGGAAATCGTGTATTGCTTTACCCAAGGCTATGGCCTTTCCTATGGGGTGGCTGTAGCCAGTGACTGACTGATGCAGAGAGACAAAGGCCAGTTACCCTAACTTCAATCTGGCATAAATCTGCAGGGCTATCCCAGCTCCAGAGCTCCCAGGAGGACTGGCTGCAGCTTCAGCTGAATTTGCAAGACAGCTCAGCTTCCTCTGCCCAATCCAGCCTTCCTCCCTTCCTTATGGGTGCATCTCCTGAGAACATTCCCCATAAAACCAATCACACAGTCCATTTTCAGGGATCCAATCGAAGACAGCTCCCACCACTCCTAATCCTTTGTGAGGGGACTATCGCTGCTCATGGCCTTTACAATGTCCATTACACACCCACACCACATGTATGTCCTTTCCTAATGCCACTATGTTCTTTAGTTCACGTGACTTTTTCAACTTAAGTTTCTCTCTACTTTTCAGTCTATACTTCGACTAAGCAGAACCAAGCAGGAGTAAAATGTTCCTGACTTATATTTAGCTGGCTTTTATTAGATAATCAAATTATTAGATAATCAAAGTTCTAAGAGTTTATAAAAATGATGAGACATTGAACCAAAGGAGTGATTGGAAATTTGTAATTGTGAAGAAATTCAGTGATTAGGCATGTATGGAGGATTTTTCAGAAATATTTGATTTTCTGCAAGAAATATTATTGTTTATAATATTCCTAAGTATATTCCTAAGTTGGAAAAATTGTTTGAGGTCAAAATGGGCACAGTAGTTTTTTTCCAAACTTTGGTACATGAAACCCAGCTCCCAGAGGAGAGAAAGAGAGAGGCGGAAAGAAAGAGAAATAACAGTTCACATTGATGAAGTCTTCTCAATTTGAAAAAGTTAGGAAAACCATTTCCTAAATTTACTACCACAGGAGATTGGGGAGAGATGTAGTTGTGATCACTATAATTTTGCGAGAACTGTTGTTAGAGCAAATATATAAGCCAAAAACTCAAAACTGGAAGGAAATTAAGAGTCAAGTAATCCTAAGGGATCCTAGGAGAGGTTAGTGGAAGGCTTTTGCTTGGGAAGGGGGTTTTGTTATTCAGCCTCTGAGATCATAAACAAAATTGTGTGGATGCATTTATCCACATTTATTTAGAGGAGAGAATTATTATTCTCACTAGATTCTCCTAAGGATATCTGTAGCCCAAGAAAAGACCAAATCTTCGATAAACTGAAATTAAATCAAGAAAATTCCTATTTTATTCTGACTTTACCCTGATTTCCTATGTGAGCTTGGGCCAAGTATTTAACATCCTTGTGTATATAAATTTGAGTCTTAAATCTAGGCTTTTTAAAGAGAAGGATGATGGGAATATCTCTATGTCTTCTTGGTTGAGAGGTAAAAAGCTCTTAGTCAAATATGATATAGGATATATGAAGATGCAGCTTTACAAATTGACATATCCTCAGAAAGACACTGTAGTAGTAGTTAATTGTAAGATCATTGTTTTAGAAACTATATATCCTCTTAGATGAAAATAGCATATTTAAACAAAATCATGTCCGTGTAAGTAGTTTATCATTACTTATAATTATTTCAGGGGATGTGTTTAAAAATGTGTAAAAAAGCTTATTCTGTTGTTCTTATTTCAGATTTTTCAAGCATTTAGTAGATCGAACAAAATAGTATCTATGTTAATTATTCAAGTTAGAAAGCAAATATGGTAAATATGGAGACTTAACTTACAAGGGTGTTTTTCAGTGTTAAGAACCATAACAGGATTACCCTCATCTATGCTTCATATTTCAAGCCAGAAAGTGCTGGCATTGAGCAAAATTCTCAATGTGTATTCTTTCCAGATGAACTTCAGTTAGACAACTAAATCTATAATGCAATATAACATGGTCATGTTAACCTAGTGATGCAGAAAAGACCATCTGTACCACCTTGGATATGACTAAGCTATAGGAGCAAACTAAATGCCTTGTGTGGTCATTAATTAAGAAAGGCAGTGAATTGTTTTTAAAGGAGGAGGGCAATGTAATTGTTGAAAAATGAATAAAAGTAGGAATTGACCTTCAGTGTATTGCAATAAGTTTACGGAATTGATTTGTAAACTGCTTTATAACTCAATTCCATGTGCATTAGAAACTAATCAAATGACTGTGATGCAGTTCACTGATTTTTAACTTGGCAATTTACTTGAACATATAAAAGTTGTTAGTAGAATTATGTAAGAATGCTTGCAAAACAGTTACCGTGATGCACTGCTATTTAATCTTATTTGAACAGATTGGTTACTTTCATCTATATTTTATTAATCCGGAGTTTAACGCTGAATGCACTTGGAGTTTTTGCATTGTGGCTTGTCTTTTATTGGAAAGATAAATTCTATTTCAATTATACTTTACACTGTTAACTATTAGCCCACAAATTAAAGCTTACAATAATAAATTAGCCTGCTTAATTCTAAAATTTCTGTAATGGGTATTTTACATATAATCCACTAGATGATGAGGAGTTTGGAAACATTTCTGTGTATCCTCTAGAATCAGAATGGTAGCAATTAATAATCTCTCAAAAAAGGTAAAATTAACAATGAGCTGTGTCAGGTATATAGAGTTCACGATTTCCATGAGCTACTGAGTCCTAATTAAACACTCATTTTTTGTAAATATGGGTCAATATAATTCCAGAAGGCTAAGATTCTCTAATTAGATTTGTCAGAGCAATTAAATATTCTAGTTTTTCAGTCATCAAAATTGAAGCATATTGTCAGTTTAGAATCTGCTCATGGAAATTCATTGACCCTGCTCAGGCATTCTGTCAAAGCTAGGATTTGGTGAGCAAAATAGACAGGGCCCCATCCTTATGAAGCCTACCGTCCACTATGGGAGAGAAGTATTAATCAGAAAACCAACAAGGAGATTAGCCTCGATTACCCAGGTGGATAGAAGGGAGACAGGCTGCT
The DNA here is from genome assembly GCF_037783145.1 of Equus przewalskii. Taxonomy (NCBI): domain Eukaryota; kingdom Metazoa; phylum Chordata; class Mammalia; order Perissodactyla; family Equidae; genus Equus; species Equus przewalskii. The sequence continues at coordinate 42,420,229 of NC_091847.1, read as the reverse complement.
CAGAATGGTACTAGGGGGCATCATTACCAGAAACAAGAGGTTGGAATGATGTGAAGAAGGGGTCACAAGCCAAGGACTACAGGAACCTCTAGACACTGAAAAAGACAAGAAAGGAATTCTTCCCAAGAGCCTCCAGGATGAATGCAGCCTTGCCCAAGATCTTGATTTTAGACTTCTGATGAGAGTTTTGAAGATTGCAGCATAGGAGGACTCTGAATTCACCTCCTCCCATAAATACAACAAATCTAAGACTAAATGTGGAACAATTTCCTCTGAGAGAGATCTGGAAACTAGATTTAAAAAACCTCCACAACAAGGAACTACACTACACTGACAGGGGTGGAAGAGGCAGAAATATAGCTCTGCTGAGGATAAAATCATATCCTAACCATGGCATTTCATGGCCAGGAGCAATATCAAAGGTATGGAACTTTTCCCACAGGAGTGGGGGATCTGAGCAGGGGATCTATGCCACAGTAGGCAGTCTCGCCCTTGGATTTAGCACAATGGAGACAGGATCACATAATACTTGGCTTTGCTGACTTTGAAAACCAACAGGGAATACACTCTGAAAAACTATTGAACTCCAGAGAAAGAAAAACCTGCTCTTAAAGGGCCTATACAGAGATTCACCCATTCCAGAAATCAATACAAAAACATCAGAAAGAAAATTTCATAGTCCATTGATAGAAGAGACTCACCTACTAAGCTCAGAGTGCATCTGGAAGAAGCAGGAGAGAATTGGGTCCACGAACCCCAGGGACTGAGACAGTGGTGACAGCCATTATTGTGACCTACTTCAGTTGTGCTGACACAGATGTGAACAGCTGCCATTGGATTCCATCCTGTTAGCCCAGGGGGTTGCCCCACTCACTAGAGCACAAAAGGTAATTGAGTACAGCCAGGACAGGCAGCCCATCCCAGGGACTGGCCCCACCCACTATCAAGGCCACAAAAGACTTGTGGGCCAGTGTGGCCAGGGTGTGTGGGAACTCTGTAGCAGGGAGAATGGGTCCATGGGTGGTGGGGCATGTCAGCCACAGCCAACTTGTGCCACTCATCTCAAACAGCCACACAAACAAGAGATCTTCCCTGCCTTCCAACTCCTGAAACCATTGTGTGTTGCCACATCTGGAGCCAGCCCCATCCATCTGCACTCCTGAGTGAGCAGGGAGGTGCACTGGAGGCCTGGATCACTTGTGAGTCCCTGAGCCTAGCAACCAGTCACACTGGGGCCTGACTTGCTTAACAGCAAAACAGTGGTAGTTGTATGCCATTAGACCTGGAAATCAGCTGTGCTGGAGCTTGCTCCATCCAATAAAATGACAGTAGCAGCCACATGAGGCTGGACCTTACAATGACCTGGCCCAGGGCCAGCCTAGCCTACCCATGCCACAGCAAGATCAGCCCCACCACAACAGAAGGACACATGTAGCTCATACATGGACACTCCTAGAAAATGTGGCATGCATGATGAGAGAGGAGTGCATTGCTGGGCCCCACAAGGCATCTCTTACATAAGCCCACATTTTCAAGAGCAGGAGATGGAGCTGATCTACCTAATACATAGATACAAGCACAGAGAAATAGGAAAAATGAGGATACAAAAGAATATGCTCCAGGGGCTGGCCCCGTGGCCGAGTGGTTAAGTTCGCGCGCTCCGCTGCAGGCGGCCCAGTGTTTCGTTAGTTCGAATCCTGGGCGCGGACATGGCACTGCTCATCAGACCACGCTGAGGCAGCGTCCCACATGCCACAACTAGAAGAACCCACAACGAAGAATACACAACTATGTACTGGGGGGCTTTGGGGAGAAAAAGGAAAAAATAAAATCTTTAAAAAAAAAAAAAAGAATATGCTCCAAACAAGGGAACAAGACAAATGATCAGAAAAAGAACTAAATGAAATAGAGATAAACAATCTACCTGTTAAAGAGTACAAACAAATAGTCATAAGGATGCTCACTGATCTTGGGAGAATATATGAATGCAGTGAGAACTTCAATAAATACCTGGAAAATATAAAATAGAACCAATCAGAACTAAAGAATACAATAATGGAAATGAAAAATTCACTACAGGGAATCAATAGCAGAGTAGACGACATAGAAGGATGGATCAGTGATCTGGATGAAGAAGTAGAGGAAATCATCCAAGCTAATCAGAAAAAAAGAAAAATAAATTAAAAAGAATGAGGACAGTCTAAGGGACCTCTGGGAAAACATCAAGTGTAGTAACATCCATATTATAGGTATCCCAGAAGGAGAAGAGAGAAACAAAGGTGCGGAAAAGCTATCTGAAGAAATAATAGCTGAAAACTGCCTTGACCTGAGGAAGGAAACAGACATCTAGGGACAGGAAACACAGAAAGTACCAAAGAAGATGAACACAAAGAGGCCTACACCAAGAGACATTATAATGAATATGTCAAGAATTAAAAATAGAGAATCCTAAAAGCTGCAAGAGAAAAAATCCTAAAAGCTGCAAGAGAAAAGCAATAAGTTATATACAAAGGAAACCCCATGAGGCTATCAGCTGATCTCTCAGCAGAAACCTTACATGCTAGAAGGGAGAAGCATTATATATTCAAAGTGCTAAAAGGAAAAAACCTATAGCCAAGAATACTCTACCCAGTAAGGTTATCATTCAGAATTGAAGAAGAGATAAAGAGTTTTCCAGACAAGCAAAATCTAAAGGAATTTATCACCACTAAACAGGCTTTACAAGAAATGTTAAAGGGACTTAAGTGGAAAAGAAAAGACCACAAATAGGAATAATAAAGTTGTAAAAGTAAAAAAATCATTGGTAAAGGCAAATATATAATAAAGGTAGTGGATCAACCACCTATAAAGCTAGTATGAAGGTCAAAAGACAAAAACTCTAAAAATACGTATTTCCAGGATAAAAGGTTAAGAGATACCCACACACAAAGAAGAGGTAAAATGTGATATCAAAAACATAAAATGTGTGTGGTAGCAAGTAAAATTAGGGCTTTTAGTAAGAGATCAAACTTAAGAGACCATCAAATAAATATAGATTGCTGTTTACATGGTTTATTATATACGAACCTCATGGTTATCACAAACCAAAAATATATAATAAATACACGAAAATTAAAGAGAAAAAACTGAAACATAAAACTAAGTAAAGCCATCGCATCACAAGGGAAGAGAGCAAGAGAAGAACTACAAAAACACCCAGAAGAAAAGTAACAAAATGGCAATAAGTACATACTTATCAACCATTTCTTTAAATATCGATGGATTAAATGCTCCAATCAAAAGACATAGGGTGGCTGAATGGATGAAAAAAAATAAGACCCATATATATGCTGCCTATATGAGACATACTTCAGATCTAAAGATACTCACAAACTGAAAGTGATGGGATGGAAAAACATACTCTATGCAAATGGCAGTGAAAAGAAATCTGGGGTAGCAATACTTATATCAGACAAAATAGACTTTAAAACAAAAACTGTAACAAGAGACAAAGGAGGACATTACATAATGATAAAGGGAACAATCTAAAAGGAGGACATCACACTTGTAAATGTCTACACACCCAACATCTGAATATATAAAACAATCATTAATAGACATAAAAGAAGAAATAGACAGCAACATAATAATAGTAGGGGACTTTAATATTCCACTTACATCAATGGATAGATCATCAAAACAAAAACTCAATAAGGAATATTGGCCTTAAATGATATAGTAGACCAGATGGACTTAGTAGATAGATACAGAACATTTCATTCAAAAACTGAAAAATACACATTCTTTTTGAATTCAAATGGAACATTTTCTAAGATAGATCACATATTAGGTCATAAGACATGTCTCAATTAATTTAAAAATATTAAAATAATACAAAATATCTTTTCTGACCACAATGATATGAAACTTGAAATCAGTTACAAGAAGAAAACTGGAAAAGCCACAAATATGTGATTAAACAAAATGCTACTGAACTATTGGGTCAATGAACAAGTCAAAGAAGAAATTTAAAAAAAACCTGGAGACAAATGAAAATCAAAATATGACATACCAAAATTTATGCGATACAGTAAAAGCAGTACTAAGAGAGAAGTTTATAGCAATAGAGGTCCACTTTAATAAACAAGAAGAATCTCAAATAAACAATCTAACAATACACCTAAAGGAACTAGAAAAAAAACAAAGCCCAATATCAACAGAAGGAAGGAAATAATAAAAATCAGAGTGGAAATAAATGAAATAGCAACTAAAAAAACAATTAAAAATCAATGAAACTAAGAGTTGGTGCTTTGAAAAGATAAATAAAATTGATAAAACTTTAGCTAGACTCAACAAGAAAAAAAGAGAGAAGGCTCAAATAAATAAAGTCAGAAATGAAAGGGAAGAAATTACAAGACACCACAGAAATGCAAAGGATTCTAAGAGAATACTATGAAAAGCTATACACCAACAAACTGGACAATCCAGAGGAAATGGATAAATTCTTAGAATCATACAATCTTCCAAAACTGAATCAATAAGAAATAGAGAATCTGAATAGACCAATTTCTATTATGGAGAATGAAACAATAATCAAAAACCTTTCCAAAAACAAAAGTCCTGGACAAGATGGCTTCTCCAGTGACTTCTACCAAACATTCAGACTTAATACCTATCATTCTCAAAATCTTCCAAAAACTTGAATAGGAAAGAATTTTTCCTAACTCATTCTATGAGGACAGCATACCATGATACCAAAACTAGACAAGGACAATTCGAAAAAAAGAAAATTACAGGCCAATGTTGCTGCTGAACATAGATGCAGAAATCCCCAACAAAATACTAGCACATTGGATGCAACAATACATTAAAGGAATTATATACCATGATCACGTGGGATTTATTCCAGAGTTGCAAAGATGAGTCAAGACTTGCAAAGCAGTCACCATGATACACCACATGAACAAAATGAAGAATAAAAATCACATGATCATCTCAAAAGATGCAGAGAAAGTATTTGGGAAAATACAGAATCCATTTATGATAAAAACTCTGCATAAAGATGGGTATAGGAAGAAAGTATCTCAACATAATAAAGGCAATATATGACAAACCCACAACTAAGATCATACTCAAAGGTGAAAAACTGAAAGCTATCCCTCTAAGAAACGGAGCAAGATAAAGATGCCCACTTTCACCACTCTTATGAAACATAGTATTGGAAGTCCTAGCCAGAGCAATAAGGCAAGAAAAAGAAAGAAATGGGATCCAAATTGGAAAGGAAGAAATAAAACTGTGACTATTTGCAGATCACATGATTTTATATATAGAAAACCCTAAAAAATCCACCAAAAACTATTGGAAATAATAAATGAATACAGTAAAGTTGCAGGGTAAAGAATCAACATACAAAGATCGGTTGCCTTTCTATACAAAGCAACAAAATAGCAAAAAGAGAAATTAAGAAAACAATCTTATTTATAATCTCAACAAAAAGAATAAAATATAAAGGAATAAATTTAACTGCAGAGGTGAAAGTCCTGTACACTGAAGACTATAAAACATTGTTGAAAGAAATCCAGGAAGACAAAAAGAAATGGAAAGATATTTCGTATCCATAGATTGGAAAAATTAACATCCATTCTTCTTAAAGCAATCTACAAATTCAAGGGAATCCTTATCAATGTCTCAATGACATTTTTCATGGAAGTAGAACAATGAATCCTAAAACTTAAATAGAACAACAAAAGACCCCAAATAGCCAAAGCAATCCTGGTAAAAAAAGAACAAAGCTAGAGGTGTCATACTTTCTAATTTCAAAATATACTAAAAGCTGTAGTAATCAAAACGGCATGGTACTGGCACAAAACAAGACACAGAGATCACAGAACAGAATCAAGAGCTCAGAAATAAACCCACATGTCTATGGACAGCTAATTTTTGACAAAGAAGCCAAGAACACACAATGGAGAAAAGAAAATCTCTTCAATAAGTGGAGAACTGGACAGCCACATGCAAAAAAAAAAATGAAAGTAGACCATTATCTTTTACCGTACAAAAAAATTAACTCAAAATGGATTTAAGGCTTGAATGTAAGACCTGATAGCATGAAACTTCTAGAAGAAAACATAGGCAATATGCTCTTCAACATCAGTCTTAGCAGTATCTTTTTGAATACCATGTATGACCAGGCAAGGGAAACAAAAGGAAAAATAAATAAACGAGACTACATCAAACTAAAAAGCTTCTGCACAGTAAAGGAAGCCATCAACAAAGCAAAAAGACAACCTACCAATTGAGAGAAGATGTTTGCAAATCATATATCTAATAAAAGGTTAATATCCAAAATATATCATGAACTTATACAATTCAACAACAAAAAAACAAATAACCCAATTAAAAAATGGTCAAAGGATCTAAATAGACATTTTCCAAAGAAGATATGCAGATGGCCAACAGGCACGTGGAAAGATGTTCAACATCACTAATTATTAGGGAAATACAAATCAAAACTACTGTGAGTTAATCATCTCATGCCCATCAGAATGGTTATAATTAACATGACAATTAATAACAAGTGTTGGAGAGGATGTGGAGAAAAGGGAACCCTCATACACCATGGGTAGGAATGTAAACTGGTATAGACACTATGGAAAACAGTATGAAGTTCCCTCAAAAGATTAATAGATCTACCATATGATCCACATTTTCCACTCATGGATGTTTATCCAAAGAACATGAAACCAGTAGTTCAAAAAGATATTTGCACCCCTCTGTTCATTGCAGCATTACTCACAATAGCTAAGACTAGGAAAGAACCTAAGTGCCCACCAATGGATGAGTGAATAAAGAAGATGTCCTATATATACACCATAGAATACTACTCAGCCATAAAAATTGTGAAATTTTGCCATTTTTGCCAACATGAATGGACTTTGAGAGTATTATGCTAAGTGAAATAAGTTGGAAGGAGAAAGTCAAATATTGTATGATTTCACTCATTAGTGGAAGAAAACAACAACAACAGCAACCACCAAACACATAGATGTAGAGATTAGATTGGTGCTCACCAGAAAAAAGAAAAGAAAATCAATAAGTGTTTAACTATTAACTATGGTGAAAGGTATGAAAGTAACACTAATGTAGTTCAGAGGGAAGGAAAAGCTTCCCAAAGAAAATGACTTTGGAGGTCAAACATAAAGGATGTGCTAAGTAGGAAGAATAAACTGTGTCAGACACAAGGAAGCCCTGAATTTGAGAGAAGCACAGGCCTCTGGAGGAATAAAAGTCCATATGGCTGGATCCCAGAGAGCAAGGTAGGAAAGACGAAGCTGCAGAGTGGAGATAGTGATGTCTTCATCCCCAAAGCAGGAAGTGATTGGGAGCAGTGAAAGACTAAATGATAGTCTACATGATCAGAAGTGCATTTTCTAAAAGATAATTATTCATTTAAAGGATGGACAATATGATGCAAATACACAAAGTGATTAGCATCCGATTGCAAGAAATCAGGTGAACCGTGATAATAGCTTAGACAAAAGTGAGAGCAGTAGAGGTGAGAGAAGTGAAAACATTAAAAAGATTTTCAGGAGGTGAAGTGAACACAATTACAGGATTGATCAGATATGAGGAATGGAGGTGAGAGGGAACAGTAACTAGAATGGCCCTCAAGTCTCAGGTTTGTATGATTAGATGGATTGCAATGCCATCCACTGAAAAAAACTGGCTGGGCTTGGAGGGATAGATCATGAGATTGGATTTGCTATGAGATTTTGAGGTCTATTTAAGACTTTCAAATGAAGATGTTGATAAGGCCATTAAACATGCAGGTCTGGAACTAAGAGAAGAAGTCTAGGCTGGAGATACAGATTTATGAACCATTGGACTAGAGATGGAATTTAAAATATGTGTGTAGATAAGACCATCCACTGGAAGAGTATACTCAAATAAAATTCAAAGAGGTTCATGAATTTTAAGAGTGTTCTTCCATGTTTAAAACCATCCTCAATGCATTGAGGAAAAGTTCATAGTAAATATATTAAAGATAATGGTTCCCATGACACTTAAGGAATATAAGAAGGTAAGATAACCTTGTAGCCCAAAGATAGCAAATGTCTGACTAGAAGGGCGATCTGTAATTGTAAAGCCAAGGAATGATGTGGACCTAAGCTACTGCACTGGCCATAGAAATTAGAAACTACATTTTCTTGTAGACAATAATTAGAAAAGCTTTGAATTACACAATATTGTTTGGATGCTTTCTCTTATCTTTTCATTTCTTCTAGTGGTAGAAGTTTTATCTTAGTTTTTTTAAAAATTTATAAAAGGATGCATGCTTGATGCAACAAACATCTTTATATTTTTATGTATGTATATCTTTATATAAAGGGATATATAAAGAAGAATGCAATACTTTATACTTTCCCACTTCCAAACCCACTTAGCCAATCAACATTAAAAGTCTGGAGTATGTTCTTCACATCTCTCTACTCCCATACAACTTATATGGAAAAATATATGCTTTTATTATTTTTAATGAAGTAATATCATCATAAACACACTAAGCTGAAACTTGCTTTTTCACTTAACACTGTATTTGAGTAACCCTCTAATCAAAACATACACATATTATTGTTTTTTAAAGAACACCATAAGATTCCAAAGTATATAAATGCCATAATTTACTCAACCATTCTCCTTTTAATGGATATTCAGATTGTTTTTATTTTTTGTGCCTTTGTAATATACTATAAATGGGATTGCTAAGTCAAATGAAAAGTGTATTTTTTCATTTTAATACATATTGTAAACCAGCTTTCCAAAGAAGTTGTAGCAATTTGCAATCCCACCAGCAAAGGGTCAGAATGCTTGCCAGCATTCTTTGCCAGCACTAGATGTTATGCTTCTTTTTCCTCTTTTACTGCTAAATTGAAGAGTGGAAAATGATATCTTTTGTTTTAATTTGCATTTTTTACTACCAATAAGTTTATGTATTTATTAGCTAATATTTTAATTTTTTTTTAAAGATTTTATTTTTTCCTTTTTCTCCCCAAAGTCCCCGGGTACATAGTTGTATACTCTTCCTTGTGGGTCCTTCTAGTTGTGGCATGTGGGACGCTGCCTCAGCATGGTTTGATGAGCACTGCCATGACCGTGCCCAGGATTTGAACCAACAAAACACTGGGCCACCTGCAGGGGAGCACGTGAACTTAACCACTGGGCCACGGGGCCAGCCCCTAATATTTTAATTTTTAATGTCCACTCTTCACTCTTCAATGTTTATATTTATTGTCCTTCTAAGCATTATCCACTCTGAGATATGTAAAACAATTTCATGCCTTATCCTCAGTTTCAAAACAAAAAGTCAGGAAAAAGAAATTCTTGTCGTTACGATACATCTCTCTCTCTGAAACCAAAAGCTTTTTAAGAATTCCAAATAGAATGAGGAACATCTCATACACAGTTGACCCCACTTCCCCAACCACGTTGACATACAATATTATCCAATACAAACCTGCTAGGTATGTCAGGCCAGTTCCTTACCCCCACCTCTTTCTCTTCCCTCCTACTTCCGATACAATAACCCCCCTACCCCCCACTCCCCCAGCACACACACACATGCAAACACTATAATCTTTCCTGTGTCTGTCCTTTTTACACATGGTGCTCCATCTCTTCTTTTCCTTTCTAAACTGTGCTCCACCCTTCACATTCCCTTAAAAAATGGATGTATGGTGGATATATGATTTTAATTTGTTAAACCAAAGAAGCCTCTTATGATCCAAATAATGCTTTCATGTCACTGGAGTATATCTAACCATCAGAAACATGGTAAAATTATTTTACTACTTTCTTTCTACTGATATGATAATTCATATTGGTCTCAGAAATTTTCTACGATATCTCACATTACAACTGTAGATGATTTGCTTAAATATTGATTAATAACTCTTTTTACATGTATTTAAATATGAGTAAACAATGTTTGTTTGTGTGTGTGTTCCAAGGAATATACTCTTTGTCTTGTGATAATACTCTTTCTTCTCTCCATTTGTAGGGAAGCTTTTTGGGTTCAAATTCCCTGGTCTGAGAGTTCTCACTTACAGAAAGCAATCGTTACCACAAGAAGACCCCGATGTGGTAGTAATCGATTCATCTAAACACAGTGATGATTCAGTAGCCATGAAGCACTTTAAGTCTCCTACAAAAGAAAGCTGCAGCCCCTCCGAAGCAGATGATACAAAAGCCTTGATACAGCCCAGCAAATGCTCCCCCCTGGTGAATATATCTGGACCTCTTGACCATTCCTCGCCCAAAAGACAATGGGACCGACTCTACCCTGACATGCTGCAGTCAAGTTCCCAGCTGACTCATTCCAGATCGAAGGAAAGCATTTGTAGTATACGGAGGGCTTCTTCAGTGCATGATATAGAAGGATACAGTGTCCACCCCAAGAATGTGTTCAGAGACCGACATGCCAGTGAAGGTATGTTTGGGTTTTTTAAAATATGGAAACATATATTAATGGGTAACAAAAGATAATCTCCATATTGTTTTTAATTTCAACATTAATATTTATGCCTTGAAGAAATAAATATGAGTAAAGGTATTAAAAATATGAGTTCTACATTCAGAATTGTTACTAATTTCTTTTTTGAACCCTAGTAAATAATTTGGTTTCTTCTGGCTTCTTTATCTATGTTTCTGAAATAGTATAATAACCATATCTGCCTAATTTATGGAGTGTTAATTAATTAATGCTTAATATAAGATACGCTTAAGTGATGGCACGATCAAGCATAATGAATTTTGATGCATTTCGCGAATAGTCAAGCACTGGGCAGACAGAGTGGTGTGCTATCGCCGAACTCTTGTATTGACCCACTCTTTCCAAAAGAAGAGGTGTAGGAAATGTGATGTATTTAGTGATCAGAAAGCTGTAAACTGATTGGGGGTGGGGAGGGAATGAGTAGCCAGAAGGGGAAAGGTTTAGTGAAAAAAAAACCAACTGGAATTCTTAATCTCAAACAAAACCAACTTGAAAAGCAAATTCAGAATTCATTTGTTTCTCCCCGGCCTCTTTCTCTTCACATTCTTATATTAGCCAGTAGTGAAAGTAGGGATGCTTAAAGCCAGTGGCAAACAATTTGTCATTAACACAATAATGGATAAGGTTTGTTGAGTATTTACCTACGTGAGGCAATCTAAGTGCTTGACACACGTTAACTCTCATTGAATTCTCACAGCAACTCTGTGAGTTAGGGATTATTATTAAGCCCCATTTTATAAATGAGGAAACTGAGGCTTAGATATCTTAAATAAATGATTGGCCCAAGGTTACAGAGTGCCAGAGCCAGCCTTCAAACCCAGGACTGGCTCTCTCCAGAATCTACAATCCATCCATGCAAAGTTTTTCTCCCCTCACTCCTGAAACCTTGCTCCGTGAACCTGGCCATAGGAGGGCTCTGCTGAGTCACTGAACTCTCCCCAGGGGGTCCAAGATTCAGAGTACCTGTTGCATGAATACATTGGTCCCACTTTTCTAAATCCTACAGATTTGGGTTCTCCCTGGTATTTATTCCTTCGAGTGCCCCTCATCATCCATGCTGCTGCTAATTTTCATTTTAAAACATAAATCTGATCACAGGGCTCCTTAGTGTAGGGTACCAGGCACTTTGCCAGCTGGCCACGGTTATTTTTCAAGCCTCATTTCTAGCCGTTGCAAGACTCCCTCCCCTACTGTCTACTCTATTCTAATCCTGCACAAAGATAATTGCCTTTTCTCAAAAATATATCACCCATTTTCTTGCTTCCTTACTTTGTTCTGCCTGGAATACTCTTCCCTGCTTTGTCCTTCCTCACACTACTACTCATAGCCATAAGAGCCATCTCCCCTGCCCAAATGAGAAGAATTAAATGATTCCACACCTGAGTGTGCAAAGCAGTGTTGACATGTTATAGCATTTATAGCATTCTACCTTTCTTCTGCATTATATATCTGTCTGTCATTCCTATTAGATATGCAAACAAATAATTAGATTGCTGAGAGCTCCTCTCACACAGGAGCTCCAGTATGGTTGGCCCCACACGCAGCCTTAGGATCCAGCACAATTGCCTGTTTAATGGCAGAAACTCAGTAAATGTGGATGTGACGTTGAGAAGACTGCTCATGAATGATGTTCCAAAACCACACACATCAGGAAATAATGAGTTATCTGTTCCACAATATGCTAAAATTTAAACCAAAATCTTAGGATTGAAAGAAAAGGTGAAAGAAAATGAATTGGCAGGAAAAAGTTCAAAGAGATTCAATATTGCAGAAAGAGACAGAACAGTTTTCTATAAGAAATAGGTTTAAGAAACTGTATATGGTACAAGAGCAATTAGTACATCCATTTTAATCTGTAGTCCAAAGAAGATCAAAAGGAAAACAAAATCAATGACAATTCCCAAACTGGATAATCATCTAAGGCCCTCCACCGTGTAGTAATGGCGTGCTCAATATCTCCTGACTGCATGAAAGCTCTGAAATTTGACCTTGGAGCAATGGATCCTATGAGCCAACAACAATAAATCCAATATGGTATTTCAAATGACCAACATCCATTGTGGTTAGTTTGTTCAGTTAGTGTGGTCATCTTTAGGAATCGTACTGACTTTTCAGACATTGGCCTTATTGCCTGGAAGCTGATTTACAGTATAATAACAATCAGAAACAATAAACTTGAATATTTAATAAAAAATAATCTGTGCATGAAACAGACTTAGCCTGTGTTTTGACAGTCGTGCTGAGTAGGTCAGATCAGATTTTATGATTTAATTTCACTGTTTTCAATTTTATGTGGTCTCCATTTAGTACACAGTTACTGATACAATTATGGGAAAGAATGATTTAATACTTTTGGATTTCTCAGTACAGGTTATATACATGGACACTCGGTGTTGAGATCATCCTCAATTTTCTTCCTCCACCCAAGCTGTTATTTAAAAAAAATGTGTTGATTTCTTGCAAATGCTACAGTCAACGTCTGGTTATCAACTGATAAATTCAGAGGACATTTTGTACTTCAGCTTTAGAGCAATTTTAGCTACAAAATCACTGATTAGTATAGAAGAAACTACACTTCCTAAGGCTATATAATTTGATATATCTTAGAAACTGAGCCACTGATAAGGGAAGATGGAAAACTTTAAAAATGGATTTTAATTTTATGAATTCACATAACTGTTTAACAGGTTAAATTCCCACATGCACTAGATTTTAATTCAGATTGTTGTCTCTTCAGTCAGGAAGAGAAATTGTCTCCTATATATAGGCTACCTTTCAGAACTTTAAATAATTTGTAATATATTAGTGCATAATATTTTACAGTATGCTTTCTTTAATCTACATCAACAAGTACCTTAGAACAGTACTTCTCAAACCATTTGTGGTGAAGGACCAGAATTCTGTTCTAACCTGTCATGGACCAATACATTTGTAAATACAATAAAAATGCACTACAAGAAAAATAAAATGAAATAAAATAGATGTACGAAATATAAATCCCAATTGTTTTATTATTAGATTGAACAGACATAAAATTACTCTGTCACATTGCTACAAGACTCTAAATGCTTACTCTAATTTCTTCACTTATGCTGTCGTGGAGGAGTAACAAGCAGGTCTCAGCTGTCACCAGTGCACAGACTGCATGCCCTGCCTAGAACGTCAAAGCAGCATTAACTATATAAATGTAACTTTTGGTCAGTGTTTTGGAAATTTGCAAATTTCCAGGTTTTGTGAGTAGAATCTTAATTTTTCACTACTTGCGAGCAGTTGTTACTTACTAATGATTTTTGGCCCAGCTTCTGATGGAGATAATTAATTCTATGTAATTGAAGTCGCTTCCTTTATCCCTATTCACTTTTCACGGTCCCTCAAAGAGAGCAGAGCATTGTCATGTAAGGTCATCATTTTATTTGTGTATCTCTGTTTGAGGCAATGTCTACACTAGCAATTCAATACACCACATTATTGAAATTGTTTCCATTGTAAGCTTTGGAACACGTATGATATATTGCAAGATTTTAAATATGCATACATTAGCATAGATGTCAACAAATGTTGAACAGATTTTTCAGATTTTGTGTATATTTGAATGGTTTTGACATGACTTCATTTATTTTAAGCTTGTTTGTTTCAAAACTAGTAATGCATATTTTGTTAGTAGCAAATATCGGCAGAGTCAGATTGCTAATCTCAAAATAAATCTGAAAACATTCCATTCTGAGATTTGAAAGCATTTTAATATAAATAAATTTCCTGAATATTCTAGGTATTACCCTGAATGCACCGTGACAACATGAATGTAAAACCTCACATTACCTTGAAACAGTCAAATCTCTCACTGATTTCTTATAATTATTTTTGCCTAAGAATGACTCTCTGAGTACTATTTGGCATTCTCAAAACATACATTAAAAAACATTTGTAGGAGGGATAGTTAATAAAATTATGATTAATAGCATAAGTTGGTTTATTAAGGTAAACGGTTGTCTTAGAAACATTTTTCATTATTAACATATTAGGTTCAAGTATACAAAAAAGTATTACTTAATGTGCAAAATGTTGTGTATTCTTTCTTTGTCAGTGATAGCTGAACCAACACTAAAATTGGCTTCTGACAAGGCTGAAAGTATTTATCACAACTGCAGGCAGCTAGGGATGTCTTTCTCCAAACTGTCATAATTATAAAATCTGTATCTTAGAATCCATTTAAATTAAGTGAGATAAATGTTTCACATATTTGAACATGAATGCTTATGATGGCAGATATTATTTTTAGTATATGCATTTTACTCGGTTGAATAGTGCAAAATGTCATTAATTTCAAAGATAAATTTTCAATCATTACATCCTGTTTTCTCTATTTGTTTTTACAGAGGTAATTCAATGTATATAACATAATTTTAGTCTTCTTTTTATATTTCTCTCTTTTTTTATCCTTCTGTGCTCAAAACAGACAATGGTCGCAGTGTCAAAGGTAATGTACAAACTCAAACTTTACCATCCAATTCTCAAAGTGCCCCTCTACTCGGCATGTTAATTTGCCTGCTGTATGCCCTGTTCAATGCAACATCACGCTGCCCTTAGCTAGTCCGGGTGCCTGGTGGAGACATCATGGCTTGATTTTGTTGGAGACGTTGTTACTTCCTCAGCTGTGTCACCAAAATGATTATGAACTCCTTTTTCCTGCAAGAAGTATGAACGTAGGTTGACAATGCACACTTCCTAAATATTTAAATCATTTGAAAAGAAACAAATATCAAGCTAAATATACTACCGTCTGAAAGAGGCACATAAGCCTATTTCAACCAAAAAAGTTTTTTTCAGTACAAGATTAAATAAAATAACCAAAGTGCTACATGACAGCATTACTTCACTTGTTCCTCTTTTGTTTCCTTAAAACTAGTTTCACGTTCCTGGATGGCAGGGGGTATGGTTTTAAGCTTACTGTAGTAAACTGTACATGCATGATAGTCATGTTCTACTTTTCTATATTGCATTTCAGTCATTTTTAATTGTGTACTATATTAGTCTGAAATCACTGGCATGACCTACAGCTACTGTAGGGTAATGTTTAACAGGCAATACCTCTGGATAACTTTGGATTTGGCTAAAAATTTGAAATCCACTTCTGTTTTTCTACTATATCGCAGTAGATACAAAGAATCACAAAATATAATGATTGTATTATTCTCATCAAATTGAAAACTTTTTGGGCTTAGTCTTTTTACATCAGCCATACATGCTGCTGTGGGTGTGCACATGGTGACAATGACTCGTTTTATGCATGTGTGTTGCATGGACACGTCTCCACCAGTAACCATCATTACTTAGAATTCACTGTTTTGGCCTCTTCCATATGTCAGTGCTACTCTGATCACCGTGAAGTTTTGTATATTGATTTCTCAATTGCTTCCCTAATTAATATAGAGCTGATAAAGGTTATGAATTAAGAGCACTAGAAACTAAAGATGTTTTCCGATCAGCAGCCCAGGGTAATTTGAAAACAAAGGAAACTGTGGTGGCCTCTCCCCAGCCCAACTTTATTTTGTAAGCACTTCACAAAGGGTCTATGCAGGTGACCTCCAATAAAGGGATGGATGTAATCTCTGTGAGGGTTCTATCCTTGGCCTGTCCGCTGGCCTGTCTAAAACGGAGCAAACTAGTGTCAGCTGTGGGTGGTGATTTGAGTTGATATAATTCAGAACATAACCTCAAGAAACAGGATACAGACAGCTCTCACCAACTTGCCTGTGTGAAATATGACTGATTCTTTCATTTAATAATTAGCAATAAATTATTAGACATTAATTTTCCAGTGATCTTTTCAATGTAGTGAGAAATGAATCTAATTTTTCTCAATAAATAGAAATTTGAGCTTGCTTATCTCCCAAGCTAGTAGTTCACATAGTTGTTATTCAAACTATAGTAATTTTATTTTTGTCTCATAAACTGATCCATTTCATCTCCAACCTTTTTTCCTCAACCTTCCATTTTTTTAATGGTAAGAGTCTTTGAATGAAAATGAATCATCAAGGTCAAAACTTAGGATTAGGAAACTCTAAACCACTGTAGAAAGTGTTCACATATTAAAATTTATGAAGTTAAGCTCCCAAATTAGATAAAACGTGCAAATTTAATAAAAATTTAATGTAAATGTATCCTCCCAAGTCTTCATTATTTGTTTAGATGCTGATTTGGAAAACTATTTAAAAAATAGTTGTGCCTGTCCCTTTAAGATTTTCACAGAGCAATTAATATACTAATCAGATATGTGACAATACATTAAGTGTGCTTTTTAAACCTTTTTGGCTTTTTTTAAAACCACATTTAAATAAAAAATTTAAAATATAAAAGACAAATTTCTACAGTACTTTGTATACAAAAGCATTATTACAGTTTTTTCCATATCTAACTCAACCAAAAATCATTTCTTTGTCAAAATAAAATAAATAATTTAGGAGTGCATTTGAAAGGTCTCTAAGGTCATCTAGTTTATTCCCTTCAGGTGGGAGTGTTGTCTAAATCCCACTCTGCAGGTGACAGAGGCATCTTTATCTTCGGAGGGCCCCATTCTTCGGCTTTCTGGGGAAATACATTTTACTGCCTGTTACACAAAGAGCTAACCTAAATCCTTCTTGCTGAAGTGTAATTTTTTTTTACCTTCATCTATCCTGAATAGACAAAGATACTAACTGGTTATATCTAATCTTGGTGTAATATCACAGTCTAAAAACAGCAAATTGGTACTCACTCTTTTCTTCTAAAACTATTATAATTCCATTTAACCTTCTTTCTTAGGATCAATCTTGTTTCCCTTAAATAAATTCTCTTAGCACTTTAACTCTTTAAAATAAGACTTCAGAGATCTAAAAGTGCAACCCATTATTGAAGAGTGAAAAACGTTAATTCAAATAGTTTGCATATGCATTAATTCAAATAGATTATATGCTGTTTATATACACATGTGTGTGCATTATATTTTTTAACCATCTCTAATATGTGATAGGTGAACCTAATCCTACCTCAGTCACTCATAAACTGATTTTCACGTCAAACTTAATGTTTTCCCTTCCTATTCTGCTTCTCGAGTCATCAATAAAAATTAACCCCACTTACCCTACTTAGTAACTAAGTCATCAGTATCATTTTACCCCTCTATTGCTTCCACCTCCTTACTATCCCAAGTAACTCTACATCCTACTAACAATGGTATGTTCAGTTTTCAACTTGTCCATGATTCTGGCATGAGTCAGAAACAAAACTACTCTCAAGATTTATTACAGCTCTCACAAAGTTGATACAACTTGTTTCTCATAAGCTATATTGGCCATTACTAAACATTTACGATCTTATAAGAATCTGCAAATTGATTTTCAATGGTGACAATTTACTTCTGTAAATTATATGTCATGCACTGAAACAGACAGTATGGATATTGACTACAAATAATTTGATGATTACTTATTCTTATTCCCTTTTGGCTTCATATTCCACCTGCTTAGGTTTACAATAGCAAAGTGAGGATATTGCTAATACCTATCTTAATTAAAATTGTTGGAAACTTTTTTCATTAGAATTTAGATAGGTTTTAGATGAACCTAAGCCAACACTGATCATCCTGCAGACTCTAACAGACTTCTGCCTATAAACATCAGCTTCAAAAACAGTGGAAAAGAGCATAATGATCTTTGTTATACAAGATGAAATATATTGTAAATGTCTTATCTAAGTAGCATGCATGAATTATTAAGTAATATTTTAAGTTCTGCTGAATTCTTTAAATGTATAGATTTAAAAGAAAATCTACCTTAAATTACTAACACTAAGAGCTTAAAAAGGAAATAGAATAGAGTAACAGTTTAAAGAGTTTTCCACCAGTAAATAAGAAAAGCAGAAATACTGACTACAATGAAGTTATAATATTCTGAGGCCAAATCTGAGTATGACACTTGCCAATCAGTGGTTTCTCAGGCTTATCAGACCCAATGTCCCCTTGTTTCAACAAATATTTTGTTATACTTATTTTGTTATCATGAAACAACATTCTGGGACAATCTAACCTATTCCTAAAAGATGAACATGATTCCCTAACTGTCATATAAAGGAGAAATAAAAGGAAAGTAGTTTATAATAAAATGATATTTCTCTCAATATGTTACTGTTTAAATATAACTACACTAGAAGCCATAATACAATAATCAGACATAAGAAAAAATTTGGCTTTAAGAAGATTAAGAACCCAAAAAGGCCCACACCAAAACACATGATAATTAAAATGTCAAGAAATAAAGATAGAGAAGCCTAAAAGCTGCAAGAGAAAGGCTACGAGTTACATACAAAGGAAACCCCACAAGGCTATCGACTGACTTCTTAGCAGAAACCTTACAGGCTAGAAGGGAGTGGCATGATATATTTAAAGTGCTGAAAGGAAAAAAAAAAAAAAAAACCTATGGCCAAGAATACTCTCCCCAGTAAGGTTATCACTCAGAATAGAAGGAGAAATAAAGAGTTTTCCAGACAAGCAAAAACTAAAGGAGTTTATCACCAAGAAACCAGCCTTACAAGAAATGGTAAAAGGACTTATTTAAGAAGAAAAGAAAAGACCACAAATAGGAATAAAATTATCAAAAATAAATAAATAAAATCACTGGTAAAGGCAGTAAAGGTAGCAGATCAACCACCTGTGAAGCTAACATGAAGGTCAAGAAACAAAAGTACTAAAATTATCTATTTCCACGATAAGAGAGTAACGGATACAGACACACAAAAAAGAGGTTCAATACAATATCAAATACATAAAATGTTGGAGCAGGGGAGTAAAAGAATAGAGCTTTTAGCAAGCGATCAAACTAACAAACCATCAACTTAATATAGATTGCTATATACGTAGGTTATTGTATATGAACCTCACGGTAATCGCAAACCAGAAATCTATAATAAATACAAAAGAAAAGTTAAGAGAGAGGAACCCAAACATAATAGTAAAGAAAGCCATCAAACCACAAGGGAAGAGAGCAAGAGAAGAAGAAAGGAACAGAGAAGAACTACTAATACACCCACAAAAAGAGTAACAAAGTGGCAATAAGTACATCCTTATCAATAGCTGCTTTGAATGTCAGTGGACTAAATGCTCCAATCAAAAGGCATAGGATGGCTGATCAGATAAAAAAACAAGAGACCCATGTATGTGCTGCATAGAAGAGACACACTTCAGACCTAAAGACACTCACTAAAAGAAAGTGAAGGGATGGAAAAAGATATTCCATGCAAAAGGCAATGAAAAGAAAGCTGAGGTAACAATACAAATATCAGAAAAAAATAGACTTTAAAATGAAAACTGTAACAAAAGACAACGAAGGGCACTACATAATGATAAAAGGAACAATCCAACAAGAGGATATAACACTTGTAAATATGTATGCACCCAACTTAGGAGAACCTAAATATATAAAGCCATTATTAACAGACATAAAAGAAGAAATAGACAGCAACACAGTAATAGAAGTGGACTTTAACACTCCACTTACACCAATAGATAGATCATCCAAACAGAAGATCAATAAGGAAATACTGGCTTTAAATAATACCTTAGACCAGATGGACTTAATAGATATATATAGAACATTCCATCCAAAAACCACAGAATATACATTCTTTTTGAATGCACATGGAACATTCTTCAAGATAGATCACATATTAGGCCACAAAACAAGTCTCAATAAATTTAAGAAGATTAAAATAATACCATACATCTTTTCTGACCACAACTATATGAAACTAGAAATGAACTACCGGAGGAAAATTGGAAAAGCCACATAAATGTGGAGATTGAAGAAAATGCTACTGAACAACTATTGGGTCAACAAAGAAATCAAGGGAGAAATCAAAAAATACCTGGAGACAAATGAAAATGAAAATATGACATGCCAAAAATTTGTGGGATACAGAAAAAGCGGTTCTAAGAGGGAAGTTTATAGCAAAATAGCCCTACCTCAACAAACAAGAAAAATCTCTAATAAGCTATCTAACAGTGCACCTAAAGGAACTGGGAAAAGAAGAACAAAGCCCAAAATCAGTAGAAGGAAGGAATAATAAAAATCAGAGCAAAAGTAAATTAAATAGAGACTAGAAAAAATAGAAAAATCAATGAAACTAAGAGCTGGTTTCTCTGAAAAAATAAACAAAATTAACAAACCTTTACCTAGACTCACCAAAAAAAAAAAAGCTCAAATAAATAAAATCAGAAATGAAAGAGGAGAAATTACAATGGACACAACAGAAATACAAAAGATTATAAGAGAAGGCTCTAAAAAGCTATATGCCGACAAAGTGGATAGTCTGGAATAAATGGATAAATTCTTAGAATCATACAACCTTCCCAAACTGAATCAAGAAGAAATAGAGAATTTGAATAGACCAATCACCAATATGGAGATTGAAACAGTAATCAAAATCTTCTCAAAAAATGAAAGTCCAGGACCAGTTGGCTTCCCTGATGAATTCTGCTAAACTTTCAAAGAAGAAGTAATACCTACCTTCTCAAACGCTTCCAAAAAATTCAAGAAGAGAGGAAGCTTCCTAACTCATTCTGTGAAGCCAATATTACCCTGATACCAAAATCAGACAAGGACAACACAGAAAAACTACAATCACAGGCCAATATCACTGATGAACATTGATGCAAAAATCCTCAGCAAAATACTAGCAAATCAAATACAATAATACATTGTAAAGATTATACACTATGATCAAGTGGGATTTATTCCAGGCATGCAGAGATGGTTCAACATCCACAAATCAATCAATGTGATACACTACATTAACAAAATGAAGAATAAAAATCACATGATCATCTCAGCAGATGCAGAGAAAGCATTTGGCAAGATACATCATCCATTTACGATAAAAACTCTGAATAAAATGGGTATGGAAGGAAAATATCTCAACATAATAAAGGCCATAAATGACAAACCCACAGCTAATATCATACTCAATGGAGAAAAATTGAAGCTATCCTTGTAAGAACAGGAACCAGACAAGGATGCCCACTTTTGCCACTCTTATTTGACATAGTATTGGAAGTCCTAGCCAGAGCAAACAGGAGAGAAAAAGAAATAAAATGAATCCCAATTGGAAAGGATGAAAAAAAAAAAAAACTACGTTATTTGCAGATGACATGATTTTGTATATAGAAAACACTAAAAAATAAAAAAAACTTTTAGAAATAATAAATGAATATGGTAAAGTTGCAGGATACAAATTCAACATACAAAAATCAGTTGTGTTTCTATACACTAACAATGAAGTAGCAGAAAGAGAAAATAAGAATATAATTCCGTTTACAATTGGGGCAAAAAAATAAAGTACCCAGGAATAAATTTAACCAAAGAGGTAAAAGATCTGTACACTGAAAACTACAAAACACTGTTGAATGAAATCCAAGAAGACACAAAGAAATGGAAAGATATTCCATGCTCTTGCATTGGAAGAACTAACACAGTTAAAATATCCATACTTTCTAAAGGAATCTACAGATTCAATGTAATCCTTATCAAATTTCCAATGACACTTTTCACAGAAATAGAACAAAAATTCCTAAAACTTATATAGAACAACAAAAGACCCCAAAGAGCCAAAAGAATCCTGAGAAAAAAAGAACAAAGCTGGAGGTATCACATTCCCTGATTTCAGAATATACTACAAAGCTATAGTAATTAAAACAGCATGATACTAGCACAAAAACAGACACACACATCAATGGAACAGAATCAAGAGCCTAGAAATAAACCCACACATCTATGGACAGCTAATTTTTGACAAAGGAGCCAAGCGTATACAAGGGAGAAAGGAAAGTCTCTTCAATAAATGGTGTTGGGAAAACTGGACAGCCACATGCAAAAGAATGAAAGTAGGCCATTATCTTACACCATACACAAAAATTAACTCAAAATGGATTAAAGACATGAAACTTCTAGAAGAAACCATCAGCAGTATGCTCTTCAACATGTCTTAGCAGCATATTTTCAAATAATGTGTCTGATGAGGCAAGGGAAACAACAGAGAAATAAACAAATGCATCCACATCAAACTAAAAAGCTTCTGCACAGCAAAGGAAACCATCAACAAAACAAAAAGACAGCTTAACAGTTGGGAGAAGATATTTGCAAACCATATACCGATAAAATATGTAAAGAACTCATACATCTCAACAACAAAAAAACTAAGAATCCAATTAAAATATGGGCAAAATATCTGAACAGACATTTTTCCAAAGAAGATATACAGATGGCAAACGGGCAAATAAAAGGATTTTCAACATCACTAATTATTAGGGAAATGCAAATCAAAACTACAATGAGATATCACATTACACTCATCAGAATGGCTATAATTAACATGACAAGAAATAAAAAGTGTTGGAGAGGATGTGAAGAAAAGGGAACTCTCATATACTGCTGGTGGGAGTGCAAACTGGTGCTGCTAATATGGAAAACAGTATGGAGATTCTTCAAAAAATTAAGAATAGAACTACCATATGACCCAGCTATTCCACTGCTGGGTATCTATCCAAAGAACGTGAAAACACAAGTGCATAAAGATACATTCACCCCTATGTTCATTGCAGCATTATTCACAATAGCCAAGACTTGGAAGCAACCTAGGTGCCCACAAGGGATGAGTGGATAAAGAAGATGTGGTTATATATACGTAATGGAATATTACTCAACCATAAAAACAATGAAATCTTGCCATTTGTGACAACATGGATAGACCTTGAGAGTATTATGGTAAGCAAAATGTCAGAGAGAGAAAGTCAAATACAATAATTTCACTCATAAATAGAAGATAAAAACAACAACAAACAAACACAAAGAGATAGAGATTAGATTGATGGTTACCGGTGGTGGGGGGGAGAATGGAGGGAGCAGGGCAAAAGGGATGATTAGGCACATGTGTGTGGTGATGGATGGTAATTAGACTTTGGGTGGTGAGCATGATGTAATCTACACAGAAATTGAATTATAATGACATACACCTGAAATTTATGTAATGTTATACACCAATGCTACCTCAATAAAAATAAATAAATAAATAAATAAAAATAAACATAAAAAAAGAGAAAACAGTCCATAGAAGTACTTTATAAAATGATAAAACAGGAGTATGGATGGATCACAAAATAAAAACCATCATTGGAAGAAATAATAACAGATCAGACCTATTTATATATGAATTTTTAAAATGAGAAATAACTAAAATTGAATTATGAATATTATACAAAGACAAACTGGGGAGAAAATGAGAAAGTATGACATTCTCACAAATGAGCTGGCCCCTACTTTTAAGTGTAATGTCAGAATGATTCCCTAGGTGATCATATGCAACAGTAACGGATTGCTCAGAGGAAAGAAATCCCACTAAATGTCAGGACACACATTCATCTGCCAACACTTAAATAAGACCTTGTAGACCATATGCCTTCATAAGCAGTGGGCAGTAGAAAGCAGACTGGAAAAAGAAACGGCAATCAAGCCACGACGGAGAAGTTATGGAAGATCTCTAGGAGTTATCAGAGTGAGATTGACAACCAATAAGCATTCCCAAAACAAATAATTTCCAGTGTTTAGTTTTTACCACATAGATTTCTTTTCATTGTATCACACATCATTCTACATATATAGAAGAACGATAATATGTCTGAAATAATATATTTGAAAGAAATTGCATTACTGATTTTCAGTGTGATTCCTATACTTCTCTGTGAAATTAATATTTGGTTCCAACACTGTTAGAAAAAAAAAGACTCAAATCTCTTTGCTTACATAGTTGCCTGTGACAGCTGCAAACACAGACTGTAATCTGAAGTCTGAAATTTTGTATTGACAACTCAAGTGCCACGAGTAATGCAGCTCCACGTGATATGATTTTCCAAAATAGTTAACAACTTCTGGTAAAGTTCTGAACAAAACAAGGTAAAATCTTTTCTTTACTCATGGCTCTGGAGAGCTCAATGTATATTCAAATCATGTTAAAAGTACATTGTACTCTTTATATGTGAGACAGGTTCAAGGCTCAGATCATTATAAGCAGGCTTTTCACCTACGTGAATGCCACAGGACAATTTTTCAAGGCGAGAAAATAGCCACCTCTTATCATTGTGACAACCAAAACTGCCCCCACAAATGCCCCCTAAGGTGAAGTAGTGTCATAGTGGAGACTACAGGCTTATCAATGTAGCCAATTGAGTGGAGTTTATTGGAACTGGTCACAAGGACAAAGTATATTATCAGTGCCTCTCTGCCTTAGCATCATAGATGATTCATGTTTTCATCTGATTTTTTAAAGACCTCTATAGACAATCTGCTACAGAAATCCAACATATAGAAGGATGACATAGAAAGAGAATTGAAAGATGGGCTCAAGGGTTTTAAAACACAATTTAACTATATACCTGAGCTCAACCCTCTATAATCTCTCGTCAGTGTCCCTGTGTGCAGTAAAATTGCCTGAGTGAAAATAAGGCATTAGAGTTTGGGAAAAAACAGCCTCTAAGAAGTCTGAAGTCCTAGAATATTTTACAGATTTTAAATATTAAGATTTAGGCCGGGAATGCAGCCATATAATTCTGCAAAAAAAGGAAACACTATCTAGGATATGTTATAATAAGAAACTAGCAGTCTGTGGTAGAGACTTCTACCAAGACCTGGAGAGTAGGGTTTCCTTCAGAGATCTTCTTTTTTTTTTTTTTTTTTGAGGAAGATTAGCCCTGAGCTAACTACTGCCAATCCTCCTCTTTTTGCTGAGGAAGACTGGCCCTGATCTAACATCCATGCCCATCTTCCTCTACTTTATATGTGGGAGGCCTACCACAGCATGGCGTGCCAAGCGGTGCCATGTCTGCACCTGGGATCCGAACCAGCGAACCCTGGGCTGCTGAGCAGAACATGCGAACTTAACCGCTGTGCCACCGGGCCAGCCCCTTGGCTCTTATTTCTATCCTTGTCATATAGATAGAAAAGAGTGAGAATCTATATGCAAGTAAGAACATACTGAGCAACAAATGCCCAGAGAGCTCAGTGACATTCTTCACCTAGATGGACTTGATCATCATCATGGATAAAACTCAGAGAAGAAACAGAAATGCAACTCAAGAAGCAGTGTTGGGGCTGCCCGGTGGCACAGCGGTTAAGTTCTCATGTTCTACTTCAGTGGCCCAGCGTTCACTGGTTGGGATCCCAGGTGGAGACCTGCACACCACTTGTCAAGCTATGCTGTGGCAGTTGCCCGACATGTAAAGTAGAGGAAGATGGGCGCGGATGTTAACTCAGGGCCAGTCTTCCTCAGCAAAAAGAGGAGAATTGGAGGCAGATGTTAGCTCAGGGCTAATCTTCCTCAAAAAAAAAGAAATAAAGAAACAGTTTGTTAAATAGGTGAAAATTCTCCTAAAACCACTTCAAACTTTTATAATAAGCAAATATAAACTTTTATAAAATAAATACAGTGTGATTTTTCTCCAAGGTAACTATGAACTGATGGATATTCTTTTCAGCACTATATTTGACCTGAGTTTATTGATTGTTGTGGTACAAAATATACAGTCTATAAATTTAACTTTCAAGTGTTTATACCTTGCTTGATGTGTAAAGTACATTTTGATGCCTTAAATGTGTTAATTTCATTCTGAACAGGCAAAAAAGAGCATAAGGCAAAATGCGCTGACCAGCAAGTTCATTCATGCAGTCTGTATGTTTTAAGCACTCTCTAAGGCAGAAAGTTAATGGCTGTGTAACACTTAGGCTGGGGATTTTCACAAAATTCTTCCTTATGCTAATTTTTAAGACCTACATAATGGTATAAGTAACATTACCCATTGTACAAGAAA
Source organism: Equus przewalskii (assembly GCF_037783145.1). Taxonomy (NCBI): domain Eukaryota; kingdom Metazoa; phylum Chordata; class Mammalia; order Perissodactyla; family Equidae; genus Equus; species Equus przewalskii. Next base: position 42,393,815 of record NC_091847.1, on the reverse strand, counting down.
CTCTTTAGAACATTTCCTGACTCTTTATAAGCAGCAGACAATAAGTCATTTCAAAAGAGGATGGAGCTGGTCAGGGTACTCTTCCTCAACAAGGGGGCCTGGAGTCTTGGCACCTCCCCAATTGTCTTTGCAGGAAAGGAATGTGGGACGTGACCAAGGACGGTCCAAGGATACACATTGCCAGCTGTAAAATGAATAAGTTGTGGGCTTCTAATAACCAGGTACTACCAACTCCAGACACATCCTGTTACCTAGCTAAGGTCACTTCAATTATAAGTTATGTTTGCCAAAGTATTCTTCTGGTATGGTTTTTATTTTTTCTTAAAAAGTGGTCAGTCCTAAATCTAAATGAAAGAAAAAAAGAAAAGGAAGGAAAGACTTAAAAACTCCCCACAAAATCCTAGAATTTTCATTAGAGTCCGCAAAAAAAGGAAAGGAAAGAAAATGACATTTGCCCTTCTCAGCCTTACCTGAAATTCCTGTATCTGGACTTAACTCTTCTAGAAGCTCTGTGAAGCATCTTGTAAAGGCAACAGAAGCATATGAAGAACCCAGCTGACTTTTCACTTGTCATGGCACAGAGAGGGAGGTAATACAAATTGGAACAGGGTAGACAGCCCATTCAGAAACTTCATGGCCAACATGATTTTAACCATAGGCAAGTCTTTCATTGAATAACTCCTGAATTATAAAAAGAAATTCATGAGAAACTTTGAAAGTAGTATTTGACCAATAATAGGGAGTGGAGTCATTTCTTCTATTCCAATCTTTAATGAAAGAAGCTGATTAATAGCTAAAGCTGCCATCTGCTCTCTGGGTGCATACCTAGGACCGCTTCTTATCATGAGATACTTCCATGCCACTCCATGTGGTAGATGGTGACCCTAAACCCTGTGTCAGGTATCAGCAGGCTGCATTTAGTCACACCTGAATTGGGGTCATTTTGGTCATGGATCCCTAGCAGGTCATCCAGGACCATCTCTTTCTTCTTCTGTTTCTTCTGATACTGCTTTCACAAATACTTTCCAATTTTTTTAGGACCTTTTAATCATATCAAGTCAAGCCTCCTGGGATCCACATCGGATTCAAACCTCAACAAATACAGCACCATAAACAAGATTCCGCAGCTCACGCTGAATTTTTCAGATGTTAAAACTGAAAAAAAGAATACATCCCCTCCTTCTTCCGATAAAACCATTATTGCCCCCAAGGTCAAAGATCGAACACACAATGTGACAGAGAAAGTTACCCAGGTAGGACATGATTTTGCGATCAATTTCAATGGTTTTGAAGGTTCTTTTCTGCATCATAAACACATTCTTTTTCCTATGAATGACTATCAAGAGAGGTAAGCTATTTATTTGCACTCCAATTTCTTGAAATGTTGCGTAACCTTCTAATGCAACAGGCAAATAAAATTATAGATTGTGATCTGGTCTACTACAAGACTAAGCAAAAATGGACTAACTTGGTATAGTTCCCTTTGTTGCAGAGGTGGTTAACCTGCTATTCATCATGCTGGGATATTTATTGTTTTGCTGCCAACTCTTGCGTTCCTAATGTGTGGCTTTTTAATATAATGGATGTGTCTATTGAAACTTTAGTTGACTAATTGGGGTTTAGTCTTAGCTGTATCCTCCTTTTTTGCACTTATTCTACTAAGTAGAGTCAGATATAAGTCAGTTGAGCTGTCTGGGATGATGAAAAGTCAGAGCAAAACAAGGTGTTTCCTAGGAACAATATCTTATTGTTTTCAAATAAATATCGCAAGTTGAACTAGGGTAAACAGGTTCTGTCTAGCAGGAGTCCTGCTTTAAAGAATAGATAAAAATGATTTGTACTTATTATATCAAAATACCAACCTAAGCATTACCTAGCTTTTGCTTACAATGCACTTACATTGTTGGGAATTCATGATTCTAAAATTTGTGTCAAGTGAATAGGTTTTTTTACAAACAATTTACTCAGTATATTTGATCAGCAAATCTTTTCATAAACTGTCATGATATAAAGATAAATTTGACCCCGATGTGTATCCCAAGCATTGAAGCTTTTGAACTAAGTTTTTCTGTAATTATAATCAGTATTATAACAACGCTATAGTAATTTGTAAATAAGCTCTTGTGTGTGAGCTGAAATAACCTTGTAAAGACCGTGAGTCAGTTGTAAATAGATGTAAGTAGTCTCTATTTATTTGAAATGAGAAATTATACATACTGCTCTAATGTATATTTTGATAGGTATGTAGTATAGTGATGAGGCTTTCTGTGTTAATGATGGCATTTGGTTTTCCCTAACTTATGCTTAGTAAACTAGGCTTAACGGTGGTAAATGAATAGTCTACTGTTATTCATGTTGTACTGGCACCATTTTGATAATTTTGAATTTTACTTGTAATTGTTTTTACCATAAAAATTCTATTATTAGTAGACAGTAACCATCATATGGGTATAGAGAAATTAAGAGATTTTAGAAATTGCACGAAAGACTGGTGGCAAATATTATGGTCCAGGCCGTGCCAGTAGCATAAGCGATAAAGTAGGCATCAGATGCTTGACCAATGTTTCCGAATCTTCTAGTTTTAAAAAGAAGCTGAAAATGCAGAATTTAAGGCAAACTCTTAATTTCTAGGAGTTCGCAAACTCAACCAAAATGCTTTTTTAGGCCAAACAAAATATACCTTATGGCCTGCAGGCAGTCAAGTGTGAACTTTGCAAGGCTCTCATGCCCTTGATCCACCACAGGGCCCACCCTGTCCTGCCACACTCAGTAGGTCCACTGTGCCAAGAGAGGGTGATACACATGTGATCAGAGGTGGCACCTGCTCTGGAGACCTTCTGAGCCTGCTGAGAGGAAACAGATATACAAATCGCTATACTGATATAATATTAATAAAGAATACAGGAACACAGATTAGAGGGAAAGTAATTATGCTTTAAGGTAAGAATTTTCCGAGAAGGAAAAGAGATGGGATGGGACATTTAAGCTGGACCTAAAAGCTTACTTATCAAACTGGGTAGTAAGTTGAAGAGCATAACCCAGAGTCACATGAACTTGTGTTTTAATTCTGGCTAAGTCATTTATTCCGTGCCATGCAGACCACTGCCATTTATTATGTGACATTGAGGCAAGTTTTAGTGATGACAAAATTTATTTCTCAGGATTGATATAAGAATTAAATAGAATGAGTGGAAATTCTTCATCACAGTGTCAGGTACACAACGAGCAACGTCAGCCAATATTGTGTTTATTAGTGTTCTCGCATGACTTCCCCCTGCCCTCCTCGCCACCTCTGCAAGATCCTTTTATCCTACACTTCCGGGGCCTAGTAGAGGACCTGGCAGAGTGCAGTTCATGAAATCTTTACAGAAGGAAGGGAGTGAGGAAGGGAGGGAGGGAGGGAGTCAGGGAGGGAGGGAGGAAAGAAGGAAGGAAGGAAGGAAGGGAGGAAGGAAGGAAGGAAGGGAAAGAGGGAGGAAAGAAAGGAAGGAAGGACAGAAGGCAGGAAGGCTGGTCAAATGGACAAGGAAAGGGGTGAGAATCCCAGGAAGAGGAAAACAACAATAACAAAGTCGTGGAGGCACAAAGGTCACTGTGTCTTCTGAGAACAAGTGTTTCCCTGGCCCAGGGAGAGGCTAGGCTGGGCAGGGGCTTGTTACAGGTTGGGGAACTGCTAGAACTTTCCCCTCTAGATGGTTCTTCACTACCTTTTTCCCATAAGTGCCTTGGGGGTCTGAGTAAAATCCAACAGCTTCCATCAAAAGCTTGGCATTCTTTTAAGATCTCATGCTTTCTCTTTAAAATCCCTGTGGCTTTTGTGTTTAGATCCATAATGTTGCAATATTTATTTTAACATTTTAAAAAATGTTTTAAACTACTTAGCACTGAGGGGATCTGAGGCCCACAGAAAGGCCCTAGAGTTTTTCTATAGCTTCTCCTGCTTCACCCAAATTATGGAGTACTCCCCCCCAACAATCTCCAAAGTACCCCAATCAGAGAAATACGATGCAGGCTAAAAACCTTTTTAAAGTGATAGAAGATTAGAATTGAATCTTGTTTTATAAAGAGTTTTTTTCTTGAAAAAGAGTGGCCCTGAGCTAACATCTTATTCCCACCTTCCTCTATTTTGTATGTGGGACAGCACCACAGCATGGCTTGATGAGTGGTGTATGTCCATGCCTGCGATCCAAACCCACAAACCCCAGGCCTCAGAAGTAGAACATGACAAACTTAGGCACTGCGCCACCAGGCCAGCCTCCTTTGTTTTTACCATGTGAAAGATACAGTGATAGGAAGGAGATTCTGGAGACAGATAGAGCACAAGCAGCTATAGTTCTGGCCAGAAATGATGAGGGACTGGAAAAAGTCTGAGATGGGAAACTAGAAAGCAGAGGATCAGGCATGCTCTATCTTCTTTTTAGTGCCCCCTTTAGCTCTTAGTAACAAACCTTCTAATAGTCCACATGTCAGACCAAACAAAGTAGAGGTCAAATATTGAGAAATTCCTCCCACAGACATAGCCTCTGGAAATTTTGTTTAAGAGCTTGCAAGCAGGGTGACCCTATCACTATTTTCTCATTTCATGGTCATTTAGTTTCCTGATCATAGCTATCTCTGGAATTCCCATATTCATAACATATAGCACACTTGTTCCCTCCACAAAAAATAACTTGATAATAACCCAAAGACTTTATTATTCCCTTTGTTAGGCCTGTGTGGAAATTCTCCTTGTCAAGGTACTCTCAATGTCTTTGCTGTAGGCAGCCAGCAGCATTTTCTTTATCTAATGTTCTTATTTATTTTATTCCCTTTATAGATTTGTATGGTAATCCTTTCTTCAAAAGATATCTGGGTTTGGTTCATATATCATTCAACAGGGAGTTTTAAACACTCCTCTGAGCATGAATAATAGACCAAACATCAAGAAAAAAAGTCATAAATGAAAGGAACAATTAATCACTGCTCATGCTATGCTCTCTTACCATTTAGATATTATCTATTATTACATTAGCTAATCACTAATTAGCCAATTAATTATTTTCCTTCCCAGCTAGAGTGAGCTTCTTCAGAATAGGAGCCATATTTTTATTCATTTATTCCTTCATGTATTTGTTTCTTCATTCAACAAGCATTTATTGAGAGCTAGTATGTACAGGGCTAGGTTGTTGGAATTTCTGCCTTCAAGAAGTGAGAGAGACAGACAATACAGTACGTGGGCATTACATGCAGTCTGAAATATTACACTACAGGTAAACTCAGAGTGCAGAGGGTGCCTAGAGAGGAAACATGACCTACATTGGCAGTTTGGGGCAGTAGATAGGGAACATAGACTCTTAGATGAGTTTTGAAATTTAAGAAGTTTCTGGCTAGGAATTAGAATCTGGAGTGGGGTACACTTGGAGAATTGTGAGTACCGATGAATGAATGAACCATGAGGTGTCTGTATCACTAGTGCCTAGCATAACACACAGCACATAGGAAGGACCGTCAAAGATTCACTAATGGACCACTGAAGGTATTGGGAGAATTAATCAAGAGTAAACTTGTGGGTCAGAAATCCCCAAAGAAAATGCTTGCCTTCCAAATTCTCCCCTTCGGCAATATCTGATTCTTGCTGTTTTAGGTCCAGAGACTCCTTTTTTTGGCTGGTCTGACAGTTTCTGGGGTGCATCAATTCTTTATGCCGTATTCCATCTGACCTTCTCTACTCACTGGAGGAAATCCACTCTCAGAAGGTGTGGATTTATTTTTTCCTTAAGTACAATCCAGCTGGTACAGCTGATATGTAGTAGGGTCCACTTTGGGGAGGCAGGGCCCTGATTGACTAATTCCTACAAAATTCCACTGGAGTGGTGGAGAGAAAACAATGAACTGGAAGAAAAGTTGGGTGGGTGGAGAGCAAAGATCTGCTTTTACCATACAATTGTGGCTCTCAGTTGAAAATCAAATTCTTGACTGTATCTGTCCCCTTTTAAATAAAAGTAAACCAAACTTTTGCACCCTTGTATGATTTCATTATCCCTAAGGCTAGTTCTAGTTCAAACGTTATGCTAATTTTTAGGATAAAATGTATTATTTTGTCATGTTCAATTTTTACAAATTTTGTATTAGATCACTCTCCCTAGATATGCATAAGAATATCAGAGGGTTTAAGAAGATGGCACTGTGGATTCCAGGTCTTTATTGGCAAGTCATGTAAGACTGTATCAGCCAATGCTGTAACAGAATGCAAGTAACAGAAACCCAGCTGGAGCCACCTTAAGCAAAAAATGAAAGGAGGAGGGGCAGTTTATTGAGTCACATAACTGAGAAGTGCAGGGGCAGATCTGCTTTGGGCCATAGCTGCATTCATTGTTTGAACAGCTGATGACACTCTCTCCCTCTCTCAGCCATGCTTTCTTCTGTAGTGACTTCCCCGCACATCTGATTGAAGCAAGACCCTTTGACCCTTAAGTCTCACATAGTGCTCACAGTCGGTCATCTGATGAGAAGAGCTTTCTCTCCTCCAGTGTCCATATCATTCCCAAGAAAGTGGACTCTGATTGGCCAACTTGAGTCCTGTGCTCATCCTAAGGGTGGAAGAAGTGTAGCCCTTTGACTGATGACTACATCCGAAAAACGCAGTGGGGAGGAGAGGCTGTAAGGAAGAACAAAACAACAGTGGCTCATTGTAAAGATGAAGATAGGCATTCAGACTAACAGCATCTCACACACACACATACACACTTATTGAATGCTCATTATGTGCTGGGTAGGAGCTAGAGACTCAGAAGTATAGAACCTAGTACCAGTACTCAAGAGGTTATAAACTACTTGGAGAAACACAATACAACAATATATAATAATAGGATTTACAAGTGCTAATGTAATAAATGCTACAAGATCATATTAGGAAACTAAAGGTAGTTTGAGTTCCTTTAGCTTAAGTACTGGTCAAATACAACTTATTACTTTGTTACTTAAGAGGAACGTTTTGGTGAGTTTAACAGAAACCCATATCGTGATCATCAGATAATAAGATATAGGAAGGGACTTAAATGAATCAGAAGATTTTAATCTGGAGAAGAGATGTTGGGAAAGGGATTTACTACTAGTCCACAAGTATAGTTTTCCTATAGTTTCACTAAGGAGAGTTCTCAAGAAAATTAGTTTTAGGAGTAATCACAGAGACTCAGGTCATAAGAAAGATATTTGTCATAGAATCTTGAAATCTACAAAGAACTTTAAAGCCAGAATAGATTCCCATTATTTAGGATTCTTTGAAGTATATTATTGGCATAAAAATAGAATTAGGATAGATCTACTAATAGCTGACATTTTTTACAATTTACAATTTTACAATTTACAATTGTGAATTTACAATTGACACAGTAAGTTGAGCATTCACTGTGTGCCAGGCTACATGCTAAAGGGTTTAATGGATTATCAGTTTTAATCCACGTAACAGTCCTATGAGTTGGTACTATTATTATCATATCCATTTCATAGAGGAGGAATCAAGCTTAGAAGAAGGAAGCAACTTGCCCAGGCCACATAGGAAATAGTGGAAGTAACCTTCAAACTGAAGTCATTGGACTCCAAAAGTGAAATTCTCTCTCTTTTTTTTTTTTTTTTTTTTGGTGAGGAAGATTGTCCCTGAGCTAACATCTGTGCCAATCGTCCTCTATTTTGTATGTTGGATGCCACCACGGCATGGCTTGATGAGTTGTGTGTAGGTCCATGCCTGGGAACTTGCAAACCCTGGGCCGCCAAAGCTGAGTGCACGAACTTAACCACTACACCACTGGTCCAGGTCCCAAAAGTGAAATTCTTTTTTTTTTTTAATTGAGTTAATGGTAGGTTACAATCTTGTGAAATTTCAGTTTTACATTAATGTTTGTCATTCGTGTTGTAGGTGCACCGCTTCACCCTTTGTGCCCACCTCCCACCCCACCTTTCCCCTGCTATCCACTAAACTGTCCTTAGTCCACATTTTTAAATTCCTCATATGAGTAGAGTCATACACAGATTATCCTTCTCTAGCTGGCTTATTTCACTTAACATAATTCCCTCAAGGTCCATCCATGTTATTGCAAATGGAATGATTTTGTTCTGTTTTGCAGCTGAGTAGTATTCCATTGTATATATGTACCACGTCTTCTTTATCCATTCATCTGTTGATGGGCACTTAGGTTGCTTCCACGTCTTGGCTATTGTAAATAATGCTACAATGAACATTGGGGTGCATAGGACTTTTGGGATTGCTGACTTCAAGCTCTTTGGATAGATACCCAGTAGTGGGATGGCTGGATCGTATGGTAGTTCTATTTTTAATTTTTTGAGGATCTCCATACTGTTTTCCATAGTGGCTGCACCAGTTTGCATTCCCACCAGCAGTGTATGAGGGTTCCTTTTTCTCCACAACCTCTCCAACATTTGTTACTACTAGTTTTAGATATTTTTGTCATTCTAATGGGTGTAAGGTGATATCTTAGTGTAGTTTTGATTTGCATTTCCCTGATGATCAGCGATGATGAGCATCTTTTCACTTGCCTATTGGCCATCCGTATATCTTCTTTGGAGAAATGTCTGTTCATGTCTCCAGCCCATTTTTTGATTGGGTTGTTTGATTTTTTGTTGTTGAGTTGTGAGTGTTCTTTATATATTATGGATATTAAGCCTTTGTCTGATATGTGACTTGCAAATGTTTTTTCCCAGTTAGTGGGTTGTTTTTTTGTTTCAGTCCTGTTTTCATTTGCCCTGAAGAAGCTCTTTAGTCTGATGAAGTCCCATTTGTTTATTCTTTCTATTGTTTCCCTTCTCTGAGAAGGCATGGTGTCTGAAAAGATCCTTTTAATACTGATGTCAAAGAGTGTACTGCCTACGTTTTCTTCTAGAAGCCTTATGGTTTCAGGTCTCACCTTTAGGTCTTTGATCCATTTTGTGTTTATTTTGGTGAATGGTGAAAAAGAATGGTCAATTTTCATTCTTTTACATGTGGCTTTCCAGTTTTCCCAGCACCATTTGTTGAAAAGACTTTCTTTTCTCCATTGTAGGCCCTCAGCTCCTTTGTCGAAGATCCAAAAGTGAAAATTCTTAATCTCCCTAGTACACCCTTTCCATGATTCTGTTTTGTTTTCCTGTTGGTCTCCTAAATCTACTCAAAAGTCAGCATGGCATTTGGATATCCTTGTAACATTTGGCCGTACAGCCAGAAGTCTTAATCTGAAAGCTTAGTAGTAACTTATCAAAAAAGTGAGTCTACAGAAATAGGGAAAAGAATGTGGTAGATTTTCTCCAAAACTCTTCAAAAGTTGAAAAAAACATCCTTAACAAGGGAGCTTCATTTCAGCCTTATCTTTTGTTTAAGTTTATATCTCATCTTTGTAACTAACTTTAGACTGGGCTGGAGGAATTTTGTTTTTTGTTAGTGGCATGCCACTCAGTTGCAGGAAAAGCAAAATTCTACTCCTGTTACTGACATAAAGAAGAGCTCAAATATTACGGCTTTCTATTTTCTGCTGAACTTTGTCCATTGTAAACACGCACATCATTTCTTCATGTGATTCCAAGGCTTTCAGTTTATACTTGCTTTGACAGAGATCCAAAACAATATTTGTAATTCAGTATTTCTTTAGAAATGAAGACTGATTTATAATGGAGAGATAGTGTTGATTTCATTTTATTAGCTAATGTTTAAAATTATAATTGTGTGCAATTTTCGTATATCAATTACACTTCAATAAAGCTAAAAAATTACGTATCTCAGGCTTAATAGTAAAAACTTTCTTAACACTTTCTTTAGTTTCCCTCGAATTGGGTAAACTTAGTCCTAAACTTTCTTCAATGGCAGTATTAAAAAGTATCTTCCAGACACAACTACAAATTAAAAGTGGTTTTATGTGTAGCAATAATTTTCAGTAGTAATGTCATTATAATTCGGACTCCAATTCAGATTCTGACACCTGCTGGGTGTCCTACAATTCAATTAATTTTGACACTATCTACCAGAGATAGCATGAGATTTCACAAATTAAGAGCTCAATTTCACAAGACTGCCCCCCACTTCAGACACCAATCACAAGTCCCGGTTGTCACCTGTGCTTCTGACAGGCTGGCCATAAATTGGAGGCTCCTACAACTTCCTCCCTGGGTTTGATTGATTTGCTAGAGTGGCTCATAGAACTCAGAGAAGCATTTACTTATGTTTGCCAGTTTATTATAAAAAGCTATAACTCAAGAACAGCCAGATGGGAGAGATGCATAGGGCGAAGTATGGGGTGAGGGGTGCAGAGATGCCATGCCCTCTCCCAGCATCTCCACATGTTCACCTACCCAGGAGCTCCCCAACCCTGCCTTTTGGGTTTTGATGCAGGCTTCATTACATGGGCGTGCTTGAGGAATTCATTGGCCATCAGCAATCACTACAACTTCCAACACGTCTCCTGTCCCCAGAAGTTGAAGTTGGGGGGTGAGACTAAAAGTTCCAACTCTCTAATCCCGTGGTTGGTTCCTCTGTTGACCAGCTTCCATCCTTAGGTGACCTAGGGCCTTTCCAAAAGTCACCTCCTTAACATAACAAAAAATACCTTTATTGCTCTTATCCCTTAGGAAATTAATAAATCAAGGCTTTAAGAGCTCTGTCCCAGGAACAGGGACAAAAACCAAATATGTATTTCTTATTATAAATCACAATATCACAGTCATGAATTAAAAATTACACTTAATTAAGGGATCTATTTTTCAATGGTTATTTTTATAAAACCTTATTGATTGTTCACTCTTGAAATTACAGAAATCAAAATTCACAATACTTCTACAATATGATTTAAATGTTTTCCTAAACTTCATTTCTTGCCTAAACTAATATAAATATCATGCAAACCTCAATAAAACTGTACAGATCATCTTGAACTGCCAGAAATAGTAATAATCACGAAATTCCAAATTAAATTTGAAATGTAATGCAGGAATCCAAAATTGCCTCTGAACACTTCCAATTTAATATGACATTAGTTTTGCATCCATTATCTTACTGTTATTTATAGAATACCAGCAAATTTGGTTCGGTAAAACAGAAATCCCATCCAATGTTTTCCCCATATTCTGGATTTAGTCTGTGTCTACACATGCAAATTGAAATGAAAACCAATATATATGGATGCTGCAAGTAACAGTAAAGCACATTTATTGGGATAGTTGTGGACTCAATATTTGTGAGTGCTTATTAAACATTAAGTCAAAGTGTTATGTGAAAAGGTGATGCAACAATGTATGTCAAAGTCCTTGCTTTCAAGGGCCTTTGATTGAATACAAAGCTTTGATCTGTGAGATACTGGATTATGTTTTCTAGTAGTCTATGGGCAAATAAATTTATTCTGTAATCTATTCAATGATGAGGAAAAGATAAAAAGTAACTATAGACATTTAAGTAACAATTGACTACTGCAAGCATGCTGTATGCTACATATATATATTAAATGTTAAGTAAGGATGTTCACTATTTTGAAAAGGGAAGCGTGTGGGTGTAATTTAAAAAAGCAACAATTTGGGGCCGGCCCAGTGGCATAGTGATTAAGTTCACGTGCTCCAATTCAGCTGCCTGGGATTCATGGGTTCGGATCCTGGGCATGGACCTACACACTGCTTATCAAGCCATGCTGTGGCAGCATCCCACATACAAATAGAAGATTGGCACAGATGTTAGACCAGGGACAATCTTGCTCAAGCAGAAAGAGGAAGATTGGCAACAGATAACAGTTTAGGGCCAATCTTCCTCACCAAAAAAAAAAAAAAAAAAAAGCAGCAAATTAACTTTCTATCTGTTTTCACTAAATACTATATGCATGTGAAAATTGATCATCACTTGCTGACATACTCTAAATTAAAGTTTTACTTCAATTTAAAACATCTTAATTAGTTCAACATACTTCTCCATACTTTACATGATGAAGTAATAACACCAATATGAAACCCTAGTAGCCACTGACTAAGAGCCATAGCTTATAGGACAAGCATTTCTGGGTAACTGTTTTTAAAAATCACCTGTTTGGTTTTGTACATTCATCACACATTTTAAAATGAAAGGAGAAAAAAAATCTCCTTTAAAAGTTTTGTCTGCCAAAGAAACCAGGTTGAAAATAGATGCGTGAAGTAAAGAAGTAAAATACAAGTGGTTAGAAAAAACAGGTAAAAATAATTTAGTGCACATACCAATAGCCTGGTTGCTATGGCAACCGGAACACATGAGATTGCAGATTATCTGTTGCCAACATAGTTCAGTGTTTATCTGCTCAGGTAGCGTGAGCCTGGGGTTAAAGTCAGACCCAGGGCCAGAAGGGAAGCACTGCAAGGAGTTCCTTTGCTCATTTGCCCTCATTGCCTAGGGATGGGGGCAAACACAGGTCAATATGGGTTGCCCAATGAGGGTGGACAGAAGCAGCAAATTGTTCATGTTCCACAGGATTGGAATTAGGCAAAGGATTTTTATCATCCAAAGGATTTTTATCAGATATAGAAATTCCAGAGAAGACACGGCATTGTCACATCCCAAGCAACCCAAGGTCTTGTAATGTTAAGTGGTTGTGAACCATTTCTTGTGTTAGGAAGTGAATTCAACCGTGGCATCTTACTTAGAAGGAAATCCCAAATAAGAAAATAAAATAAAATACAATAAAAGATCCCATTGGTTACCTGGGTGGTAGAATTGTGGATAATGTATTTTTGCTTCTAGTTCTACTTCTCTGTATTGTGCCAATCACATTTATAATGGAAAATATGTCGTTAGATAATCCTCTAAAACTCAGTTACTGCAAAAGAAGTTGTTAAAAAGCAGTTAATCTTCCAAACACATGGACAAAGAAAACCAGATTGGTGGTTACGAAGGGGAAGGGGTTTGGGGGTGGGCATAAGTGGTAAAGGGGCACATATATGTGGTGACTGATAATGTACAACTGAAATTTTACAATATTATAAACTATTATGACTTCAATAAAACAGTAATATTTTAAAAATCAGTTAATCTTCATAAAATTTTAAAATTCAAAAGACCCTTAAATATGATCTTCCTCAGGGTTTTTGGTTTTTGGTTTTTTGTTTTGTTTTTTTTTTGCTGAGGAAGATTCACCCTGAGCTAACATCTGTTCCAATCTTCCTCTATTTTGTATGTGGGTAGCTGCCCCAGCATGACCACTGGCGAGTGGTGTATGTCCATGCTGGGGCACCAAACCAAGCCCACCAAAGTGGAGAGCGTCCAACTTAACCACTGCATCACAGAGCCAGCCCCTCTTCTAGCTTTTTTTTTTTTTAACTTCCTGATCAAAGGAATCATCTGGAACACTTCTCTCTCTCTCATTGTCCTCCCACCCCCTGGAAATTCAAAACGTTTCAATGGAACCTGAGGATTCTGAATTTTTAACAAGCCCCATTCCGTTTGCAACCTCTACTGCCATATTTTTAAGAACAGGAAAATTTGGGAAACACGGATGTAGCCCAGCCCTCTCATAGTGCAGGTAAGAAAGCTGGAAAGAGAACCTCGTAGAGACTTAGGTTTTGTTTCTTCTTTGTTATTGTAGATTGTAGCTCTTTTTGTAGATTTCTTAATGAGATCATTGGTTCAGTTATATATTCTTAGGATGTTTTAATTACAATATTTTTATTTAAAAAAAAGATGTTAATTCTTATTTATACAATTCACATTGGAGAAATAGGCTTACTTTCATGGGGAAGCTACTGAGTCCAGGGAGAGGTACTGCCATATGGAACTACTGTGCAAATCCTCTAAGAAACAATCTCCATTTAAGAGAGTTTGCCTGGGGCCAACCCGGTAGCACAGCAGTTAAGTTCACACTTTCTGCTTTGGCGGCCCGGGGTTCTCCAGTTCGGATGTAGGGTGCAGACATAGCACCGCTTGGCAAGCCATGCTGTGGCAGGCGTCCCACATATAAAGTAGAGGAAGATGGGCACAGATGTTAGCTCAGGGCCAGTCTTCCTCAGAAAGAAAGAGGAGGATTGGCAGCAGTTAGCTCAGGGCTAATCTTCCTCAAAAAAAAAAAAAAAAGAGAGAGAGTTTGCCTAGGCTGGAGTGCTCCAAAGTATCTTCTTCAGGACACTGGTCTCACAGATGTTGCCTAGAAGAAAATTTTCTTAGTCAAATAATACCTTCTCCTGCCCCCAGAAATTAACATGGCAAATAAGTACACTGAAAGTTCTGAGAAGTCCTTGGGGCCAGCCCCACGGTCAAGTTCAGCATGCTCCACTTGGGCAGCCTGGGTTCACAGGTTGGGATCCTGGATGTGGACCTACACCACTCATCAGCCATGCTGGGGCGGTAACCCACATATAAGTGGAGAAAGATCGGAATAGATGTTAGCTCAGGGCTAATCTTCCTCAGTAAAAAGAAAAAATTCTGAGAAGTCCTGAATTAAAGAAATCTATAAAACTTCACCTTACTCAATAAGCTTTGAAATTTTTTTGGTGATAAAACCCATTTCTAATTATCAATTTGTTTATGTATAACACCTATTGATATTCTGAAGAACTCATATTTGAGAAAAGATGCTTTAGGAAATACTGACCTAGACAAATGCTTTTTCACAGGTAACTGAGAGCACCGTATGCTCAACTCAAACACGGATGGGTTAGAAATTTGAAAACTTTTAAAAGGAAAAAGGTTGGGATAGGCCCGAAGTAACAGTGGTGGGAAGGAGGTAGTACCTAACAGGAAGTACATTTTCCCTCCTTGTTTTCGTGAAGTCCACTTAAATTTCTCTTCTAACCATGTGCCAAATATAAACTCAGCTTAGATGAGCTGGAGAAAATACCATCCATATTTCCTTCTCTGTTTTAAATATCATCTATATTTCCTTTTCCGTTTTAAATATATCTGTGACAAGTACATCTGTATTTTGAAGCCTACTCCTTTAGAATCACTTAAGTAGAAATGGGAATACTGTAGGACACAGGGTCATGGAGAAGAGAATTAAAAAAGTGTCTGTCTTTCTTCTGAGAGTACCATAGTTAAAGCTGACCTTATGCCGTATTTTAGTAGCCATCGAGTCAAGAATGGAGAACCTTCTTTTTCTGTATCTTGTCCCGATGTCCTTAGGTTGGTGGTACTAATGATATCACTTTAATGGTAGAGACAGAGATGAGGTAGCCTGTGGCGAGAGGTGAACCAGGATAACCAGGTCACGTAACCATGCTGTTTTCCATACTTCCTCAGCTCCTCTATGTCCTGTTGGTCTCTCAGTCCTCCTTTTCCGATGTGGCAGAAAATATTCAAAATGGTCTGCAGCCAGGTCTAGTCTCTGGTGCCTGGTGATCCCTCTCACATTTGAAGTGAAGAATCAAGCTGACGAATCCCCATGCCATTATTAGAAATACAATCTTACTTTTCAGGTCACAGCAACAACAACAGGTGAAATTGAGTGAAGTAAGTCAAAAGAAAAACAGAATGTAATAGAAACATTCTAGGGCTGTTTCTTGGTTGACTGGCAGCCTTCAGATGAGCTGTACAATCCTGTTTCCGATGATAAGCTGTCATTTGTAAATTATGCCCATAGCAATATCCATTATTCATGACTTGGTATTGGAAAATAGTGATTTCAGGCCCCTAAATTTTCCTCCCTGCAGGCACCTGAAATACTTCCAAAATTGACTACTATATTACTTCTCATTCCCTCTCTTTGTTTTTCCCACCATCATCAGATCCTACCAGCCTACTTTGTGTTTTCAGTGAAGAAGGACTTATTTCTCTTTCCTACATATCCTTCCATAGAAATGGATGAATAAATCCTGATAGACAGAGTACTCTAATTCTAGTAAATGGTCAACTGCAAGCATGAAATTTCAGTTTTAATTTAAAATTAAAAGTGTTTCCCAAAGAATAAGTATTATTGTCCATTCTACATAACCTAGTACTTGAAAGTGAATGGAAACTAAAGAAATGTTAAAACTACTGGATATTAAAAAGAGAGAGATCTTTATCATAATTTTGCATTTTAGAATTATTTTGTGTTATATAATAAACTAAAATAACCCTCAGCTCAGACTTCTGATTAGTCATTTTAAGATTTTTGAATATGTTTCTTACACAAATTTCCCTAAATTTGTCTGCATTTTGAAACCAAACTACTCCTTTAGAATCAGTAAGGTAGAGAGGGGAAAAGATCAGTGTGCAAGGAAGTAGAAGGAATCTCAACTTGGAGGCAGTTTTGTTCCATCCTGAATCTTCAAACTCTATTTTTTTTAAGTTCAGGGAAAACAGCAGACACAGATTCCTTAGTTCCTATTTCATTCCCATGCAACGATCTTCTCTGGCATATCAAACTGTGAAGGAAAGAATTATCACATATTACATGGATAGATTAAGGTTCATCCTGACGGTTGTAGTCTCTCTGGTTTCTCCACCATGTTATTGCTACAGTGATAAAGAACGTAATAGAGAGAAATACTCTGATGCTGTTTTCAAGGAAATCTCTTTTACAAAATATAAAGCTCTCAATGCAATTGTTCCAATAGTTTTGAAATATGTGCTCGTTTGAGTAGTAGGTACCTATAAGCAGGATGAAGCATTGGGACCTCCACACCATCTCCACATTCAGTAAGACCAGCTTCATTCTAAGTGGCTTTATAGATGGGCTTTCTCTTAAGAGAGTGTGTATGTGTGTGTATATGTGTGTGCATATGTTTTCAAGAACCTGAAAGGGTCAGGCACTCTCAACTTTGCTCTAGTTCCACTATTTATTCTGTGCTTTCTCTTACCAAAACTACTTAAACGTCTTAATTGATTCTGCTCATCAAGTCCTTATTCTTACAGAGAATTTTGAGTTAAGTGAAGTATCGAGAGTCCCACAAGTTGTCAACTGCGCACCTGAGACTAGAATCCCCAAATATGGACTTGGAGTCTAGTGGTTTTTCCACTTGGCACTCCCACTTGGGCCATTTTAATTCCTGTATCCTTTCTTTTCCATCGAAACTGCAGAGTCCCAGAATTCCATCAGCCTCCTGGTCCAACTTCTCCTAGTCCCAATCCTCTTCTCCACAAGACACATGGCTCAAGAAGCACAGAGTTGCTGGCACAAGTCAGTTTTCATAACCAGCTAAAACCAAGTAATCAAACAGGCTACATTCTTGAAGATAAGTTTTCTACTATCTGCCTCAAGAATAGACAGAAAATTAACTTTGCGGGAAAGTAAACTTAACTTTTTTTTTTTAGCACAGTCACTAAAATTTAGGCTATTACTCATTCGTTCTGAAAATATTCTCAGAAAAAAGAATCTGATGCTACTTTTGTACCAAGAGGTTCAAATGTAGAATTTATATTAATTGTCAAGGAGAGACACAATATACAAGAACATAAAAAAAGCAACAGAGAAAACCATGAACTTCTGTTTCTTCAGAAATTATTTTTATCACTGAAAATAAGATTCTTAAATTGTTGTCAAGAACAGTAATTCTACATTGCAGAATCCATCTTTCATCGTATGTAAAATTGAAATCCATATCAAAAGACTATACAGCAAAATACAGACATGCATGTCTCATAGTGAAGAAAATAACCTGATTTAGCCAGCGTGGCCTCTGGTTCACAGTATTCCAAGAGCTTATAATGTAAAATTTTGAAATGATTGGTTTTAAGGTAAGACTTTTAAAAATATTTTCTATGTATTTAACATACACATCTCTGTTACCAACTCATATGGAATATTAAATTAGATATTTTAAAATTTATGAAATTCAAGAGTGAAAATTGAGAGGATATTATAAGATCAGAAATATACTTTAGTTTTTGTGCAGTCTATTTTTATTTCCATAGCTTATAAAGAGTTAATTCCTTATTAATAGTAGTCTTTACCCATATTCAGCTCTTGAGAATAAACCCGGAACACAATTACTGGTTCATAACAGTTCCAGGAAGTTTTAGTTACAACATGTGAAATTAACCTGCTAATAGTTGGGATATAATTACATTCAGTTGGCACTTGACATTCGGTTTGTGTTCCAAAAAACATTAAGAATAGACTTTGAAGTTCGCAGGGAAACATTTATTTTAGTGTAGTTATCCAGTAGAGGAAAGAAAGATTCCTGATTAATCTATAAAGGTTAAGAGAACCTGCTTCTGCAACATTTTCAATTTCCCAAAGTTCTGTAGCTGTGGAAAGCAGCAGAGATCAATAATATCATTCTCTTCTCTTGCTTTGGCTTAATGCTTAACCTCAGGGACCTGCTACACACCTTGATTCTGGTTCAACCAGTGAGCTTAATGTAGCTATTTAAAAGTACTGGCATTGTTTGAAACAGTTATTCCCAACCCTATCTTAGAGAGAAAATTCTGTTTTAATGGGTTAATTCCTTCTTTGCACTAGAATTCACATGGACTCACTTTAACACATCCTTTGGAATCAACTATTCTCATCTTCCCAGAAAACAGATATACACACATACACATTACAGAAGACATGTGAATATTTCCTCTCCCCAAAGCGCTCTTAACTATGCATGCTTTCCCCCTTTCCTGCCTCTTGTATTCTCACTCTGCACCAGCACATACTGTCTGCTCTGGGCATACAGTGTCTTTTAAGTGCCAATTGTCCTGCTTATAAGTCCTTAACATTTGTTCACAGTGGTCCCTAGAATTTCTAATTGCCATTCTTTTCTCAGAATATCAAATCCTAACCATTTCTGAGATCCATAGCATCTCCAGGTAAATTTGAAGCCTTTCCCAGCTTGCATTGACCTCTCCCATCCTTAAATTCTAAGGATATTTGGTCTTTTCTCACGCAACTAAACAGTTTATTTCCATGTTGCTTTCTATCTCTTGGTAGATGGATAAATGATAGCTAGACAGTAGATAGATAATAGATAGATAGGTAGATAGATAGATAGAGACAGACAGACAGACAGATAGATAGATAATTTGTGTGTATGTGTGCATGTGCAATGAGTTTCTTTCCTCTTTGTAACTTTGTCTTGAGAAATAGGATTATAACATCTTCTTAAAATATGTCCCAAAGAACCTAACATAATGCTCACTCATCAATTGTAACCAGGCTAAATAAAATGCCATTTCATACAGTACATTCTTGACGCTCAAAGAGAAGATTCTAACTTCTGATATATTTCTTTGGTAAGAAGGAATAAGGACCTCATATGTCCACTCATTTAGCATTCTGAGTTCCAGCCTGGGCTGAACTGTAAGAGGTTGAGACTCTGATATCTTTAGCTTCCAAATGGAGATGAGAGAATGTCACTGGATTCAACTTCCAGCTCCCTTCACTTAATACTGCCAATGTTCTTGACTACATTGTCTGATCTTTCTTTGTCTTAGATCCCTAATTAGGATTCAAGTAGGAATAATATCTTCCTTGTTGTAGGCACTAACTAAATGTGTAGTGTTAGGACCAAGGCAAGATAGCTAACAATTCTCTCATTCTCCAGATTTGTATGGCATGCCTACTATGACAGGATACTGTGTTAGAAAGTCTGGTTACAATGGTAACACACCCCTACCCTCTAGTCAAGTGGGCAAAGATACAAAGATTAACAGAACCCATCTCAAAGTGTAATAAAGGTTATATTATAGAGTAAGGAGTAATCTGTGAACACAGAAGGGGCATTTAACCTAGTCTGGAGTTGTCAAAGGAGGCAATACCTACCTTGAAACAGGGAGGAGGTGAGAAAATAGAGGATGCTAGCCAGCTAGAGGCATGACAGTGAGGGTGCAAGGCACACAAACATTAGCACAGAGATTTTTAAACCTAGTAACTTCTTGTTCTGTGAGGTAGACCATTCTACTTGGTCTATATTCAACTCAATAATTCTCCCTCCGTATCATGGATGACTATCTGATTATCCAAATGTTCTAAAGTAATACATAAAATTATAAATAGAGTTTGTTTAAAAATAAATTCCCTCAGTTCTTCTCATTGTAATAAAAATCCATGTTTTCTGAATGTTGCTAACTTGATTAGAGTATTTCATATGAAAAGCTGCATGAAAATCCAGGAGTTTTGTTCTCACTAGGATATATTTGCATCTTAAAGGAGAAGTTCATTAACTCAAATGAATCTTTTATCGATGGAAACATGGCAGAGGGAGGTGAAGGGATGGCAGTTGAAAGAGAAGATATTTTTAAGAAGCAGGCCTTCTGGTTCTATCTGTATCCTCCCGCATTTCCTGCCACTCTGCTCTCCTCAGGTACAACCATTGCTGTCATCATTCCTCTTTCTGCACCTTCAGAAAGAGTTAGGGGCTCTGTAAAACAGGCTTCTCCTGAAGAAGAAACATTAATTGTGATTCAAAATAAATTTATGAATGTGTGGGCTTCCTATGTTTACTGTAGACTGAACCATTTTCCGTGTAGTAATTGGTCAGGAAAACTAAGAAAAACGCATACAGCACAGGTGTCTATTTAAAATAGTAGCATTTTAATAAACCTAGATTTTAAAAAAAAAAACAGAATTCTTATATTAACTAATCAGAACTCCATTTTTTATAGCTTAATCTAATACTTGCCTTCAATTAGAATTTTTTTTTTCCTCTCCTAAGGTCTTGAAATAGCTTCGTTAAACCCTTGAGAAATTATAGTCTCCTTGGCAAAATCATTCTTCACAGAATATCGGGCTACATTTGCAATCCCTTCAAATAAAATCTAAGATGACATTGTCATGAAGTAGAAGTTAAAATAAATTCCATCTCTCTATCTTGAGGATCAGCCTGCACTTATTTCCATTCTAAGAAAGATGAAAAGTCAGGAATTCATAGAACTTTAAAAAGGGCATTAGTATGGATGCTATGACGGCCTCTCCAGAGGCATTACCAGGTAGGTAAAAATATATTTTTTTGCTCTTGAAATCTGATTCCAGTCTATACTTCAGTCATCATACAAGTAGGAACAGTCTTCACAACACACACATACACAACACACACACACACACACACAATTCCTTAATGTTGTTTCTCAAGTTTCTCTATCCTTTGGGGACATCATTTATTCTGTATCTATGACACAAGGCACTGTCTACCCGCTGTGCACAAGCAGCATACAACAGTGACTTCCCCTGGTGAATTTAGGTAGGGAGACTATTTCTAATATATGACATAATTAGTAAATACTAGAGAGCTGTGTTTAACTAAAGTATGGGCCAGACTATATTTTCATTCAGGTAAAGGTTATATCTGCATGGTTAGGAGAAACTTCATGGAAAAGAGATGACCTCTTCTGGGCGTTGAGTGATGAGCAGCATTTGGAATAGTGGAGAGGGTGCTGTAAAATGAGGCTAAGACTGAGCCATGGCCCGGCAAGGTGAGTCAGAAGCAATTACACAAGAACAGAGCTCCTCGTCTCCAAAAAGTTGCCATTATCACCTTGCACTTTTTATCTCCATACCAAATTATCCTTTTTCCTTTTGAGTTCCCTCAGATGAATGCCCTTGGGTGCTTATTTATCCTATGAGTATACACACAAATTTCATTTCCAATCTATAAAAATTGAACAGGGAGCAAAATATGTATTACGACTTGATGTACGCTTGAATTGTGAAAGCTAACTGCTCGTTCAGTTGAGTTTTGAGCTGTGCGTTGGGTACTGATCATTGCTGTCATAAATAAATATGCTTGCTTGGAACCCACAAGAATATATAAAGTTCATAAGCCTTCCTTTTCACCAGAAATACAAGCTCTGATCATCCTATCACACAAAACTAAACCTTTGATCCGTGTGTAAGGGTATCCTTTAGCCAATAAATAATTAGCATTAGTTTTAAAAGACAAGTAATTGATATTCAGTTTCTCAATAAATTTAAGATATTGAATGACCTTTCATATAATTAAAAGAAGACTTATAGATCCTCATGTTCCCATTCCTGTTAGAGGAACATAACATTTTCCAGTAATTGAGTCATCCCCACTTACCTAAATTTAGAGTGAAATACCTCTCTCCCCTCCCTCCTGATTTCTGTGAAGAGATCTGAAGCTTTCAAAATAAAAATTTCCCCTGTGTTTTGTTTGTATCAGTTCTGCTTCCTTCTCAAAAGCACCAGGAAAGCCCAGGGAGCTACAATGATTAATGTTCTAGAGTTTAACCTGCTGTCTAAAATGTGCTGCATTCCAGAGCATAAAAGAAACTCTGAAGTAGGTCAGGAGCTTAAATAGCCCAAGGGCCTACCTGAAACCAAAGGCAAGCAGGAGGTTTGAAATTAAATTAGCACCAGAAATTGCCATGACTCATGATTCTGTGGCTTCATATTGGACTGACAAGTGGGGAACTACAATATGTAATAAAGCCTTAAAAACCTAATTCATTCAGACTTGTGCAATTTTGGATTTGAATTAATTCAGATAGTAACCTGGTTTGAAAGAGCTTTGTGCATTCTCTACAGTGGGTTGAGGTGGGATGGAGGGGAGAATTTGCAAAGTGAATCAAGGAAATATTTGGCCTATGAGAGTAGAAACTAACATAATACGTTCAAGGATTACTTTAGAAGAGTCCCAGAATGAATGTGCTAATTACAAATAATTCTTATTAAACTTAAAATTTTGTATGCCAAACAAGTAGATTAAATCTACAAGATGTTCACCACTGAGGTGACACATGACGCTCTGTGACCTCAAGCAGGTCATGGTTGCTTGCTGGACAATCTGTTGGCTCACTTCCATCTCTAAAAGTCTGCAATACTATAATCCACGTGGGAAACCCACCAAAGCTCCAAAAGCTGTAAAGAACAACAAAGTGGGAAGAGATGGAATATTAATGGGGGACAGAGATAGCTTCTTCCAGAAGAAGCCTGCGTTTCTGGGTCCAGGGAATGATTAGGAGCCTCAAGGCGGTTATTACAGGTGTGTGAGCCCCACCTGTCTCTAGTCTCACCTCTAGATGCCACCACCATACCTAGCATAAACACCGTTTTCTCAAGGATGCCTTCTTTACCCACCTTACCCGCACCAGACTAAGCTAAATTCATCTAGTTTTACACTCGCACAGTGCCTCCTTTTATCATTTATTACACATATCACGATTGTAATCAAACCTTTGTGTTATATCTGCCTTCCCCCACTGGTAGGTGAACTCGATGAAGACAGAGCCTGTCTTTTTTGTTTCTCATAGCTTTCCCAGTGTGTGATGCACTACAATGGTAGGTGTTCAGTAAATGTCATATTGGTAGATGGGTGGATGAACGGATGGATAGCTATATAGGAAGAGATGGCATAGTTGGAAGAGGCAACGTGGAGCCAGATTTCCACCAAATCCCCTCCTAAATCTATGAAAAAATTGGCTTTTAAGAGATGAAGATTTCATCCAGTATCTAGAGACTGAAAATAAGGCAGCATTAGAACAAAATATTTTGTTGTAGAATTTATATTTCTGCTTCATATGCGTATCAGTATTATTCCCTGTGAAGACAGAAGTGACAGGCTGCTTTTCTCAGAGCCTGCCAACTGCAGAAAAAAAAGTAAAACTTCCTCCATTTAAAATCTTTCCTTCTCTAGCCTATGTCTGAAGCCTACAGGGAAAACCCTGTTGACTTTTTTTTCAAGTCTGCTTGTCAGAGGAGATAGAATTGGAAATGGAAAAAGAGCCAAAGGAATAAGAACACGGCTGGTGAGGCTGCCAGGCCCCTTTGTGCTCCACAAACCCTGGGGCTTGGCTCTGCTTTCTGTGCCCGCTCCTCCTTTACTCTCCAAGGGCATGTTAAACGCTGAACCCTTGTGACGCCTGGAGGGCCTTAGTCTCCCAACCCCAAGGGCTCCCAACCCCAAAGAGATATCATGGCAGGAAAATCTGCAGAATGTCAGGAATGCTCGTAAGCTCCTAACCTTTCAAGATACTGCCTTTAATTGTTCTGAAGTCCCAAGCAAGAATTCCATTTTTCTCTTTCACTCTTCTTGCTCTTCTCATTGCAGTTAGGAAATTTATCTTTGAAAATCAGTTTTAATCCGTGCCGGTGAATGAGAAGGTTTACATGGCCAGCCTGTCTTAGAAGTCCTATTTCTTAACTCCTGAGGGAAATGAAATATAAATGATGTTCAAGGGTACGTCTTCTGCTCCTGACCAATGCACATTTTTATTACCATAATAAAAGCTTGTATTGCAAATGTGGGACTTAATCGTATGCATAACCACTTTTAACATTCGAGAAACTGTGTTTCTACTAGAGGTGGCGACAGGATCTTTTTTGAAGCTTTAAATTGGCAAATATTCTCTGAAAAGGCATTCTTTCTTCTGCTCAAAAGGAAATGCTAATGATGTTCTCTCCATTGTCATTTACTCCAGATAGTACAGGGGTTACCCTCCTCCGAATCATCGATTATCTCAAGATTAATTGTATTTAAAGATGTTTTAAAATGTATTAATAAAAAGTACTAATGAATCTATAATCTTAAGGATACAGAGAAAATGATATATAGCTTAGCAAAATGAAAGTAATTTAAAATGAATTGGTAAGAAAACTCTTCATTAGTTTAAGATTCATAACCTTTATTTTAAATATACATTAAAGATATAAAATCTGCTGTAAAAATTACCACATTTCAGCATCTGTCTTTATAACAAGGCAGATGAGAATTTCAAGATAATGAGTTTTTCTGAATTTCTGAATGTATTAACATGCTCTGAGATATTCTTATCTGACAGTAATCCAGGCAAATATTAATATTTTGATACAGGTTCTGGTATAATGAATATGTCTTGGAAGATTACCACTAGAAGTTTGTTCTGTGTATAAAATTCAGTGTAATTTGGCCAGAAAGTTAAAGGACATTATTTCAGCAGGTTACTGAGAAAGCTAAGGATTGATGGATTGAATGCTGTTAATAGGCACCAGATTCCTTTAATGAGATGCCAGGCTTCAGAGGCTTCATCCAGGTTCTAAATGTTCGGGACAACGCTTGCCAATTTGCTTTGCTGAGGGCACAGAGTTCCCCCGTAAAACGGGCTTCTCCAGTTGCAGTTTTCTGGCTTAATGTATTCTAGGCTGAATTATTTCACCCATTGATTGCTGCCCTGGGAATTCCAGTGTTCATACAAACTAACAAATGTCCACCAGACAAGCACCAGCAATGCCCAGCTGGCTCTTTGTCCCCCATGGGAAATTTTCTCAGTCAGAGCCTGGTAATTGTTTAGTGCAGCTGCTGCAATTTCAGGGGTGCCAGCTCATCTGAGCCAACTGTATGCATACAGCCCATGACTCACGGGGCTGAGAAAGTACACATCAGGGGTGGATGGGGGCCTTCAAGGACTCCATTTTAAATTTGTCTTCTGTGTCAACTATTTAGGGGAGAACACGTAATGAAAGGCAGTTATTTAAGGATTATAAATAGCGTATATAGTCATGAAATCCAGCTATAGGAGTGCAATGTAATCTCATTTGTATCAAAAAGCATTTGCTGTATATCTCAACAGTCACCTACTTGGCTCTACAGTACGTGTTATAATGACAACTGTATTGTATCACCTGTGGTTTTGTCCATATACCCAGATATGGGATAAATAGCTGGCTTAATATCCAGAGTGAGGGGCAATCTGGGTGGAGGCTAGAAATGACAGTCCGGTTGTCTGACCTCATACCACGCTCTCTGGCATGAGGGTTCGCTAGCAGATTTTCCAAAATGACACCAGAAATACCAAAAATATATTTTGTGAGGAAAGCAGACAAAACCAGGTTATTATTCTAAGGCAATTTGAATCGTCAGGGCTTTACTGTCAATTAGAAATAGTAATATTGTCCTGGAAAAATCTTCCTACATAATATTCTGTACACAAATAAACAGTGTCAACCTGCCGCATATATATACTAAATGTCTCCAGGGGATTGTGGGATGTATGATGATTAGGGTGACAATTCTTAATGGATTAGTTTTCTGTTGCTGAGAAACACATTACTCCAAAGCTTAGTGACTGAAAAGAACGAGTAATTATTATCTCACAGTTTCTGCGCGGCAGGAATCAAGGAGAGGCCTAGCTGGGTGGTTGCTGCTCAGTCTTTCGCAAGGCTGCAATAAGGTGACAGCCAGGGCTACAGTCAACTCAAGGGGAGCGATCTGGTTCCAAGCTCATTCACGAAGCTGGTGGCTGGCCTCAGAGGATCCTCTTCCGAGCTCCCTCCCACGGGCCTCCACATGGGGCTGCCTCACACCATGGCAGCTGGCTGCCTCCAGAGCAGCAGTCCAAGAGAGAGAGAGTGCAGGCAAGACTGAAGCAACAGTCTTTGTATAACCTAATCTTGAGGGTGACATCCCATCATGTTTGCCATACTCTATTCAGTAGAAGCAAGTCAATAAGTCCAGCGTACCCTCACAGAGAAGGGATTCTATAAGGAAGTTTAATACCAGGAGGCAGAAATCATTGGGGGCCCTCGGAGAGGCTGCCTACCACGTTGAGAAACTATCTTAATTCAAGCGTCAGCAAGTCTCTCTGGAATTATAACAACCACCTCTAATTAGTCTCAGAGCCCCATTTTGATCTCCCCCAATCAAACTACCCTTGCTGGGGCAAAGTGGTCTTTAAAACTGAAAATCTGATTATTTCATGTAACAATTAATTGTCCTCAGGAGAAAGCCTAAGCTCCTAACATGACATACAGGACCCTTTATATACTGTGCCTAGAGGCAATGTTAGATGGTCTTTAAGATCACCCAGGCTTGTCTAAACTCTAATCCCAGCTCCACAGCTTATCAGTTTTATGCCCTTGGCAAGTTTATCAACCTCATTGGGCTTCAGTTTCTTCACTGAAACCTAAAAAAATAGCAATATCTACTTCATAGGATTATTGTGAGAATTAAATAAGATAATCCTTGTGCAGCTCTTGGCACAGTGTCTAGCACATAGTAAGACCTGAATAGATGTGGGTTGTTATTATAATTTCCCCAATTTATCTGGAACCATTTCACACAACATGGTGCAACTACACCAACCTACAGTGCAGAGGCAATTTTGACCTCTTATGAGGATGTTTCCTTTGCCTGGAAAGCCTTTCCTCATTTTGCTTTATCAGAAGAACTTTCATTTATGCTTAAATACTCAATTCAAGAGTTCAGTTTTCCTCCAGGAAACCTTCATACACACACACACAATTCTGGGTTAGGCGGCCCTTCTTGCACTCCCTCAGTTCACATGCGTAACTCATCACACAGGATTGTCACTGTCTGTTTATTTCTCTATGGCCCTATTGAAATGTGAGCACCTCAAGGGAAAGAATGAATCCTATATTTCTACACCTACAGAGCCCAGCTCAGTGACTGGCACATAGTAGGTCCCCAGTACATGTGGGTTGAGTGATTTAGTGAATGAGTGATTTGAGAGATTACTGATGCGGTCTCTTTGCTTCTTCTGCATTTCTTGATACTGCTTCTCACTCTCACTTACTCATCCCTTCACCCGCAGGTCCTGGTTCCATAAGAATATTTCAGCTTTGGCTTTGAAGAGACTGCTGCCCAAACAAGAGTAGTTTAGATCAAAGAACGTGCTTCTCTTCACTTGAAGTTCTTAAGACACCGTTTAGATAAAAGTCAATATTTCTTTCACTGACTTCCTGTTCTTTGGGATTTTGAAGTCTACAGCTTCATAATAACTGTATGCTTCACAAGCCAAACTCCTCAGGCGGGCATTTAAAGCTCCACATAATATTGTCCCCACAACCTTTCCATCTACATGGCTCCATGCCTCCTTCTTCCTTTGCCCACTCTCAAACACATACACATACACACAAACACATACACACACACTAAACACACACCCAAGCATATGTACACATACACACATCCACAAACACACAAATATATACACAGGAGACTGTTTTTGATTCACTCTAGCTGCTTCTTAAAATTCAGATTCCTGAGTTTCACCTAGACTCAGAGGGCTGAGAGAGGAAATCGGCCTTTGACAAACCTCCTGGGTAGTCCTTACACACAGCAAGGCTTGAAGACTGCAGTCCTTATCCTGCTGAACGATCTTGAGTATGTCTCCAAGCTCTACTAGTGTTGTGACCTCTTCCTGAAGAGCATCTCATTTCCACCTGAAAAAAATTTCCAGTTACTTTTTAAGATTTACTCAAATAGCACCTTTGGCAGGCACCCCTAGATGGCCCCACAGCAGTTGATGGATTCTGCTTGCCTGACCCTTGGCAAATATTATGAAAATTATTAGTTTGCACGTTCATTCCTCAGGTCAGTTCAAGAGAAACTTGAGTGTAGGATCCACCTCTGACAGCACTTCTGGTACAAGGTCAGAAACAACCATTGCTCAGTCAGTGTCCTGAAATTTTAGCTATGACATTAAAATGTGCTTTTGCTCTCAAATGTGTTATCTTGTATGAGTCTAAAAGACTTTACTTTTTCAATATAAAATAAAATATCATAAAAATATTTAGCCATTAAGTGCCACCTTAACTTTTCAAATACATTATAATAAAGAATAAATACAATGCTCAAGATATATAAATAGGATATTAAATTAAGCTCATCTGTCAAGACATTCTGTTGATAATCTTGCATAATTTGTAATAGCTAGCTACAAACTAGATAATGTACAAATTTCAGTTGTGTTGGCTTAATAGCTTTATATTCCTTAGTACAAAGGCATAAGATCAGATTGTGTTGGTATTTTTATTTATATTTTGCTGTTCCAATTATTTTAATGCTTCAAGATTGTTGCTGAATGTTTCTTCTCTAATTGGAACTTGGAGTGTATTAGGTGGCCAGTAATCAGGTTCCTCCACCTTAAGATGAGTGGTTGCCAAGATTCGTATTCAAACACATTTAAATGGAACCACTGCTGAGGCCACCACTACCAGAGTGGCTGCCCCAAGAGGGAGAGGACCAAGAAATGTGAGCATCAAACACCTGAGCGGCTGCTAGAGTCAGCTCCTGGCACATAGATGTATAAGTTCACTACCTGATTGAGAACAGTGGATTACATTTAGAATTCAGTTGACATATTCATTTCACAAGCTTTGGTAAAAGAATCACTTCCACCTTCTCTGTGGTGTGATACCTTCTTCTGCTGACTGAACTCTCCCCTAAAGACAGGCAATTTACATAGCTTCCCAGCCCTCAGTCAGTGTGGAATCCTTTAGGCTGTATGGTTTTTCTTTCAATAGTTTGTGAATTTCCAGAACAAAGCCTCCCACTGTCATAGGCAGGAACTGAAATCCATCCTCAAGTCAGACAGAATTATTTGGAAATGACACACAGATTATGGTAATTCTCCTCTTTCCCTCAAGAGCACACATAAGCCAAGATTGATAAAGCAATGCATCTTTCCATTTGTAGGTAATTCTTTCTCCCTTTAAAATAATCACTATTACTCTATTTGACATTTAATATATTAGAATCACCTCTCCTCATTCCACAACAACTTACTGATAACGTTAGTGCCCAGTTAAACTGTCCCAAAATTTACTGGCAATTAGATAATGTTGAGTATTTTAGCTGAGCAACAATCACTTAAAGCCCATTACCAGTCCTCAAATTAAATGAGGAACCAAAACTAGTTACCAGTGCAGTAGTAGTATTCAAGATGGCAGCCTGAGCTGCCACTTATTTTACTAGAGAATTAATCACTCCTAATCTACAACATGTATAGTGAATCACAGAAATGTGTTTTTGATACCTTCGAAGTTTTCTTTCATGATACAATATTTCCAGGCAAGAGTTTCCTAGCACATTTAACATGTAGTGTCTCTCCCTTGCTATTTTCATACTCTAGCCAATATCCCAACATTGATATATATATACACACAAATATATACACACACACACACACACACACACACGTATATTATATTTATACACTCATTTGCAACATAATTATAAGCTTAGCCCCTAACCACTGAGCTCATAGTGTCAAGGAAGTAGATGCATTCAATTAAACAAAGAGAGATAAGACAGCTCTCTAATGAGATGTTAAGTTTGATTTTGTGTAATGCTGGGTAAATTCTGATTACCTTCAGAGGTTGAGTTTAGTTCAAAAGAACAATCTTATGAAAAATATTGAAGATGGATTTGAAAAATAGTTGAATGATGGACAGTCTATTATCTAGGAAAATAGATGCCTCCTCTGGATCTATAGTGTACTTAAAAACGCATAGAGAAAAAGATGAAAACAGGATAAGGAGGTGCATGACTGATGGTAGGATGTACATTCCATGATACTTAGTGGATTTGGAGATAAATATATAATTTTAATAGACACAGTTAACTATAGTCAGGTCCTACCTGTACCTTTAACAAGAATACAGTGCACATTAGTACTCAGCATGACTCACCGAATTGTCCCTACATGGAATAAGATCTTTGTGGCCAAAATGATTGAGCTGAGGCAGCTTTAACTCTCGGACAGTTGGGTTAAACATGCAATACACTTGGACAGAAATCTTAGTACTCAGTGATCTGCCACTATTAGGTCCTATACTACCACAGCAATGGTCTATCTAATAAGTGCATAGGATACATCTTTATGCTTAAAAAAAATTGAATTTGTATATTGGGAATCTTCCCTTTCACAATAGAGCTTGAATTCAACATCACCAACACAGTAACCACTCTTGCCTAGTACAGTAATTTGCAGTACAAAACGTGCAGTAACAGTTGGAAACATAGAGTATGTTAGGGCTGGAAGAGGTTTTAGAGATTACTTAACTCAACTCATGTATTTTACAATTGAGATCATCTGTATGACACTATTTCCAAACACTGGTCTGCAGAGCAGTGCCTGTTGGTGACATAGTTTATACCATCCACAGTAAAATGAGAAAGATTAAATCATACAATAAGAGTTTCATAAAGTGGAATTTACTCACTTAAAATGATTGCCTTTTAAGAGTTTGTGCTTCCTGATTTTTTTATATTAACATACTGTTGTGAAATGATAGTGATAGAGAAAGATAGTTTCTTTTCCTAACATTCATAATTGATTAAATAAAAGCTTAGCAATCCTGTGATACACCTTATTCCTTTTTAATTCTACCAGACTATGAAATCCAAGAGTTGGGAAACCACTGATTTAGATGCCAATATAGAATAGAGTCCGTCGACTATTTTATATACAAAAGATTTAAGCAAATGTATCAATAAGGCAAAATTAGTGAGAAAGGTTATTTACAAAATGAGTGATGTTAAAGGACTTTGCTCCTATTTACTACGTAAAATTTGATAAAAGGTTTCAAAGGAAATAATACATATCTTTTGCTACTCATATGTGTCTCTGACAAGACAGTAAATGTAATAGTTTTTACCTGTATTTGAAAAAACTGGTATATTTTATCTATCAATGAGGTGTAAAAGCTGCAAGAATAAAGAAATCAAGGAGATTGAAGTGTGGACATAATCATATTATTACACATTTATTAGGCTAGAGGTTATTGTCATCAGGAGGCATAAACTGGCTTGATTTTCATTTGTTCTGTGTCACTTGCTTAATACTTTTTGCGTTAGGTAAGTGTTATCAGATTCATGCCACCCCCAGGAGACATGGATAGGAGTCAAAAATCTTAGTTTCTTTGCAAAAAATGGCAAAGTAAAAAAAAACTCTAATGAGATAAAAAAACATAATATCAGCCAAAATGGAATTCAGGACCATTTAGAATCAAGAGAAATTACCTCCTAGAAAGTTATCCCTGAGAAGTGATGCATAAAAATAGGAAGCTAATGAATCTCTGGTACAAAATTATGCTTCTACATCAAGTCTTCTAAATAAGCAAGAATATCATATGTATTTCTTTTCATTTATTTCAGATGATTCAAATGCGCATTGCTTTAATGGTACTTAAAAGATCAAAAGTGATTTTCTTGAATGAACTCGAGATGACTCTGAATGACTTTGAAAAAGGGACTTTGATTCTTCTTTCTTTCTTTCTTTCTTTCTTTCTTTCTTTATTGGTGAGGAAGATTGGCCCTGAGCTAACATCTGTGCCAATCTTCCTCTATTTTATGTGAGATACCACCACAGTGTGGCTTGACAAGTGGTGCTAGGTCTGCACCCAGGATCTGAACCTGCAAACCCCAGGCTGTGGAAGTGAAGCACATAAACTTAAACACTATGCCACTGGGCTGGCCCCAAGAGAGACTTTGATTGATAGTTGCTTATCAAAGAAGGAAAGTTATCTCATTGATAATTCTAGCCATCATTTAGGTATAACTCTTTTTTGACTATGAGAGAATCAATCTCAGATTTAATTCCAAGATTCATTATGGTTCTCAGTAGAATATTTGGTGGATTTTTTTCTCTCTTAGAAAAACATAATATATCACAATTAAAATCTAATGTCATTTTCAGATTTTTTTTCTTATTGTGCAGTTTTAGTCAGCAATCTTTTTCAACATGGAATACGTTTTTTTGCATTTTTTTGCTGTTGCTGCTATTTGTTTTTTTTGTTATTTGAACACGGAAGAGACATTTAGATTTTGAGTACTCAGGTTGCCCATGTCACATTTAAGGGCTATTTCTGAGTACTAGCAAGACATTTTTCATAGGACCTTTTGAATTTAAAATAACAGAAAATAATTCATCACACAACTGGCCTCCTTCTTCTTATGTATTTTTGACCACTTGGGTCACAAGTTAGTCATCCAATAAAAAATAGATAGTGAGTACTTACTGTGTGGGCGACAATGAACAAGAGTAGTCTGAAGTGCAAAATGATAGCAAACACTAAGTCTCTCAAGCAGTTTAGAATCTAGTAAACAGCTCTATAACCTAATTCATAATTCCTCCTTGCAGAAGTTTGACTTCTGTTAAACCTTTACATCTTGGAAGGAAGTAAAGAAGGAAAGGAGAAGGAAAAGGAAAGAAGGAAGGAAGGAGAGATGGAAGGAAGAAAGGAAGGAAGGAGAAGGGGAGGGAAGAGGAAGGGAGGGAGGAAAGAAGGCAAAAAAAGAAAAATAGATAATTTAACAACTGATTCTGTATAAGGCATCTCTTTTACTTATTATGATTGTATTGAGTTGGCCCATAGATATTCTGGCATTCTCTATGCATTGCTCTTTCAGGTCCCTAATGAAGTTTCTCAGACCTCCAAAAAGAACAAATCCAGGAGGCAAATGATGGCCTTCCAAGAACTTGTTCCTAAAATAAGTGATGTGAGTGAATTCCTTCAATTAGAGTCAGGTTTTACGGACTCAATCATTAGACATGGCCTAGCCAAGTAAGACTTGTCAACTACAAATTTGGTGAGAATGTCACAGTTGCTAAGGCTACTTAGTAACTGAATGTACTCAATCCTCTCCAGGAAGACAGTTCTCATTTGGAAATTTAGTAGGGATGAGAAACTGTCCTTGAAGCCAAGTTATTTAAAATCAAAGCATAAGTCTTAGAATTAGCAGACTGGACATCTTGTAAATACTCAGAAAATCTCTGTCAATAATGGAAAAACTACTCACCTGAGATTCAGTCAAGATGCCATCCTTGACTTCACTGTAACTTTGAGCACACGTACTAGTGACACCCCATTACTTTATGCTTCATCTTCTCTCTAAACATTTCCTATTCTTCCTCTTTGCTTCTCTCTCCCTCTCGCTTGATAATTCTAAATGTATTTTGTGGTTTTAAGGGATTTAGAAACCCATAGAAGTCCATGTCCTAAGACAGTGTTTTGAGCTACTTGTAGGTCACAGATGACTTTGAGAATCAAATAAGTGACATAGAAACATATTTCCTGAGAAACAAATAGCACCACACATCTTAGATCCTTTTAAATAATTTCAGAGGAGTTCACAAAAGCCTACTCGTACATCCCAGGATGATACACTGTGATAGATAACTATGTTCTTGCTCACATACACACACAAATTTACAATTCCCCATCATCCTGGAATTTTTTTCCAGTTTTATTGAGAAATAATTGAAATATATCACTGTATCAGTTTAAGGTGTACAGAATGATTGTTTGATTTATGTATGTTGTGAAATGATTACCACAATAGGTTCAGTCAGCATCCATTATCTCATATAGATACCATAAAAAAGAAAAGAAAAAGAAATTTTCCTTGTGATGAGAACTTTATGCTGGAATCTTTTTGGAGAATGTTTCTGATTTCTTTCCTTAAAATACATTAATCCTTGACCTGTAGATGATACAAACACAGTAAAACCACACCAATTTAATGTAATTGTGTAAACAACCTGTGTGACATAAGAAAAATAATAGAATCACAGAATCTCACAATCATCTGTACTGATTTTGTTGCATCTATCATTTGTACAGGATCCTCGGGAAGTATAGTCAAAATTTAAAACTGACAGGGACTCCATAAATACTTACTGAATTCGTTTTAAAGAAATACCATTTCATTAGAGCAAAATAGAGAAATAACATGCAATCTTCGAAGATACTCAAGAGCAATTTTCTCCGACTACCATCAGATGTTTGATTCTCTTTATGATAAGCATTCAAACTAAATGTTCCCTAGTTCCAGGGCACATGCTTTTATGAGGAAATATCCTATCGCTTGTTTAAACTGAGTCCTTTCAAAGCATTTGAGGGCTTTTAAAAAATAGTTAATTCCCTAAATTACCACTTTACACATGGGCCACAGGCCAATATAGTGTAACTAAGCAGTTCCTAAACAAAGAAAAATTATCTTACCAGCAAACACACATAACCAAGAGGCCTAACCATTTGTCTTCTGCTGTCTCTAGCTTTGCACAACTGACTTGCTCCAAAGGTCACACCAGAGAACTGGGTTCAGTCAATAACTATAATTGTCATTGAATGTTACTTCTAACTCCATTTCTAGCAGTTCAAGTTAAATATGCCTAAAATTATAAAAGTAATACTCACTTATTGTGTGTTTATGTTGAGACAGGGGTTATATGTGGAATTTATGCATTTGTTATCTTACTTATTGCACAGTTGCCTAGTAGGTAGATATCGGTTTCCTCATTTTGCTACTAAGGAGTCTGATACTCAGGGAGATTTTTTTAAAATGACCATGGCAAGGCTGGAATATGTAACCTGGCTCTCTCAGTACAGAGTCTGGTCTATCCAGCAATACTTGACAGATTATGAATTTCTAATTAGTGAAATTATCTTTATTTTTGGTGCTCCTCATGACCATCCAACATTTCTATTTTGTTCTTCTTAATGCCACTTCTTAACAAGTGGCATTTAGGCTCTTGGCAAGAAGTGGTTCTACATAATTCTCTTTAGTCACTATTTGGGCATAGGTGTGTAGAATTTTATTAAAAGCATTTTAATAACTATGAAAATAGTCACCCAGACCCTATAAAATAATTTCTTCTTCTGGAAACAGTATGTATAGTAAGAAAAAACAGGCTTTTATCCTCATGAAGAAGTGAACTGAAAACTGGTATGCTGCTGTAGATAAGAACACAGGCCCTATGGAACCAGACAGCCTTAGGAAGTTATCTAGCCTCAGTTTTCATGTCTGTAGAATAGAATAAACAGTAGCACTGTCTTAGCTTCCTGGGCTGCCATACCAATTACCACAAAATAGGTGCCTTAAAACAACAGATACTTCTTCTCTCATGGTTCTGGAGGCTAAAAGTCTGAAATCAAGGTGTCAGTAAGGGTGTCTGAAGACTCTAGAGGAAAATCTATTTCATGCCTTTATCTTAGCTTCTGTGTTGCTGGCAGTCTTGGTGTTCTTTGACTTATAGACACATCACTCCAATCTCTGGCTTCATCATCACGCGGCGTTCTTTCTGTGTCTGTCTCTATGTCTTTCCCTCTCTTCTTATAAGGACACCAGTCACATTGGATTAAGGCCCACCTCAATCCAATATGACCTCATCTTAACTTGATTACATATGCAAAGATCCTATTTCCAAATAAGGTCATTTTCATAGGTACTGGGAGTTAGGCCTAGATCATTTATTTTTGGGAGACAACTCAACCTACAGAAAACACCTACATTGTAAAATTGTAGCCTTTAAATGAGATAATTCTCCTCAAGCCCTCAGTAAATAATAGTCATTCAATAAAGTTAGAGAATATTATGGTTAATGATACTATGACTGGCTCTGAGACCTCGGGTAAATTATCCAGCCTCTCTCCAGTTTCCTTCTCTGTAAAAATAGAGATAATAGTACTTATGTCAAAAATGTGTTGCAAGAATTAAATGTCATAACTCGGTGCTGGGCCTGGTAACTAGCATGAAAGACGCTCTTTCTCCAAGACAAAGCATTGATGAGCAGAGTGGGAACTCTCAGGACTCACCATGTCATCCCATCCACCATATTTCTAGGCAAAAAACAGAAAGAGACAAAACAGACTGACAGAGGACCAATGAGGGCAGCTCAGCTCCTTTCCCAGGTATCAGTAGTGGTGTGCAGTGGCAACCTAAGGAAGGAGGCGTTGGAGAAAGCACATGACTCCCCAAAGGAGCACCCCTCCTGTTGACCTTTGGTTTGCTGGTAGTGATTCTGGGGACACGTGGGCAGAAAGAGCTTGACTAAGCAAAGCAAGCATGAACATATCTGTTCCTTTGTGCTTCCTTACCCCAACCTTGAATAAGTTACCAAACTGATGGGTGAGCTGGTTCACGTGATTTTTGCTGGACTTAGATGTGGCTCTATTGGTCTTTCACACATTGATACATATCATTGTTAACACCAGTTATGTGACTTTATTAAACTAATCTTCAAGGGAGAGCAGGGGAAGGAATGACATGAGCTATGGACTTGATGTTCCTTTCCTGCCTGTTTGAAGTCTCTGTCTTATCAAACATGCAAGTATTAGGGTAATGACAGCTACTGGAGCTAATAAATCCCATATCACTTTGGCTTATCCTCATAGTATATTTCATCCTCAGCCAAAAGCAGAAGCTGGTATTCTTGTCCAGGGAATGATGTTCTTTCTCTTGGGAATTTGGTGGCCCAGGCTTCCCACATTTGGATTCTCCACCAAGCCATAGACATTAAGGACCTGAGGCCTTGGAAGTATCTGACTTTATGCAGTGGAAGGAAAAAGCGGGGAAATACACATCTGCTTCTTGAACGCTTTGACCAAGAAGCGCTACTCATCAGACACATGGCCATACCTAGATGCAGATTGGGCTGGTAATACAGCTCTTGGCTAGGCAGACATATTCTAAGAACTGTACTCCATGGAAGAGACAACCACAAATTTTGGTTCAAGCAGCTGTCTCTATTATAATTCATTTTCTCGTGAATTTTTGGTCTTGCCAGCTCCATTGTCTCTTTTTCTTTAAGCTACAAACTTGCCCATTCAACAACTATTTTGAGAGCTTACTATGTATATTCCAGGTACTGTGCTAAGCCCCAGGAACACTGCCTTGCCTTGTCTGTCAGTCCCACATTTTAGTTATTTCCAGTGGATTTCCTCTCTCTTTACTCTCTTGGCAAATGAATCCACTTTCCAAAGCTTTCAGCCGCTGCCTCTGCAGGATGAAATATCAAGCTCCAACCGCATCAGGAGCTCTATCCCAGACCTTCTGTCTGCCAGGCATCTCCTTCTATGGGCACCTGGCATGTCTAACTCAAATTATCCCAGCCAAACTCTTTACTTCCCTGTCCCATCTTTTAGCCTGTTCCTCAGTCATCTGTGCTTTTGAAGGACATTTGTGAACGGCTTACTTATGAATCAGTACGTTAAGTGCTCCTTTTCCTCAATTCCATTTTTTCTTAAAGTAGATCAATTTTTAAATAAAGGTAAAGGAAAATTATTTGAATACAGAACGCTGCAGTGATTCTACTGCCTAATTTTAATATTTTATTTGTTAAGAAGAAAACTTCCTATGTGACAGATTTGATTGACTGTGTGATTCTTTTTCATCTTTCAATTTAAATATCTGGGTAATCATCAGGGGGGTTGCCTGTTTCAATGATAATTATGCAGGTTTTACTGTGTTTCTCAAATCTTCTGCTGAAAAGCCAGAGGCATTTACATCTTTTCTGATGCTGTGTAATCTATCTGATTCATTTGGTTACTGACTACCCTTCCCGATAGTTAAAAATACAGCTAGCCCATTAGTTAACTGAAAGTCCCGAGTAAAGGATAAATAACAGATGAGCAGTCTCTACCAACACCTCAGCATGGCGTGTAACAGCTGCCAGAACTACTGTGTAATCTTCTGGAAGGCTTAATCGTTCCCTATTGCACTTTTCAAAGGAGAAGAGTAGTTATTAATCCTGGTGTTCGCACAAAATTTTCGCAGTAGATCTTCATTGAATAAATAGTGCTGTTTCATATAAAGATTTTGGTTTTATGTAACACTTAACTGTTAGAGGTTAAATAAATAGCAATGTGCTAGCAAGAAAAAAAACTGCATTTGGTAAAGAAAACCATATTTTAGGCTGTATTAAACTGTACATTTAATTGGTGGTTTGAGGAAAGAGAAAATAGAAATGTCTTTCTAGAGACCATGGAGTTCCTCTTTTTTGTACAGTGAGGTGTTTTCCCCCCTCTTTTCTTTCTCTCTTAAAAGAAAATCCTTGTAATAGTTCAATTAATCATGTTTTATCTTTCTAAAGTATGTTATTTCCCAAATGTGTGGGAGAAGATGGCTCTCTTAAGGAAACATAATAAGACTGTATAGCAACCTTTTTCTTTTCAATCATTGGCCCCTTAGAATCCTATTGATGTTTTTAAAACAAATACCTACCTATCAAATATTTTATTTCCAACAGAATGGCTCCAAAGTTCTGTCATGATTAATTTTAACTTACTTGTGACTTATGATCTATACATTTATCCTTATTTCCAAAGAAGTATGAGGTGACATTATAAAAGATATATGAGTTTAGACCATGCAGATGGAACTAGAACAATTAAAACAATGTAAGAGAAATAGAAATAATTGTACTGAAACTCTAAGCTCATAGAGTCTTCTGCAAGAAAAAAAGATACTACAATTAACAGAATAACTTCTATTGTTATGTTTTTAAAACAAAAAAGAGATAAAATCTTTTGATTCCTCATTGTTTTCTAGAAGTGAATTATAAAAGGACTATACAATACAAATATTTATAAAAATGACATTAAACAATGTAAACATTGTGTTTAGTGGTAATTTTGCGGGAAAAAATGCAAAAACATACTTCTTATACCAATTCAGAATGAAAGCTTGAAGTTTGAATATGAGATACTAACAAAGTAAAAGTATTTCAGGAAAAGGCCTAACCTGGTGAGTCTCTGAAAAGTGGCTGTATATTAGTCTAACCTGATGATCAATGTAGCTAAGTATACTCAGGGAAGTGGCCATCTGCAGACTTAGCATGCCTGACTATCTTCTCTGACCATCTGCACACTTAGCATGCCCGACTCTCTTCTTGTTACATGATTGTCCCAGCCACCAATTTGATGGAAATTTAAAGGCAAACAGTACAAGATTGGGCAAAGCTGGCATTGTGTGCAGTCTGTGGCTGAATGGAGGTCAACATAAAATCAATTAGATGTGCAGGGAGCAAAGTAAACATTCTGTTGTACGAACAGGAATCTAAACTTGCCTGATAAGGAACCAACTCAGTTCTGATAGGAGTGAGCCCCTGTGATGTGTGTAGAGCCAGTTCTTTTTTTCCAGCAAAAAATTATATCCTCCAATATCTTAGACCTTTCTCTCTGAGTTTCTAGAATTCTTTTTTTCTTTTTTTACTTTTTATTAGGAAAAATTTTAAGCATGTTATAAAAATAAAGAGAATAGTGTCTACCCATAACCCAGTTTCAATAAAAATCAATGTATGGTTAATGCTGTGTATAGAAACAGACTTTTCTCCTCTTTCCTTCCCCTACTCTGGATGATACTGAAGCAAACTCCCCAAACTATAGCAATTCATCCGTAATTATTTCCCTATGCACACCTAAAAAATAAGGACTATTTTTTGAAAACATAACCACAATAGCTTTATCACACCTAAAAATAACAATTATCCATAATTCCTGTGATAGCTCATCTCCAAGACAGCTACAGTTAACTCCTTTTCTTTTACACGCACGCCTTTCCCCTATCAAAAGGTAAAGACCCTTTCTCCACTTTCTTGAATCTAGGCTAGGCTTTGACTGCTTTGGCTAATAGATATGGCAGAAATGATGCTGTACTACTTCCAGACCTTGATTTTACAAGGACTGGATGTTTCCAGCTCTCTCTTGGAAGTACTGAACCTCCACAAAAAACAGCTACTACCCTGCTAAAGAGACCATGTGGAGAAGCTCCTGGAAAGAGATTATATTGAAAAATTATATGTAGTTTTTATAGCAACTATATATAGAGAAAGATATAGATATATAATGTAATCTAAAGATATGTATCTATTTCTATATCTATATATACAGACACATAAATAGAGAGAAAGATCCAGTTGTTCTAGCATCTTATGTGAGTCCAGCCTTCCAACTATCCCCACCAAAGTATTGGACATGTGAGTGGAGCCTTCCTGGATTCTCCACGCAAGCTTAGCCACCAACCAGATATTCCTGAGTGACTCCAGTTGACACTGTGTGGAGCAGAAGAATAGCCCAGCCAAACTCTACCTAAATTTCCATCCATGGAATCAGGAATAATAAAATGACTATTGTTTTTAAACCATTATGTTTTGACTTAGTTTTTTCCAATGAATATTTAACTGAAACAATTCCTTAATGTTATCAACATCCAGTCAGTGTTCAACTTTCTCCAATTGATTCAGAAATGTTTTAGTTGTAGTTGGTTTCTTTGAACCAGATTTTAAACAAGTAACCCTAGAACTCTAAACAATAATGAAATTACTTCATGTGAATAGTCCCCATTTTATCAGTTGCTTTCATAGAAATTATCTGATGTGATATGATAGCTCTGTATAGATAGGTAATTTGGGCAAAGATTGCTATCCCCACTACACAGATGAAAAAAAAATTGAGATTCAGAGAGATTAAATGACTTACAGGAAAAATTGTATCTGGAATTCAAACCCAGGGCTTCAGATTTGAAGTCTAGGGCTCTTTCCCTTATTCTAAGTGTGATTGAGCTTTCAGAGATTTATATTACCAAGATTGGCTCTAGTAAGACTCATTATTAGAACCAAAGAGAAACAAATATGTTTCTCCACTCCTTATTCTTACACGCTGAGACGCATTTATTTCTCAAATGTGGCCCTCCTCTCCACTTCTGCCACCTGTCCCTAGTACAGGCTTTCCTGATCTCTCTTCATTTATCTATATTTCTTAGTACCAAAGTCCTAATTGATCTCAAAGCCTCTGGTCCTTCCCCCTCTGCTTTCTCCTCCATTCCATTCCCAGATGTATTTATCTAAAACTAAACTTGGCCGCTTTGACTTCCCTGCCTAGTAACCTTTAACAACTCTCAAACCAAATCCATGGAAAGGAAGACTCTCAAAGGGCCGTGAGTTCTTCTGGCACATAATAATAGAGTACTGCCATCTACCTGACTTAAGTGCCTATGATTGCATTTGGATTTACAATGAGACCCATGATGCTAAAGCATGCTGTATAAATAAAAGACTTTGAAGTCGTTTGGCTAGTTAAGTTTATGAGAGAATTGAGTGATCATATAACACAGGCACAGCCATGCAGAAGTCAAAAGAACTTATACCATAATATTTGGTACCATACCAATTACTACAAATGCATTGTCAAAACACACTCCATGATTGTACATACCCAATTTCAATGGTTTGGTATCAATAGCTATGTTGGAATATAATAAATGAACTACCTTTCTGATCCTAGTTCCAGAGCTAATTTGATTAGATAATCACATAATGTAGAATTCAATAATGCCCCAAAGCTAAACTGAACTTCAAATAAACAAAAACTTTTATAAAGTCCCAAGTAATACCATTTAAATTGGCTTTTAAAGCCTGGTAGGAGCAAAATTTGAATTAAAGATTAGACTAGATTATCCTAAAATGATAATAAAATCTTTGAAGTTTGTAATACTATTTTGACAACATACTTTTACAAAAGGCATTGAGGTTACAATACAGAAAAATATTTTACCTATTAGATCAAACCACAAATAATAGCCAAAATTCAAACATTTTTGGCCTACAGATATGTCAAATATTGAATTAGTGCTGATAGTTTGAATTCACTGGTTTTGCAAATATTCTTATAATTCGTTTCTTTTCATTTTTGTCGTTATATTAGTTTTCTAGGACTGCCATAACCAAATACCACAAAATGGGTGGCTTAAAGAAGCCAAAGTTATTCTCTCACAATACTGGGGGCTGGGAGACCAAAAACCAAGGTGTTGGCAAGATTGGTTCCTTCTGGAGGCTCTAAGGGAAAATCTTATCTTTGTTCTGGTGGCTCTCACCAATCCTGGGGTGTCCTTGGCTTGCAACAGGATCTGCCTCCATTGTCACATGGCCTTCTCCCTCTGTATCTTTGTGTCTCTGTACCTGAATTTCCCTTGTTCTATAAGGACACCAGTTATTACATCAAGGCCCACCTCAATCGACTATGACTTCATCTTTACTTGATTACGTCTACAAAGATCCGATTTTCAAATACGGTCACATTCACAGATACTGGGCGTTAGGACTTCAACATTTATTTCGGGGTACACAATTTAACCCCTAAGTCATACTAAGAGGTATTAGCATAAGAGATTTTAAGCTAGTTTTATTTTTGTACATATTTAACTAATATTATAAATAAAAATATAAATCATCATTGGGGTTCTGCAGTAAGTATCTCTCCCCTAAAGGGAGCCTGCATTTTATTCAAGTGTGAGAAATCCTAACCTAAAGGTGAAAGCCCAAGCACCATAGCATGTCACATTAGATCTTCCACAGCCTGTCACTGTCTTCTCCACTGCTGTCCTCTACCAGTACTTTCCTTGCATGCTATCCATCAGCAATATAAAGCAGCTTATAATTCCTCAACACACAACACGTTATTTCATGCCTCCATACTTTTGTTTATTCTGTTCCCTCTATCTGTAATATTCTTCCCTTTCTAATTTCCTCACCCTCCAGCTGCATTCTTTTCTATTTCCTACTCAAAGTCTCAGTTCAAGCACCATCTTTTCCCAAAAGTCCTCTATGGAGACCACCCCCCACATCAGCACCACCGCTGACCACAGGAACTGAGTAAAGTGGACCTCAGCAGGGCTGCCATTTTCCTGCATATCTGCCTCTCCCAACAGGCCATAAACTCCATGATGTCAGGGCCAATGTCTTCCTAATTTTCAGTCTCCAGCTCTTAGCACAGTAGTCATCCAACTGTTAAGTGAGTGTCTGTATATGAAATGAATGTCTGCATACGTGGGACGGAAAGAGTTTCATCCACAATTTTTACTTCTCAGGGGAAGCGCCAAGTTGCTGTATGCATTCTAACTTATACTTCTGCTAAAACAAGGATTCGAATTGCCCCATGTGGGAGTTTGGCATCTGAAGTATGTCAAGTAAGCAGGGAGCCTGCTCAGCCAAATACCCTTGTCTTTAAAACTAATCTTTTTTTTGTTGTTCTTGTTGGATAACTGTATACTCTTTTTTTTGTGAGAGAAATTTGAGAATTTAGGGATTTGGGAAGATCTCAGCAGCTTAGAAATTTCAGTCATGTCTTACCAGAGTACATTGTGTGCATAGAGGAATCTAATGGGAGAAGGAACTGAAAATACAGAATGGGTCCATATTTTAGATGACTTTGAAAGCCAAAGTAAGGTTTTGGATTCTGTTTTCTATATTCTGAGTAGTCCTTGGTTTTTGAGAAAGAGACATTACACGATGACACCTTAAG
This sequence comes from Equus przewalskii, assembly GCF_037783145.1. Classification (NCBI taxonomy): domain Eukaryota; kingdom Metazoa; phylum Chordata; class Mammalia; order Perissodactyla; family Equidae; genus Equus; species Equus przewalskii. The sequence goes on along the minus strand of NC_091847.1, from coordinate 42,350,181 downwards.
AGATGAACCACTCTTTCCAGACCAAAATGTCATATATTGGTTTTCTGTACCAAGCATGACAGGATCCCAATTCTACCAGTCTGCGCTTATCAACCAAAAAATTATCCAAACATTATTCCATTTTGGGTTTTGGAAGTCAGCTATAGATATAGATAGATATAGATCTTGGATTCTGAGGATTTTTAATGTTTTTTTAAACAGTGAAATCACTGTTTTTGCCATATTCCTCTTTTACTAATAATTAATTCTTGTCATTTCTCACAATAGCTTAAAATAAAGCCCTATTTCCTCCATATACTGGTAGTTTAAGTTTATTCTAGGCTGCAAAAATGGTTAGGTTCTTTATTATCTTTTTCAAAGCTAGTTAAATCAGTTTAGCTGTTATCTAAAAACAGCTTTGTCTATTTTAACTGAATTCTTATATTTAAAAGTCATGCTGTACCTCATTTGGAGTTGTTATTTAACTTCTCAAGTTCTTTTTAAAATAGGAATGCTTACTTGTTATATGTAAAAAAAAAAAAGGTATGAGATACAACAATGAAAATAAGATTTAAAATTAAAACTTGCCTGAGATAATTTATTGTTATAATCAAGTTAAAACCTACATGGATAGAATTACCAAGAATATGGAAATAACGTTCTTTGACTAGCCAGTGAGGGACTACCTGAGGTCTATGATAACATATTAGCTATGTTGAGAAGAATGTAGTCTAAAAATTTACTCAGTGAAATAAACTTTGAAATAGGGGCATTGCATATATGTGGGATAGTCATCATCAAAGATTATAACCCATTACTCCCTGAAAAAATGTCTCTATGTGTCATTTGTGGAACCACCAAAAATTTTAAATTCTTTAAAACTCGTATGTTAAGGCTAATTACATTTTCTGGGTAGCTAGATGACCTTTTTGTTTTGACCTTTGTTCTTGAAACTTGGTCTGAAATCACAGGCTCATAAACTTTTCTACTGGGCAGGGTAACAATTCAAGTTTAGCTCTCATTTTTTCAGATAAACTAAGATTCTAAAAGATGAACTATTTTAGTCTACCCAATACCTTATTAAGTAGAATAAATCTTAGAGTTTAAGTACCCCTTAGAGTTTAAGTACACCCTTGGTGGCTAAAAATCTTACAACATTTGCAGATCAATATTCTGAACATCTTCTTGCACCATTCTCTCTTCGCAATTCTCAAAATGTGATGGAATAGTTCGGGTGAAAGTATATTTGTCCCAGAATATAAAATGCTCTCTCAAGCTTTTGGCAAAAAGACTCCTTTGTGTTTATTTTAATCTCAAGTGCCTTTGTTTCTAATGTTAAAACAGATTGCAGGTGGGAACATTTTAATTAAAGATTTGAATGAGTTGGGTTTAATTTATCAAGGTTTAATTATAAATTAAGTATATGTAAATTAAATATGACCATGGATCCAAGTAGATTGCTTCTATTCATCACAGTTAATCCTTTCTTAGGTTTGAAAACTGAATTATTCATGTACCAAACTGATTTTATGACTTTCTAAAAACAGCATGTAATTTTATTTCTGATCAGTAGCATGTTCCAAAGGAACCAGTAACCATTCCTTGGTATCTCAGTGACAGTATTCATTATTTATCAGTGAAAATCATATTTATCAAGAAATACCAATGAGATTTTCTCAGATCAAATATATTGCATAGTGAAAGTTTATATGGATTCCTTTAAATGTATGTGTTTGTCATGCACACTTCACAATTACATGAATTCTTTCTAATAGATTTTGCTGTATAATTACCTTTATATTTGTATAGGTTCAGAAATTAAATAATGGCACTTTTATGTATTATACAATTTTCTTTTCTATATTCAGGTTCTCTCTTTGGGAGCAGATGTCCTACCAGAATATAAACTGCAGACGCCACGCATCAACAAGTTTACAATATTGCACTACAGTCCTTTCAAGGCAGTGTGGGATTGGCTTATTCTACTGTTGGTCATATACACTGCTATATTCACTCCCTACTCAGCAGCCTTTCTCCTCAATGACAGAGAAGAACAGAAAAGACGAGAATGTGGCTACTCTTGTAGCCCTTTGAATGTAGTAGACTTGATTGTGGATATTATGTTTATCATAGATATTCTAATAAACTTCCGAACAACATATGTAAATCAGAATGAAGAAGTGGTAAGTGATCCGGCCAAAATAGCAATACACTACTTCAAAGGCTGGTTCCTGATTGACATGGTTGCAGCAATTCCTTTTGACTTGCTGATTTTTGGATCTGGTTCTGATGAGGTAAGAGCTGCTTAAGAATCTTATTTTCTGAAAGATTGCAATTATAAAAGTGAATCTATTTTAACTGCAAAAAAAAAATAGTTGCTTTACAAACTTCTATCTCAGATGAGAGTCATTTTCAATTGGAAATGCTATAAAATGAAAGGAAACCATTTTGTCATTTCAAATATTCACAATTCCTTCTACTTTTGCTAAGTGGTACTAAAAAGAATTCATCCTGTAATCAACAAATTAAACTTTGAGACAAGCGTTTCCTAGCACATAGTACATTCCCAGGATGTAAAATCTACATATCAACTTCGTGGGTATAGCACTGTCAAAGATGAAGATGTCTCTTTCTTTCTTAACTCATAATTGTGGTGTGGGACCGCAGCGACTTGTTTTATGTTCAACTTACATGGAAGAGGCATCTTCTGAAAAGTGTTGTTCAAAACTCTCTTAATTAATATCTAGGTTAGAAAATACTTCTTGTGTTCCCAGTACCTCATAGAGTTGGAAACTTTGAGGAAATCTGACAGGTATATGTATAGCGCATTTTCAGGAAAAAGAGTCTGTAACTTTAAGCAGATTCTCAAAGGGTTCTTTGATCCAAAAGAAGTTAAGTTCTTCCAAAGTCACCTCCATTTAATTGCCACTAACTTTTATTGTAGATAAGTTTCCTGGATTCTGTAATGGAAAGATTTGAAGAAGATGTGAAAGTAGTTCTAAGGGAGTAGGCTGAGAAATATAACCTCAGTGGGTTGAATTTTAAAAACTCAAGATCTTTTTCTACCTTAGAACTCCTCATCCCTTCGCCATCCCTTTCATTACCGTTGTTCAAGAGGAGATCAAATGTCAAAAATGCCCTCTGCAGATGGTTGCTTCCTGATCAATTAAGGTTTCAGGACAAGAGAATCCTCCTCTGCCAATGGGAACCAATAGGCTTAGAAGCAAAGCCTCTCCTACAGAACAAGTCCATCAAACTGTGTGTCAGTTAAGAGCAGGGCAATAAAACAGTACATTCTTCCTGGATTCTGCAAACCTTAGACAAAGTCTCAAGCCTGACGCTCCTCCCCTGTAAGGATAATACCACTTTCGCCTAAGTTGTTTTTTTTTCATTTGAGACTCTAATGAGATAATACATGTGAAACTCAGCCAAATACTGGGGAAAAAATAAACTACTGTTAAATTACTTGAACTTTTAATGTTAGATACTCCTAACTTTGGTTTTTAATTAAAATGCAAGAAAGTGAAATACTTTTTTTAAAAAAAAGAAGATCGGCACCTGAACTAACAACTGTTGCCAATCTTCTTTTTTTTATGCTTTTTCTCTCCCCAGCCACCTCCCCCAGTACATAGTTGTATATTTTAGTTGTGGGTCCTTCTAGTTGTGGTGAGTGGGATGCCGCTGCAGCATGGCCTGATGAGCGATGCCATGTCTGCCCCCAGGATCCAAACCAGCGAAACCCTGGGCCACTGAAGTGGACCGCGCAAACTTAACCACTTGGCCATGGGGCTGGCCCCAAAAGGGAAATACTTTCTTTTTGATATTTATCTCTACAAGTTTCTTACAATAGGTGATCCATGTAATTACACCAAATAAGTTCTTATTGATAAACAATAGAGTAAAACCTCACTTGTTCAAATTTTAAAATATATACACCAACAGCAAATTACTTTCAGCTTAGTGAAATGAAAGAATGGGTAGACAAATAAATAGGCAAATAGAATTGTTGAAAGTTGATTTACTGATGATATTTAATCAATAACAATCAAACCAGGATTAGATCAAGATAACAGAGTAGGAAGATCCTTAGCTCACTTCCTCCCAGGGACACACCAAAACAACAACTACATATAGAACAACTATCTCTGAGAATGACCTGAAGGCTAGCAGAACAGATTTTCCACAACTAAGGGTGTAAAGAAAAAGCCACATTGAGACATACAGGAGGGCAGAAACATGGTCTGGTCAGGACCCACACCCTAGGCTCCTGATCCACAAGTGGGACGGACATCATAACCATGGAGGTCTACCCAGATGAGTGAGGGGCCAAAACCCCAGATTGGGCTCCCCAGCCTTGGGAACCTGAGCCAAGATGAGTTCCTACAAGGTCTGGCTTTAAAAATAAGTGGGGCTTATGTTAGGGAGAGCCGGAGGGCTATAAGAAACCAAGACTCCACCCTTAAAGGGCATGTGCAGGAGCAGCCTGGTGGCACAGTGGTTAAGTTTGCACCTTCTGCTTTGGTGGCCTGCGGTTCACCAATTTGGATCCTTGGTGCAGACCTATGCACCACTTATCAAGCCATGCACTAGCACAGATGTTGGCTCAGGGCCAGTCTTGCTCAGCAAAAATAGGAGGATTGGTGATGGATGTTATCTCAGGGCTAATCTTCCTCAAAAAAAAAAAAAAAAAAAAAGGACATGCACACAAACTCACTCACTCCAAGTTCCAGTGTAGAGACAGCAGTTTGAAAAGTGCCTGAGTTATACATGAATGAGATTCATTGACTAATTTTAGGGCATGTGCTGGAGGGGCAAGGATCTGTTGGAACTTTCTCCTGGGACAGAAGTGCTGGTGAGCGCCATTTTTTAATTCTCCTTCTACCCCTGGCAAGAGCCATTTCTGACATTCTCCATCTACCTTTCTAGCACCACTCACTCCGCCCCAGTGCTCCCTGTGGACCTGCCCCTGCCAACACTCCTCCAAAGTGGTTCCTGCCCCAAGGGGCCAGCCCTGCACACAGTGTGCCCACAGCAGTCATGGCCCAGCCGCAACAAGAGGGCAAATGCAGCCTACGCAAGGAACAAACCTGGAGCACCTGGCTCTGGTGACCAGGGGGTATTGCACTATTAAGCCCTATATGACGCCTTCTACACAAACCCTTCTACACATCTTTAAGACTGGGAGATGTAGCTGATGTACCTAATATAGAGAAAGAAACAGAGAGTTAGGCAAAATGAGAAGACAAAGGAATATGTTCCAAATGAAAGAACCAGACAAGAAGTTCAGAAAAAGAACAAAACTAAATGGAAACTAGCAATCTACCAGATAAAGAGTTCAAAGTAATAGTCAAAAAAATTCTCACCAAACTTGGGGAAAGAATGGATGAACACAGTGAAAACTTCAATAGAGATGGAAAATATAAAAAAGAATCAATCAGACTTGAAGAATGCAGTGACTGAAATGAAAAATACACTACAGGGAATCAACAGCAGATTAGATGATGTAGAAGAATGAAGCTATCTGGAAGACAGCATAGTAGAAATCACTCAATCAGAACAGCAAAAAGAAAAAAGAGGTTTAAAAAATGATGATAGCTTAAGGGACTTTGGGGATAACATCAAGCATACTAACATTCACATAGTAGGGATCCCAGACGGAGAAGATAGAGAGAAAGGGACAGAAAATTTATTTGAAGAAATAAGGGCTGACAGCTTCCCCAACCTAGTGAAGGAAACAGACATCCAAGTCCAGGCAGCACAGAGAGTCCCAAATAAGATGAACCCAAAGAGATCCACACCAAGACACATTATAATTAAAATGTCAAAAGTTAAAGATAAACAAAGAATCTTACAAGCAGCAAGAGAAAAACACTTACATACAGGCAACTCCCCCTCCTCCCCATCAAGACTATCAGTTGATTTTTCAGCTGAAACTTTACAGACCAGAGGGGATTGACACCATATATTCAAAGTGCTGAAAGGAAAAATCTTCCAACCAAGAATACTCTCCCCAGCAAGATTATCATTCAGAACTGAAGGAGAGAGAAAAAATTTCCCAGACAAGCAAAAGCTAAAGGAATTCATCACTACTAAACTGGCTTTACAAAAAATGCTAAAGAAACCTCTTAAATGGGGGGGAAAGCTGTAACTAGAAATAAGAAAATTATGACAGACAAAATTTCGCTGGTAACGGCAAACGTATAGAAAAGGTAGTGGATCAACCATCTATATAGCTAGTTTGAAGGTTAAACGACAAAAGTAACAAAATCATCTATATCTACAATAATTAGTTACGGGATACACAAAAAGATGTAAAATATGACATCAAAAACATAAAATGTGGTGGGGGGAGTAAAATGTAGTGCTTTAGGAATGCACTTGAACTTAAGCAACCACCAACTTAAAGTACATTGCTATATACATAAATTGTTAGATATGAACTTCTTAGTAACTACAAATCAAAAACCTATAATAGATACCCAAAAAATAAGTGAAAGGAATACAAAGATAACACTGAAGAAAGTCATTAAATCACAAGAGAAAAGAGCAAGAGAAGAAGAAGAACTTCAAAAACAATCAGAAGACAATGAACAAAATGGCAATAAGTACATACCTATCAATAATTACCCTTAAATGCAAATCAGCTAAATGCTCCACTCAAAAGACAAAGGGTGGCTGAATGGATTCAGAAAACAAGACCCATCTATATGCTGCCCACAAGAGACTCACTTCAGATCTAAAGACACAGACAGACTGAAAGAGAAGGGATGGAAAAAGATACTCCATATAAATGGAAATGAGAAGAAAGCTAGGGTAGCAATACTTATATCAGACAAAATAGACTTTAAAACAAAGACTATACCAAGAGACAAGGGCATTTTATAAAGTAATGTTTGTAAAGTGGCGAGATACAAAATCAATATACAGAAACCTGTTGCATTTCTAGACACTGATAACAAACAATTAGAAAAAGAGAAATTAAGAAAACAGTCTCATTTACAATTGCATAAAAAAGGATAAAATACCTAAGAATAAATTTAAGGGAAAGACTTGTACTCTGAAAACTATAAGACATTGATGAAAGAAATTAAAGATGACACAAATAAATGGAAAGATATATCATGCTCATGGATTGGAAGAATTAATATTGATAAAATGTCCATACCATGCAAAGCCATATACAGATTCAATGCAAAACCGATCAAAACGCCGATGACATTTTTCACAAAACTAGAACAAATAATCCTAAAATTTGTATAGAACCACAAAAGACCCCGAATAGCCAAAGTAATCTTGACAAAGAACACAGCTGAAGGTATCACACTCCTTGATTTCAAATATACTACAAAGATATAGTAATAAAAACAGCATGGTACTGGCACAAAAACAGACACATAGATCAGTGAAACAGAATAGAAAGCCCAGAAATAAACCCACATTTATATGGTCAATTGATCTACGACAAAGGAGGCAAGAGTATACAGTGGAAAAAAGACAGTCTTTTCAATAAATGGTGTTGGGAGAACTGAATGGCTGAATGCAACAGAATGAAACTGGGCCACTTTCTTACACCATATACAAAAATAAACTCAAAATGGATTAAAGGTTTAAGTGTAAGACCTGAAACCATAAAACTCCTAGAAGAAAAAATAGGCAGTAAGCTCTTTGACATCAGTCATAGCAATATGTTTTTGGATCTGTCTCCTCAGGCAAAGGCAACAAAAGCAAAAATAAACAAATGGGACTACATCAAACTAAAAAGCTTTCGTACAGCAAAGGCAATCATTGACAAAACAAAAAGACAACCTACTGAATGGGAGAAGATGTTTGCAAATGATACATTCCACAAGTGGTCAATATCAAAAATATATAAAGAACTCATACAATTCAATATCAAAAAACAAACAATCCAATTAAAAAATGGGCAGAGGACCTGAATAGACATTTTTCCAAAGAAGACATACAGAGGGCAAACAGACACATGACAAGATACTCAACATCACTAATCATCAATGCAAATCAAAACCACAATCAGATATCACCTCACATCTATCAGAAGTGAGAAGGGTAAAGTATGTCAGCATCAAGAATAGCAAGTGGAGGGGTGAGTCTGGAAGGAGCATAAGGGAGTCAGATATCAGGCTAGGTCAGCTATGAAGGATAACAACAAGACTAGTCATGGATTGCATTACTTCATACGTTTTTCAAAACTGACAATGAAGATATTTATTTTATACGTAAACTAGGTTATATAACTATATCAGGCTTTTCAGGACATAATGATATTTCAGAGTAAAATTTTTCCAAAAGTGTATAATGTGTCATGTAATGAGTATTAAAAATATACAGCATCCATTTTTGTTTCTGCCAAAAAGAAGAAAAGAAATGCTTCCAGAGAAAAGAGATCTTATACTCAAATTTGGGAAGTTTCATCACATGAATAGGAAGGAAAAAATAAGTCTGGGACTTTCCACCCAAAATTAAATGACAAATCTCAAAATCATTAAGCTAGAGGTCACTCTGAGGAGATATCATCTAGTCCAATCTTCTCCAGCCTGGGGTTTCATGGAGATGCTTGAGAAAGTCTCAGAGGCCCTCAAGAGTTGACAGCAAGACAGTCTGATAAGACTCAGAGCCATCCACGTCTGCTAGAAAAAAAAGTAGCTTGATTTTATCTGCTTTACCAACTAGAGTTTCATGTAAATTTTCTATAAATTTTAATGAAAATTTACTTAATTCATTTTACCATTTCCAGAAAGGATTATGGTAACCCCCTCCTCAAGTAGGTTCATTCATTCTCTAACAATTTATTAAGAATGTACTATGTGCCGGTGTGCTAGACCTTGGGTTTATATGAAAGAGTCAGACGAGGACCCCACTGTCTGGGAGCTTGCAGTCTCAGATGGGAGAGCAGCAGATGAGCAGATAGAATACTATCTGATAAATGCTTTGATAGTGCCATGTACAAAGGAACAAGTGAGCGTAGAAGGAGGAGTTCCTGATGACCAGTGGAAGTTTTCCAGGTAGAAAGGTCATGCTGGTTAGAGGGGAAGTCCTTTAGAGGCATGGAGCTATAAAGTGTTGGTTCCCAGCTCTGTCAGACCCAATATAACAAATATTATACAGTGTCCTCTTTTACTATTGTTAAATAAGTCATAGATAATATAGTCTTTTTACACACATAATGTCACAAATGTAATATATAATGCCCATCCTTAATATAAAAGAGAAATAAAAGAAATGTTCATAATAAAATAGTTGAATATGTAAATGCTTCAGACTTATCTACATTAAATCATATAATGAAGTCATCAGATGCTTGTACCTAGTTGTAATGAGTAGGTCCATTTTTAAACAATAAATTCAATATTAAACTGAATATTGCTGCTTTCTTTATATTTGTATTTAACATAAGGGTTGAATATATATGTATGTATGTGCTTATATATGTATATATGTATACACATACATATATAGGTAAGATATGTATATATGCATATGTATGCATATATTAACATTTATACACACCTAGAGATGTTGTGACTGTCATAACTACAAATGTAGACTGCTATGGCTGTGCTGCATATCACACAGTATACAAATTCCACAATCCTGTTGTCATTGAAGATGTAATTTTCTGAAACAGTGAACAGCTCTTAGTGAAGATCCAAACTAAAAAAGGTAATCATCTCTCAATGCACATGATAGCTAAATTCCTGGAAATTTTAATGAATATTAAAATGTACAAAAATGAATTTCTCTTTATATGTAAAACCTAGCTTCAAGGCTCAGTAACTATAAATTTGCTGTTCACCTATACAAATGACTGTGGGACATTGAAAAGTTATATAATACACAAGACACTTTTTTGTTGTTGTTGGAGACAGCTCTAGGCATTACAGAACTTCTACCTGCCGTACTCTGCTAGGAAGTAAAGGAAAATTCAAGAAGAGGATGTCAAATATTGTAAAAACATGAAGTATGATGAGGACTGAAAATAAGTCACTGGATATGTCAGTTCCATGTGTGTTGATTTTAATTGGATCAGATGGTGGCCACAAACCAAACTAAAGTGGCTTCAGAAATTAACACAAAATGGGTAGGGCCTCTTCTTGCTAGAATCTTGGTAATAAAAGGAAAGTATTAGAAGCCTGCACATGGTGAAGACAAGGGTTATTGTTTTTGTTTTTCCTCTTAAGATGTTTGTGAGCTGAGAAGAAAGAGGCACACGGTGCAGAATAACTTGGGTGGGTGGCTAATTTGGATGGGGAGATTAGGGAGGATCACTGAGGAGGTGCCATTTGAGCTGAGACTTGACCAGAAGAAACAGTCTCATGCAGAGCATTTCAAGCAAAAGAAAACACTAGTGAAAATGGCCCAGTTGAGGAACAAGCTTGGCAAGTTAGAAGAACAGAAAGAAGGCCAGTGACCACTGGACTGCCTCACGGTGAGTGAGGGGTGGAGTGCTAAAATATGAGGATAAAGAGGCAGGGACCAAATCACATGAAGCCCTGGGGTTTGGTGTTTATTCTGGCTGCAATGGTAGCCTTCTGGATGGGAATGACATGATCTGATTGACATTTTGAAAGACCTCACAGCTGATGTCTGTAGACAGCTTAGTTGGGGTAGAAGCAGGGGAACAAATTCTAGAGCCTTTACTATAATGTAAGAGAAACAAAACAACAACAGTTTGGACTGCAGGGTGGCAATAGAGGTGAAGAGACATAGATACATTCGGAATATATTAGAGGGGAGCTGTTTGGTCTTGTTGATGGGTTAATATTGGTGGAGGAGTAAAAGAAAAAGCAGAATAATGATGGTTCAAAGATTGTGTTATTGTTCTTTTTTCTTGTTTGAAACATTTTATTTGGAGGGGAAGGGGCTTAAGCAACTTTTGTAGATGATCACGTATTTATCCAGATGGGAAAAACCTAGAGAGAAGAAGATGCCTTATGGGGGGAAAATTCCTGTTTGGGCCATGTTAAATTTGACATACCTATTAGTCATGCATGTACAGATGGCATGTAGGCAAGTCAGGCACTGCATGAGCAACTAGAGAGATATATATGCGAGTTTAAGAAAAAGAAATGAGATTAATTATAAATTAAATATAATCACGGCAAATGTTGGTTTGGATCAGTGTTTCTGCATCAGGACTATGGATCAATTTCTGTGTGGATCTTAGAAAGAGTCTGGAGATTCATAATTGGTAGATTTGAGGTAAAGCCTTGAAACCTGCAGTTTTAAAAGTGGCAAGAATGATTCTGTTGGTTAGATATACAAGATCTGGTGGCCTTATCTGGGACAAAGAGGAAGTCCAGGAGAGGACTTTCATGTGCTCACAGGTGAACATTTCTATAAAATAAATACACAAATAAACAAGTGAAGGAGTAGCTCTCAACTAAATATAAGAACAGTCATGATTTCTTAATTGCTTAATTTTAACTGATTATTAAAATGTTTTCTTCTATGCATCACAGCATCATGGATGACCTTAGAGAAAAGAATCTTGTCAATGTTAATTAAACATTAATGTCTTCCTTGCCAATTTCCCTAAATGGTAAGCTACTGTGACATTTTAATGGTACTTACATTTAACTCTGGAGAAGAAGAAATATTCAAATTTTGGATTTATACTATTTTATCTATAAAACATGTATGTTAGCAATGCTGAGTATAGCTTGGCATATATGTTTTTACTAAAGCAGACATGTGAGCAGAATTGATCATTTTTTTCAAAATAATCATTTTTTAGTTTAAGTAAATTCAAATCTCCTACTAATAACTAGAGCATCTTCTGTAATGTTAAACAAACATGTTAAAGAAAATGAATAGTAGCAATAACTGGGCTTGCCTGTGTCATTAATATCTTCCTGATGTTAACGCCATCCAGATAACCAGGGAAAAGACTATTTCTTAATTTTTGTATCATCAAACATCATGCCACCTACAGCAAATTACCTTCATATCATCGAAGCAAAGGAACAATATTATTGGCTCAGTCTCCAGAAAGTCAACTTTTCGTTGTCTACCACAAGTTTTCCCATATTGTGCTTATCTGTGGCAAATCTTAGTTTCAGAGATAGTAACACTAATAATCTAGAGTACTCTGTTTAGTTGCCTGCTTCAAAAACCTCTTCCTTTCCTGAAAATTAATATTATTTTGATTAATTACTTGTTCTGTTGACCTCTCTCCTTTCACACTTTACTGTTATTTTTCGTGAATCATGAATGCAGGCAAGAAAGGCCTTTGAAACCTAAGTAAATACAGTGCTCTTTGAAGAAAAGTTCTAATAGAAAAGAGGAGTTTCTGCCCTTATTGGTATGTTTGCTTTACTAGTCTGGCAGATGAATCATGGAAAGGACACAAGGGAAAACTTAGCAGGCATCCGTATAGAAACTCTGGTCATCTGGTCACTATTCTTTCTGAAGCTGATCTTTACAGCAGCTATTCATTAGTTTGTTGGAAGTAAATTTCTAAAACATCGGACATACTCATCTTCAAATTTAAATAACAAAGCACATTTTGAAGACCTGTTTGCACATCTGTGTCTACCCATAAAGTAACTCTCTCTCTCTTTACATTGTTCTTGGGAGTTAAAGCATAAGTGCCCATTGGCTTGTATTTGAAGCTGTTGGTCATGCCTCCAAAAATCTGTGATGTGACAAATGAGGGACATAGGATCCCCAGTGGAGTAATTTTTGAACTAAGGAAATAGAAAAACATTCCATCAAAAAAAAATCATTTTGCGTTAAGTTGATCATTTATTCATCATTTGCATGTGATTGATTGATTATGATTTGCTAGAGATGGTATATGGTACAATTTTTGGTTAAATATTTCTCAGATCAAGTTTAATTCCCATTTTAAAAATATAATATCCTTAATTGTTTATTCATGGCAACATTTCCCTACTACTGTTTAGAATCATTTGATGATCAGTTTTCCATGTAACTGTAACTAATGAAAGAGAAAGTGAGTTCAAATTGCAGCAAAGTAGAATCTTAATTATAAAATAAAATAAAAGTAAAATCGTCTGGACAGTAAAGGCTATTAAATATTAGAGTGAGTTACCCAGGGATGTTGTCAAATCTCCTTCTCTTCAAAACAAATAGTTTGTGGAGGAATTTGTGAAGTTCAATATGAATAAAGGAAGGATAAGTTAGGTGATTTCCCCAAGGGTTTTTTACACATGCAAAATGTAGCCCTTTGATTGTATTAGCGAATGTGTCCTTAGAAATATTGAACTAGTGTGACTCAAGCTGAACAAAAGATTAGAACCTAGTTTCAGTACTATTGGGTTTTATTGGGTAAGTAATGCATTAAATAGTGTATACAACTACTGAAGCTTAGAGGGAATTGAAATGAAATCTAAAGCAAAACATGAGTGTGGAGTTATGAAATGTATTCCTCAGTAAGTGTTCCCATTTCCCCACCTGTACCCAAATATTTCTTGACAAACAGGACAGAATGATGGATTAAGTAGAAAGTTTCAGTGACGATTCACTCTATCAACACTAGACAAAACTAAAGATCACATACTTATATTTCCTCATTTATAAAAGAATAATTCTATCTGCTTATCAGAGGCAAAGGTTTTAGGGAGTAAACGTCTGAAATAAAGTATTTTAAATATAAGATTCTTGAAAATGCTTACTAAAAAAAAGTAAAATTATTTTTCAAACTTATTTTGAAAAACTCTTGAGATAAGATTTTCTCCAATTGATGAGGCTTTCTCAGCTGAACTGTAGCCAAATTTATTATTCAGTAGAGAGTTGTTTAATACTGCTAAGAAATCACCTATTCTAATTTCTAACCTTCAAAAAGAATTCTATTTACATTAAAAGAGAATATTGCTTGATCTATTGTAAAAGTCTACTAAAAAAATCACATGGTCTTCTTGAATCTGGGTCTAATATGTAACATACTCACAAAATTGCAGTTGTTTAGCATACGTATTTTTTAAATAAAGTTTAGTTAAGAAAGTCGTACCTAATAGAGGAAACTAACTTCTACCTCAATCTAAGAAAGTATCTGGGGCTTTAATAACCTCTGGATGTGAATATGTTTTTAAAAAATTGAAATTGGATGATATTCATCAGCCACCCAGAAACTTGAATAATTAAATTTCCAGAGGAAGGGTCCTTCTTTTAAAAAAAAATTCTGACAAAGTGTATTAAAAATAAAAGTCTTAAATAAGTAGACTTTCTTTACTGTGGCATTCAGGCAAAAAGAGTCTGAAATATCATTCAGCCACAGTAAAGGAGTCAAGTTCTGAGATGGCATGAGTGTTGGTGAAGTGAAGACTCAACTTGTTAAATTCATTCTGTCTCCTTTGTATAGTTCATGGGCAGACTACAAAACAAAGTACCTTGCTTCAATCTACTGCAAAATGGCTCATCTCTTTCTATATCTTATTTGCCCTCATGATATCTTTGTTTTCCGTAATAATAATCACACTACCTCTAGCAAGATTTTATGTTTTTTTGGTCTCTACCAAAAGTAACAATAAACAGACAATATTTTTCTAATACCAGTGAAAATTTCAAGAAGTAACATCTAAGAGAAAATTCTTTACTATTTTTAAAATTGTTGTGATAACTTTAAGGATAGTTTTATTTCTGTTTTCAAAAATTGTAAAAAAATCCACAGAGACAGATTTCCATAATATTTCTGGATATTACATGAAATTAGATATACTGTGAGATAAACATGCATTCTGAAAACATTTACTTTACCAAATTATGATGTTAACACAATTATATTATAAGGCAGTTGTTGGTCCAATTTTTCTCTTGCAAATAGTACAAAGATAGTCAATTGAACTACGCAATCGGCACTAATAGTCCCCAACAAATCAGCAAGGGGAGATTGTTCCTTCTTTTATCCACTCTGAGATTTTGGTGCAATCACTTCTCTCTATTCTGTAATCTGGAGCAAAAGCACCTTAGATCTTTAAAGAGCTATTTAAAGATGAAGAAGAAGAAAACAGTTATTGCAATCCTAAATGTCATCTACAAGATGTGCTGTACACAACTGTAGCTAGGGAAGAATGCCCAGGTGTGTTAGCAGCATCTTGATAACAAGAGAAATAAGGCCAAGTCGTTTGTTACATTGTCAAACTAGCATATGTAGTTATGCTTGGTTGCATGTTACGGAATCACAAGAGAATCACTCTGACCATTGAAGTCATTATTCATTCATCCTTATGATGCAACTGAGAGATCAAACAACTGCTTAATAATCTCTCTACCTCTGTCTCTCCCTCTGCAATTATTTTGTATAAGTACTGTCAGTTGGGTTGAGAGTTCATCATGTACCATATTTCTTAAGAAATTTTTCCAGAAAAGATGTCATTTGTGTGTTAGTGTATAAATTATATTTATCTGCTTAGAGAAACTTACTGTGATCCAGGTTTTACCTCATTTTGATATAATCCTAGAATAAAACATCAGAAATTTCTTTGGAGGAGGGCAGAAAGGAGGGTGGCACACATAGCAGATTTGATTCCTTTTCTTTTCATAACATCATTTTTACTCTACTATCTTTGCAGCCGGAAGAGTCCTTAGTACTTATTATCACAATGTTGTTAAAACAGCTCATTTGTTTTGAAGCGTTTCACTTCCTTAACCAAATATCTAGAGATTTTCATTACATTTCATTTATTTTGAGGTCAGAGAGAAATTTTGTTCCAAAGCAAGAAGTTTTAAACAATCACCTGAGTATTTCTGATTTCTCAACGCAAGTAAATAGGTAACAGAGCTAGGAGGAAAAATAAGGACACAACTTAAGCTGTGAAGTGTAGAAATGGAGACACATTGAACCAGGGTAATTCCTGTTTCCAGAGTCTGAGCAGTCAGTGCATCTAGAGGGTGTTCTTGTCTTTAAAATCCCTGCCATTTCCTGAGGAGACAGAAAGGCCAGTGTGGAAAAGCCTACATTTGGAATTTTAGATGTCAAAGTAATTCATTTGGAAAATAAGTAAGCTCTATCAACCCACCTCACAATATAAATTCCTGTTTACTGAGAAACAAAAGCATATGGGATATTCAAACAAAAACACAAAGAGCTACCCTTTACTGGGTATTATCTACAACCCTGTAAGGAGACATTATTATGCACAATTACAGATGAAGAAATCGATGCTTTGAGATTAAATAAATAACTTATCCAAGGGGACACACTGGTACAGAAGTAAAATTCAAACATAAATTCACCTGTTCCTTTGTATAGTTCATGGGCAGAGTACAAAGTCTTAGCATATAACTACTAAGATAAAATATTGATAATACAAATAGTGGAACATTTCTCTCAGGGAACCACCTAACACTAACTTAAACTCTCCATTTATTCATTGAGAAGAGATATACTTTTAATTTTGTGAAGAAAGAAACGCTATTTTCTTTATTTTACCCTGAAAAATAATAACTCAGCATTGGAAACAAAGAAGACTCATCTGTCTACACATTCCCAAATGAGCAAAGTCCAATTGTAAAAAGCACATCTCAACTAAGCAAGTTCCTCTCACTTCTAGAGGATTCCAAAACTAACTGAAAAGTATTCAAGGGAGACTGAGGGATCCCACCTTCCCTTGTGACCACTCTGACACAAGAAAAAGAAAATACCACAACGCTTACTACTAAATTTTAATAAAAAGAGTTTTCTTGATATTTAGTGCTCTTTTCCCACCAAGTCAATATGAATAGATATAGGGTGATAGTTATGCATGTGCTATTTCTTTAATTAAAATATGTGTTCTTAACTCAGTTGGATGTACTTTGCAAGATAAAAACCAACAATGAGCACATAAAATGACTCAATAATTGATTGGTAAACACCATGTAACTATGGAATAATTATATGCCCTGTGAATTATATAGTACTTATAGTTGACATTATTTAGGAATCCTAAGAAATGAACTTGTAATTTGTACTTATCAGATTTCAAATCCAAACAACCAGTTAAGTATCATGGTATTATATAAAAGTGTCCTATCATTAGATACCTGGTCAATAATAATCATACAATTAATTACACATATCACACCCTAAAGCAAAATACATAATATCTTGGGATATCCAGAAACAATTTATCAATTTAAGCCATTTAGGAAGAAAAAAACGAATTCAAATATAGTGCCTAAGGAATGCATGCAATCATCCAATAATTTTCGCAGTTGTCTGCTTGACCGGCTCCTTCTCATTACACAGGGCTTTGTCAGCTCTAATGTCAGCTCCCCAGCAAGACCTTCCTCCAGCTTCCTTTCTAATGTGGACCAATCCCAACCCATTCCCCCAAACACCCTCTATCATATCACTCTGTTTTATTATCATCATCACACTTTTCGCTCTTTGAAACGATCTTACTATTTGTTTGTTTTAAAAATGTCTGTCTCTTTGCAATAAATAGTGGACCTTGTTTCCCTTCATTAGAGAAGACAGTTTGTCTAGTAAATAACTGTCTCTTTCTATTAGAAAAGTGACTGTCTGTTTGTTCAACACTATAATCCCAATGTGTGGCACTTCCTAGGCACACCAGCAACACACTGGAGTGTTTGTTGTTGAATGAATGATTCACTGAGTACCCATTATGTGCAAGGCACTTGGTTAGAGCATAAAACTAGACAGATAGAATCTCTGTCCCATGGGTGGTGTTTGTGAAGATATTGAATTAATGTACCACACACTTTTAAAGTATTTTCCAAAGCAGGTGTAAAATTAAAAATAAAAACTAACCTTAATACTTAATTCAAATATACAGTTACCCTCAATGCTATCATACTGTTTTAATCTGTTTCCACCTGCTTTGATTCACAGGAACACACATTGAAATGTTTACCAACTGTTTCTGACCATGCACGTTTATTTCCACAGACAACAACGTTAATTGGTCTTTTGAAGACAGCTCGACTCCTTCGTCTTGTGCGAGTGGCCCGGAAACTGGATCGATATTCAGAATATGGCGCTGCTGTTCTAATGCTCTTAATGTGCATATTTGCCCTGATTGCTCACTGGCTGGCTTGCATTTGGTATGCAATTGGGAATGTAGAAAGGCCCTACCTGACTGACAAAATTGGATGGTTGGATTCCTTAGGACAACAAATTGGGAAACGTTACAATGACAGTGACTCAAGTTCTGGACCATCCATTAAAGACAAATATGTCACGGCACTTTATTTTACCTTCAGCAGTTTAACCAGTGTAGGATTCGGGAACGTGTCTCCTAACACCAACTCCGAGAAAATATTTTCAATTTGTGTCATGTTGATTGGCTGTAAGTAGATTTCTCTTTTGTTATCTATTAGGATAAAATAATATCACAAAATTGATCACTCTAGAACATTTAGACTAAGGCAAAAAATGTCATAGAAAATTGTGGAGATCATGGGATTACGTATATATGGGTATTATATTCTATCAAATCTGATTCTGTCTGTGAAGGGGAGACAGCAAAGATCTTTCAGGACCTCAGGAGACCACTAGCATGAAACTGGAGTGACATGGGTCTTGGAATTCAGGAATTGAGGCTAGCAGTTCACATTTACTGCTGTAAACAAGTGTCTATAATTTATTACCAATGGTTATTTTCTGTTTCAAGCAGAGGTCAGATTAGAATGGGAAGGATTAGCTTATATTACATTACTAGATAGATATATAGTAAATAGATATAGATTGCATATGTATACACAATACATACATATATATGTATTTTGATATACGTAATTTTCCCTGCAATTGACTAAAAATTCCTTTCCCTGTGACATTATGCCAAGGTCTAAGTGATTGCCCTTTGTCCTGTAATGAGGTAATGACATGGACATCGTTTGTAAAGTATATTCTTCAGAATAAGAAAAAAAGTTCTGTGTTAAACTAAAGATATTTTAATGTTAATATTTTTAAGAAATCACACTGTGGAACCACTAAAGACAATCTTGCTGATAGCAGTCAGCAATTGACAAAAGCATGATGGATCTTTAAAGCTTAAATAAGAGTATCATCCTTAGATTGTGCACATATTTGAGAATAGATCCAGAGTTGATTTTTAAATACTAACATATTGACTAATGAAATGTGCTTAGATAAGCTTAATAAACAAAACTTAAATAGATTCATCCAATTTATTCAGCTTATTTAAAATTTACTTTTCATATACTTGACTTGGTGTTTTTATTTTGGTGAGATTTGTATAGGCAAATAACGTTATATTTCAACAACTCCTGAGATATTCTACAAATTCGGGCTAAGCCTGGGCTATAAATACAGCAGTTGCATTGCACCCAGAAGGAAATGGAAATGAAGCTGACTGGAAAAAAATAGAAAAATCCGTTCCAGAGAGACTGAATCTGTCAGAGGAAACACAGTCCCAACCGCTCTGTGATTGCAACTGTTAGCAAATACTTTATAGTGATTTTCAATTTTAGTGGCATAAGTAGCAAAGAGAGACAAGGAAAGAAAGTTTGTTCTTAATTACTCAAACATCTGTGTAGAAAAAATATATATGATTTTTTTAAAGAGAACAAAACCAGCATCTTGAAAGTTAGAATTTACAAAAAAGAATTTTTAAAAATGCACTGAAGTTGAACCTGTTCACCATTTAGGAATCCTTACCACCTGTGAGAATTAAGTGATATTCATAGTACTGTTTATCATGTGAGTTATTTTAAATTAAAGAAAACTCAGTACTGTACTTCCTCTATATCCAATCTCTAATCCCTAAATGAAGGGATTATTGACAGTTTTTTTCTTCCTTTTTTCCTATCTCCTTCCTCCCTTCCTTCTCTTTCAAATGTGACACTAGGCTATTTCTATTGATTCTTAAAGAAGAATATTTGTTTCCTGAAGATGAATTTTATATTTTAAGAAAAGAGAAAACACTCTAGCTAATTGGGTAGAGCGAGGTACATCCACATTCCACATAACATGCTTTATTTGAGTAATAGACTTGGTTCTACAAATCTTAATCAATACAGGACTATGTAAAGCTTAATGTCACTCAGAAAAAGTTTATAGACATTCCTGGAGAATTCTGTCATGACCTATTATGCCATAAATAAAGAAAAAAGGTAAAATTAGGATTTGAAAGTTAACAATAATAAGAATGCCATGAAATTTGCTTAGCCATTTTATGTATATAGGTATATCTATTCATGATATTTCCATTTATATCCAACGGTGTTAGAAAATGATTTGGTTCTCTTTGTTTGGTTATATTTCTATACCAAGTACATACTCTTCAGATTTATGAGTGGCCTGATTTAAACTTAAAAATAAAATACAATATCCAAAAATATAATGTAAAATATTGTATATGAACCTATCCTAGTTATAGTCTATTTTGTCTAGTTATCAGGTCAAATTCTCTCATCATCCCTAAACTTCTTTAAATCTAATGCTGATTCTAAAGGAAAAATTTTAGGCCATGTTGTAGAAAACAAAGCAATCTACCATGTCTCTGACAGCAATATAATTCAAGGAAAATAAAAATTAAACATTAAAAACTGGCATATAACTAAATATGAATAATTCAAATGCCTATAGATACATTTTTAGAAGCTACTATTTGCAAGACAGTTACTAATTGTGCTGCTGAATGTGTACAGAGAATTCATTTTAAAGGTGTACACAATTCAAGATGAAAAATAAAGGAAAATTTTAGTGGTCATTAGATAAGTGTTAATATAAGTTATGATCATATATTTAAATCTATGTGTTCTAACATATACATTTATATTTTTATTCAAATAATATAGCATACACATTTAATTTCAAAAACAAATAAACCAGTAAATGAAAGCAAATGTATTCCATCTCTGCTTGACAAACGTCTTGGGATCATTTTTTGTTTTTATAGCATGTAAAAAATGTTATTAGATTTCTGCTTCTAGCCATGATGGAGTAACTGGAACCTTACAATACCTCTACAAATTTTTAGAAAAATAATAGAAAATTGAACAAAATATACAAGGCAACTGTTTTCAGACATTGGAAAACAGAAGTAGGGAAATTTGATCCCAGAGAGAAGAAAAATAAACAAGATGGATCCCATAATACCCTCAGCTTTCTGCATGGAGGCACTTTCTGGATCGTATTGAAAGGAGAAGCAACCTAAACAGATGACAGTGATCTTGCTGAGTTAAGAAAACAAGATCAGAGGCTATGGAGGCTGAGGTGCTAAAATTTGCAAGATAACCAGAGAAGAGGCAGCTATGGTAAAGAAAGCTCCAGAAATCTATTTACATATTCGTTTGAGTCTGCTGATGAATAGCATCATAAATGCATGAGGCAAAACTCCTCAAGGACTGGAAAATAAATACCAGAAGTACTGTAAGCTGAACAGTTTCCAGAGCTCACGTAGTTTTGGGAGAAATTCAAGTTCTTGTCAGCAGGATGGAAAGCCCTCATTGAATATTGAGCATATTTAATAGAAACCTCAGGAAAAGGTGCCATAGTACTATGGCTAGTCTAGCCCTAACAATGCTTAAAAAACAAGCCTCAAAAGGAACAAAGCTGATCTACAAGTATTTTAACTGCCTGCAAGAACAATGCATAACATTTCTAAAGGTAGACAAAAAATACACAGCAAAGAGCAAGGTTAAATTTGCAATGCCCAGCAGCCATTAAAAAATTAATTAATATGCTATGAAGTAGGGAAATGTAACTCATAAGCAGGAGAAAAACTTTTTTTAAAACTCCTAACTGATAAAGAAGATGTGGTTCACACACACACACACACAAGGATTATTATTTAGCCATAAAAAATTAATCTTGCCATTTGCAACAACATGGATGGACCTTGAGGTCATTATGCCAAGTGAAATAAGTCAGAGAAAGACAAACACCATATAATCTCACTTATATGTGGAATCTAAAAAGAAAAAATTCTTTTTAAAAACTAAGCTCATAGATACAGGAGACAAATTGGTAATTGCCAGAGGCTAAGGTGGGGGGCAGGGTGGTTGAAATGGGTCAAGGGAATCAAAAGTACAAATTTCCAGTTGTTAAATAAATAAGTCATGGGGATGCAATGTACAACATGGTGACTATAGTTAATAATAATGTATTGCATATTTGAAAGTTACTAAGGGAAAAAATCTTAGAAGTTCTCATCATGAGAAAAAAATTCTGTAACTATGGATGATGACAGATGTTAATGAGACTTATTGTCGGGAACATTTTGCAACATATACAAATATCTAATCATTATGTTATACACCTGGAATTAATATAATGTTTTATGCTAATCAGAGCTTAGCGAAAAAATAAAAACCAAAAATCCAGAAACAGAATTGACAGAGATGATGGAACTAGCAGACAGTCCCAAGGACTTGAACAAATGTGTATGTGGACTCCCAGAAAATGGGGCCTAGAGGGGCAAGGTAGAAAAGAAATTTTTTTTAATGGCTGAAAATTGTCCAAAATTTATAAAAACTATGAAGCACAGATCTAAGAAATTCAGTGAATCTCAAATAGCTTAAACACACACACAAAAAAACACACCAAGGCACATCATAATCAAATTACTGAAAACTCATGATAAAGAGAAAAACTCTTAAAAGCAACCAGAGAGAAAAAAAATGGCACATAAGGTGCAGAGGGAAAACATTAGGTTGATAGCAGATTTCTTATTAGAAACAATGCAAGCTAGAAGACAGTGGAATAAGATCTTTAAGCGCCAAAAGAAAAACAAAATCTGTCAACATAGAAATCTCGGTTCAATTAAACTGTCTTTCAAAAGTGACAGACAAAACCTGACATAATTCATCATAAGAAGATTACAAGAAATTATAAAGTTCTTCAGGTGAAAGGAAAATGATACAAGATGAATCAGTAAAGATATAAAAGACGAAGAATACTATCAATTAACTTGATACATAGGCAATTACAGAATATCAGCAGAATTCACATTCTTTTCTAGTGCATATGGAATATTTATCAAGACAGACCATATGCTGGGATAGAAAACAAGTCACCAAGACAGATCATATTCTGGACCAAAAAGAAATGTCAATAAATTCAAAAGTATTAAGTCATACAGAGTATTTCTCTGACTGTAAGAGAAACCAGAAATTAGCAAAAAAAAAAAAAAAAAGAAAAAAAGAAAAGAAAAAGAAAGATTAAAGAAAGAACAGTAGATAGATATTTAGAAAGTTTCCAAATATTTGAAATTAAGTAACACACTTCTGAAGAACCTGTGGTTCAAAGAAAAAAATCACATGGAAAATTAGAAAATAGTTTTAACTGAATGAAAATCAAAATAGAATGTATCAAAAATTGTAAGAGGTAGCTAAAACAGTGTTCAGAGGAAAATTATAGCTTTAAGTGTTTTTATTAAAAAAGAAGAATGAGAGGCTGGCCTGGTGACATAGTAGATAAGTTCGTGTGCTCCACTTCAGTGGCCTGGGGTTTGCAGGTTCAGATGCTGGGCATGGACCTATGCACTGCTCATCAAGCCATGCTGTGGCAGTGTACTGCATGCAAAATTGAGGGAGATCAGCACGGATGTTAGCTCAGGTACAATCTTCCTCAGGCAAAAAGAGGAAGATTGGCAACAGATGTTACCTCAGGGCTGATCTTCATCACCAAAAAAAAAAAAAAAAAAAGGCTGCAGGGCCAGATGTTATTATGATATAAACATGTCCTACTGCACCTGGCATTAAAAAAGAAGAAGAAGAAAGATCTAAAATCAAAGATCTAAGCTTTCATCTTAAGAAGCTAGTAAAAGACAAGTGAATTAAACCTAATATAAGTAGAAGAAATAATAGAGATAAGAGCAAAAATTAATAAAATAAAAGACATGTAGAGGGGCCAGCCCTGTAGCCAAGTGGTTAAGTTCTCGTGCTCCACTTCGGCAGGACGGCCCAGCGTTTCGCGGGTTCAGATCCTGGGCATGGACATGGCACCACTCATTGGGCCATGCTGAGGCAGCATCCCACATGCCACAACTAGAAGGACCCACAAGTAAAAATATACAATTATGTAAAAGAAAACATAAAAAAGCAAACAAACATATAGAGCCAGCCCTGATAGCCTGGTGGTTAAAGTTTGATGCTTTCACCGCTTTGTCAGCCTGGATTCCCTTCCTGGTCATGGAACCATACCACCAGTCTGTCAGTTGCCATGCTGTGGCAGCGGCACACATAAAAAAACTGGAAAGACTTACAACCAGGATATACAACCATGCACTGAGGCTTCGGGGAGGAAAGGGAAAAAATAAAAATAATAAAAATTAAAAACAAGCAAACAATAGAGAAAATTAATGAGAATAAATTCTGGCTCTTTTAAAAGATCAATAAAATTGATAAACCTCCAATTAGACTGAAGAGAGAGAGAGAAGACCTGTTACTAATGTCTTGTGTGAAAGAAAAGATGTAGCTACAAATCCGAAAGACATTGAAAGGATAATAAAGTAATATTATAGATTACTTTGTGATAATAAATATGACAATTTAGATGTAACGGACAAATTCTTTGAATAATACAAATCACCAAAACTGAAACAAATGGAAAAACAACCCAGAGCCATAAAATAAAAATTGATAAATTGAATTTCATCAAAATTAGTAACTTCAACTTTTTAAAGGACTCTGTAAGAAAAGGAACAGGCAAATGACAGACCAAAAGAAAAAGATTCTCAACATTTAGACCTGAAAAAAAGACTTGTATTGAGAATATATCAAGAATTCTTACAAGCCCCTAATAAGAAGACAACTCAATTTAAAAATGAGCAAAAGATTTAAACGCTCATTTTACAAAAGAAGATATATGAATAGCCAATAAGTACATGAAAAGATGTTATTAGTCATCAGGGAAATGCAAATTAAAAGCCCAATGAGATATTATACTACCACTGCAATGGTTAAAACGAAAGACTGATAATACCAAATGTTCGAAAGGTTGTGGAACGACTGATACTCTCATATATTGCTGGTGGGAGTGTAAAATGACACAACTTCAGGAAATAGTGTGGCAGTTTCCTATAAACTCAGCAGTTCCACTCCTAAGTGTTTAAATGGGAAGTGAAAATAAATGCCCACACAAAGACTTGTACACAAATGTTCATGGCAGTTTTATTCATAATAGCCAAAAACTTGAGACAGTGAGATTTCTGTCAACAGAAGAGATAAATAAACTGTGGCAGAGCCACATGATGCAAATTTACTCAGCGACAAAAGAGAACAAATTACTGACACACAAAATAGAATTAATTTCAAAAACATTATGTGAGCAGAAGAAGTCAGACACAAATGAATATGTACGTTATAACTCCATTTATATGAACTCCTAGGAAATGCAAACTAATCTGTAAAGACATAAAGGAGCCCAGTGGTTATCTAGGGTCGGAAATGGGTGGGCAGGTAGTCAAGGAACACAGGAACCTTTTGGGGTGATGGAAATGGTCTATATCTTGATTGTGTTTACAGAAGTGTGTACATTTGCCAAAAATAACTGAACTATATAGTTAAAAGTGCTTCATTTTATTATATGTAAATTGCACATTAGTACAATTTATTTTTTTGTTACAGTTTTTTTAATAGGTAGAAAAGCAAGTGTATTTGTTCTATCAGCGTGTTTCAGCTAATACCCAATGACCAACTAAATTCATTAGTTTGGTGAGCATATCAGATTTTGGATGTGGTATGCTAAAGTTTTAAGACATACCTGTTTTATTTCTATAGTATCTAAACCTAAAGTAAGTCATTTTGATGAAATAAGAACTCCCTATTAAGGAAAGCTAAGGAAAATGATGAGTTGCGGAGAGAAACACCTATCTATAGTCTGCCAACTTGCTTTTGATTCACATTTTACGGCAGATGGTGGGCATTAACTAAATAATGTATACAGAATATTAGCATTTTGTGCTTCTCTCTTGCTTACAGCCTTTAGCTCTATTTGCTTCCAAAAAAAAAGGAAAAGAGGGGCTGGCCCCGTGGCCGAGTGATTAAGTTCGCGTGCTCCGCTGCAGGCGGCCCAGTGTTTCGTTGGTTCGAATCCTGGGCGCGGACATGACACTGCTCATCAAACCACGCTGAGGCAGCATCCCACATGCCACAACTAGAAGGACCCACAAGGAAGAATATACAACTATGTACCGGGGGGCTTTGGGGAGAAAAATGAAAAAAATAAAAAATCTAAAAAAAAAAAAAAAGGGAAAGAATTCATGCCTTATTATAATTTAAAAAGCCATTAGCATAAAATTTCCTAAGAGGTGTCATTCATGTATTTAACCATGAATTTATCATTTAGATTTTGCCATCTTGTCAGTGAGTGGAAATACCTATTTATGACCCAAACTAGTATTTGGTTCATTTTTATGGCAGTATGGGCATAAAACAACAGTATTTATTAAAAACTAAGTAAGAATGTTTTCCCTGACTCTTCTACTAGTAATGTGTTTTAGGTTAAATAACTAGCGTTGATTATGTGCCCTCTGATTAAATCAAGTAAACTTACTCAGTACTAACTAAACTATTTCCTGAGAACATGACAGGTACTTTGGAGACATAACGGCATGCATAAATATTTCCAATACTACAATTAGGAAGAGTAAAATATATTTTTCACTTGAATCTCCTTGGATCATAGAAATCAGTTTCAGGCAAGTGTTGCTAACTCCCTAATGATTAACTATTCATTTACTCAGATTAGGCTTGAGTCTTTTTTCTGTGGAAGATACAAACTAAACAACTTGCCTGTCTTACTGAGAATTGCTGTCTTTCCCACATCCCAGTTCAGCTCCCTACAGATCTCCCAACTTTCATCCCTTTAAATAGATAAAAACAAGGGCCACCCCGTTCTCTCAGACATTCTCTTACTTGGGACATCTATAGTAAACAAGATCCACGCTAACCAAGAGACAAAGGTAAGATGGAAAAGAAAGCAGATGACCGAGAAGTTAAGTCATTTTAACACACGCTCAAAGATCAAGATATAGACCATGTATCATGATATGATTTTTGTACAGAGTATAGCATTTTTTTAGGATTATTAGAAACCAATACAAATATGAAAAGAAAGAGAAGACCCTTAAAAAGCTTACGTTAAATAATAACGATTTAGCCCAGGCAGCACTAAAACGGGTATTCTAAGTATTGCCTATATAGCGAGGGTTGTCTTAGCAGTTTCTTTCTTCCCTTAGATGAAAGAACAAAGGCATATTCTATTTTTCTCTACAAAATAAAACTATATTCTCATATTCTAAGCCAGAGATATCTGTTTCTCATGCAGAAATACTATAAAAATCAATTTTAATAGATTAAAAATTGTATACAAGTAGATACGCTAAGGAAACTCCGAGTTCCTTAAGACAATTTATCCTTCCTAAGCAAATCCAAAGCATTCAAAATAATCTTAAGATTTATAATAGAGTTTTAATATTACAAGGTTAGGTTTGAGGTTGAGAGGCAGAGCTATGACAATTTAAATATTTACATTTTAACTCCACTTCCAGAAAACGTATCTATGGAACCCCATGACATAACTTCTTATTACACCACAAACAAAATATTTATTCCAAATGCCTTTTATCTCTCCTCAACACTCTACGTTATAGGTTGATATTGTAAACAATCTGAGTTTTTGCTTTAATTTAGAATCCATGGTGAACTTGGATCTCTTCCCTCTCCAGATATATCATCAAAATTATAAAATTTAAAACAGTATTGGCTAAACTTCTTTTCTCCCCATAGGCCAATGGTAAATCGTCACAACTGGATTGAGATAATCAAAAATCTAATACTTGAGATTCTGACAAGATATAATATGCCCAAGTGCAGTCTTCCCCCATAACTTTGTTTTTTATCCAATCCAGCACTAATGTATGCAAGCATTTTTGGGAATGTATCTGCAATTATCCAAAGACTATACTCGGGAACTGCCAGGTACCACATGCAGATGCTGCGAGTAAAAGAGTTCATTCGCTTTCACCAAATCCCCAACCCTCTGAGACAACGACTTGAAGAATATTTTCAGCACGCGTGGACTTACACCAATGGCATTGACATGAACATGGTATGTATTTCTGTTTTCCAAAACGGAAGCACCTCAGGCATTATAGCTACAGCCAAAATGGAAAAGCCAGTCTCACCAGCTTTGAACCCCCTGCTTTTGTTTTCCTCTCTCGGATGTTTATTTTCTCCCCTGGAGATAGTCTCTCATTCTCAATTCATGGCATTGCATGGTGCTGTATCTAGTTATACTGTGTGGCAAAGGCATTATAACATGATGCAAACTGATATAACTGTGTGTGGTAGAGTTCTCACTTCTGATTAGAGAGAGCTTTGCTAAACTGGGACTTGGGCTCTCACCACATGGTCTAGCTGCCAGCACCCATATAAACACTAGGACCCATGTGCAGTAAGATTTGGCAAGTAAACAGCAACAAGTATGGTGCCCCCAAACAGAAATCTTTAAAAACATAGGACATTTTGAGGGTCTGTAGGAGAGGTTAGGGAGTTTAAGTATGTCATAAACATTTTATGATAGGAAGTTTCATGTTTTTGTTAAGGACTATTTTTATATATTTTAGACAATTAACTATGTGCCCTTTTACTGTACCTGGTTTAATGCATCTTTCCTTTCAAGGGGGAAATATGGATTCCTTCGTAACTTTTAAGCAAATTCAACATCCACAATCACTTTTCATAACCCTTCCCTACTCCATCAATGATCACAAATCAACACAATTAATAGCTTTACTGTGTTCCAAATAGCTCTTCTTATTATTAGGAGAATTGCACACATTCTTTTGACCTAGTTCTTTCACTGTATAGATTGATTACTAAAGATAAATTATATGATAAATACAAATTCTGTGGAGTATCATAGACCTATTAAAAATATGGTGCCCTCCCATCTAGCTACTCCTCCACTGGGCAAGGACCCTGTTTCTAAGAATTCCTCAGAAAATAAAATCATTCACATTTAATGACATCAACAGCATAATACAATGCATAAGTGAGCCTGTTCAATTTAAATTGACATATTTTATTTGACCAATAACATTCTAACAAAAAAACAAAGGTTCAAAATTAGCAGTCAAGGTGCAGAAAGCATTGCAACTATTGACCAATTTGAAAGATATATTTAGATATGGATAAGTATCATAGCTGTGTATTATTTACTTGACTGAGAAGTAAGGGCATGCCATTATAAAAATTTTAATTTGAAGAGCTAATCAATTAGCACATTTCAGACAAAACCACAACTGAATTCCATGAGTTATATATAATTATCCCAATGTTACTCCTGAAAATTCATTTGATAAATTGATCTCACCAAGGTAACACTTTAATCTCACAGGAAAGCACCTACAAATTGATCCCTTTTATATATTTCCATCTGTATTATTGCTTTAAAAAGATATAAACATTCGGCAACTATTGGGGATTCTCTAATGCTGGGTTGGTGGAAGCAGTGTCAAGAATTTTTAATCAAAACACGTGTCACTCAATTTTGTTGTTCCGTACCGCTACATTATTTCAATAACAGTAGTAAAACAATTATTTATTGTACCTCCCCTCTCCATATAACTCTAGTTTTATGAGCATTTTTTGTGATAAAGTCTATTTTGTGACAACTATTTACCTTTCATTGTTTGACTCTATTACCTATGAATATGGTTTATATACCACTTGCCTATTTACAATGTACTTATGAAAGATTTATCTCTTTCCTGTCTGCTTCACACCTTAATACATGGAATCACAACACCCACCGGTAAGAACAGGAGGTATTTATATCCAATTTAATTCTCGTGTAAATTGTGGAGAACACCCTTGTTATCTGTCAGGTTTAGAGCTTGTTAAATGATTTCCAATGTTAGTTCTGATTTTTTTTGCATGATGTAGCAAGGAATTGCAAAGCAAGAAACTGGGGAAGATAACCTGGCAGAGGCCAAGTACAGAATAGAAGTCCTTAACTTGAACAATGACTTGACCTCTAATAATATTTATATACAATTTCCCTGTTCCCACAGAAAGTCACTTATCTGCCCCTTCCTCCACTCTGGCAAAGGTTATGGGTATACGGTTTGCATTAGATAATTGTCATAAAGAAAATGTCATTCTCTTTCATCCTCCTCTATTTTCATGATGTAGGTGCTTTTCTTTCCTCTCATCTGCATGCCTGTGTTACATGATCCTGGAGTGTGTGAGCTCTAAACCATGTGCCACTGAGTCTTGCATGTGGTTTTGAGAGCTTGACTTTGCACGAACTTCTTGTTTGTACACAGTGTCTACATTTCTCATCTTGTGACTGCAAAGTGAGTAAAAAATCAAAGTGCAAGATAACTCGGAAAACTCAGCAAATGGAAGATGCTTGCTTATTAAGCACAATGTGCAAAACAAAACAAAAGTTGATTAGAGAAAAGCAACTGTACTCAAACTATTGAGAGGTAAAAAAAAAAAATTCAAAGTGGATTTTTTTTTACCTCCAAAACCACATTGTTAAAATCCCTGTGTCTTGTTAGTTTATTGTTAACTAAATGGTAATTTCATAATAATTTAAAGTGATTTAAATTTATGTATTGTGGTACATAAAAGTACATCAAACTGTTGTATTTTACATCAGCATTCCACGTTATTCCATTTAAGTATAACCTTAAATATAATTTCTCATGAAACATTTCAGGTCATTTTTACTGTTCAACCATGTCCAAATGAGGTGCAAGATTTCCAATCACACTGTATTAATTGATCTAAAATTATTTTTCATAACCCAAAACATTTGATTCCTTGATAGATCACAAAACGTAGGAAATATTTGTCCTAAAATGTGCAGCCGTATTTCTTAGTCCCAAAATCTTTTGCTTTTTATGAAACAGCTATTGTCAGAATGTTTCAGAACCAAAAGCATTCTGGGACCACTTATGGGTTCCCCTTCAGTTGAACCAAATTGTTCACAGTGCAAAAGAAAAAGAGTTAGGATAATGAAGCTAGTGAAGGGAAAGTTATTTTGCATCTGATGTCAGGCTTAGGAATAGTAAAAGTTACTTCAAAATATCTATAGTTCAATTCTGAAAGAACTTTGCCCTCCTACTTCCAGAAATTTAACTAATTAAGAAGGAGGAGATACTTTCTCAGATTAGGACTGAATCTCCAGGAATTTCCCCAAATCAAAGCTATCTTCTGACCCAATTGGAAACTTTCAGACATTATCTAACGTTGATTATAGTTACAACATTGCTAAGAACCAGAAATCATGTTCCATGTCAGTGTAGAATCAAGTTTCTTCACATCACACGCAAGAGCCCGGCTTGAATGAAGAAGAGTCCCAATATATGCCACTCTGGATGGAGAGAAATAAATCATTTATAACAGAAATCACTCCATAATCTAAAATTATATTGGCATGGAAGAAAAGCCTTTAGGAACATTTAATGAAGAATTTTATTCCTTACGTAAAAATGCCACCCCAGTAATACCTGAATAATATAAAAAGATATGGAATAGGAATTCGGAAGACCCAAGTACTAGCTCTCAATCTGCCACTAATCTTGAGCAAGTCACTTAACCTTTCTGCAATTTCATTAAAATTGTCATTTTCAAATAGTTGTAAAGCACCAGGACTCAAATATGCCAAATGTGTAAAACAATTCTTATTGGAGCTTCTCTGTTTGGAGATGGAGATTCTAAGCTATCTGCTGCCCACTCTCTTGCTCCCTGTGGTGAGCCTCTGAGCCGCCTTTGTAGAACATTTGCTTCTGCATTGGGTATTATTCAAAAACCACTGGACTAGGTGGGTGGTAGATTTTTGATGGCAGAGAATGGAAGGGAACCATTTCAGGTAAAAACAGGGACAAGAGTAGAGGGTAGTATGTGGGAGAGTGCAAGGAGAATGAAGACCGGGAATACACAAGCAATATTGTTTAATTCATTTTAGGAAGAAAAAGGAACAACTGAATACTTTTTTTAGCCTGAGGCATTAATGGAGAAAATTTTGAGAGACAGACATAGAAAGGATTTGGAAATAAGAACCTAGGAAGAGGGATAAATTGTTCAGCAGAATAGAGAGACAAGTTTTCCTTAAAGACAGGCAGGAAAGAAAAGAGAGGATGAAGGCGTTGACCTTGAGGAGCAAAGGAGAAAAGTTGATGGCACTTACACTACATGGTTCATTCTTCTTGGTCAAGCAGAGACTAGATGAAGTCCTCAGAGAGGAGGAGATGTGGGACAGGAGCTGAGTTGAAGAGGTGGAGAATTTTTAGAGATTTCAATCGAGAGTCAACCCAGGAGGCTAAAAATGCTTAGAATCACAGCAGGACTCTGAATGACAAAGCACACATTTATATCAACCCAACGAACAAAGCCAATCAAAGTGGAAAAGAAAATAATGAAGAATGGCATATTGTTTAGTAGAAATTCTTACTTCTTGGGGCTGATGTGATTTTTAAAGAGCATTTTAATGAACATATGATTTCCCTTTCTTCCATGACTCTTTTCCAGCCACTCTGTTGTCTGTCAGAGTAGCCTAACTCTAACTACCGACCTTAAATACTAACCACCTACTACTATTACTTACTACTAACAGCTATCTACTTAACTACTAACTACTAATACTGACCCTATATCTGCATCTACAATCTAACTTTACTCCATTAAAAACTTTGCTGCACCCATTCTCTACACTTATTCAAATGACTTCATCTGTGCCAGATATTCACATTCAAACCGACTGTACCCGTGGACTGTTTTGATAGACCCTAGTGAAATCTGCTGATGAGCTCTTTCAGTTATGTACAATTCAGCAACTAGATAACAACAATCCTTGTGACATTAAACTCCATCAGAAATATAAAGCAAAATTTACAAATAGCATAGCTTGTCTTCACCATATTGCTTTTATCCCCCTTACCTTTTTCTCATGATCATTTATAGATTGAATTGATAAATATGATCAATGAAAAAACTTTGATTAGAGTCACAGAACTATAATAAAATGATTAAAAATATAATGCCCTTATATCTGGCTATGCCTCCACTGGGCAGTGATCCTGTTCTAAGAATTCTTCAGAAAATAAAATCTTTCACGTTTAAAGATATCAGCAGTGTAATACAACTTTTGTTTAGGTGAGCCCGTACAATTTAGATTGATATTTCTTGTTTGACCAGTAATATTCTAACAAAAAACTCTACGTTCAAAATTAGTAGTCAAGGTGCAGAAAGCATTGCAAATATTGCTTAGTTTGAAAGCATACACCCATTCTCTACACTTGGGTCCAAAGTGCCTAACAAATAAATCCACACATTTACAAAGAGGGCATAGAGATTGACAATAACCTGCATTTAAATGATAATGACCCTCAGGACTGATGACATCTTTTAGTTTTCTGTAAAGACATACGTACTTACCATTCAGGAGTTGAGTTAAAATAATTGTCATCTACAGTGCCCTTTAAAAGATATTGTCATCTGCATGCTGATTAGTTGACAGAAATTGTCTGGCTCCACAGAAACTGGGTAGGTAGTAAAATTTTGCACTAGCAAGAAATCTATTAACATACATACTTGCCTGCTGTAACCAACGCCTGAACAACAGGTGCTTAAGCAAGGGCAAGGCATACACTCTTATTTTTCACCAAACCTATTTGCCCTAAAGTCTCAAAAATACCACAGAGAGGGGCTGGCCCCGTGGCCGAGTGGTTAGGTTCGCGCGCTCCCCTGCAGGAGGCCCAGTGTTTCGTTGGTTCGAATCCTGGGCGCGGACATGGCACTGCTCATCAGACCACGCTGAGGCAGTGTCCCACATGCCACAACTAGAAGAACCCACAACGAAGAATACACAACTATGTACCGGGGGGCGTTGGGGAGAAAAAGGAAAAAATAAAATCTTTAAAAAAAAAAAAAATACCACAGAGAACGATGAATACCATCTGGAGCCCCCTGACATGAAGAATATCAAGCTTAAGATAGGCATCTGGTATTTTCACGTCACAAATGGTATGTACTCAATCATGTTTCACAAATGATGATGGTCACTTTATCCCAGTCTCCAACCATCATTGAGAAGGACTTAGAGCTGGCACCATGCTGCTTACGTACAAAGCAAGTTCTCATCAACAGTGGGATCTGATCTTTAGTAGTTCCTGAGCCAAGAAAAACAGTGACAGCATGGCCTGGGGCTTTACACATGAAAGACAGTCATTGCAGAAATACCATGCTGAGGCAATGAATATATTTCTGTGCTTCAGTTTTTCCATTTATTAATAGTGCTCCTTTTCCTTTTTAAGGACAGTGAAAATTATGTCTCAGATTGTTTTTTAACTTTTTAAAATAACAGTACTATTCAAAGAGGACTCTAGGGTACAATTTCTTATGTTGAAGGGAGTGAGGTGTTCCCAAATGCTTTCTTTGGAGTGTTAGGAGCACAGAGTAATTTTTTTAATGAATTAATTTATTCTTTATTGCAGTAATATTGGATTATAACATTATATAACTTTCAGGTGTACATAGTAATATATTTCGAATTCTGTGTAGATTACATCATGTTCACCACCCAAAAACTAATTACGATTCATCACCATACATGTGTGTCTAAACACCCTTTTCACCCTCCTCCTTCTCCCCTTTCCCTCTGGTAACCACCAATCCAATCTCTGTTGCTATGTGTTTGTTTGTCATTGTTTTTGACTTCTACTTGTGAGTGAGATTATATGGTATTTGACTTTCTCCCTCTGACTTATTTCACTTAGCATAATATACCCTCAAGGTCCATCCATGTTGTCACGAATGGCTGGATTTCATCATTTCTTATGGCTGAGTAGTATTCCATTGCGTATATATGCCACATCTTCTTTACCCGTTCATCCCTTGATGGGCACCTAGGTTGCTTCCAAGTCTTGGCTATTGTGAATAATGCTGCAATGAATATAGGTGTGCATGTATCTTTATGCATTTGTGTCTTCAAGTTCTTTGGATAAATACCCAGCAGTGGAATAGCTGGATCATATGGTAGATCTATTTTTAATTTTCTGAGGATACTCCATACTGCTTTCCATAGTGGCTGCACCAGTATGCACTCCCACCAGTAGTATACAAGCATTCCCTTCTCTCCACATCTTCTCTAACACTTGTTGTTTCCTGTCTTGTTAATTATAGACATTCTGACCGGAGTGAGGTGATATCTCATTGTAGTTTTGATTTGCACTTCCCTGATAGCTAATGATGTTGAACACATTTTCATGTGCCTGTTAGCCATCCATATATCTTCTTTGGAGAAATCTCTGTTCAGGTCTTTTGCCCATTTTTTAATTGGGTTCTTGTTTTTTTTGTTGTTGAGACATATGAGTTCTTTGAATATTTTGGATATTAACCCCTTATCTGATATATGGTTTGCAAATATCTTCTCCCAATTTTTAGGTTGTCTTTTCATTTTGTTGATGGTTTCCTTTGCTGTGCAGAAGCTTTTTAGTTTGCTGTAGCCCCAGTTGTTCATTTTTTCTTTTGTTTCCCTTGTCCAATCAGACATGGTACTTGAAAATATGCTGCTAAGACCGATGTCAAAGAGCATACTGTCTATGTTTTCTTCTAGAAGTTTCATGTCTTACATTCAAGCCTTTAGTCCATTTTGAGTTGATTTTTGTGCATGGTGTAAGGGAATGGTCTACTTTCATTCTTTTGCATGTGGCTGTCCAGTTTTCCCAGCACCATTTATTGAAGAGACTCTCCTTTCTCCATCATATGCTCTTGGCTCCCTTGTCGAATAGTAGCTGTCCATAAATGTGTGGGTTTATTTCTGGGCTCTCGATTCTGTTCCATTAATCT
Source organism: Equus przewalskii (assembly GCF_037783145.1). Taxonomy (NCBI): domain Eukaryota; kingdom Metazoa; phylum Chordata; class Mammalia; order Perissodactyla; family Equidae; genus Equus; species Equus przewalskii. Next base: position 42,314,442 of record NC_091847.1, on the reverse strand, counting down.
GTGTGTCTATTTTTGTGCCAGTACCATGTTGTTTTGGTTACTATGGCTTTGTGGTATATTTTGAAATCAGGGAGTGTGATACCTCCAGCTTTGTTCTTTTTCCTCAGGATTCCTTTGGCTATTCGGGGTCATTTGTTGTTCCATATAAATTTTAGGATTCTTTATTCTATTTCTGTGAAAAATATTGTTTGAACTTTGATAGGGATTGCATTGAATCTATAGATTGCTTTGGGAAGTATAGACATTTTAACTGTGTTAATTCTTCCTATCCAAGAGCACAGAATATCTTTCTATTTCTTTGTGTCTTCTTCAATTTCTTTCAACAATGTTTTATAGTTTTTGATATACAGAACTTTCCCCTCTTTGGTTAAGTTTATTCCTAGGTATTTTATTCTTTTTGTTGCAATTGGAAATGGGATTGTATTCTTATTTCTCTTTCTGCTACTTCGTTGTTAGTGTATAGAAATACAACCAATTTTTGTATGTCGATTTTGTATCCTGCAACTTGACTGTATTCATTGATTGTTTTTAGAAGTTTTTTAATGGATTCTTTAGGATTTTCTATATATAAAATCATATCATCTGCAAGAGTGACAGTTTCACTTCTTCTTTTCCAATCTGGATCTCTTTTATTTCTTTTTCTTGCCTGATTGCTCTGGCTAGGACTTCCAATATTATGTTAAATAAGAGTGGTGAAAATGAGCATGCTCATCTGGTTCCTGTTCTTAGAGGAATAGTTTTCATTTTTTCTCCATTGAGAATGACATCAGCTGTGGGCTTGCCATATATGGCCTTTGTTATGTTGAGGTATTTTCCTTCTATACCCATTTTATTCAGAGTTTTTATCATAAATGGATGCTGTATCTTGTCAAATGCTTTCTCTGCATCAGTTGAGATGATCATGTGATTTTTATTATTCATTTTGTTAATGTGGTGTATCATGTTGATAGCTTTGTGGATGTCGAACCATCCCTGCATCCCTGGAATGAAACTTACTTCATCATGGTGTACGATATTTTTAATGTATTGTTGTATTCGATTTGCTAGTATTTTGTTGAGGATTTTTGCACTGATGTTCATCAGTGGTATTGGCCTGTAATTTTCTTTTTTTGCGTTGTCCTTATCAGGTTTTGGTATCAGGATAATTTCGGCTTTGTAGAATGAGTTAGGCAGCCCCCCCATCTTCTTCCATTTTTTGGAACCATTTGAGAAGGATACTCCTCTTTGAATGTTTGATAGAATTCACCAGGGAAGTCAACTGGTCCTGGATTTTTATTCTTGGGGAGGTTTTTGATTGCTGTTTCAATCTCCTTATTGGTAATCAGTCTATTCAACTTCTCTACTTCTTCTTGGCCCAGTTTTGGAAGGTTGTGTGTTTCTAAGAATTTAATCCATTTCTTCTAGATTATCCAATTTGTTGGTGTGCAGCATTTCATAGTATTCTCTTATAATCTTTTATATTTCTGAGGTGTCCATTGTAATTTCTCCTCTCCATTTCTGATTTTATTTATTTGAGCCTTCTCTCTTTTTTCCTTAGTGAGTCTAGCTAAAGGCTTGTCAATTTTGTTTATCTTTTCAAAGAACCAGCTCTTGATTTCATTAATTTTTTCTACTGTTTTTTAAGTCTCTATTTCTTTTATTTCTGCTCTGATTTTTATCATTTCCTTCCTTCTGCTGATTTTGGGCTTTGTTTGTTCTTCTTTTCCCAGTTCCTTTAGATGTGCTGTTAGGTTGTTTATTTGGGATTTTTCTTGTTTGTTGAGGAAGGCCTGAATTGCTATAAACTTCTCTCTTAGAACCGCTTTTGCTGTATCCCATAGATCTCCTTTGCTTTCTTCATTGACCCAGTTGTTGTTCAGCATTTGTTTAATCTCCACATTTTTGTGACTTTCTGATTTTCTTTCTATAGTTGATTTGTAGTTTCATACCTTTGTGGTCAGAAAAGATGCATGGCATTATTTTGATCGTCTTAAATTTATTGAGACTTGTTTTGTGGCCTAATATGTGATCAATCCTGGAGAATGTTCCATGTGCATTTGAAAAGAATGTGTATTCTGCAGTTTTGTAATGGAATGTTCTATATGTATCTACTAGGTCCTTCTGATTGAATATGTCATTTAAGGCCGTGGTTTCCTTATTGATCTTCGGTTTGCATGATCTATCCACTGGTGTAAGTGGAGTGTTAATATCCCCTACTATTATTGTGTTACTGTCTATTTCTCCTTTTATGTCTGTTAATAATTGCTTTATATATTTAGGTGCTCTTATGTTGGGTGCATAGAAATTTACAAGTGTTATATCCTCTTGTTGGATTGTTCCCTTTATCATTATGTAGTGCCCTTCTTTGTCTCTTGTTACAGTTTTTATTTTAAAGTCTATTTTGTCTCGTAGAAGTATTGCTACCCCCGCTTTCTTTTCTTTTCTATTTGCATGGAGTATCTTTTTCCATCCTTTCACTTTCAGTTTGTGAGTGTCTTTAGGACTGAAGTGTGTCTCTTGTGTGCAGCATATATATGGGTCTTGGTTTTTTATCTAATCCACCACCCTATGCCTTTTGATTGGAGTATTTAGTCCATCGACATTTAAAGTAGCTATTGATAAATATGTATTTATTGCCATTTTGTTACTTTTATTTTTCTGGGTGTTTTAGTAGTTCTTCTCTGTTCCTTTCTTTTTCTCTTGCTCTCTTCCCTTGTGGCTTTTGGCTTTCTTTATTAATATGTTTCATTTCTTTCCTCTTACTTATTTGTTGTTATTATAGGTTTCTGGTTTGTGACTACCATGATGTTCCTATATAATATTTTACATATATAGCAATCTATATTGAGTTGATAGTCTCTTTAGCTTGACCTATTTCTAAAAGCTCTACTTTTTTACTCCCCTCACAGAGTAATTTAAATTCAATTCAGTTTAAAAATACTTAATGTTCAACACAGATTTCACCAATAATAAATAAGAGAGAGACATCAAGGTTCAGTTTTAATTTTTTTTTTTGGAAATATAACTTTAAGTCCCTCTTAATTCAAATTTTTAAGGAATTCAACTTTTACCAAACTTACTGGAATCAAACCATCCACAATTTCTCCCAAAATAAAAACTCAGTAATTTCTTTAGTGGAAGAATTGTCTGAGACATTCCCAGTGGCATGGAAACTTATATTAAAAATGGATATGTAAATGTTCCAGATTTTTTTGTCAGTTTTTTAATCACTTTTTTAAGGCTGAAAATAAGCGCAAGTAGTTCATCTAGCCCAACTGATCATATAGCTTTAAGGCAGTAGTAATCAGGAAAATTACATATATGTTAATTGTTTTTCTTGGTTTTGACGTATTACTATCCATGGGGATGAGTACGAATGAAAAAAACATATAATCATTGCCTCTTTCATGCCAGATACTCCTAAAGAACCTTTTTTAGTTTGTGTCTTGGCTCCTATTAGTTAGGTGGGCCCCCCACAACCCCCAGCAAACCTCTCCACTCAATTTAGGGACTGTCGGATAAGAATCTCCATTATTTGGGGTCCAGCATCTCAGATGGTGCATTTAACACTCTGAAGTTGTACTAAATTATTTACTTATATGCTGTAGTTCATTTTCCCCATTCTATTGGTAATCTCCTTATATCAGAATGCTCTACAACACACACAGAACTGAAGCATATCAGTAGTTAGAAACACCTCCTATAGTGGGAAGATAAGCCAAAGACTCACTCCACACAGCTATAATTATTATGTTTGAAACATAGAGGTCCATTTCTAGCCATCATCTAGTTCTGACTGTGGATCACCATGTGTGGATGCTGGAAAAATGGAGCCTTAAGAACATTTTCTAAGATGGAAGCATTGGTCCAGAGTCTTACTCTAATTCTATTGCTTTATCTGTGAGCTGGGCTTAATACCTAACCATAGGTAACACCAGCACTGAGGTCAGAGCATTATAATAAAGCAAGGGTAATTAAGATTGTTAATCAAGGGGCAGGCCCTGTTGCTGAGTGGTTAAGTTCCTGCTCTCTGTTTCCTGGCCCAGTGTTCACTGGTTTGAATCCTGGGGGCAGAACTACACACTGCTCATTAAGCCATGCTGTGGCGGCATCCCATATAGAAGAGTTAGAATGACGTGCAACTAGGATATATGACTATGTGTTTGGGCTTTGGGGAGGGAAAAAAAAAGAGAAAGATTGGCAACAGATGTTAGCTCAGGGCCAATCTTCATCACAAAAGAAAAAGATGATTACTCAAGATGTTTCTTCTATAAATTACCTATTCATAGTGTTTTTGTGTAGTATTTGGTTACCTTTTTATTATTATTCTATAAGAACTCTTTGCAAATTATAGATATTAATGCTTTATCCGTCATCTGCATTGCAATTTCTTCCTAATCTCTTTTCAATATGTTGGTTTGTTTAAGATATCTTTTGCATTTAGAAGTCTTTTTTGTTTTTTAATATGGTCCAATTGGTCAACTTTTTAACATAGTTCAGAGATCTTGTCCTGTTTTTCAAAGGTTCCGCTAAATCTGTGAATTATACAAGAAGTTCCTAGATTTTGTTCTAAGTTTTGTTACATGATTAGGAAGAAAATTTTGTAATCTGTTTGAAATGTAGTTTTATAAATTGTTTCCTTCACATGAGTAGAAGGTAGTACAGATAATTTAAATAATGCCAATATTTTTCTATTGATTTAACATATTTATACATTAATTTATCAGATATAATTGAGATACATATCTTTACTCTCAAATTGGCTCTGTTTGTCCATTCCTATGGCAATATAATAATGATTTGTACATGCTTTAATATCTAACATAGTAGGTCAATCCTTTCTAAGTTTGTTTTCCTTATTTTCCTTGGCTACTTCAGAGTATTTATTCTTCCATATAAAATATATGGCCATTTTTTATTCAATTACAACAAACTCCACGTTGGGCTTATGAAATAACCCAAAGATCAGATTGTCAAATATGGCTTACAAGAGTCAGAAATTGTAACAAATATCAAGATTTACTAATAATTTCAAGAATATATGTAATCATAAGGCATAAGGAAAGCATAGAGATACTGCCTTGCCATATTGGTATGTGTTCTTGCTCAGAAATAACACAGGACAGCCCTAAACAGTGTATGTGATAACATAACGTTTAAGCAGAATGAGACACTTTTGGTCATTAAACATTCACATTTTATAATCCAAAAGTTATATAACTTACATGACATTTTCCAGAAAGCCATGTCCTATAAATCTATTTATAAAACGTTTGTTTACCATAAGCAATTTAGACTAGATACATCCCGCTAAAAACACTCCATAGCTAGGAACTACTCCACACCTTAAGTGTGTTTGCCAGGAGCAGGTCATTAAGGTTGGTCATTAGCTGGTCTCTTTTCTTTCTAAGTGTTGCTTAGGAAAGATAGAGAATGCGTGGTAAGCCTGCTGCTAACCCTTTTCTTCCTATGAATTTTATATTAATTTTTATACAATTTTAGAATTTCAATATTAATTTCTCATCCTTGCTGCGCATTAAATCATCTGAAATAAGTTAAATAAATTTCAGTGCTTCAGATCCACCTTACAAGGATTAAATCAGAATTACTTACAGTGAATTTTGATCATCAGTATTTTTATATGTCGATTCTAATATGTAGCCAGGATTGAGAACCGCTTGTTTAGATCTTAAAAAGTAAAATCTACTTCAATAAGATTTTATAATTTTCGTCTTAGAAATTCTTACCTTTGTTATTAAATGTATTCTTAAATTTTTATATAGCTTAGTTAGTTGAACAAATGAAATATATTACACGTTTTCATTTTTACCTGATTATAGATAATATGGAATGAAACTATTTATCTTCTTTATAGACACCTTAACTCTGACTCTTTCTGATAGGACTTTTTCTGTAGTTTGGTTTGGTGTATCCCTTGAGGATATGCTCTTGGATATTCTAGGTATTCAATCATATCAGAAACAAAAAGATACATTTATTCTCTTTTTTTAGTACTATTTGTTAGTCTTTTTTAGTTCACAAGATTCTCTGAAACAATTTTGAATAGTACTAGCTGATTTTAATGAAAATAGCTTCACCATTAGGACTAATATTTTTAAAATATCCTTGCATTCCTAAAATAAATCCTACTTGATCATAGTTTTGATACTTTGTTGATTTTATTGGCTAGTAAATTATTTAGAATTCTGCCACTATTCTATAATGATGTGGGTCTACAGTTATATGCCCTTTAAATGTTAGAAAGAAATCATCTGTAAAACCATGTGGTCCTAGGGGCCAGCCCAGTGGCATAGTGGTTTGTTTCACACACTCTGCTTCAGTGGCCCAGGGTTCTCAGGTTTGGATCCAGGCAGGGACATACATACCACTCATCAAGCTATGCTGTGGTAGTGTCCAATATACAAAACAGAGGAAGATTGACATAGATATTAGCTCAGGGCCAATCTTCCTCACCAAAAACAAAACAAAACAAAACAAAAACCGTGTGATGCTAGTGGTTTTAATAGCAGATCTTTAATCACCAGTCCAGCTCTACTATAGTAATTACTTATTCTGTTTCTTCCTTGGTCAATGTTGGTAATTTATATTTTGTGAAGAATTCATCCATTTCATCTAGGCTTTCAAAGTTGTTATAAAATTACGTATAGGATTCTCTTTTACCTCATTTAGTCTTTATCAGCAGGTCCATCTGCTTTCTCGTTCTTAAACTTGTATTTTTTTTGTCTCTTATTTCCTTTAGCAGGCCTTTGAAAGGTCCTTTATATATTTCATTGGATCTTTTTTCAAGGCACTGGTCTTTAGATTAATTTATTCTTGCTACTATTCTTTTCATTTTCAGCATTTCCTTTCATTAATTCTCTCTTTTTGATTTCTTTGGATTGTCCTATTGTTCTTAACATTTGTATTAAGGTCTTTTATTGTTCGAGTCTTTCTTCTGTAATAAGGAAGGCATTAAGACTCTACATTTTCCTTTCAACACAAGTTTCTCTGTAGTTCTGTGGGGTTTGGTATGAAATGTTCTCCTTTTATTGCTTTCTAAATTATTTCTTCTTTGATCCAAAGGTTGTCATAGAGTGTGGTTCTTAATTTCTGTATACTTCTTATTTTCTGGTCACTTTCTAATAATTTTTTATTTTTTGAATTATAATCAGATCTAATGGACTGTATAACATTTCTACTTCTATAAATCTTTAAGCATCCACACCTAATGCAAAAGCAATCTGTGGTTGCACTTTTTTAAATGACTCACCTTTATAAAGGTTTTCCAGAACATTTAGCTTTATTTTCATGGCAATGGTGGGGCCCTGCTCTCTTTCTTTACACATATTTTATTCTTTTATATGCAACATAATTGAATTATATAATTCCACTAACAAGTACAGCTGGTACAAATAGGTTTCAGAACATACACAACTGGTGTGTAACTCAACAGGTAGAAGTAGAAATGTGCGGGGATACAACAGTGTCTGGAATATTCAGAGTGTTGGAATAGCAAGAATCAATACATATTACAGAGGGGAATCTGATAGGTTGAGAAAGAGAACTTCAACTATTTTGAGAGCTTCTGCTATTTTGCAAAAGGTTATGTAATTGCTGATACACCCATTGCTTTCTCTAGAAAACAACTGAATTGTTGTCTAGCAATAATCTTTCTGAGGAACATATACCCTAACTGGTACAAAATGAAAATGACATTTATGCTACATCTCCATTCTCTGTTACTTATTGATAAAATCCAATAAATAACAATTAGGAAACATTTTGTATCTCACCATCTAAAATGCTATACATGAGAACTGTTTCTGAAACATAAAACTAAATTCAAGTTCAAGATGATATATCAAGTGCAAGGTGGTACTTAAATCATTCTTTTCAACATCTGGTAGATTGCACGTTCCTTTTCCTTACTTTATGAGCAAGCTCGGGCCATCTACAATCAATCCACTTGGGAAGAAAAATTTGCAAAGTAACCAATAGAGTTCACTATAGTTGTATTCTGTTTATGTCTTCCCTCACTCTTCTCTCTCAAGTAATAGGGATGTTGAGGGAAGGGTCCTGAAATTGCTTCTCAGGATGCAGATCCCTCCTGTTACCTTTAGAAATGCTAGTGTGTTCCAAGGTTTCCCCTTGAGACCTCATTTCAGAAACTCTAACTCACCTTCTTAAGTTAGGCTTTTGCTCAATTAGCAGAAGGACTCCAGAGTCAGGGTAACAAAGACGTGTATGTGAAAGCAGTAAATCCCCTGTGCCTACACATCATCTCCCACACTCCGACTCACCCTTGGCTCTGACTTAGTTTGGTTCAGGTTAACGTTGAAGTGTTCTTCTGAAAGCAAAGGAGCCCCTCACAGTTATGCTGTTAACCAGGGTCAGGAGCTGCCGGAGAGGGAAGGAGACGATGCAGGAGAGAGGACTATTTCATTTTTCAAGGAACCTTTACTTGTACCAAAACTGGTTCAGGATTTATGATGTTGTTTGCCATGTCTATGTGTGGCAAGTTTTTGTTCTGCTCATATATTTTTCTTAAATAGTGTAACCATATGATAAATGTTGAAAAGTTACATGCAGAAAATTAATTTTCCCAAGACTTATAAAAGCCCCTAGTCATGGATTCTACAATACTCTGTTTTGCCAACAATCTGGCGAGATATTACAGCCTTATGCAATAAAACAATTTCATATTCTCATCAGCCACATGAAGGTAAAATAAAATAGATGACAAAGTAATTTAAGATTCAGACTATGGCTATATATATTTGTATGTTTAAAACTATTAAAAGAAACCAGCCGTCATGATCAGTGATTTAACAAGAAGTATTAAATGTATAATCACCAAGAAAACATGAAAAATATGTTTCCTATTCCTTAATGATAAATCATAACCATTGAAATAATATGATCTGAAATGACCTCAAGTTATAGAATCCACTAATGAAGGACATTAGCTTCTAGAGACAACAAATAGCAAGGTTCAGTATTTAAGATATCAAACGTAAGATACCAAATGCTGAATGCCCACATGGCAATGATTCTATCAGAATCAGAAAATGCTATAAAATATTCAGACTGTACTCTAGGGCAGAGACTTAAGATTTAATATATTACTTGCATAATCTATTTGATAATCATGCTTGAGTTTTAGTGTTTCATAGGGAGTGTTAATTTGTGTTTTGATTAATTCTAATTTGTCAAGATTTAAGTGTATTTAATGGCCCAGAGAATATCCCCAGAAAATTTCTTAATGTCAGTTATCACAGTTACCAAAGTTGTTCATATGATTAATTTACTATTTAGGAGAAACATTTGCCGCCCTCAGACTGTCTTTCTCAATGTGCCTTTCTCAGCCTGCCTCTAGGAATGTCTCCCTCTGCAGCTACACTGCATGAAACAAATCAGAAACCATACATTACAACATAGATCAGCTTTCCAGTACTATCTAGATAGGGGGTACCTAGTAGAGAATACATTTTGATTCTTTTCTAAAGCAAACACAAGGGTTTAAAACACTATGGAAGGAGTCTGGAGAGAGTCTTGGTAAAAACTCAGTTGTTGATGTTCTCCCAACAGAACCTGGAAAGTGTACCTACATAAGAGAGTGTTTTTCAATCCAGGCTAAGAAACAGCAAAATTGAATCCCGTGTCTTAAATTTGAAGAAGGAATAATAGAGTTTATTGTCAATATATTGTGAATATTTAACCTCATTTGGAAATCCTTATCTATCAGCAGCCAGGTAAAAGTTGAATAAGGAAATAACTTTCTCTCCTACAACCCTTGCCTTTCTTTAATCACTCAGAGATGGGGCCAGGAACATGGAGACCATCTCACAGGAACAAAGGAAGCCTTAAATTGCTGGTCGGAGAAGGGAATCATGGGTTTGGGACTGTAAGCCAACTGTCTTACTCACAAGACATATAGCTATTGTGAAAGGATAAAATTATACAGAAATTTGACCATAAAAAAACTATTCCCAGAGTAAAATTCAATATAAAGCTGGCCTTACGTTGAAGGATGACATAATAGTGTCACATCAAAACAGAGAAAAATCTTCGTTAGTTAAGATATTCCTCCATTCAGACTCCACTGACGGAAGCCCAGGACACATTTCTCTAATTGTAATCTATCATTCACCTGGGCCAAACTTCTTTTTCATTTATGTCCCAATATATAAAATAGATGGTATAACTGTTTTATTAGCATAAGTATATAGGTTTAAATTTAAGGATTTACTTATTAAAAAGTTAATGAGACTAACGTCATTTTGATGAGCACACGTACATCAAATCACAAGTTGCGGGCCTACACTAACTCAGGTTCCATTCATTTCCAAAATTTATATTGATTGCTCAGTATAGAGAAAATCTGAATTCACATACTACCTAATTGCAAATATTAACAATATTGTAATATTTATTCCATTATGTGTGTGTAAGTTTGTATATTTGAGGGAAGTTTAACATAAAGTTGAATACTTCTGAATTAATGTCTGATCATGTTTGACAGATGCTTGTCATGGAATAGTTATTTCCATTTTTGTTCTCTCTTTGTGTGATTTCTTCGAAGAGTTTTACTTTGGTTTAATAATGCTATCTTGTTTTGTAGTTGTTGGATTGATCTTGTTTGAATGTCCTTAAACTTTGGGTCCTCTAGCACTAAGCTATGGGGTTGATTTCTTTTAACATTCACAGAAAGCACTTCAGGCTCACTTAAAAGAACAAACGTCTCATTTGTCTGACATAATTTGACAGTCCCAGAGAGTTTTATCTACATAAATTCAAGTAAAAAGAAGTTAATACTACATTTATAAAATATTCAAGTGGTCTTACACCGTAATGAAGACACGGGATTTTTACCAGCCCTGAAAAACTTTTCTGGAACTTCAGGAAGTTTTAAAACTCTGTCCCATAACAGTCAATATTAGAAAAGTGAAATTAGAGCTATTTACTCACCTTAAATTAATTGTTACCTTGAGGGTTCATTTGAACAACCATTAGTCTTATAAACGTACATTGTAAATGTCCAATCTGGCATGGAAAGCAAAGTGTAGGATGTTCTGTTTAAACTATTTAAAAAGTTTTTTTAATCTGGGCATTTAGAAAGGTTTTAGGGCCAGGTATTTTTTCAGACCATGTTTATTCGTTGTTATGCTCCCATGCATAGCATAGCGCCTGATATATAGTAGATACTAAATAAAGATTTGCTAAAAGAATGACATTTTCCAAGCTACAGGCCATGAAACTGATTCTGGGTGATGTTCATTGGTCTTTGAAATCAGACTAACTCAATAAAACAATGGCTCCAGATGCACAATGAAAGGTGCTGTGTACCCTCAGAGTTTCAGAACTTGACAGACAAGAAGGTTGTGTAGAGTGCAGTGGAAATGATTATAACAATCATTAAACCAGCTTGTGTACTTGACATAGCTGCTATTTGTAGCCAGGTCTGCTTGGTCCAGTAAAAAGCCAATATTTGAGTGCTAAATGAGGAAGCTCCCAGTCAGGTAGTTTACCAGAGGAACCAAACCTGATAAAAAAAAAAAAAAAGTGCCATGAGCAAGAAGCAAGAATGGCAACCCAGCTGGGACCACTTGAAAGTGATGCCTTGGATACGTATCTACTTAAACCTACCCCTTTCTTCCCACTCTTTTCAATATTCTTCTACCTCTATTCCACTACAGCTGCCTTCTCATTTAACTCCCTCTTAAAGTCCCTTTACTTAGGCATAACCCAGATTCCAAAGATGCTAACTTATTTAGGACATCCAAACCTCTGGGCTAGTAAGAGATTCAATTACTGAATATTAACTTCTATTGAGTTTTACTTAGTCATCTATGTAACTGACTTAAGAAAATTAAGAAAGTCAATTAAGGACTAGCATCACAGGAGAATTCCTTAATCTAAACAAGTTCTTCATGCCAAGGTCTGTATATCTTCCTCATGTACAAACAAAAGCCTCTTCATGCAACTCTATGGTACCTCCAACTTGAGGTCATTCTTTCTAGTCATTGTCACTTCTATAACAGGATGAATGTCAGGAGGTGACAACACTTAACAAGAACACTTGAGAAGAGAAAGATGTTGAAAAACTTTCCCAAATGTCCTTTAAGATTTTGTGAGTGGTTCTAAGAATACTGGAATTCCAAGAACATATTTGTAAATTGATTTAGTAACTGCCTACTTTCCCAAAGGTTTTAAGATAACTCACAGTGAAAATCGAAGTGCAAGTAAGCCAAAACATTTAACACAAGTCAGAAACAGGAAATAAAAGTTAGAGAGAAAAGAGGGAAAAAAAATTTTTAAACTCTTTTGAGGCAATAGAACACAAAACTTAGCGGTGAATTTCCTATTCACCAAAGAGACCAAAGAGAAAAACGCAATGGGTATTTGTATCTCTCAATTTCTAGTTAAAGAGGACTTGATAGTTTTTCAGGAACAATAAATATGTATGACAAAAAAAAAACAGAAAAAGTCAGAAGTAAACTATCTATTGAAATCTACAATGCATGGGATGATTTACATACATTATCACAATTAATTGTGGGAAGACCCTGTGAGGTAGATCTTATTTTTACAATAGAAGAAACTGAATCTCAAGAAAAGTTCATTGCCTTAACCAAAGTCACAACAAGTAAGTGATGGAACTGGGACTTCAGCTCATGCCTGTCCGATTCCATAGTTCTTATAACACACTCAGAGAAATGAATAGCCCCTGCCTCTATCTCATTTGCATCTTCCAACTTAAGGCACGCATACACATCCATGTGCACACACACACACACAAATGCACAATTTTTCCTTCTATAACCCAGGTATACTCAGAAAGTATAACTGATAAACTTAGGGAAATACCAGAAATAACAGCTACAAGCTCAATATTCTCATTCAAACTACCATAATGGTAGCAATATCTCCTCAATTTACGTAAATATAAACTGCCTTTTTGTACCTTATTACAGCCAAATCTTAAGAGAAAAATAGGTATATCTAATTTGTTGCTTGGTGTAATGCTCTTCACCTTTTTATCTGTACCAGGACATCTGAGAGTTATGCTGAGACTGCAACAGTGGGCTTCAGGGAGAAAAAGTAAACCATATGCAAAGAGGCCAGTAAACTGGGTTTTTTTCCTACTATAGCACCCCCACGTAAACTGGTCCCATTTCAGAAAACTGTCCAAACCTAGCTTACCTCCAGTCTAGCATCACCCGCCAAAGATTCCAAGGAGGTAGTTTAGACAGGTAGAAGGGACCGGCAACCTAGTGGGTTGATTCCATGAGAGGAGCAGGGTTGTTGAGGATCCCAACAAAGAGTGGGAAAAGAGCCTCCAGCCCCCAAAGGCAAAATTGTGCAAAGACTAGGCAAGCTACCAATTTGGAGAGGGCTTTTTAGTCCAAGTAGGAAATCTGGCAGGAGTCCGGTCATGTAGACGAAGTGTGTGAGTTACCGTCAAGGGAAGAGGTTTCAGATGAGTGCCCAGGAACTCAAACAGAGGAAGGCTCATTTCTTTGAGGTCTGAGCCAGGTAGCACAGAAACTTCAGGATAAAAGTCTGAGTTCCTACAGCTGTGTAGAGTTGGGTGAGCAGTGTCTGACAAATGGCACACCGTTTATTGGTAACCTAGGACAAATTTCAACATTGTAAATGCTCTTCTTCTCCGGCAAAGAAACACAGGTGGATAAAGTGACTTGCACAAGTGTCAGTCTGTGGCAAATTCATGACCAGAACTCATATTCTGTGAGTTTTCTTCTAAAACACCCTTGACCCGTTTCTGTGGGTGACTGTGCAATGAAGGAAATAAGATCAGAATTACGTATTTCAGTTCTCTCTTTGATCCTTCTGTATTATATCACAGTCAGTCTGACCAATTGCATCACGCAGTGATCCTACAGAAACAGGATTCCTGTGGCTGCTTTAATACTTAAAATAGTAATAAATTGCAAGTTAATTCAAATATGATCTAACTTGAAGTTCTCTACCAACCACATACGTTTGGATTATCTACAAAAATAATTCATGATTACTTTTAGCTTATTAGACAGCAATAACAAGGTTGACCCAAAAAGGTAGGAAATCTTAAAATTACATTATTAGGCACTCTATAATGCCTCTTCCCTCTACCCCACAGCATATTTAAATGGATCTATTTTTACTGACAGAGGAAAATCAACATGAGAATTAAAATCTATATATGACACCCAAAATAGCTAAGACACGTACAGAGAAGCAAGAATTGAGTGTCTGATCCACTGTATACTGGGACTTTTATAAAATAACGTAATATTTTATTCAGTATAAATTGAGTAGCACTTGTCAGAAACTATTGTTTAATCTTTTTGCAAGTTTAAAATTAGTCACTGAATAAGTTGTCAAAACAATAGCGTTGGTAGAAGAATTATGTATGCATTGTAACTTCTGGCACCATTTCCATTTCTGAAAACTGAGCTACACTTTTAAAGTATGTTTGCTGTTTTCCTTCCCTTTCTCTATTTTCAGTACTTATAAAAATATTTAGTATTAATAATGTGCATATTAAACACAGGTATTCCAAGTAGCATTAACTAAGAGCACTCTCTGGTATATGACATTTACAAATACCATAGCTCTTTCAGGATCATTATTTTTACACAATTATAACTAAGATATATACCAGAGATAGCAATCCAAATTGACTTGAGATTCCTTAAAAAGGTTGTCTTTCTAGTTGTACTGCCTTTCATTAGCTATGTCTTATTAATTGTCACATTGCATTATATCTGTGCACAGTATGATGCTACATAACATAATGCAGGGAATGAGAAGCAGTGTGAGACATTGTAGGCATTACATTTTAATGAAACAGCATTTGTGTTGAGTCTGAATGCCTGCAGTTAATTCAGAGAAAAGTATTTGAGTTAAAATTCTGACATGTTTAAGAAACCAAGTATTCATTGAGGTAGGCGAGGTAGAAGCATTGTAAGAACTCCTGTGTGACAATTACTACACCTGCGGTTCTGTGAGCAAGAAATAGACTTTATTTCCGGTGGAGGTACCCTGTGCCCTGCTAGTATGAAACTCTTTATGTTTTTTCTTCAGGTCCTAAAGGGTTTCCCAGAATGTTTACAAGCTGATATTTGTCTACATCTCAACCAGACTTTGCTGCAAAACTGCAAAGCTTTTCGGGGGGCAAGTAAAGGTTGCCTTCGAGCTTTGGCAATGAAGTTCAAGACCACCCACGCACCTCCAGGAGACACCCTGGTTCACTGTGGGGATGTCCTCACTGCACTTTATTTCTTATCCAGAGGCTCCATCGAAATCCTCAAAGACGACATTGTGGTAGCTATTCTGGGTGAGTGTTTTAGAATTGGATGGTGACATATTCAGTTACTAGCTGGTGCAATGCATAGTTTAAAATGATAGAAAAAAGGACTGACATATTTATTTATGGGTGCTATTTAATGCTGATAGGTAATTTTAATGCTTTATTTAAAATTCAATTCAAATCAAATTAACCTTGTAGAAAATATGTTTTCATAACTGTCTCACTTTTTCTCTGATGTGTAAATGCTTCCATGCCTCTCTTCAGTTCTTGGCTGCTACTTAAGCCTTTGAGACCAAATATATGAAAATAGTCAGCATTTTCTATTTCATGATAGAGTATCTTGGATTCATGCTTGATCCCTTAACACCTTAAATAAAATGTACACGTTGTAAGCTTACTTGCTAGCACGTGCCAGTGCCCTATCATGAACTCGGTTTATGTTTGATGAACTTCATCTATACGCCTGCCCTTTTTCTGTGTCCCATCAAACAGAATTATATGTCCTACCTAGGTAATATAGAGCTATGAACTTAACATCCAGGGATAAAGCCCATGAGGGGATTAAAATTAATAGTAAATTGAACTTCTTTGGGTGCAAAAAAAGTCCATCTGTCCAAGCTATCTTGTTAAAAATAAATTTAGTTGGGCCACCCAGTGGTGTAGCAGTTAAGTTCGCAGGCGCCATTTCAGCAGCCAGGGGTTCACTGGTTCAGATCACAGGTGCAGACATACGCACCGCTTGTCAAGCCATGCTGTGGCAGGCGTCCCACATATAAAGTAGAGGAAAATGGGAACGGATGTTAGCTCAGGGCCAGGCTTCCTCAGTGAAAAGAGGAGGATTGGCAGATGTTAGCTCAGGGCTAATCTTCCTCAAAATAAAAATAAATAAATTTAGTCAGTGTGAATTTGTAGGATTTCTCGGGGATATTAGGACAGTGGGGAGCAACAAGGGAGCAGAGAGACACGAGATCAGTTCTTCTCCTTTCCTACCACCTAGCCAGTAGGTTTAAGCCTCCGGCTCCTCATGGGAACACCCAGCCCCAATGTGTGTGAACATTGGCACTTCTTTTTTTTTTCCTGTAGATTAAATCCAGGTCCATTTAAACAATGAGCATGTAATTCAATGCTTTCCTTTCACTCAACTCTTGATGTTAACATTCAAAAGGACAAGGACGTTGTCTGTTTTCTTGGCTGCTGTGTAGAGCCAGAGTATGGCATAGCACAGGACTCTACATGAATGAAGATGTTTGAATGATTC
The DNA here is from genome assembly GCF_037783145.1 of Equus przewalskii. NCBI lineage: Eukaryota > Metazoa > Chordata > Mammalia > Perissodactyla > Equidae > Equus > Equus przewalskii. Next base: position 42,297,892 of record NC_091847.1, on the reverse strand, counting down.
CTATATATTTTGATGATTTTATTATAATCACAGTTTTAAAAAAAATTTCTAAAATTGATACTATGCACAATTTGGTTTACAATCCAATGAGCAGGCAGAGAATTGAAACATCCTCTAAATCACTTAGCAACTACACAATAAAGTCGGATTTTCACCAGATTTGGCCTTGACAGTTTGCTCTGGTATGTTGCCAGGGAAGGAGCATGCTTCCTTGCATTCCCGATCTTCAAATCAGCCAGTCCTAGCTTCTACAGGAAGGTAATAAGCCTTCTTGCTTTATGAAATAGTAATTTTAGAGTGTAGTTAAGCTGTACACGCTGACTGGTTTACTCTTTGCTCATTTACAGTCATGCAAGCTAATTGAAATACAAAGTCCATGCTGAATTTAGTTCAGAGCTTTTCTTTGATAATATCTGTATGGAAGTATCAAAACGGTAAAGAATTATAAGAGATTCTCCTTTTCTGTTCTCATTTCCTTGTAAATCTGCACCTAAAATCCTCACAGATTATGATTATTCAATTTCTGAAAACTAAGTATTTATTTAAACCAAAGTAAATGCATTCTCCCCAATATCAGTTTTTCTTGGAAAGATATGGTATCTGATTTCTCTGCATTATTCACATTTAAAATAAGAACATTACAGTTTTTGTTTTTTTTTTGACTAGTTAGAACTTTATTGTTGAAAAGTCTTTGATAGTTTCCATAGTCGGGTGCAAATGAACTTGTCACCAAAAACTAAATTAACAGATCCAGAGGGTTTTTTCTAAATCTGAAAAAACGCTTCAGGATATATGTAAGAAAGTACTATTTTATACTACCATTGACAATTTTTAAAAATTACATAATCAATAATCTATCAGTAGTTATTAAGCATATATTCCAAACATACTATTTTTAAGACTCTTGACATTCAGAGACAGAAAAATCTAACTGGTCATGACATGCAGGGAAAATATTGGGAGGAGATTAAATACATCAGATGTGTAAAGATTTTGACTGGAGTCAGAATGCATGGCATTTAATCATGGCTACACTTTGCCTCCTTTCACTTCACTCAACTAAGAAGGTGACCTTGACCTAATCAGTTTACCATTTTAATCCTCTTTCCATATTCATAAAATTTGGATAATAATTAGTAATTTCTTCATGAGATTACTTTAGGGATTAAATGAGTTAATGCACCTAAGCATTTGACCCAGTGCCTGGCACCTGCTTTGTCCTCAATAAGCATTTGTTATTGTTGCTGTCATGATCATCCTCATTGTTGAACAAGGCCTGGAAAAGCAGGTGGCCTGTGGCTAGGCAGAGGGCATGAGAAGGGCCCATCAGAGGGGAGACACTGAAATAACCCCAGATTTGCCAAAAAAGCAAGAAGGACACATTTTTATAATAAAGGTCATATTGTTAAAAAGCGTTACTATATATGTTGAGCAAATTGTAAGTGTTGAAAGTGCTCCACCATAACTTCATGCTGGGCATCACCTCCAGAGACCATCCTGAGATAGAAAGTTCGTGAATCTGACTCACTGCAGCTTGTCTCATATTCCTGGACTGACAAAATCAGACTATACCTACCATATGGCAAAACCCTTTTCTAGCAATGTGGGGCATAGTAGACTAAAGCCGTGTTTGTTGCATTCTAGATGCTTAGCCAAAGAATCAAAACAAGGAAATAATAAGGATTATACCAGGGCCAGTGAGCCAAGAGGCAAAATTCCACTCAGCAAATAAACGTGAGAATGTTTCTGCCCAGTGTCTATTGGCTGTGGAGTCTTACATTTGAAATCTTTGGGTTCAGGGATTGGTCACTTGTCCCCTTCTGCTTTTAAAAAGAACACATTAAGTTCAGATTCCTTTTACTTCCTTTTTTCTTTTTTCCTTTTTTTTTTAGGAAAAAATGATATATTTGGAGAAATGGTTCATCTTTATGCCAAACCTGGAAAGTCTAATGCAGATGTAAGAGCTCTCACATACTGTGACTTGCATAAGATCCAGAGAGAAGACTTGTTAGAGGTTTTGGATATGTATCCTGAGTTCTCCGATCACTTTCTCACAAACCTAGAGCTGACTTTCAACCTCAGGCATGAGAGTGCAAAGGTATATGTTAACTGATTGTTTATTTTTGTACTTCTGATATTTTGTTGTATTCTGGGATTACCCAAATACTTCTGAAAGATCAAGTGAAATATTGTAGAAAAACTTTACCAATTCTGAATATATGGAAGGAAGAGTTAATTTAATATTGGAATTTCTAAATTATAGGGAAGAAATTCAGTCTAATTACTTTCAAATATATTGAATAACTTTAAGTAGGTGAATTAAATTTGACCTTTTAGGAACTCTAACGTGACATACTTGATATAAAATAGCCTTGGTTTATATTAAGTGAGCCAATTATTTGTAAGAAATGGGTGATTCCAGACTATTGAAAATCCCCAAAAAGAGTTTATCTTATACAGAGGTTAAAACCTTCTCTCAGCTATTATTTACATCATACATTGGTTAGCAATGTCTTTTTAATAATAATAAAAAAGTTAAACTCATTCGTGTTTAGGTCCATATTTAACACAATTTCCAACTCACAGAAGGCTTATACCCGAGTCAAAATTAATTTTGCAGAATGAAAAACATATGTTCTAATAGAGATAATATTTTAAGTGATTCTACATACAATTTAACCTGGAATGAGTTTTGAGAGTGCAGCTCTTATATCTCCCATTCTCTTCTAGTATGAAAACGTGTCCCTATGACCTACCACTGTTTTAAGAACATAGAATATATGTTGCAGCCCACAATTTATCACTAGGTTATTCCTCCACCCCCTTCACTTCGAGCCCTGTAACTCCAACTCAAATTCTAAAGACTCCTTTGTCAGAAATCAAATGTTGGACTTTTGACACTTGCCAGTGTATTTTAATGCTAACTAATATACTCTCTGGAAAAAAGATCCTCAAGTCAATAGTTAGGTCAAAGGTGGTAAATTTAATTCTCCCTGGAGTTATAGTCATTCCCAGGTACTGAGAGACTTAAAGAGAAAGAGAAACTTTTAAGATGACCAGTGTACCATTTAATAACCTGAAGCACCAGCTCCAATAATAGCTTCTTTTCAAAACACTGAAAAATTGAAAAATACTTAGGTGGTAAGAGGTTCAAGTTATCAAGAGCTTATGTTTTTCGTATAATGATTTAATTCAGTACTTTATCAAACCGCAGTTTAATGTCATAAGCTCCTTCTGATTTTGGCTGGAAAAACAACAGACATCTACCTCACATAACTTCTTTACATAAAAACTTTAGGCGGTAACCGAATAAACAGAACAAGAACTTCCATTTGTTTTATTTATTTGGGAGCTTCCATTTTTATTTGCAAGACTGATAATATTTTACAGAATGAAACAGAGGGGGAGGAAAGAGGAACTTGGAACAGAAATAATAAAGGGTTCAAAGCATAGTGTTTATTGAATTCAACCTTATATTTATCGTTGTGAAATTTAACCTTGCAACCATTGCCATGTAATTTAAACATCATGGCTAATTATAATTAGTTTACACCTTTTTCTGTAGTAATACAGATTCTGCAAAGTTCTTTAAATTATTATTATTTTTATTTTAACTTTACCGTGTTACACAAAATGCATTCTACATGTAGAAATATGTTGTCTCTAAATATTGACAACATCATCCCCAAGCAATTCTGATAAGCAACTTCTACAACTATGATTTCCCCATCAGACAGTGATTCTACTAGTATTATTTTATCAGTCTATTTTATAATTTAGAGACAACCATTAAACAAAGTATTGTAGCTATTTGCCTGAAATCTAATAATTAACTCTGAAAGTGTTTGAAACAATATGAAATAGTGGAGCATTTACTGATAATATGTTATGTTCAAGTTGAATCTACTTCCATTCTATCTTCACGTTCCATTAACAAAGGCTGATCTCTTACTACGATCGCAGTCCATGAATGATTATGAAGGAGACAACTGTAAACTGCGAAGAAGGAAATTGTCATTTGACAGTGAAGGAGAAAAAGGTAAATCCATTCTATTTCTAAAGTTTAAATGTGGAACATGTGGCTATTTGCTGTTCCTACTTAAATGCTCATTATGCTTCTGATTTCAAGGGCAAACTTCATTCAGGTTTTATGAAGGCAAATCCTTTGTTATTTTTCAGTAGCTAAAGTGGTTTCTGATTGATAGCTCTCAACAATGTCATTTAACAAAGCCGTTTGATATCTGCAAGGACATCACAGAGAGAGAAATAGAGTAAGTGGGTTAAAAAAAAAAAAAGGAAGCCAATTAATAACAGTTGAATAACTGCGCCTCAGAGTTCTGAGCAGAGTGTCCTGGAGGGAGGACCTTGTTACAGGCCGAGTGCTCAATCCTCTCACACGCATGTATGACAGGGTGGAAGGTGGTATTTGTTAGTCTTTTTCATGCTCAAACTCTCTGAGTTACTTGCCACTCCTTGTCCTCTCTAGGTTTTTTGTCCCCTCTGACTATTCTTTATGTTTTACTCATATGTTCAACAAATATTTATTTAACATTTCACATTTTTAGAGAGCTACTCAATTTCTGAGACCCAAACTGTGTAAAACAGCCCTTGCCCTCCCTAGGAAGGGAGATGTCACACCCTCTATCAGTTCGAATACAAATGGTGCTGTAACAAGAACAAGCACACCTCAGTGAGAACCCAGATGGGGGTGCATTTATTCGTGCCTGGGCAGATGGGAGAAGGCGCTCCTGAAGAAGCTCTGCCATTACCCCACGTTGATCCAGCAAACATTTTGGTCTTCACTTTATTTGGCCTCTCAGCAGAATCTGACACTGTGAACCAACTCCCCTCTTTTTCCTGAATATTCTTCTCTTGGCGTGTATGACACTGTAGTTTTCCGCTGTGCCTCCTACTCTCACCAATTCCCTGAAGATAATGTCAGGATCATTATCTTCTAAACCAGTTATTAGCTGTTGGAGTTTCTCAAGGGGAGGTCCTAGGTCCTCTTCTCTTCTTATTCTATTTCATACTCTTTCCCTGGGTGATCTCATTTATACCTATAGTTTAATTATATTCTCACATGGGAGATATATGTATTTACATCTTAATCCCAGACCATCAATGTCATGTATCCAACTGCCAATAAAACCATCTACTTGAAAGCTCAAAGGCAGCTCAAACTCAACATTTCCTAAATTGAACTCATGATGTTCCTCTGGAAGCCTGTCTTTCTGTCAGTTGCCATGTCTCTAAATGGCACCACAATCCAATCAGTTGCACAAACCAGATATCCATCTAGGCGTCAACCTTCTCTTAACCTCTCCGTCAATTCTGGCAACAAGTCTTGTTATTGCTACCCCAATACATCTCCATTTAGTTTTCAAACTAGGTCCCTTTTGGTTCACTTCTTTTCGTCTTTATTGGCACAACTCTAGGCCAAACTACCATAATCTGTCACCTGGTATCCTGAAACAGCGTCCCAACTCCCCTTTCCACATCCAGCTTGCCCTCTCTCATCTGTTCTCCACACTGGACTACTGGTGATTTTTTCTTGTAAATACAGTTGTGTTTATGTCATCCACATATTTAAAGCCCTCTAAAGACTTCCCATTCCCTAAATCCTTAACAGGGTGGGTCTATGCCTACCTCTTCAGTCTTGTCTCATACCACCCTTCCCCTAACCACCCAGCCTGGCCTTCCTCCATCAGCTCCTCTCTTTTGCAGCATTTATTTAAGTTGTACCTCTATGTTTATTTGCAACATTATTTAATCAATGTTTTCTGCCTGTAGACCATAAGCTCCATGGAGGTGGGAAATATTTTGTCACCTGTAGCTTCACTGTTTGTTACATAGCAGGTATTCAACAAACATTTGTTGAAAGAATGAATGAATTCATTAAATAGAATTTGAGCATCTTCCTTTTGATGCTCTTCCTCCTTTTGCCTTCCTAACTCAAATTCTTTTCTTGGCCCTTTTCTCTTCTCCCTGAATTCTCTCCCTAAGGGAGATCATCTACTAGGTTCAACTTGCTCTACAGCTCAAGTGAACTAACCTGCCTTCTCTTCCATATAAATTGTTTCTCTGTTTTTGCTCATATCGTTCCCTTAAATGGAATTTACCTCCCTCTCGTGAAACACATACACATGCAACCACACCATACCGGTGACTTTTTCTAAAATCGGAACCATTACTGTCAAGCTATTCTTCCACAGACTTAATCTAAATCTCTTATCCTGAAGTTAATCTTTTCTTTCAACATTGCTGGAAATGAAGAACAGCTTGAGAATGTTGTCTATATAATAATGTTTCCCTTACAGTTGAAGATTTATTAAATCTCTTTTCAATCTTATTTAGTTTCCTCATTCTGAAGCTAAATAATCTTTTTTATCTTCTGATAAGTCTCTGAGAGAATGTCACAAATTATATTATGCTCATGCAACTAGACATTTCTATTGATTCTGAAAATTTTTCCTTTAATCACAGACTTAGTCTATGAGATCCATTTTATATAAAGTATAGATGGTAGGATTTGCCTGCTTGCAGCTTTTTGAAGTTTCCTGGTGTGACAGTGAGTAAGCATGATTTGGTCAATATAAAAACACAATTAACTCCAGTTATTCAGAGCCTGAGAGCCTATTGCAGTATTCAGGACTCCAAGGTGCTACATGTGAGTGTAAAATTTGCTGAAAGCGATTTAATCCCCGTCACTCCAATCTAATGCTCTCAAGGTGGCCGTTCATTATATCCTTCTTGATATAGAATCAATATCTAAGAGAAAAACACACATATAAGTAAGTATAAAGAACAGAGAACTTTTGGGAGATAATTAATGCTAAATGATATGGGGACACATAAACTAAAAGCTGCCCATAAAATGCATTGATTATTTTAGAGTTAGTTTACTGCTTATGCGAAACAATACCTTGAAGGCAGACATCCAGGAGCACTAATGACTGTGAATTAATCACACAGGCATCAAGAACCAGAGGGAACAACATGTGGTTGGGCGTTGAAGACAGACAGGGGTGGAGTCCTGCATTGCCACTCACTCCCTACTCAGTGAGGCACTGGAACTCTCCAGGCTTCAGTCCTCAACTCCCCACCCCTCACCCCAACCTTCCAATCATGCCTGCCACATGGTGCTAAGGAGCTTACATTCAAAAAGACATATTAAAAAAGAAAGTATATATATAGAACCTCTGGCAAGTTGACTTGAACAAAATAGAAGCTTAACATATTGGATCACTTCTCTCTTAAAATGAATTTGTTGATGAAAGAGCTTCACATTTCTTCTGAGGAAATAAACTCGTTTCCCAACAAGAGAAAGTTGTCAGTTCAGGTCCGAATTTGAGGACACCTTGTATTTTTTGAAGGTATCGTCAAATAGTTCTCTTTTCTTCCTAAAATTCTGGCATGGAGGTGCCCAGGTCCTTCTCAACTCACTAGGGTCATTGTAGGAGGAAATGCTACAGTTTCAGAGACAGAAGTAAAATGTTATTGTTACAGAAAGTGAAGAATAAAAATGAATCTTCAATGACCTATTTAGTGGCCACGAGGATTGATCAGATGATTGGACAGAATAGAAGGAAATGAGGCACAGTCATTTGGAACATGCTGAAAATGTCTCTAAATAGTCTTGAGAGTTGGATTGTTCTTACTTCAGAGTGTGCCATTATGATCCATTGGGTTATGGGAATAATACATTTTTTTAAATTTTATGTTGTGTGGATTTTATAATATACATATTAACGCAATAGCATGTATAATGGCACATGAGAGACACACACACACACGTATGTATTTTTTACTGATAGTGCTTCTGTGACCACATATTTGGAATATTCTGCTGAACCCTTTCTATGGACAGAAAATGCAGTATCAAAGTAACTACCAGTGGCTGATTTAAGGAGCCAATGACCTTTTGGCAGAGAATAAGCTAATGAGAACAGCAATATAAGAGGTCCCAAAAACAGGAAAAAAATTAAAATAGTGGTAAAGATGTGCCTGTGCCAACCAAAGGCATGGAAATCAAAGCAAAAAGATCTTCAGTATCCTCTTTCCACTGGACTTAGATTGTGCCATGCGTGTCATGAAAAATAGAAGCCCATTTTGATAGATATATCATACATCCCCAGAGGAGGGAAAGAAAGATTGAAATTTTCTCATTTCCCTACCCATATAATTTTTACTAAAATGGGCACTTCTATATTTTTTTAGCTGGAAAAATCTAATATTCCAGAAAATAAGGGTGGAGGTGTCTTGAATTCATCACACCTTGCATTTCAAAGGATAACAATAAACTTTATTTCTTTGTAATATTAGTTCAGTGATTTCATGTTGTCATCCAAAAGTCAGTAAGTTTTTAATGTGTTTCTTCAAAACAAAATAACTTCTATAAAAGTTATTGAAGTAAGGAACAAATATATACATTTTTAAACTTATTTTTATAGAAGAGGAGTGGTCTAATTCTAATGTCATTAAATCAAGCTTTTAAATATATTTGTATTATACTTTGGCATCTCTTTGGACTATCTTCTCCAATAACGAATAATGGCTGATTCTTGTTATTCATTTTAGTCATCTATAAATGTATCTTTATTTTAATTTTTAAAATAGTTTACAACTTTTTATCTTGCATTTGTATGGAAAATAACACTAGTCGCCTTTCAACATTCTTTGAAGCTGGAGAGGAGCTAAGGTACTTGAAATCAAATGAAGAAATTTATTTTAAACCCCAATTTTCTCATGAAAGGAATTGTTTTAATACATCTGGCTGGCAAATGCTCAGCTTATCTCAAAATTGTTATCAGTGGAAATCTAAAACTCAAATACTGAGAGAGTACATTAAATGCCTTTTTTTGACCAAAAGTTAGGTCTAGCTGTTGGGTCTGGCAAATAAAAATAGTAGTTAATCTGAGAGAAAGACTCCATGAAAGACGGAGGTAGCACAAGGGTGTGTTCCCAGATTGTTTGAAATGGAAGAATTTTATCGGATCATTCTTAAGATGGATGGGGTCAACCACTCCATCAGGACACTCTTATTCTGTGTGCTTCAGTTCATTCTGAACCCAGAGAGACACCCACAAGACAAATCACAAATGCTTTAGAATTGCGTCCTTTGAGAAAAGGGGAAGAGAAGAACTGTCAGCTTGCAGAAACAAAGGATGAAAAAAAATAAAGATTTTCAGTAATCTAAATCAGAAAACAAATTTGAGCCTTCAACAGGCAAAAGTTTTTCTTCGTAAAATGCTGGTAATGGGAGTGATTATACACTCTCACTTCTAGCAAAGGGGAAAATGTAAAACTCCCTCAGAATGCTATTTCTACATGGAATAAGAATAGCATTAAGGAAAAATAGTAACTAACACTATTTAATGTCTGTCCAATAATCCAGTTTAACTAGAAAAAGGAAGAAATGGAACAGGCCATCAAAATCTAGAGGTACCTGGAGGCTAGTTATAATGTATTTCTGCTTAGTTTCATGTATTCCGTCAGCCAACCTCCAGCTTAAGCCTGAGCAGTTTCCATTTTTAATCCACAAATAGACTGTCATTTCAACTTTCATTTTAAATGATAACGTATTCAGCTTTGATTTATCTAGTAAGGAACAGAAAAATGTTGTTGCAGTTGGACTGCACCAAAGAAATTGTTCACATGGTCTGGGATCCAGGAAGCAGCTGGCTGATCATCCAATGGCAATGAACACAGAAATAAATATGGAATAATTCCCCTTAAGAACTGGAAAACGTAGGGCTGGCCCAGTGGCACAGCTGTCAAGTTGGCACGTTCTGCTTCTCAGCGGCCCGGAGTTCACCAGTTCGGATCCTAGGTGTGGACATGGCACCACTTGGCAAAAGCCATGCTGTGGTAGGCGTCCCATGTATAAAGTAAAGGAAGATGGGCATAGATGTTAGTTCAGGGGCAGTCTTCCTCAGCAAAAAGATGAGGATTGGCAGTAGTTAGCTCAGGGCTAATCTTCCTCAAAAAAAAAGAAAAAAAAAAGAATTGGAAAATGCAAGCATATCGAACTTTTTCTTCTTCTTTCATGATCCTGCTTTTACCTGGACATTTTCCTAAATGATTTAGATACCACATATATGAAGTAATTTGCTCCATTTTACTAAAGAACTAAAAAATAATCCCTCTTTCACAACATTTTGTGAATACTTATCCTGAGTTGAAATCAGCAAGTTATCATTCAATTTAACAATATATGCTAATTGATTAATTTGTGCCTAAACATTCAAAATAAAGCCATAAGTTAGAAAACTAAGACCTAGGCCCAAGTAATAGGTGGGATGGAACATTTTACTGTGTGTAAGTATTTAAAAATATACAGAAAACTCCCAAGACCTCTCAAGCCAAAGACACAGCGTGGCTGAATAATTTGTGATGTACATTCATTACAAATATACGTGTTAGCCTTATCCATAATTAGACTGGAGGCATATGAACTGTTTGTTAATTCCTTTTACATTTGCTTCTGCTGGAAAAGATTCCATGAAGGCGTTTAAAAGGAAAGCATTTTCGGGAAGATGAGAAGCCTGAGCTGATTCACATCCCACTGGTGCTTGAACTGCCTAAAGGGTTACTTAGGAGCAGCAGACTGATGCAATTCACTAAGCAGCTATGAGGATAACTAAGAAAAGTGAAGCTTTCCTTCTTTTTAACATTTACTAGCATAAAATTGGAAACTATTATTTTTTGAGGAATGAAATGATATGTTCATAAAGTGGGGAATGTTGAATTTTCAGGACAGAAGTTAAAATCAAAGAAAATGGAGGAAGAGATGACAAGAATGAAGTTTAGAGACTTAAGGAGGGCTGTGTCAATGACACTGGAGAGAAAAGCTTTGTGTCGGAAGAGCTGATCTGAATATTTTCAGCCAATGAGATTAGTGGTTGAGTGGAGAAGAATACGTGATACTGAATAATCAAGGATGTCTACAATGCTTGAGGCTGGAAAGGTCTATGGTCTTCTCAGCAATGATGAGATCAATGAGCAAGTGTGAAATCTTAAAGAAAATAAATTAAGCAATCTGCTTTTGCTATGTTTAACTTTAATTGAGAGAACACAAACTAACTCCTTAATAACAATTTCACATGAAACTGATTCTTAAACTCTATCCATTTCTACCTTGGGCTACATTCTGGCTTCTCATATTTTAAATTATAATAGTTTAAAAAAATGAAGGAAAAAAATCTCTGTTTAATTTCCCTGCCATATGGGAATTTAAAAAAACAGTTGGAAGTTTCTCTGGAGTGGCCTTAAATCAGTTTATTTGGTCTTCTATAAATAACAAAGTAAGCACAACCAGGCAGAGAGTAGATGGGGACACTGTCTTAACCATTTCTCTAGAAAATGATATACCTTCTGGAGTATATTGGTTAGTTATTCACAGTAACCAGATGGAGAATTATACCGTCTCCCCAGGACACTAATGGAAGCAAGTTCTGAGATTTGTCTCTGAGTTTTTCCCACTGAAATATGTTCTAACATAACCTGCAGTGCTGAAATTATCCTGACATTTCAGTATAAGACAGCCAATATGCACTATTGGCTTTAATGTAATTAGGTAAACCTACCTTAATTACTGTATTTAGCTTTATATTCTTCGCAATATGCTGCACAACCAAACTGCTTAGAATCTCAAAGCCATTACATTCATTGAACTAAGGTTGAAATTCAGCCCGCCAGCCTTTACCACAAGGAGGCTTCCAGTTTTGACCTTCACAATGTATGAATGGCTGCCGAAGATAAGAGGGCATGAGGTTAAAAACAAACAACAAGGTACAAAGGGTTGATATTTTAGAATTGGGACGCATTTTCCCTCCCTTTTCCGTTTCCTTAAAGAGATAGTGCACTAGATTTTAAGAATACAAATGACTGTTGAGCATGTAGAAGGTTGTAAGTTATCCACAGTTTTTTCTCCTGAGATATAAAGATTATTACTATCACAGATAATCTTTTAATTTTGAAATGAATAATGTGTTTAATTAAAGATAATCTAATGTCCCTTGAATTAGGAAAAAAAGTCTCCTTAAGTAGCTACATTTTCAATAGGAAAAAAGAGAAAGAACAACTTTCCTGGTGGTTTTATAGAAAATTCTATGTTAAAGTTATTCAAAGAACATTACTATTAAGAAGATAGTTTATATCTTTTTAGGTAGGATAATATGCATAGAGTCTCACATTTGATTATTTTCTGTAAAATAACTTTTCTTTAATAGATTTTGGCAAAGCAAACGGGGCAAATGATCTTGAAGACTCTGTAGATACCATAAGAAATTATCAGAGCTCCAGGAAACACCTGGAAGAGAAAAAAAGCAGATCTTCGTCTTTCATCTCCTCCATTGACGACGAACAAAAGCCTCTCTTCTCAGGAATAGTAGACTCTCCTCCAGGAATAGGGAAAGCAGCGGGACTTGATTTTGAAGAAACAGTGCCCACCTCAGGAAGAATTCACATAGATAAAAGAAGTCACTCTTGTAAAGGTAATCAAGTTTCTCAGGAATCTGTTTGTCTCTCTTCAGTGCTAATCAAAAATGGTGACTTTTCACAAATAAGAGCTGTACTGACACATATTAATCTAATCTGTTGATACTTCATGAAATATTTGCAAAGAGTTGAAATCTCAGATCATCTACAATGTTTGTACAATTCTGGAATAGTGGTAATTATACCCAAACAATGATAGCAGAAGAGGGTTTTTGTGACCAGACTTAGTGTAATGCCACGTAGAGCATTGTGGGAATGTCTATTGTAGTGATTCCAACAGAGAGAGGGAATCAATGAGCATTTTAAGAGGGCTAACCGGTTGATTCTTATATGTATCTTCTGTACCCATTCCTCACCCCCAACACTGTTGTTTCGTAGCATGAAAGGCCAATACAATAATTGCCAAAAAGAATTTCATTTTACTGGGAATTGTCAGAAAACAAAGAGAAATGCCCCTAATAAAGTATGCTCTTGATCCAACTCATTTGAACACATTTGTTTAACATCTCTACCAAAAGGAATACCCAAATATGTGGGTTTTTTGCAGAAAATATTCATGAGATGGGTAATAATGCTTGATTAACGCACGCAGATTTGATGCTAAAGGATGAGAAACTCAAGAAAACTTGAGAACAATCACATAGAAGAACAATTAACTTAGCATAACAGGAGCTAGATTTACAGATCTAGTTAGAGTTACCTATTAAGTGGGTGCAAGAATAGGTGTGGGTCAGACTGCTTGGGTTCCAACCCCAAATCTGTCACTTGCTCCCTTTATGACTTTGGATAAGTGACTCCCCACGCCACCCCCAGGTAAGACTCAGTGCACATCTTTAAAACAGGAATAATATTTTCTAACCAACTTGTCAATTGTGATTATTAAACAAGATAACATGCAGAAATTACTTTCTCTGAAATAAAATCCCAACTCAGTTTAGTATTTTCTCACAGGTTTTATTTGCCAACCCTTTAATCATCAACTATATCCCTGGAGATATAAAAATGTAGAGATAAAGAAGGTGTAGCAAAAAATCAAAAGAATGTAACAGAAAAGAAGGAAAAATAGGATGTTCTTGGCTTGGCAGGAGAGCAAAATTTTGGCATGCAGTAAATATTACCTATCATCATCACCATTATTCAAAGTGACTATATTTGACAACAAAAGTTTTATTGAATCTAGGATGCTTGGGCTTTACATTTTTTTCAGAGTTTCTTTCTTTATCTTATCAAATCAGCTTTGGCCATGACCCCATGTTGAAGTAAGCTAAGAATATATGCAAATGTTCTCTGGACAATCTAAAATCTTGATGAAGTGAATGAAAATAGGACCTCATTTATCACAATGGAAGAATGGAATATTAGATGTGATTACCAAATGTCCCGTTTTAGTTATTTATGAAAACGGATTCTGGGAAGTGCTAAAAATAGAAAAAGGTTGTATCATGGAAGTTCTGAAGAGCTTGCTGAACCATCTCTACTGTCTCCAAAAGTCAGCTGAGAGTAGGCCTGATTTTTTAAAAAGTACTTCTTGTTGTTTTCCTCTTGAGTTTTATAGTCGCAAGTGACAAGGCATTAAACATATATTTGGGGGATTTTATTCAACTTCATAATGACTCTTGCTGACAGTGAATTCTCATGCCCTGCATCTTATATTTTTCTTTGACACTTTTTCCAATTATTTTTAACTAGCTATTCCAAATGCACAATTAAAAAATAGTATTTTAACAAATAATTTTAATATCTACAAATTTTAATTTTCCAAGATTTACAATGCAAACTTTATTTAAATATAGACAATTAACCAGAAAATGCATAGTTAAATATGCATGATTGAATAAACATAGTCAATGTCATATAAAGTCAATCAGTGTGACACACGGTTAATCAATTTACTAATAGGACCAACCAATGGAGAATTCTAAAACTTCATTCACTGCAAATTTCATTCCCTAATGGTTTTTTAAGGTGAAGTACTGTGGAATGTTTGAGAATTTGAATAATATGTAGAGTGTAGCTGTAACTGGTGCAGTTTGAATTACTAAATCTTCACAAAATTTAGTTTTATCGTCAATAGGAAATTTCACTTACATTCCTGGCATTTGTCATGCCGACTCCAACAGAGGAGCACCTTTAGACAAAACTAAAAAGAAAAAAACAAATTGAATGGACTCTGATCCTACTTAAATTGAGGTCAAAAGTTGACTCTAGGAAAATTGTGTACCCAGAGCAAAGTGAAAGTTTCCTTTCTGTTCATCCATTTCCAGAAATGTGTCTTGCAACTATAGCAACATTTTCCAAGGCAACCAAGTGCAGATTCTTTCTGAGCTATATTTAGAAAGTGTCTACAAGGATATTCATTTTGATTAAGACCACTAACTGTGATTTTCCCTTTGAACTCCTTTTTTTCATATTGCTGTTAACACAAGCTAATCACACATATCCAGATTTTAATAAAAGAGTAAATTATAATCAAGCAAGCCTTTATCTAATAGTTTACATTTTATTCATTTTTGCTAGGAGAAGATAACGTGCACTGAAGAAAAAGTATAATCCTACATAATTTATTACATGTGATTCACCATTGTTATTTAAAAATCAATTTATTATATATGATTTGAGAATGAGAGAGCTGCTAAGCATCGGCAGAAACTGTGTAAGCTTTCTTGGTACAAAACTTCTGAACATAATATGTAACTTCCCTCCTGTCAGTTCTTATTGTCTTCTTTAAAGATTCCTACCTTAAACAGCTAGCAGGAGCCTACAGGGGCAAGCGTTGGCCTCACCAAACCATTGATCTGTGCGTCTGAATGTTTGGTTGGCATTGCTGCTCCCAAATTGGAAACCTAGTGCAGTAAAACATTATATTATTGTTTTGCATTTTAAATAGAGTCACATATCTGTGAATAGTAAATCATACTTTTCAGTGAAAATCTGCTGATATATTACTTGAAACTCCAGCAATATCATTTTTCTATGTTTATTTTCATGTTGTTGTGTTTGGTAATACATCAAAAGAGATTATATACTGTCACTTAAAAAAAAAAACAAAAAACAAAGCACTAGGATCCTATAGGCTAAGGAAGCACAAAGAACCCTTTGGAATTCATAGCAAGTTCTCTGAGACCTGTGAGCTATTTCCACAGAACAGGGAACCCTGACCTTGCATTTTTCTAATGCTCTCTTTGGATATGCTAATTTCTTTGTTACAACTTCACCCAATGGAGGCATAAATTGTAGGCACCTTATTAGAGAAATCTCAGTGTATTCAATGATAAAAGGATAGTGACAGAAAAACCATGAAGAAAGGATACAGAAATTTTGTCTGCTACTTGGAGAAAGAGGATGCTTTTAAGCTATCTGTACTTTAGGAGAAATCGTAGGAAAATGTAGGGACTTCAAGAAGTCCTACGAAGCTTGTTCCCTGCTTCTAGAATCATAGCTAATTCTCCTCAAATCGGTTACTTCCTATCCAACTTTTAAAAATAGCCCAGAATATAAATTCCTTGAGTTTACGTAACTTTTGTCAGTGTTTAATCATAGCTACGTGTCCAAAAAAAAAGCTTTTCTATCAAACCAAAATCACTTTCTGTAATTCAAATCTATTTCCATGTGAAAATGAAGACCAGTTTTAGGTAGTCTTTTCCTCCTCCTAGCCTTGCAGTGAGAAAAATGTCTTGCTCCTTCTTTATCCCTGAAATAAACTCCAAACTCCACTAGTACTTTTTCATGGGTTTTGTTTTCCAACCTTCTATTCATTTCAAGCCCTTCTGTAGATACATAAAATGTAGAAGGTAAGAAAGCATAGTGAAAGCCATCACAAGTATAGGACAAAAATGAGAGGAAAAGTAAGATATTATATTTTCCCTCAAACATTGATAACTAGCATATACAGATTGTAGGAGAAACAGTAAATTAAAAGAAGCTCAGAAAATGACTCTCTGGATGAAAAATTATTGAAACCTTGGTAGACTGAATTCCTCAGGTTGCAGGGCCTGTATCTTCTTGGTCTTTAATTCCTCCACATTTAGCAGAGTGCCTGGCACATAATGGACACTCAGAGCATTTGAAAAGTGGACTTGAACAGATAAGCAATATGTTTTAAAGTATAGAACATAAAAATATTTTAAATAAAAGAGCCACAAGAAAAATATTGGAAATTAATGTGACTATATTAAAGGACAGTGCGAAGGGAGCTACCAGGAAATGAAGAACATGGAAGGGTGTCATGGGACTAGAGGACTTTTAGGGCCCTTCCCACTTTTAATGGCTCATAGTTCCTTGCCTCTACTTTGAGTTGGGTTGGCCTAAGGGAATGTAGCTGAAGATCAGGACTTCTCCATGGCTCTCCTGGGGCACACTTTGAATCATGAAGTATGCAAATTATCCTGGGGGAAAGAGCCGTAAAATCTTACATCAGAGGGGAAGCAGTACAAATGGTGCTGTTTCTTCCCAAATATAAAAGCATGAAATCACTGTTCTTTAATCAGGGTTTTGGGTTGACCATCCATGTCTCCTCTTAGCATGAACAGAAAGAAGGCAAAGTTGTATTCAAGACTCATAACCAGCGATATGTTTTTATTCACATGGAGATGAAGGGTCAGGGTGGGTGGGACTCAGCTTTCAATTGGTTGTGGCTCTTGGACAGGTCTGAGTCACTCTGGTTCTGTCTTCAGGTTGTACTTCCAAGATCCCTTCCTGCTTGTGTTGTGGATTTCTCTCTGTTACTCATGCAAATGGGAACCCAAGGAAGTTGACATCCATCTTGTTACTTCCCACAGATATCGCTGACACGGGAGGCTGGGAACGAGAAAACACCCAGACTCAGGCTGATGAGTCTAGTCCCTCAGCACTTCAGCGAGCTGCCTGGGGGATCTCTGAAACTGAAAGTGACCTCACCTATGGAGAAGTGGAGCAAAGACTAGATTTGCTTCAAGAACAACTTAACAGGTATAAGCAATGACGAGGCAAAAAGAGAACATAATCCAAGCCCTCAGTTGGGTCTAGCTTTACTCCTTGTAAGCAGCAAATTCTTCTTGCAATAGATCTCATAGTTTCCTCATACACTTAATTAAAATAAAACTAGAAGTTGACAGAATTATTAATCTGTGTTGCAAGGAGCATTTATTTAGAACACTTTATACTTCTGGCAGCATAAATCCCATATTTTTCTTTATTTGCCATAAAATTAGTATATTAATCACACCAGCTGCCTAGGAAAATTCCTTTTTTTTCCTCAAAATAATTCATGTTTAGCTTGTTGACTCCTCTTTTAATCCTTCTTTTGTACTTTTTCATTGTTCCTGGTAACCTAGCTACGTGTTAGGCATTTCTCTTTTAGGTATGGACAAAATTATTTAAACCTTTAGTTATTCAGTCAACTTGTCAAAAAAGTAATTTAACTGAAAACCCCACAGAGTTGAAGTCCAGGTTGTCTCCATTTTCCCTCCATCTTTGATCTATATCCTTTTGAGATGAGGAGTAAATTTTGTTTTTAGGGAGGATGGAACTCCTTAACCCAAATCTGCATGAATTCCTTAAAATTAAACTGGTCAATAAGACTCTGAAAAAAAACACGTGAATAGCTGCCTTAGTTATGTTTCCCGTGGGCGTTTACCTTGATTCAAAGGTAGCTTCCAGGTATACCACCAGGCAAAGTACTCCACTGGTCACAGACGGAAAGCTTTATGCATTGAACTAAAATGCTCAAATCACAGGATTTAAATCAATTTAAAACACACAATGAGAGATGAGGAGAGCTAAATGGGACAATTAACACATTTCTAATAAGTGTAAGCATGGGAAAGGAAGAACGCTACCTGAATCCTGATTTATCCAATGTTCATATAGGCCGCATCAGCCTTCTCTGCTAATGGTGTTGTTACCAGGACCAGAGTTGAGGTTTGCACAAAGGGGTCCCCAGACGGAAAATCCCCTGTGCCAATGACACACCCTTGCTCTACCACAAAGATGTAAGGCACCTGGCCACAGCTATGGCTCTGTAATTAGCCTGCTGAACAGCCATGTGTTTCATCGGCCTTTTTTAGGTAAAGCATATGGGGAGCCAGAATGAGTCTATACTGTATGTCACCAGTGGGTGACCAAATTTGGGGGTGACAATTGTCTGCCCAGAGGTGACATGAGAATAATTGGTTCTTTCCATTTCTTCCTACGTATAAGCTACCGTCTAATTTGTTACATCATATTTCTATTCTATCTTGGGTATGTCTTACAAGTTAGTAGCATGCTGTCTGTATTTAATACATCTTATGAATTCTGCCTGTGTCTAACAAGCTACTTGCTAACTGCTTATCTATACTTAACACATTCTATGAGTTTTGCCTATATCACGCAAGCCACTGGTTTACTTACTATCCGATTAATATCTCTTATGTGTTTTATCCATGCTGTTTGTTATTTTTAATGTTTTTTAAATATTTATGCCAGAATTGAACAGTTTCAAACAATACAGTAAACACATTAAAATCTGTGTGCACACACATATACATAACCATGAAATTTAATTGAATTTAAAATGGCCTGGTGTTGAGATCCATATCTCATTCCAAGTGCCAAATTCAAGTCTTGTAAAATTGAAACATACCCGAGAGAATTTAAACAGACCATCATTTACTTAGTGTCACTAATTCTTAATTAAATTATACGAATGGGCTATGATTATTATTATTGGTCAGAGAAACATATTTAGTTACTAAATTAATACATTTGCTTTTTTTCTCTCCTTGCTATGTATACCAAGCCACATTGATCTTTTAGTCATAACATACATAAAAATGTATACTGTGCGACACATAAGAATTGATATGTGTGGTCTTTGAACTTGAATTTCTTCAATTCCTGTGACTGAGAGAAAATAAGTGCTCATTTCTTTACTGCCAGGACATAGAGTATGTGAGAGAATGAATGGATGAGTGACAGGGACAGTCATGATTCCTTTAGCACAATTCTTGCACAGTACTCACAATTGGTTAGCCTAGATTAAAATCATAACTCTACTACTTAACCATTTACAGGATGACTGGGTCAAGCCATTTAGATTCCAGGCTCAGTTTCTTTCTTTGACTCATACCTGCCTGCAGTGCTGTTGTAGAAACTAAGATAATATATGTGGAGGCTATATATGCTATACAAACAGAAAATGTTGTACTTGCAGTTAGGGAAAATTTGATTAACAATGAACTGCACTTCTATTATTGGTGTTTCTCTGAGTGTGCTGTAGTCCCCCCTTAGCCACGGGGCATACATTCCAGGACCCCCACTGGATGCCTGAAACAGCGGATAGTGCTGAACCCTGTATATATTATGTTTTTTCCTATACATACAAACCTAAGATAAAGGGTGATTTATAAATTAGGCACAGTAAGAGATTGATAACAATAACTAATAATAAAGTAGAACAATTATAACAATATATTGTAATTGAAGTTACCGTAGATCTTAGCAACCTCAGCATATGATTTCTTTCTTTCCTTATTAAGTCGAGAATTTTCACCTTTTCACTTAAAGGAAGCACTTTATGGCTCCTCTTTGACATATCCAAATTGCCACATCGCCACTCTTGTGCTTTGGGGACATTATCAGGTAAAATAAGGGTTACTTGAATGGAAGCACTGCGATACCGCGACAGTCAATCTGATGACCGAGATGGCTACTAAGCGACTAATGGCGGGTAGCATATACAGTGTTGATACACCACACAAAGGCATGATTCACGTCCCAGGTGCGAGAAAAAAGGACAGTGGGAGATTTCATCGTGCTGCTTAGAACAGTGTGCAATTTAAAACTTATGAATTGTTTATTTCTGGAATTTTCCATTTAATATTTTCAGACCATGGTTAACCACAGGTAACTGAAACTGCGGAAAGCAAAACCGCAGATAATGGACGACTGCTGTATTTTCCTCTTCACGTGTATTTTTACATCTCCTGATTCGGACCTTTTTTTCAGGACTAAAATTGAGATGTGTAGGGTTCCCTCGTTGCCTTGTCATTGCTAGGAATCATTGCTGCTAGCATAAGTCAAAGATTATTGAAAACATTTGTTTTCAATATTTCCCAGGGCTGAAAGTATAAACTTTTAAGGGCATATATATCTAGGACTCATTTGGTTTGCAACTGCCAATTAGTAACAATAATGATTATTTTATTATATTAGTTTTTTTAAAATTATTACTTTATGAAACTCTTTCACAGCCAAATTGCAATTAAATCTCTTTTGGCAAGTTCCTAGCACCTGCACGTCCTTTGACACACTTTTTTTCTTTTAACTAACTTCTTTCTATTTGTCTCTGATTATTTTCACAAACATTTTATTGCCTAACTCAGCTTAGCCTCTTTTGGATTTAAAATCCAAAATATTACATCTTTGCCATACTGCCGTCTCCAACAACCTCTCCTCTCCACTTTACTCTGGAAGCAAAAGTATAGAAAACAAGTTTGGAGAGGGCGGCTCAGTTCAGACTTCGACTTCGCGGAATGAGAATCCTGGGACACTTTCTACAGTCGAGTCTACCCTGTTTAGCTTCAGCATTCTGTTCTAGTATAGAACTGTGAATTTCTACCCCATCTGTCTCATCCAAATACACATATTAAACCCACAATGCAATAAAAACAAATATAAATGGTGGATCTGGAGTCATCCTTGCTGTTGCTGCTTTTCTGCTTTAATGGTCAATTAAACTATATGTAGGGTTAAAGGTTTACCTAAGAAATGTTCTTATATGTTTATATATTATGCCTACAGATATACATGTTTAGGGAAATAGTTAACTCTTGGTCCTAAAGCAGTGCTTCTCAAACTTTAATGTGCATTCATATCACCTGGGGATCTTGTTAAAATGTAGATTTTAAGTCGGTAGGTCTGGAGTCTGGCAGAGATTCCATATTCTAACAAGCTCCCAGCTTTGACCACTCTTTGAGTAGGGAGGCCCTAGAGAAGCTAAAAGCTTTTTGAAATGATTCCATCCCTTGCGGAACAATTATTCTGTGTGTCTTCACTATGGCACTGAGCACTTGCTTTGCCTCAGTGTTACAGCAATGTATGCACTTCCTTCATTTTTCCTTCCTAGGTGGTCTGCTCCTGTTAGCATCTGAGACCAGAGTCCATATTTATTCATCACCATGTTCTCTCCTCACTTTCCTACCTAACACAGTGCCTGGTACATTGTGGGTCTTTGAATAAGTAAATGAAAACATTCATTTTACACAGTTGTATAGCTGTGCTGATGTACGAGAAGAAAAATAATTTTCCTTCTACCCTTCTGAGTTCTTGGCTGGGACCCCTGTCATAAAGGACAGATTAACAAGAGAAAAACAAACAGAAGTTTGTTAACATCTATGCATCATGTATATATGGGAGATATATAGGGAAAAACGAGTAACTCCCAAGGCGGCTTAGAATTCAGGATTAAATACCATCTTAATAGGGAAAGGGGAGGGGGGTGGAGGCCTCTCAGAGGAGAATTAATGATTTTTAGGAAAGATGAATGGACCTTTAGAAGACTAGATAGGAAGTATGATAATTTGTGACAAAGTTTGCCTGAGTGTGGAGTCAACTTCTAGCCTCCTCTCCTGTGACAAGAGTCAATCCTCCGTGCTTGACGAAGCTCTCGGGGAGAGGATTTATGACAAGTGAGTTCCTTTTGGAGGATCTGCCTTTAGGCAGATAAGGGGTGTTCACAGAAAGCCTCTCCCTGCATTTGCTGTTTTTCAAGCACCTACAGCTCAAAATTATCAGTGTGGTGAAGTGGCATATTTTGGGGTGGCATATTCTGGTAACTTTCACTGACAAAAGAAAGTTATAAAACTGGGTTATTTATTCTTTTCTGTTTTAAAGACCACATTGGACTTTAAAACAATTATCTATAATTCCTCTTGAGTAAAGTAGATTATTTAGTCTCAGTAGAAGAGTCCATTCCAGTTAAGCCAATAGACCCTAGTCATAAAACATGAAAATATAATCTATGCATAGTAAAAATAGTCTTCACTGGAGCTTCCATTTGTCGAATGTCTTAGTATGTTCAGGCTGCTATAACAAAAATACCATAGACTGGGTGGCTTATAAACAACAGATATTTCTTTCTCAGAGTCCTGGAGGCTGGAAAGTCCAAGACCAAGGCACCAGCAGATTTGGTATCTAGTGAGAGCCCACTTCCTGGTTCATAGGTGGCTGTCTCACTGTGTCCCCACATGGTGGAAGAAGGAAGGAAGCTCTCTGGAGTCTCTTTTATAAGGCCACTAATCCCATTCATGAGGGCTCTACCCTTATGACCTAATCCCCTCCAAAATGCTCCACTTCTTAATCCCATCACATTGGGAGTTAGGGCTTCAATATATGAATTTAGGGGAGGGGGACGTAAACATTTAATCCATTGCATTGAACTACCCAAGATATCAGATAACCAGTTAATAAAACAAAACTAAGTATTCAAAATCACTGCAGAAAGGGAGACTGCAATCTTAAGAGACCAAGTGGTATCTAAGGAGGGGGAGTAAGAAGTAGGATATTTATAGCATTTTGAAGTCTGGGCCTTTCAAGGTAGGAAGGTGATTGGAATTTGGCAAAGCTCATGATATAATAGTTCAAGATTGATGGACATAATGAGGTGAGAATCTTGAAACAAGTCCGCAGAAATAAAATTTGTTCGATAAGCAAGTTATTTGTTCAGATGAGTAGACAGCTGTCTCCAATGAGTTCATCTGTAGAAATTTCCTGAAGGAGTAAAGTTATTTAGACTTATTTTTCTCTGGCAAAGTTTTCCTGGAACAAACAACTAAGCCACGTTGACAGAGGTTGTCTACAGTCTTATCTAAGCCATGTTGACACAAACAGTCTCACTTCTCGCCCCGCACCTGTTACTTCGTCAGCACATTTGAAGGTGAAGTGAGTTCCACTCATGGCAGCATGTTACAATCGCTGAAGCCCCACCTTCCAATAGACTTTTTTCTCATAGACACTATTCAAATAGATAGAATCCGTGATATAGAGATCCTGTTCGCTGGAGATCACTGCTGTTTGACAAATGTTTTATAGGACTCAAACATTATCATGATTTTTGACTCTATTGAGTCTTGAATCCCAATTGTTGATGAAGTTTTTATTCCACTCCCCACCCCCAAATCCTTTTATTTTTATTTACTCATTTATTTATTTCCTGAGGAAGATTGGCCCTGAGCTAACATCTGTGCCCATTTTCCTCTATTTTATATGTGGGACACCTGCCACAGCATGACTTGATAAGCAGTGCATAGGTCTATGCCCAGGATCTGAACTGGCGAGCCCTGGGCTGCCGAAGTGGAGTGTGTGAACTTAACCACTGTGCCATTGGATGGGCCCCCAAATCCTTTTACATTCAATGTAATAAACAAGTGTAAGCCACTCACTAAATATTAAATGCTGTTAATGATAGGACATGTTTGTACAGAAATACTTATGATGAAGTCTGAACATAGAATTTTCTTTCGGGGCTCAGAGGAGAGAAAAATTAATTTTGAATGGGTCAAATAAGGGAAGATTTTCGGGTACAAATAAAATTTGAGCTAGACCTTGAAGAATGAAAGGAAAAATTGATGCACAACCATAAAATAACAAATCTGCTCAGTTTAGTTGGCACCATAAAAAATGAGATCAGACCTACAGGCAACAAGTAGATAAATAAACTAGTTGATAACTCAATTCTTCTCTTTTCAGTGTGTGGTTCTGACATTTGCAAGGAACAATCATGTGTAATTTATAGCTATTGGTTTAGAAGACACTAAGCTATATGTCTATATATATCAAATATAGAAAACCTCTAAGAAGAATGTGTCATGATTCTCAGAAGGGAGATTTGTAGTATCAATATTAAGAACTAAACATTAAAAAATGATCTTTTTCCATGTTTTTCATGTTTATTTTTGTTCTCTCTCAAATCAAAGGTTAAATTCTCTCCACTTTGAATTCCATAAATATAGCATGTATGTAACTGGGCAAAATTAGTTCTATGATTTTAATATTTTTGGTAAGATTTACCTTTCTTTGCATTTTTCATTGAGAGACAAAATAGTGCAAATAAATAAAGAGTTAAAAGGAGAGTTTTCTAAAGAGGCATATGGTCCAAATTTTTTTGTTCTTATGCCCACAAAATTTTCTGTTTTTTAATGATGTTAACACATGCAAGGGAGGGGAGTCAGACCTATTGTATTTTGCTATTTTCCCTTGAATTTTAATTTAAAATGAGAATGAAATTAACAGGCCAGTTGGCTACTTGTGAGCTTTGGGGAAAAAATAATCAGACTGGTATTTTGCAGGCTAGATGGGTCACAGAAGCAAGTGAACTTTAACGTTTGGTCTGTTTCCTAAATACCAAAGGCCCCGAACAGGAGATGGGAACGAAATTTAACATTTAACAGTACTTAACATTAAAGAATACAATGATTACTATACACTACTTGATGTGAATAGGAGACAGGCAAGGCAAAATGAAGGTAATATGAACTAGAAACATATAAGAAATTATCCAGTTGTTGCAACTATGAAAGAAATGTGCTACCAAATCTATTTTTTAAAGAGTAAATAAGATGTTTACAAGAAACTGAGCAAAGCCTGATTAAAAAGCAAAGACAATTATTGATTAAAAGTAGATTCTCAGTGCGTTTTACATTTTGAAATCAATAAAGCTTAACTGCAAAAATTTAATACAATGTGCATTGTAAAAACGTAGAGTAATCCATTCAGCTGTTTCTCTGTCAAGATCTTATTGAATGAGCAGGAGAGCAATGGTCTTTGTCAGAACATTAATGAGACATCGAAAATGAGCAACAGCCAGGAGAGAATCTCCATGCTCCCTCTCCTGTCCTTCTTGTTTAAAGCAGGGCCGTGATTCTGTTTGTGGGTGGTGCTGAAATTTTCTCATGTGCTTTGCAATCCTGGACTATACTTAGGACTGTCTCCCCCAATTTCTCTCTGTCCTGCAGACTTGAATCCCAAATGACTGCTGACATCCAGACCATCTTACAGTTGCTGCAGAAACAAACCACTGTGGTCCCCCCAGCCTACAGTATGGTAACTGCAGGAGCAGAGTATCAGAGACCCGTCATCCACCTGATGAAAACCAGTCATCCGTTAGCATCCATCAAGACTGATCGGAGTTTCAGTCCTTCTTCACAAGTGAGTATAGATAGTGTACAACCAAGAGGGTTTCTCAAAGTGTGGTTCCAGGGACCACCTGAATCAGAACCACCAGGTGTGCTGGGGAAAGTACAGATTCTCATCCCCATCTCTATTTCTACTCAATTAGAATTTCTGGGAAAAGGCCCAGTAATCTGCATTTTAAACAAACCCCCTGATTCTTATGCTCATTTAATGTTTGAGAACAATGGACCTGGAGGAATGATCTTAAAACACTAGCATTTTTTTTTTAAGAAAAAGTTTTTTTCAAGAATCAATCTACTTAAGTTTATATATAGTAGAGCTTTGAATGCTAAGAGCCCTGGGTCCAGAAAGTGCTTCAGAGAAAGGTCTGTAATTTGCTCAAGCGATAAGAGGCTGGGCAGGGTCAGAAAGGAAGGGGAGGAGAAATAGCAGCTGGCCAGAGAAGACCTGAGATTCAAGTGCAGTCAGGCTAGTAATCTCATCTGTGCCCTACCCATCACCAGAGATCTATAAACTTTCCTCACCTTGAGGTTGGTAAGAGGAGGAATGTTGAGGTGTCCTTTATCCTGCCTCTGAAGCCCTCTAAGAGGGCCCTTCTGAATTATGTTAATACAAAAAGTCTAGTTCCTTTGGAATCCCACTTTGGAAATCAATCTTAATTACTTAAACACTATGGCCAAATTGGCCCTACGAATGATGATTTAAATTAGGATTTACAGAACAATCTTGTAAAACTTTTTTAGAAGTTTGGAAATTTAGTGCAAAATGTTCTGGGAAATGAAACTACATCAATAACAGGAGGTAATGTGCAGAAGGAAAATAATGTGATCTTTCCAAAATACGAAAGTAGAAATTTATTTATCTCTAACTAGTTTTGAATGGCTGGGAAATATGCAAAACCATGTACTTTGTTCTGTTTTCAGTGGATTTAGATCATATTTTCTGACCAGGGATGGGTGATTTTCCTTCCTTTTTTGTTTTCTCTCCTCCTTATACTCCTTATTTACTAAAAGACCCACGTTTCGGATCCCAGTTTTGTCTTGAATTGAACTAAAATTCATCTGGAAAACTCAATGTGAAAAAAATGTGTAAAAAAAGAAGAATCTGATCTGGCTTCAGAGTAAAATTAAAGTTCTTAGAATGGTTGTTAAGGATTATCTAAACTGATACCTGACCTCTGAAGTCTTGACTCATCTTTGGGAGGGAAAGTTTGGTTAATACCACCCATCAAATTCAAATTTATGGGGAAAGAAAACACATTTAGGCTTCCTGAGTGTAATTTTAGAACTGTGTCCAAATGAATTACAAAAATGAGTTTTCTTTTCTTTTCTTTCTATCAGTGTCCTGAATTTCTAGACCTTGAAAAATCTAAACTTAAATCCAAAGAATCCCTCTCGAGTGGGGTGCATCTGAACACAGCTTCGGAAGACAACTTGACTTCACTTGTAAAACAAGACAGTGATCTCTCTTTAGAGCGTCACCCAAGGCAAAGAAAAACTTACCTTCCTCCAATTAGGCACCCTTCTTTGACAGATTCATCCCTAAGCACTGTAGGAGTCTTGGGTCTTCATAGGCATGTTTCTGATCCTGGTCTTCCAGGGAAATAATCATTTTGTACTATTTACTCCACATACAATGTAAGTGCTTTTAATGGCTGTTTTCCTTTTTGTATTTAAATCCTCTCTACTTGACTCAGGGGCTCACAAGGTACCATTATATGCAAAAGTACTGTATATTTTCCTAAATTGAAGCTTGTAAGGTAAAATTGAGCAGTTAGGATGTAAATATACAGATGAACTCTTTTGTTCCAAATGTTAAAACTGCCAGCATCTCAAGGCACCTTATTTTTTATTTTTATTTTTTAAATCATGTGCATGTTAGGAAACTCCAATTTCTCTTGCATGGAGACTCCTATTTACTGCTTTTACTAAACCAGTACTTTGTTATGAAAATGCCTTCCAAGCAAATAAGAAACCAAGGGATAAAATTGTTCATGGATGCAACTCAGACGATCCTCAACTCATGGAAATTCAAGGGGGAGAAAGAGAACTTAGTCACTTTTGAGAACAGATACCCTTCTGTATGGAGATGTTTATAGTTAATTACACTCATTCCACGTCACTGGAAAAGAAAAAAAGTTTTACAGTTATAAATCTCTGACAGTATAGGAAGTCATCTCCAAATACATGAATGTAGGCCAGCAGTAATGAGGACAAAAAGGCCTTTCTATTTAAAATTCTGTCTCTAACTGCATTCGCAAACTACCTAAAATATTTTCCACTGGCACATTTCCTTGAATGCTTAGAAACAAATTTCTCTAACTTTTCTTTTTTGAGGGGGCAGGAGGGAGTCTCCTTGAGAGCTGTTACAGTGCGAGTGACAAATTGACAGCCACAGCTTTCTGATTCATATTTTAGGGCAATCCTGAATTTGATCAAAAGAGTGGACGCACATAGTTTTCTTTTCAAAAAATGTACCATTTTAATGGATATGCATGGCAAAACTGGCTTCCATTAAGTATATGCTGTTCTATGGCTTTCTGATTCCAGCTGTGGAAAAACGATGTGCATTTACCTGCCTATAAAGGAAATGCACACATTCCAGTAAAATTTCAGTTTTGTTTGGTTATCAAACATGTTTGCTAATTGAAGATTAAATGGAAATCTTTTATATATGGATTGGGCTGAATATATATTGACCCCAAAATATTGGAACATATAATATCTTCAACTGTTAGATTGAGGGGGGGCGGTGTATGTGCCTCATAAAATCAGGGTGTTGAAAAAATTGCAAGCTAATTTAAGATTCTGATTAGTCAATTTCTAGCTGTTTTATTTTTCATTTGAGTAGTTTTAAGCTTATTACAGACTGATCCATTATATCCTTTCCTTCTGAAAAAAATTTTGAAAATTTTTGAAAGTTTCTTCGTCCTTTACTAATTCTTACACTCACACATATTTTTAAAGAAACATTATATCTGTGCATAATATTAAATGGATTAATTTCTCTCTCTCCAGGACAGAAATATAATCTATTGACTTACCTTTACCCTTGACATTAATATATTAGTTTCAAATACAAGCAATTTATAAAAACTCTTGCACTATTTAAAATATGATTAAAGTGACCTTAAGTTGCTCCTTAAATATTTTTAAATGGTCACATAAATTGATAAACAGTGTGGGAGGCAAGCTGTAGGCATAAGCATGTTCTTATCCCTGCTTAATTTTTGAAAGACCAAAACATAAGCGACCAAGTACATATGGCAAAAGACCAGTAATTCAGTAAAAGTATAATCATTTTAACCAGTGTCCCAAATCATT
This sequence comes from Equus przewalskii, assembly GCF_037783145.1. Lineage (NCBI taxonomy): Eukaryota > Metazoa > Chordata > Mammalia > Perissodactyla > Equidae > Equus > Equus przewalskii. Next base: position 42,268,922 of record NC_091847.1, on the reverse strand, counting down.
TGGTGTTATGCAGATACAAATTTAGGGACTAACTGAGGCTTTCTGTTCCTCATTTATGGGTGCCTAGCAGGGGAGAGAGAAATGGCTAACCTTGATTCAGAGGACGATTTAGAGATTTTATATACATATTTTAAGCACATTTTTGCAGCTGCAAAAAATTTCCTAAGGATTGCCAGCCTAAGTTCCAGGGAAATTCAGGATGAATTCACCAGAGTCTGTTCATCTGTAGGGAGAGAGGATTTTGCAGGTGAGAACTTTAGATCTGATTGATTAGTGAAGGCTTCAGCTGCAACATTTGGTATGAAATGTATAAAATTCAGCCTTCTACAAAAGCTTCAATACTTTTTGATAAAAATTGAGCATGAAGGAATGGGAAGATGGGGAATGGTGGGCAAGCACCCAGCTTGTTTAAATTCTAGTTTAACACAAATCTTTTTTCTTCTTAATTCCTTGACATAAAATAATTGCTTGATATCAAGTTCAGAGAGCTGGACAGGGTTAGGAGGGTCTCTTCCTGAGGATGTTAGCTTATAAACAGCCTGAGCAGGGGCTGACCCTGTGGCCGAGTGGTTAAGTTTGTGAGCTCCGCTGCAGGGGGCCCAGTGTTTCGTTGGTTTGAATCCTGGCTGCAGACATGGCACTGCTCATCAAACCACGCTGAGGCAGCATCCCACATGCCACAACTAGAAGGACCCACAAGGAAGAATATACAACTATGTACTGGGGGGGTTTGGGGAGAAAAAGGAAAAAAATAAACTCTTAAAAAAAAAAAAACAGCCTGAGCAATATTAAGAAGCAGTTAGGCATAAACGTCAGAAGACTCAATGGTTAAAATGACTTAAAGAAGATGACCAAAGCAATTATCTTAATTTACAAAATTTATCTCTTATCCCAGCCAAAGATCTAATGCCTAAAATCACTGTCACTTTCCCCATGGGCTGTAGCAAAAACAGTCTGTCCCTTCCATCGAAGAGCCTGCTGAGAGCCAGGTTTAACTGCCGCAGCCAGTAACAGCAGTATAGCAGCTGTCTCCTAGGTAATTAGAAGCACTAACATAACACCTTTTGCCTCTCACCTAAAAATAATGTTACCTGGTCCCCAGGCCTAAATAAAATGCCACCTAAAGTCTACAGTTTATTTGGATTAGATGTTTTCCTGCTGTTATTAACTGCTGGGCAGAGAGCTGAAAGTTAAGACTTATCATTTTACCCTAGAGGGGAGTTTCATACTCTAATTAGTTGATGAAAAAACCAGGAATAAAAAACGTTGAAGCAGGTGCCAGCCTGGTGGTGCAGCAGTTAAGTTCCCACGTTCTGCTTTGGTAGCCTGGGGTTCACTGGTTCAGACCCCAGGTGCAGACATGGCACCGCTTGGCACACCACACTGTGGTAGGTGTCCCACATATAAAGTAGAGGAAGATGGGCACAGATGTTAGCTCAGGGCCAGTCTTCCTCAGCAAAAAGACGAGGATTGGCAGTTAGCTCAGGGCTAATCTTCCTCCAAAAAAAAAGAAAATGCTGAAGCAATGTTCTTGCGGGGTCTTTAAATTAATAGTCACTCATTCAACAAACATGAGAAGGCCAGAGAAAATTTGGGACAGCATAGTTTCTTAAGTCCATTATAATGGGTTGGTCATCAGAGTCGAACTTTCCAACGCTTCTAGTCAGGAGATACGGAAACGAAGTCAGCACATGAGCGGCATTTGATGTCAGGTTTAACATGTATGTCTAAGGGTTGCTTACAAAGTCCTCTTGGAGGTTGATCTTTAGCAATGGCTCCAAAAGGCCTAAAAGAACAATGACCTTATCCAAATGTTATTTAAAATCCCATTGTATACTATCAAAGGATAAAATGTATCACCTGATCGGCATATCTAAAATAATAATTAACAACAGTCTCTTTCTTCCGAATGCTTTTCATGGTTAAAAAAAGGAATTCGGTAGATCTAATTATTAAAAGTGAACTGCACCACTCACAATTTATAAAATAGTGGAGTCTTTAAATTGCTTATCCATAGTTAAAACCAAAACTAGATCAATATATTTAAGTAGTTTTCTTACTGTAAATGAAATTTTTTATAATTACAAAAAAATTCAAATGTTATTGGGTTTCTAACCATATTTTTGCCGTAAAACAAACCTGTCTATCATGTGAGTTCAGAGGCCCTTGGAAGAAAAGAAGATGATGTCCTCAAGTGTAATCCTAGAATTTGTAGCTCTAACACCACCTGGGAGCTTGTTAGAAATGCGCAATCTTGGGCCTAACCCAGACCTAATGAATCAGAAACTCTAGGAGGGGGTGCCCAGCAACCATCTTTTAACAAGCCCTCCACCAGAAGATCCTGTTGCACACAAAAACTCTGAGAATAACCAACGTAGATGATGGACACTGCAGTCAGACCAACCTGGGTCTCAGGATGAGTTCTCTCATTAAGAGCTGTGTGACCCTGAACAAGTTAATTAACCTCCCTGAATCTATAAAAATGGGATAGCGGTACCTGCCTCGAAGCTTGTAAGGGAATGAGATAACATATAGCAAAGTGCCTGGCACATAGTAGGTGCTCAAAAAATGCTAGATTCTTTGGTTCTCATCCAGGAACATGACATTAAAAACAAGCAGGACAACAACTTTCTACAATTTAGCTTTTGCATAATGTGCTTTGTCTCCAACTAAACAGCTGTTACCAAGACTAAAGTTTTTGATTCAGAAAAATGCGAGTGTAGCTATTGTTTTCTCTCTCTTTATTTTGCACTATTAGGTTTATAGCTTTAAAGTGATACTATTTACAATAATAATAGTGAGAGTCTGAATCTCATTGTTACAAACATATCTTCTCTGAATCGACTTAAATGCCAAGTATGCAAAGCTGATCTGTCGAATTCAGTACTACTAGAATGTATACCGTAAAGGCTGGCTCACCGTGGAGGCCCCTCTCTACATCCATGATGTAGTTCCCAAACACGATATAGTTTCAAACATATTTGAAAATACATTTTCAAAATACAATTTTGAAATAAAATAGACTTTCTACTACTTCAGCAAATAGAATTTTACAGTTGTAGTGGTTCTTTTCAGGCACTGAGGCTCACTCCCTCACGCAGAGATACCTTAAACAGATCTTAAGCTAAGAGCTAAACTGCCTAAGCTCTGGTGTGGAATGGTGGAAATGGCAAGAGACTCAATGTGGTAAACCCGAATTCAAATCCTACCTTCTCCACTTACTCTCAAGGCAAACTCTCAGTGAGCTCCATTATCCAAAACTATAAAAAATGAAGGTAACATCTTAAATATCTTGAAAGAGTGTTGAGAAGCCTCTGAAATATCTATGTGGAAGTACTTTGTAAACCATAAAGCACCAGAAAACTGTAAGATCATCATGTGACTTGTGCATCCTCACCAGAGGTGGGGGTATTACGGTGGAAGTGCGGAAGCCCTACCTACGTCTTCAAAAAACCTTCTGTTCTTCTTTCCCCTACCCAACACTGACCCCATTTACACTCTGTGACAAAAATCTGTGAAGTGATTCTCACACAACTCTCAAAGATCCATTTGCTTAGAGTAGAAGGCCAGTGTTAGGGAAGCTTCTTCTGCTATAGCATTCCAATATTTGTCAAATATTGTCTTTGTCCAACATCCATAAAATTACACATCTGCATCGCAATTGTTTTCTAGGTATGTAACACCTTCTCCCAGCCCCCTCACTTCTCAAGGTTCTCAAAGCTGTTTTCTTGTGGTTCTACTTAGCATGAAGTGATGTTAACCTTTGAAAAACTAAAAGGGTCATGTTTTAAAATGCTTTATAAAGTATATTGTGATGGATCAGTGACCAAGCTTAGAATAATTCATTACATGCTCTTGTGATATAAATATACTTTGCTTTAAGAATATGCGATACAGAAAAATTCACAGGAAGACATGAATTATTAATAGCTGACAGCATGAAAAGACATTATCACAAGGCTTATTTATATAAACTATTAAGTGGAGGTTGAGAGAGATGATAACAAGAAGTTATTTAAAATTAACATTATTACTATGAACAGAAGAATAAAACATCTATAGAAATGCAATGCTAAGAACTCAGAACCATATAATCAATTGACCAATTTCATTGTTCTACCAATCATAATCAAACTTTTAAATGAGAATAGCAAAAAAATATTACAGAAATGCTCCCAATATTTTTACAAGAAGTGGCAATACTAACACGGTTATTTTTGAAAAGCTTAGATGAATTCCTAAATTGCAATCATGACATCTGTGACTTCCATTAGTTAATTTGTTTTTTCGAGAGACACAAAATAAGTTAGTACACTTGTGGTTTTAAAGCACTATACATTTAACCTATATTCTTTATACTTCCTCTGTGTGTATTTTATTGTTTTTAACTTGAAAATAATCACAACTATTAGCATTTAAACTGTATTTTTTGCATACCGACATCATAGTGTTTGAGCATATAAGAATATTCCACACCATTCCATCATCCTTATTTAGGAGTAAAATTCAAGGATCATTAATCTTATAATTAATTCCTCCACATAGTCTCATCAAAATGCCCCTACAATTACAATAGCATTGAAATTATATGGCACCCTTTTTCCAAATATTAGAGAAATATACAAATATTGAGAAATCCCTAGTTTTTATCTCCTAGTCACTTACTGATTTTAACTAAAGAACATTACCTCTTTTTAGCTGGAATCTGCATTCTGTAATTTTGATTGGAAAATGTATATGAATGTTTGCCAGTTAAAGAATAATACATTTCGAAAAATAATGTGTGTAACTACTTGAAAATGTCAGTCATCTGATATAAAGAAGCTCACTCACATTGGTTAAGTAGTAAGTACCCTGGAATGCTTTAAAAGTAATGAAACAATCTACCAAAACACATACTTTTTCCTAGTCTTTAGGCACATAATGTAGCATGAAATCATGATGCTTTTAAAATACTCTGTGCAGAGATATTTATTTTTTAGCAAATATTTTCTTCAAAAATTGGTATGCGGTATTGACAGTGTAATCTACTTGCACAACTAGTTTTGCAATAACCTACGAATAACTGTAAATAAGGAAAATGTAAATTTCATGTAAAAATGGTTGCAAATTTTTGGTAGCTACAAGTGTACAAGTTGTATTGAAAATATAGTATATATACATAATTTAAGAATGAAGCATATAATTTCTGATCTATTTATACATGAAAATTCAAGAATTTGTAAAAGAAATTATTTTGGGGAAAAAGAAAGTAAATCTCATTAGCTAGTTAGGATACTTTTATTAGAGAAGCTAATTATTTCCAACATTTTACTAGGTACAGAACTAGATACAGGCATGGTGGTGCTGATGTATTTCATGAAATCACACAATTGTCACAGTGCTACTGCAGTTTTACTCAGTTCCATTGGGACGCTAGCAAGCTGGACTGAGTGGGAAAAAGCATTAAATCTAAAATTAAAGAAACATAAAAACATTTCACTTTTTATTATTGCCTGTCAAGAACACAATAGTAATTAATTAAAATATTTATTGTTTGATTACTTAAAATTTCTGATGGCTAAACAGGTTTTAACTTACACATCAAACAAATTTTTTATAATGTATGCTTGATTCATTTTTTCCCATCAAGAATGAAAATATCTGGATAACATTATTTTCATTTCACTAAGTTTCATACATTCTTAATTTCTCCCCTAGAATCACTCATTTATTATTTAAGAAAAAAAAATCAAACTATCTTCAAAGACAACTTTTAAATAAAAATTTGTTGGTTGTAATGTGGCATGTTCTAAGGTAGGGGCCGCTTAGTCTGTTTGGTGGTTTAGATTCTCCAGCATTCATTTTTAACGGTTTAAAGGTTTAAAAAACCAAGAGAATATTTCCCTTTTGATAAATGAAAAATCAAAGCAAATACAAATTAGCAGAAAGCACTGTATTGATAGCTGTAAGTGAGGCAATGAGAAAATGAGAATCAAAGTGTGAAAAAGGTAAATATTTAAAAACTTAAAGTCTCTTGCCCTAAGACAAATTTGGGGGTAATGCATTTAGATAGCTTTGGAAAATTAAATATGCATCCAAATGTTCAGTTAATCCTAAAATCATTTCAAATGGCCTAGAATTTTCAAAAGACTATGGTTTTTAGTTTTTTTCTAGAGCATTCAAACTGGCGCGGTTCAGGTTATCCTTTGAAATTTCAGTGATCATAGCAAGAAAAAATGTGATTAAATACAGTGAACCAAACTGCAAATGACTGTATGCATGTAACTTTAAAGGACATATTTATATTTTTATGCTTAGGGGAAAGGGCTGGGGCCCTCCTCCACCCCCTCCCCCCATACACACACATATCAAAAGAATGTACTAATTCCTGGCATACTTGCCTCTGAATATAGTTATTAAATGAAGACCTAGCCCAATTCTTCTCAATCTCTGTAAGCTTCCCAAATTGCCACCATCTCTGATGCTGCAGAAGGGGCATACCTGAAAACATAAGTAACACACAGGCAAGGACCCTACTCATTTCCCGACTGTACAGCACAGCACAGTAACATAGAAGTGCTGCCAGAGGCCACTCGCTATATATTCAGACGTACAGAAGCACACTTGAGTTTTGAATGCTCGCAAAATAAAACACAAAGCTGCATATTACCAAGCTGCTTGGGTAAAAGGAATGTTAAATAATATAAGGATCTTTTCTTTATATGCCAGTAAAATATGTTTTTTAAAACAAGTAGAAAAAGACATGGCAAGAAACAATTAAAAGCACAAATTTCCCAGCATTCAAATGAGCTGACAGTGAGTCAGACAGAAACTTTTCATAAGTTTCCCAGTGTTTTGCTAGAAAGTAGTTTTGTGTTCAGTATTCTAAAGCATAGGAGATTTTTAATTTAATAAATGGACATATGTAATGTTATGACCTTATTCTAGACTACAAACTATCTGAACAGTATTCACTTAAATTCCTGTCAGCATTCATCACGTTAAAAAACAGAAGTTCTAAATTTTTATTTTTTCTTGGTATCATCTAATATTACTATGAAGTCTAGCTATGCTCTTAGATGATACCTTAGCATTGTCTATTTATGTCAAAATGCTTAAGATTCACTACATAAATTTCATTGAATTAAGACCAAAAAAGTTGTGATCTTTTGATATTCAAAGTAATAGAAGACTCATGGTTGCATTTTAAAATGTAAGAGAAAAGAAAAAGATGCTAACCTGAAAGAAGTCTTGGATTTTACTCACTAGATTTACGATATTTTTGCAAATTTATTCCTATTAATTTCCCAGAAAACTGCTATAAAGAAATAGAAAACATATCATCTATAAGTTTGTCAAACATAAAGGACAAAGAAAAGCATATTTTTGACAAATAGTATTTATTTTGTTTGTCCAGTTTAGTAATGCCATAAAATTACAAGCGAACTTGATTTGTATATTTAACTTAAATAATTACAAATTATTTTTTTTAATTCAACAGCCTTTAAATTACATTAATAAATTCTACTTTCTTCCAGGTAAATGTCTTTTCTGGAAATAAACATATCACTTGACCTTTTTTATTATTTTTTGTTTCTGCATGCATGCTTAAATAGATAAAATGAGCACAGTCCTTGAAATTACATTCAAAGTGGACCAAATTAAGATTCTAATAGTATTGATTTCCCCTTAATGTAATTTACAATGTGTAAACTGCCACTCGAAATGGAGCTGCAATAGCTGGCATTTAATCATTTGGCAGTGTTTTTGGCAGAGATGAATTATTGCACTGTTATTTGAACTGAAGCATCTCATAATATATATGTAACAGATTTTGTATGATACAAAACTTCACAGCAAGCTATTTGAATGTTTATTAAAAAAATCTCAAAATGACATGGAAACGTTTACTGTATAAATAAAAGCACTTAGACATTGAAGTGTACATTATTCAATAATTTACATCATCATAAGAAAACTGGGTGTGAGTTAACCAGTACAAGCTACCATACTCCATTCATATTCCAGTCATGTCCATCATAAAACGATTTAATTTTTACTTTAGTAATGGATGCTTGTTACATCAATTATCTTAAAAGCATCAAAAAAGTGAATTGCATTTCAGTACAAAAATCCCAGTAAAATATTGCGTATGCCTAAGGTGTTTATAAGATTATTTATTTAATGTAAAGTGCAAAAGAATCGTCTGACAATTAAGTTGGATTGGCACAGAACATTAGTTTTGCTAGGGAAAGGGGTTCTGTAGTCAAAAAAGTTCATAAAAAACTCAGTCAAGTAAAATTAAATAGGATTTTATGTACCTTAGGCTTTATCCAGCTCCCTGAGGAGCATGGGAATTTCCCAGATATGTTTGGACATGCAAACTCCTTTTTCACAGATCTCCTATGACCAAAAGTCACAGGAACATCTTTGGAAAAGGATGAGTTAGAGAATTGTGCAAAGAGTTCTAATACAAAGTGTTATTTGGCAGAAACTTATATGAATAATACCATATGCCATTTTTCAAGTTTTACCTCAACCACAAGTCTCTTAGTAAGAAAAATTATAACTGACCTCAGAATAATACAGTAGCTGGACTGGCTTTAAGCTGGAGGTTGACTCCAGGCTGCTGTGTCACATTATCACCATTATTCAACGTAAACGATACACAGTGTGTTTACATTAGCTTTTGCCTACAGCACTTCTAATCAGAATTCTGTATTTTTTATGGCTCAGTTAACATCCTCTCACATTATCAAATATATGTTCCTGAAAAGAAATTAACAGCCAGAGGACAAAGTTATATGAATTATTTATTCACATATTTTTATAAAAGTGACCAAATGAATTTGACGGCTAATTATATAAAATCATCAATGTCAAAATGACTATACATTACTTCCTTTCCAGGATTTTTTAAAGTGAAGGTTGATTTAAAATTCCGTAAGTTTATAAAAAGTTTTCTTCAAGATACTGCTGTTGGGGCCCAGGACAGGCGGCCTCAAAATATTCCACAATGGCGTATTATTTTGAATTCAAGTCGCTCGAGAAGCAACCAGTACAGGAAGAGCACTGGGACCCTCCCTTGTCTCTCTGAAAGCAGGAAATCAATCTCCCAGGTGAAAGGCACTCTCCCTACATCCTTATCGCCAGAGCTGGGGGATACAGGGCTCAGAGGCCTGCAGAAACAAACCTTGTTAATTCACTGTCTGCAGCCTAAACTCTGTTTAACTTCCTCACTAATCACATACCTCAAACCTAAGTTTCTTTATCCTGTCAATTCCTCACAAATTTATTGGTTTTTGTGTAAAAGATATACACACTGCCTGCTTCGTTCACTCACCAAGCATCATTTTCATAACTCTCCCGTGCACACGTAATTAAACGGGGTTTTTCTCCTGTTAATCTGGTCTTGTGTAAATTTTACTATTAGTCTAGCCGTAAGAACACAAGAAGGGTAGAAGGGGGAACTTCCCTTTCCAGGACAGTGCCATTCATTCTTTAAGAAATGCAGAGTTTTATAAAAATTATAGATTAATTTGGTCATCAGCCATACTAAAATTATGTCAATTTGTATTCACCTTTAAGCTAGAAGATATTCAGTTACAGTATAAGAAAAATATGTGGTTTATTAAATCTTCATTAAGAAAAACTTAGGGTGTCTCCCAAGAAAGGGGCTGGATTAATTATAACAGCTTATAACTAGGGATTTTAAATGCTAAGGATCTGGTGACTCCACTTTGCAATTTCCATAGCAATATCACTCAGAAATGTCACCATGGTGCCTACCGTGTGCAGTACCCCACATTACACAGATGTGCTCAAAGGAATTTTAAAAGACTTACTGGTTTACTAATGCCAAAACCACCAGCTAATGTTGTCAAGAAAGACAAATTTGTAATTTCTGAAAATTTAAACAGAGTGGTAGATTATCTACTTTTTTTTAACTTTGTAAACAGTTGGCATTATGTATACACAACAATGCAGCTTAACAGAACAAATTTAAATGTTGACTTTTCATTAAAAATTTGTCATTTCCAGAAAAATCTAGATTTAGAGAAAGATGCCATTTCAGGTTTTCTATGTCTTCACTAACAAAATAAAGTGCAGAGAGAAAAGTTGTTTATTAAGAACCTTTTTTCCATAGGAGACAACAAAACATATTGAAGAAAAATATAAAATGCAAAAAAGAAAAGATATTGCCTCCTATAGTCTTATTTCATTATTGATTATTTTATGGTCCACCTAAGGCAATTTAAAATAAAATTTTAGGAACTACAATTTTCTTCAACACAAAGACCCATGAAGATTCTGTTCTCTGATTATGTGATCAAAGAACAAACCCTATTACGAATATGGCACAAAATCCAGGATTCTCCTTCTAGTTCACCCTGAAACACCAACAACTACAAACAAAATTTCAATGCATGATTTGTAACTTTCAGATAAGTATAAATTAGTTTTATCTAGGCTTTGATCATTTGGCTTCTTATATAATCTATCTCGTAAGTACATTCCTCTAGGTGTATATTATTAAAAATTAAGGCTAAGAGATATTTATATAAATTAATCATACCAATATTTTATGACATTATGCAGATAGCTGTAGAGTGATAACTTTTCCAAAAGCAATAATATCCCAAATACAAAAACATCTCTTTTATTGCTTTGAACTGTGTGCTAAAGCAAAAACACATAGAAAGGAAAAAGATTTAACAAGTAGGAATATGGAAAAGCTCCAAAAGTGTTAATTCAAAGTGATCCAGTTTGTCTCTTCCAAGCAGAAAAATTCACAGTATTTCTTCACCTTTCAAATTCTAAATATTCAAATTGCCATAGTGCCCTGCAAAAACTAATACATAAGCAAAATCATCAGCTTGTAACAATAAAATGTTAATTTTTTTTAAAAAAAAGATTGGCCCTGAGCTAACAACTGTTGCCAATCTTTTTTTTTTTCTCCTCCCCAAAGCCCCTCAGTACATAGTTGTATATTCTAGTTGTGAGCACCTCTGGGTGTGCTATGTGGGACACCGCCTCAGCATGGCCTGACAAGTGGTGCCCCAGGCCACAGAAGCAGAGCGTGCAAACTTAACCACTCGGCCACGGGGCTGGCCCCTGGTTTTTGTTTTTGATTAATTCTATTCCATAAAAGCATTTTCACAAGAGAAAATACTTTGAGTTTCCAAGGCTTATAATTCAAACCACTATATACTAGTAATGTTGACCCTATAACTTACACATAAGAAAAACACAACCAAACCAAACAAAAACCCTGAAACATTGAAGCACATGTGAAATATAAGTTTCCTATAGCTTCAGTTAAAAAAAACCCAACTGGAGTCACGTTAAAACAACCTTTGAAATGAGAAATGAACAGCTTCATAATCTATCACAGAAAAATTTCCTATCTCTATTAGAAAAAAGATCACCACGAGTAAACTACTCCTGATAAAAATAATGGTAGCTTTGCCTTTAAAAATTATTTGGAAGATAAACTGCCAAAAGCCTGTTATAAAATTTAAAAGCATTTTTATGTTTAATATAAACTCACATTGGTACTTGTACCAATATTGATTCTTATATTTACATTCAGTTGAAAAATACAGAAAAAGAACATGGTCTATAAAATATATTATTCCCAGTATTGATACCAGGGATCACTTAAATTTCTGATAACTATGAACACATCTAGAACACAGCATAAATATCTAAAGTGTTATTCAGGATACTTACATCATCATATATGAAATTCACAACCCCTTGTTGCAAGTGGTCTCTTCTCCTAAAGAAATCTTTAAACAAAAAAATTACTTTTTTATTATAATTTAAAATCTATAGTTTCAAATACTTGGTGTCCCCAGGAACTAAAAGGATGAATAATTTCATACTCAATTCAATTTTAAGTGATTTTATATCCAAGGCAACTGAAACATGAAGAAAACTTTCCAAAACAGAGCTACAACAATTTTTCAGTATTTATATTCCTAAATTTTTAAAGCCTTAAAACTCTGACTAGATTTAATAGTGAATAAAGGAGAGAAACACATGATATCATAAACTTACTGGAGAAAATGACAGATACTACTCAAGAAAAACAGCTACTTAATACTGTACCCATTTTTAAATGGTCAATACCTGTCAATGCTCGAAGCTTCACACAGCAAGCAATATAATCATCAAAGAAGATTCTGCCATTCTTGCTATAACGTCTAACAATAGCAGTTAATGTTTGAGGACTCAATCTATAACCTAAAAAAAGGGATTGATAAAATTAAAATTTCTAAAACCAAATGCCGTAAGACCACCAGAACAAACATTGCATGCTTCTTAATAGTCATAAAATAACTTTCAAGATACATTCCATAAAAATATATATTAGAAACAAAATGTTCATAATGAAATGGATCAGAGAGAGGCTTCATTACTAACAGTTAAGTGGTAAATAAATATCACAATTCTATCTTTGTGATAAAGTCGAAGCTAAGGAAAAGAAAATAATTATCTTTCTGTGTCTTTAAAATATATTTTGATTTTGAAATAATGTCTAGAGTATTTCATAGTTTTAAGTGCTTCAATATTTCAATTCTGAAAGTTTATTTATTTTTTACTCTTCAGGTGCTTTATTTATTTTTAGTTTTTTATTGAGGTATAATTGACATCTAACATTATGAGTTTCACAGCATAATGATTAGAAAATTTATATTGATCCAAATGATCCAATAGCAAAATGATCAGACTGTCAAATGATCACCATAATAAGTCAACACCCATCACCATATAGTTACAAAAATATTTTTTCTTGTGATGGGAACTTTTAAAATCTCTCTTAGCAACTTAGAAATATGCAATACAGTATTATTAACTATAATCACCATGCCGTATGTTATATCCCCATGACTTACTTATTTTATATGGGAAATTTGTATCTTTTGAACACCTGTACGCAATAATTCTGTAATGTTACAGTTCTTTAAAGAATATCAAAACAAAGATTACCAGTGATCTTTGCTATCATTCAAATACTATAATTCCCACTGAATATATTACTTATATGTATCTTTTGTGGCCAAAGAAAATCTGAGGATCAACATGGTTATTCAGAAGGAGAAGAAATATGAAAATGTTATTCCTTTCTGTCCCACAACCCCTCTTCTGTTTCTTCACAGACTTTCATCTTAACCACAGACTTTTCACTATCTTTTCGGTTCTTTGTTGTTTAGACCTGTGACTCCAAAAGTTTTTGACTACATACTCTTATCAGTAAAATGTTTTGGATCATTCACTCCCATAACAGGCATATTAATTTAATTTTAAATTCTATACATGCATTACTGTCTGATTATTTACATTTTAAAAATATATAAAACTGAAATTTAAAAAATAAAATAAAAATAATTAGAAATATAAATTAATATATTCTACTTTCTGCGCCCCTATAGATGGTCCTGTGAATTTAATGACACATGTACACTTTACTGTGAAGAATGCTGGCCCAGAAGTATTGTCTTCATATATTACCAGATTAGTAGATCTACACAAAAGACACTAATTCATTCAAAGGGGAAAGCAATAAAAATAAACGCAATAGGAAAATTCTATGTGTAGCTATAATAAAATGTAATCCAGGAAACTAGGTGAAAGGAAAGGCATAAATTAATAGAAGTAAAACATGCAAACTAATATAATTATATACAATGCATTTTGAACTTCCCATTAGAGGGGTATGATCTGGATGTGGTACTGATAAAATTCTTAAGATTTCCCATAGCATTCTAAGCAAAATAATATGAATAATTTTAAACCTATCTGAAGATCTTAAATTTGAATAATCCAGAATACCTCTTTGTTACCCTCGACTGCCTATGTGAACTCTTTGGTGGCTTTCCATTTTGCAAAAGGTTATATTAATTTTCCAACGTTATGCTGAATTAAAGACCAAGTTTAAACCACTGGGTATTAAGCCTCTTTATACGGCCAGGATTGTCCCTAAAATCACCATCTGTTAAATTAAAATATCCACTTATAAAACAAATCACTGGTTGTCACTTCTTTAAATTAGAATTTGAGATAATTTGCATTGGGTTCAGATTTTAACTTCAAAAAGTTAATTTTCTTACAAATGTATTTTGTTTAGAAATGAGTATAAATTAAAATGACAAGGGTAAACACAATTAAAAGGACTACTTACAACTGCATTAACTCTAAGCAAATTAAATACCACTGCATATTAGCACTTTTTGAAAGAAAGTAGACTGAGAATCTTAGCTTACCAGAGATTTGATTAAAAAGTTACATTCTTTTAACATATTCTAAAATGCAGACTTCCCATTTTGGGATATTTTTATCTCTAGTGTGTGTTCTATACTACACAAGAAAAAGAAGAAAAACAAAAAACATGGTTTTGACTGCTGAAAAGCTAGACTACGATATGGAGACCTGTAATTGACTGAGATAAGCCTTTGTTGTCAAATTAAAGATCTTACCAAGTCAGCAAAGAACACAACGTAAATGCTAAGTGAGTACTAACAATTAGAGGAATAAATTTAATATACTCAACAGAGAAAATTCAGAAATTATTTTATCAACCAGAATGCATGAATGACCATCTTTTGAAAAAGTCATAGATAAATGGTTTTGTTAAAGGTCTAAAGACAAAATTTATCTACAACCCTGAAATCAAACTAGGTAACTGCGGATCAAATAATCTCTCTCTTTATTACCTAGCAAATTGCAACAATTAAGATTCATCTGATCTAAGAACAAAGACAACCTGGACAGATTCTAAAGAATGTTAATATTCTTACCCATAGCAGCAATAGCTTGATTCAATTCATGATGCTCTACTGTGCCACTCTGATCTTGATCAACAGTTATGAAGTTTTGCTTCCAGGCATTAAGAGCTGCCCAAAGTTCTTTGAATTCATTAAATCCCATCTTTCCTGTGTAATCTCTCTGATAGTTTTATTAAGAAACATAAATTCTGATACCAAAGAGAATTCATCTGACCCCAAACTCCAACGTACTGACTAAAAAATTGTTAGGATGCTTTCGTAAGAGTTAGTCAAATTTAGCATATGAATAGATTTCTGTGTAAAAAAAGGAAAAGCATGAATTTAAACAGGATCTTACAAAGTATTTTTAAACTCTCTGACTTACTATGGTCATTTATAACCAACAATTGCCTTAATATTCAGAAGCAATTATTCTATATTCTAGTATTTTCTATTTTTATTCAAGGATACATCCAACATGGCAATCATAATTCTGCAGGTTTCCAAACTGAAGGCTATAAAACATATTTATTATTCCAATTGTTGTCTTGCCCAATTTTATTTATGTAAAATTATGATAATTTCTATTTTCGAAATATTTAAAAATTGCCAAAAACACACAATTACTCCATCAACAAACTTTGATGAAATGTTAGGCATCCATAGTAAAAAAGAAAAAGCTAAAGTAAAAATTACTACCCTCAAACTATTCACATCTAGCACAGGGATTTAGGTAATTAAATAAGCAATTATAAAATAAGTGAAAATTATTGTCATGGGGAAAACAGCTCTGGTCTTCCTAACATAAATGACAAGTTGGGTTTAAGTAGAAGTTTGGCATATACTGTGATTACAAAACTTGAAAGAGTTAGAGATTTAGTTCAAGCTTGGGATTTATGTGAAGCAGTGGCATAGGATGACATCAGAAAGGCAGATGAAGACCAGATCATGAAAGTCTTGAATGCCACCCTAACTGAAGTCACTGAAGGATTTTCAGGAGCAGAGGGGCAATTCTAAAATGTCCATTTCAGAGCATTAGTTTACAATGAACAAACTATAGAAGGATGAGACTGGATATAGATAAATCATCTGGTAGTGTATGGCAATCGACCAAGCAAGAAAAAAATGAGCTTCTGGACAGAAGCAACTGTTTTTCCTTGGGGGAAGGGAAAAGAAAGGAAGAAGAAATAAATATGAGTGGTTAACATTGGAGAGATAGAAATGGACGATGAATAGTTATTTTCATTACAAGCTTTGGAGAATTATGTGACTTTTTCAACTACGCGTATATATATCTGTGATAAAAATTTTTTTTTAAATATTTTAAGTACAGGGACAAAAACGTCTGAAAATTAATTCCTATTCCAATTTTAATGGGGTGGGGGAGATCTCACGAGAATAAGTTCCAGTGATTCCAGACTGTGTCAAACATTTCTGGAGTTCTTCAGCATCCACTTCACCATCCTGTTAAAAAATAATTATAGACTGATTTACCGCGCAGTTATATAAATATGCATTCTTCAAAACATTATTCTATTATCAACTATATAATTACAGAAATATTAACAGCAAAGAACATCATACAACATGAACAATTTTTTCACAAATTACATTCTACTAATTTTTTAAGCATTTCAAATATAATTTATTTTCTCTGCTTCTGAAAAATAGCATAATCACTCTGTCCTATAATAGCTCAAAATAATATCTTGTGAGAATCATTGTACTTCTACTTAAAATAGTTAGAAAAATGCTTCAAATGTGTTCTGAAAAGTCTCAAAAACTTTCCCCTTGTGCCCCTTTTGGGGCAGATTATTTCTACAGGATAGTGAAACTTTAAGTGGAAGGACAAATATTTTTTTGACCACCACCATTACCCCCAGCAAAATTTTAGAGTCCTCCTACATTTCGTTGCTATTCTTCTGATTACTGACCAAACATTCTTATTTGAACTTATGGAAAATAAAAGTTTTTAATGCAAACAAGAAATCACAAGAGAAGCAAAACAGGTTGAATATTCTCATTATGATTCAGTACCTCATTCTATTTTCTAAAAAAATACAGAGTAATTTACCTGGAAGTATCACATACATTGTCACAAATGCAAAACAAGAGCTCTGAGAAAGGATCAAGGAGGCAAATTTAAAATATGTACTTTGTGAGGCTGGCCCAGTGGTGTAGTGGTTAAGTTCGTGCACTCTGCTTTGGTGGCCTGGGGTTCACAGGTTCAGATCCTAGGGACACCTACACACCACTCATCGAGCCATGCTGTGGCAGTGTCCCATGTACAAAATAGAGGAAGACTGGCACAGATGTCAGCTCAGGGCGAATATCCCTCAAGCAAAAAGAGGAAGACTGGCAACAGTTGTTGGCCCAGGGTCAATCTTCCTCACTTGCCCCCCAAAAAAGGTACTTTGTAAGAGACCTAAGAAACAAAAAAAACTTTTACAAACTACTTCTAAGAAGTATTATAAACATTCATGGTCTATGGATCTTTAGCAAGGAACTCCTTATAACAAAAATTCCAGCAGTTCTAACACAGGAATTAAAAAATACTGAGAAGCATTCTTCTTAATGGACCATCCATGTAGTATTTCCTACACAAAGTAGCTTAGTGCCCTTTTCTCTGTCATGCATATTTTTGGAAATTTGCTTACAAAATTTTAAATTCTGTAGTTAGAAAATCATACTTTAAAAAAATTAGCCATATTTTTAGATTGGGAGCTGGGTTAGAAATTTCTCCTCCAATGATAAAGACTTTAGAAGGAATTTTTATTTAATCAACAATTACCTACTTCCCTATTATATCAAATCATTATTATATTTCAAGACTAAAAATTATACACTTCTAACATGACCTAAGAAGAAATTTTCAGGTAAAAAAACAAAAAAAACCCCAATGAATGAAGTTCACAGCTGCCACTGTCAATAATATCTCAGTGAAATGAAGACAGAAATGCCTGGTCGTTGTCAATTATCAGAAAGTAAATTTTAAAAGGCAATCCTTTACAAATAATTAAAACAGAAGAATAGAAACAAAGGTAGAAAATGATTTTTCTGTTTTTTAACTTAAAAAACATCTTCTACCTTCTAGTACACCAAAGATAACATGGTTACAAATTATTTTTTCCTTTAACTTTTCTCAAGTAGGAAAATGGTGTTCTATCTGAGGACAAAATTAATGAGAATTACTAAGGCTCATCAATTTTTTCTCATTTATCAAAATAATGCATTGTGAAAACAACAAGCTCAAACTTAAAACTTTCTAGAAAAGAGAAATTTGAATTTACTAAAAATCTAGCCCAACCCAATTAAAGGAGGGGAAATTAATTCAATGTGGTCTGGTGATAATTTCTGTTCAAGTATGAGCTTCCTCTGTAACACTTCACACAGAAGTCTGCTTAGTGCACAGAGGACCTTTCTCTAAATTCTATATTTCCAGAGACACAGAAGAAGGAACCTTGAAGAGTATATAGGTTCTTTTGTATAGGAAGAACAAAGTTTATAGAGAAAGCAAAGTTGAAAAGTATGTTAAGAAAATATCCTCTATTTCTAGTAAAGCATATGAGATCTAGTAAACACTTAAGTGAATGAATAATGCAGGAAAAATGTTATCACAGTTCTACAAAATTCTAACTATTCAATATATTTTTCTTGACCAGTATAAAAGAAGATATGGACTGTGACTAGGGCTTAAGTCTGAATGTCTGTCTCTGCTCATTAGTCTGGACCTCCATTCTGGCCTGTCTTCTTTACCTTTTCCTGATCTGCCTTACCATCAAGACTCTCCCAGAACCACTCACAACTTACAAGTCTCCTTTCTGATACTCTGGCCCAGCTTCTGTAAGGAGATTTACAGGCAGATCTGTGTTCAAATCCTCTCTGGCTTAGTCTCCATGCATCACCCTGTTTCCTCTTTTAGTTTGTGTCAAGCATTATACCAACAGACTTTTAAAAATGAAATAACTATGACTACCCTCATCTCTGATCTCAGGAAGAAAAGCAGTCTAGTTTAAAACACAAATTTCATATACATTTAAAATGATATATTAAGGAAAAGAGTTCACATTTCTTTTAAATAGCAATCATTTTGTAAATTGGTCTTTGTGCAATCCACTTAGCATCTCACCTGTCCAGCAACAGCAGTGAAGTAAGTCCACATGGGGTCTCCCGCTGAGGAATAACTGTCTGAATATGCTGGGTACCCAGAATATCCACCAGGGAGCATGTTTGGCCCTGTTCCTGGCACTGGCTGTCCCATTTGCATCTGCATTCCTGGCATCTGACCACTAAAATTTCCAAACTATAAGAGTGAAAAAGGAGAAAGTTATTAATACAAATATTACCTATCTTCCACTAAAGTTACTTTAAAAGAAAATATTTATGAGAAGGCCTTTGAGAAGCAAGAATAGTGTTACCGAAAGCTTCCAGATTCACTATCACAAAAGCTGTTAGCTACAAAATGGTAGACATCCTCCATTAGGACATAATTCAGTCCATTAACATGTTATCCAGCATTAAAAGAACTTTAAAGAAAAAAGAAGTCTCTGGCCTCTCAGAACTTAGTCTAACAGATGAACATGAGGCACAATTTTAAAAAGTGTTTACCATCATCATCACTGAAATAAACCAAAAGTAAAAAATACAAGAAAATTTCACCTATAGTAAAACCAAGTAGAAGTAAATCTCAAGACACATACTTTGAAGAATACATGGTAAACACAATGCAATTGTGACCTAATCATGGGAAGCTGCATAGGGCTGAAACACTCTCGCTACCAGAAAATATTCTTAAAAAAGCAAGACCCCAATGAACAGATCAATAAAGTGATAATTCCAACAACAGTCCTCTTAAAAACTATTAAGAATCGGGGCTGGCCCCGTGGCCGAGTGGTTAAGTTCGCGCGCTCCGCTGCAGGCGGCCCAGTGTTTCGTTGGTTCGAATCCTGGGTGCGGACATGGCACTGCTCATCAGACCACGCTGAGGCAGCGTCCCACATGCCACAACTAGAAGGACCCACAACGAAATATACAACTATGTACCGGGGGGCTTTGGGGAGAAAAAAGGAGAAAAATAAAATCTTTAAAAAAAAAAAAAAAAAACTATTAAGAATAACAAACACAAGAATACCAACAAAAACACAAAGCTACTATTTATTGAGAGCTTTTCATATCCCAGGTACTGTTCTGAGTACTTTCCATCTATGATATAATTTGATTTTCCAACAACTCTATGAGGTAAAAGTATTATGGCCTTTTAGCAGCTGAGGACCTGAAACTTTAAGAAGTTTCCTGAATTGGTTAAGGTCAAATAACGAGTAAAAAGCAAATGATGATTCAAATACAGACAGTCTGACCCCAGAGGCTACATATTGTTTGTTCCTCCTAGAGTTCTGGTTTCTCTCTTCTTTTCACTTTTGGTATACATTTTTAACACCTTAGAAAGGCATTTTACTCAGTATTTTTATGAGTCAGGAAGAGGAAAAAGTATCAAGAATGTTAGAAAGTTCATTATTCCAATCTGAACAAAAATCATCCTGACCCGCATCCTTGAAGGATGAGCAGAAATTGCCAGAAGGCAAAAAGAGAAAAGAATTCAAAGTATTAGGGAGGGTAGGAGGAAAGGCAGGAGCCTTTGGAGCAGGTAAGGGCAAAGGTATGGAGGAATACTGGAGCACCAGGAAATGGGCTCAAGAGGGTGGTCAAAACCTTTGTTTAGAGGACAAATCTAAACCCAGATTAGCAAAACCCCCAACGCAGCTTTTGCTCTGAGAGCATGTAGCAATAACAAAGAGGTAGACTTTGGTTCCAAGGCCTCCAAGGCCACAGAGAGTAATCAAGGCCACAGACAGATCCAAGAATTTAAGGCTCATTGAAGATTCTTGCCACCTTACCTTCACATAAGAAAACAAACTGAAAAACTTTTTATATAAGCATATTAGTGAAAAGCTAATATTGAAGTAGTATCAAATGACAGGGTATGGACGCTCTACTGTGGCATCGCCATTTGTGCCTTGAGGGTTCAACACACTTGTTTTAACCAAAGTCAGGCAAGCTGTATTATACGAAGAATCTGTTCTTAGGAATGACCTTCTTTCTACCTTTTCTTCCTGACTTCCAGCATTAACCTCCCCCAAATCCAAAAATGTGAGAGCCTAGTAGTGGTCAGATTAAAGATGGTTGCAGATTCTTTGCCACTTCTCCCATGCAAAGGGAAAGACTATTTCTCCACTCCCTCGAATCTGGGCTGGGCCTGCTTTAGCTTCATCAGGTGGAATATGGTAGAAATTGCACCATGTCCGTTCCAGGCTTAAGACTTTAAGAGGACTGGCAGCTTCTGTTTCTCTCTCTTAGAACACAGCCAGCATGAAGAAGCCCAAGACTCATGTAGAAGGGCCGATGTGAAGGGGAACTGGGGCCTCTGGCCAACAAGGTTAACCTCTAAAAATAGTTTCTATAAATTCATATTTCAGATTGTCTTCTTGATAGTTTAAAATGAGTTAAAACTCATCATTACATCATCATTTTTATTACCTAATAATGTGACTAAAGAAAAGCTTGGACTTAAAAGTATCAATGATGTCATTTTCATGCTATTTTGCACATTTTTGAATCTTTATTATTATCTTTGATCTCTAGTTTCTTCCCAGAAATTTTCAAACTACTTGTCCATTTTGTGATGGTTAGTTAAAACTAGATCATATAATCTGTAACCCCAGAGAACTCTGAACACATAAACTGTAATAAGTCACCATAGGCCGACAGGAGACAAGTGAGAGGCCAACGTATAGAACTCCACCTCCTCCCTCAGGATACCACCAACACCTACACGAGGGTTCTTCAAACATTTTGCTTCCCTATCCCTAAAAAATTTTCTTAAATTATATACCTTTCCTCACAGTTTATGTTGACATATAAAGTTTTTATCTTAAGTTTGAATAGTTATAAAAAAATGCAATACCCAACATAATTACAAATCTCAAGATTTACAAATAAAATTTTGCATCACTCTTTGGAAAGTATCCTCTGTTATCTACACACTATAATGATCTGATACCTGCTCCCATCCATTTTAAAAAAGGCATGAAAAGGCTTTTCTGCAACATTTAGAAATTTTACATTTTTCCTTTTACTCTTTGAATTCATTTTTTATTCTATTACTTCCATGAATATCTAATCCGTGTTTTATGCTTAAAATGTATTTTCATGTTTGAAAATACTGATCCCTGTCATACTTACCTAAAATAAAACTATTTATATAAGTTGAAATTTTAAATTTTGTTTTATTTCCTGTGGCCATAATGAGAAACAGAGAAACAGAGAAAAAAATCTCTTGAGATTGAGTTATAATTTGTATTAGTACACAATAAGTAAAAAATATATATATTACAATTTTGATAAACAATTGTTAAAGAAGACAAAATTTATCAGAAATGAATTTTCTAATGAGATGAATCATGCACTTAATTAGATAAAAGTATACTATCAAAACAAATAGGTCTAGCAGCTAACATATTTTATATTTTGTTAAAAGAATATAGGAAACATTAATAAGAGGCAGATTGACTATAAGTAATATGATTTATAAAACAGTTTTAAGTATCTCATTAATATACTCTGAGTAAAGAAATCATATGTTTTATTTGTAAATTTTATCCAATGCATCTCTAAATATTTCCATTACATTTAAAAGAATCAGTCTCACTAATCTACATGCTTCAGCTATTCGAGGCTACTTTTCCTTCCAGCTACTAATGATGAGTGTGAGAACAGCTGAAAGAGCTGCTATGTTTAAGCAAATGGAAAAGGGCATTTAAATGTTCAAAACACATACAGGTCTTGTCTTTACTTTGCAGAGTAGGACTCTCCATCAAATACATGCACTCTTTAACAAAAGCAGGGGTAAGGTAGTACCAAATTCTTCGAATGAAAACTTACTACTCTCACCACCCCCTCTATCATCTTTATGACTTCAGAACACACAATAGTTATAAAAATACTACGTATCTAACAGCAAGCTTCACCCTAATGAAAATATGTAGAAGACACGGAAATTTTAAAACCCCCATGGGTTATGCCACCTTGACTAATCTTTGAAGGGGGATTTATCCTTATTACTTCCCCATTAAGTTTAAGGACTGATGAGGGGTAGAAATTGTAAAGTGCAAGACCCCAGGGGGAACTCTGGCAAGTTTTCAAGCAAACAATTTTAGGACCAGGAGCGAGTACGTGAGGAAGTTGAGGGTCTGGAAACTCATTCTCTTAAAAAAAAAAAATTCCCAAGTATTCCCAGGGGTCTGAGTAACTCTTTGAAGACCACTGCCAAATGACAGTGTTAAGTTCTATATTATATATTAGTAAAGCTCAATTTCTCTTTCTAGATATAAATAAATAGAAATAAAAATAGAAAATACGTTATTTTTTACCCACACCCCCAGTGGATCAGCCCGCACGCTCATTTTGTGAACAAAACGTGCTCACCCCACTTTGGAGATCATGACATAAGTACTGAAGGTCTGGGCTCTTTTCTAAGAAGAAAAAGCAAGCCATCAGGATACTAGTGACAACTTTCAACTCTCAAAGATGATGAAGATAAACAGTTACGTAAGAAAGAGTAACCCTCCCCACCCCATCACCCCAAAACTCTACAAGAACAGATTGTCCTTGGTAGAACAACAAGGATTAGAAGACATTTAGCATATCTTAACTTATTCATAAGTAACTGAAAGGACAAAAAACAAGAAGTGGTCAGAAAATTCCGAAAGAGGACGTCTCGCAAAACTGAGGGGGGAGGAGGTGGACCGCAAAAGATTACTGGAACAAGAAGAGTGCGTGGTTCTCCATTCCAGGAAAGAAATGTTTAAAAACACACCACATCCTTGGCTGGCCACGGACGCGCCGAAAGGGCCCTCAGGGACCGGAATACCTGCGGCTCCCCGCTGGGCCCGGCCCGGCCCGGCCCGTGCACTAGCACCGAGCGGAGCGCCGGCAGCCGCCGGGTACCAGAGGCCAGCGAAGGAAGCAGGGACCGAGGGCGGACTGGCACGTTGGCACCGCCTGCAAGGGCGCCACACCCCGAGGGGGCGGAGGCCGCGGCGAAGCAGCCTGGACTCACCCCTCCTCCGTATCCCGGGTAGGCCATGACGAGCCGCGCGAGCGTTCCCCGTGCCCCTTCGAGGCCGCCTCCGCCCTGCGGAAAAACGGCGCCGGAACAGGTGCTTTTGCAGGTGAGGCTGAAAGCACGCTTACCACACTGTTCGCTTCCCCGAGACCGCCCCCTCCTGGAGCTCAGCCCCGCCCTACTCGGTTCCGATTGGCTGAGTCTCACTCTTCACCGCCCACACTGCTGTAGGCCACCCCTTCCCAGAGCATAGTCCCACCCATCTGGTCTCTGATTGGCTTTACGTACCCATCCCCTTCCTCCTCGGCTCCTATTGGCTCGGTCAGGTCTCGCGCTCTCTCTTCACAACCGCGAAAAAGCCTTTGCCGCGGTAACTTCCAGCCCCTTTGGAAAGGCTCTCCGCTGTGAAGTTTCTTTGCTCTGTTTAGAAACCTGACACTGCCTGGTCCATGACTTCTTTTAACCTACTCCTCTGCTCTTCTGAGCTGAACTTCCAAATACACATGTATAAATTTAAAAGTTGCAGAGTTAGTCACTTTTATTTTTGCATGGCGTTGATGTCACATCATCAAAACTTTGAAACCTTGACCTCTGCCCCAAGGGGACTTTCTAAGCCAAATAAAACCCACTAGACGCTAAATTTTAGCAAAAGGTTATTTGCAATTTGTTTGATAGATAAATGGTGTCTAGAGTAGCCAGATTTAGCAAATAAAAGTACAGGATGTCCAGTTAAATGTCATTTTAAATAAACAATGATTTTTTTAAAAATATAAGAATGTCTCAAATATAGCAGTAGACACGGATTTACTAAAAAATTATTGTCTATTTATACACTAATAATATCCAGGAAGTCCTGTATATTATCTGGCAACCCTGCCAATGATTCAACCTTTGGGCAAACTCTTAAATTGTGCCTCCTGATTATATCTACTGAGAGGAACAGGTCGGTTTTATCACTGGATGAAAAGTTAAATGCTCAATTATTTTGATTTATTAAGTAATAGTAATTGAGTAAGTAGTTCTGCTTTTCTCTAGAACTGAAATGCACTTTGTAACTTCAGCTTTAAAAAGACAGGACACAAACACACACACAAACCAAAGGGTAAGAGCTTAAAGAGACCAGGATCATATTATTTTGAGTTGTCGCTGAAGAATAAGACAACCATTAAAATGTTTCTTACAAATAAAGATGTGGGGGAAAGTGTTTACCTATTTGCAGAGGAAATCAACCTTGCAAAGCTGAATAACTACTGCTCAGCTACATTACAGAGGAGGAACATGTTGAACTTTGTGAAACCTAATTTTATCAGGCAGAGGCGGAGAGAAAGGAAGATTGCTAACGTACAAGCCACTCTTGAGAAAGTATGCATTAGTTCCTCTAACATGATAAGAAATACTTCAGCCAATAGGGTTAAATTATTGGCATAAATGAATAGATGAATGGTGACAGTAAAGCCTACTTGATAAGAGAAAGGAGTGTCTGACTCATTAAAGCACCAAGGGATAAAGCAGTACAAAGCAAAACAAATTGTTGCAAAGTTTTATTCCAATTGACTAACTACATATTCAAAAACATACTCAGAGAGGATTGAGAGTTTTACATTTACAGTACTAGTCTAAACCTCTGGTCAGAATTTTTGTGCTTCTATTCATAATAGCCTTACTGATGCATTGCATTTGTGTATATTGGGAATCAAGTCTCCATGGGTCTTTTGCATTTCTACACAGATAGTTTCAAAGATAGAGATAGTATTTCCCTCAAGGGCAGAGAGAATATTTGTTGCAGGATAACAAAAATAATCTCTCCCTCCAGGGCAAAGTTTGGGTAGGTTTGCTAGCAGGACTTTCATAAGCTCAGAGTTCCTCCTTCTGATACAAACCTACTGCTTGTACAGCACCTGCCTAGAGGCTCCATTTCCCTCTGTGGGACTTCAGAACAAGAGGAATCTATGAGAGCCTGAAGCTCATGCTACCTGTTGTGTCTTGAATAATAAAGTCCTTTGTCTCTGATGGATGAATCTCCTGCCTTCTATGAAACTGTGGCAGGCTACTTATCAGCATGCAAGTAGGATAAAATACCAGATCCTTCACAGTTCTTAGCAATGTATCTCTTTCTGAGAGAAAGAGCCACCCAGGGAAGTTCGTATTGAAGGGCAGCAGAATATGCCACCCCAAAATTTGTCACTTTGGCATGAAGATTATTTTGAACTTCAGGTAACTGAGAAACAGAAACAAGAAAACCTCTCTGCTCCCTCTCTATTTGCCTAAAAGCAAGACTATATCTACAAAAGTGTCCCTGTTCCTCTCTCTGCCAGGAAGGACAAAGATTAATACTCTGAGACAACTGTAGACTCTTATTAATGGAGAAGGCAGGGACTTAAATCTGTCTAACAAACCTTTCAGTTGTTTACCCTGTTTTCCAGGTAACCTCCCCAAAGCTAGTCTACCCCACACCTTTCTTTCTTTTTTTTTCTCTTTAGCTGAACATGGTATTTAAGCTGGAGTTCAAAGCCACCTCTGAGAGTTACTCATTTTTCCCTGGATGTCTCCCCCATATACACGACAACACATGTTAACAAACTTCTGGGTTTTTTCCTGTTGTTAATCTGTCTTTTATTATAGGGATCTCAGCCAAGAACTCAGAAGGGTAAAGGGAAATTGTTTTACCTCCTGTACACTACTATAAGAGATACAGAAAAAAACTTTCAATACCACAGTCTGCAGCATTTCTCTCTCTCTAAACCTTGTATTTCAAATTATAAATTTTCTAGTATAGGAAATTAAAAACTCAAATGAGCCTATGAAGAGGGTTTTTTTTAGTAATAGTAATGAAAATGTGCCTCCATAATTCAGTTAGTATTGCATGAACAATATCATTTTATGAAAATGTAATACATAAAAAAATTTTTAATTATACATTTTTCTTTTCAGAAAATACTCCATAATTCCATAAAAATAGCTGTTTATACGGTGAATTCTATGTAACAGGTACCGTATGTTGTGAGGTGTTATTCCTCAAAACAACTTTGTCTGGTATGTGCTATTATTATCTCCATTTTACAAATGCAAAAAGTAGGGAGTTAGATGTCACTTATCCATAGTTGCATAGTTAGTAGCCAAATTGAGATTAGAGTCCAGGCGGTTTGGCTGCAGAATGTGGTCTCTTAAACAATGCATTTTCCCTTCCTTCCCCACCCCCAACCACAGTCAAATATATTTCAAAATATAATAAAAATTATTTACACTATAAGAGGAGAAAGTTTAAGAAGTAGAAAAATGGCACACCAATCACTAGAGGAACAGACAAGAAAATGCATGATTTTGACTAAGATTAGCCAATCTAATTACTTTCCTTACACAGGACACATGCTTTCTGGTGACCATAAAGCTTTCATGATTATGTCCACTTATGGTATTTCTTCTGAATCTTGGAGGCCTTTGGTCTTATCATAAATTTAGATATTCAATTGACCAGTACATTTTCCTAAACACCGAATTGATTATGCTTCCCTTTCCTGTCTGTAGACCTCATTTTCTCTTTCCCTCTATATGAATGGAGGTGGGGGTGGGGAGAGAGGAACACGAGAGACAAGAGTAAAAATCTTACTGCTCCTCAGCAAACTTCAGTTCCAGAGCCAGAGCCTCTCGCTCTCATAGAAATCACTTATATACTATATATCACTAAGAAATCTCACTGACAAAGGGTAATTCATTTATTCAACAAATATTTATGGAGCACCTATAATGTAGGACTAGTTTAGATGGAAAAAAATACACCAACGGGGGAGGGATGTCCTTGTCTTTCTGGAGCTTACATTCTAGCAGAGAGAAAAGACAACAAGTAAAGATAATAAAACATATAGTATGTTAGAAGATGATAAATGCTATGGAACAAAAGGAAAACGGAAGCAGGGGGAGGGAGGTGACAGAGTAGGTTGCAGTACTAAATGGGAGGCTCAAAGTAGCCTCATTAAGTAGGTGAGATTTGAGCAAAGACTTAAAGGACGTGAACAAGTTGGATATGTAGTTATCTGTAGGAAGACTATTCCAGGTAGAACTCGAGCTATGGTCCTAAGGCAGAAGGCTGCTGACCTGTTTAAAGAACAGCAAAGAGGAATGAGTCTGGTGTGGACTGCGCAAGCGGGAAAGTCGTAAGAGTGGTTACAGAGCAGGGCCATTGGGGCAGATTATGTGGGCCTTTACAGGCCATTATAAGGACTTTCCGTTATACTCTTGATGAGATAAGGAGCCACTGAAGGGTGTGGAGCCATAGTGGGACATGATATGACTTAATTTTTAAAGGATCACTCTTTCAGCTGTGTTGATGATAGACTGAAGGAGGTTAGCGTAGAAGCAAGGAGATCTGTGAGCAATCTGTTGGTACTTTAGAGATGCTGGTGACTTACCAGAGTGTAGCAGTTGAGATGGTGAGCAGTGGTGAGATTATTTTCTATTTTTAAGGTATTACCCTCAGGATTCACTGATGTTTTGGATTTGCCCATTAATGACATGATGACAAAGATTTTCTCCTTGACCAAACTCAAGCCAGGTTCTTCTGAGACCTCCTCTGGACTAGGCCTTAATCCTGGCCTATAAAGACTTGAACAAACACTGACATAGTTTCTGACAGCTCAAGACTGCATCCCTAGGATGACCCTAGCCCTCCTTAAAGTGCCTACCTGAGAAAACTCAAGGCTGCCAAAGAATTTACTGTTTGTCCCAACCGACACCTGAAGGTAGGCCCCTGTCCCCCAGTCTCTGTGGCATGTAGGAGCCTAACTTCACTTAGCACCAGTTAGCAAACCCAGATGGGTTTCACATGGACTAGTATCGACACATCTTCCTGTTTTTTGTAATTTTTCACTTCCCTGACTCCACAGAGCCCCACTTGCTCCTTCCCTATTCCCTTATTCTCCCTTTAAAAAGCCCAGTCACCTCTGTACAAATCAAAGTTGAATTCAGTTCACAGCGGACTCTTTTCCCTGTTATTAATAGTATATCAATTAAAATCATCCTTACCACTTTAACTAGAGTCCAGCTTTGTTTATCTTTGCCAGTGGTGGAGACTGGAGGAAGAGCTGTTTGAAATGAGCAAATCAGAAATCAATATTGGGCATGTAAGATCTGAGAAGCCTATGAGTCTCAAATGTTAAGTAGGTTGTTGATCCAAGAGGCTGGCTGGAGTGAACAGCTTAGCTAGCCAGGGTGCCTACCAACCACTCAGCATCTGCATCTTAATGAACCTTGATTCTCCCCTTGGGACATATGCAGCAACTGTTGAGAAGTAGTGAAGAACTTAGTGGGAGGTGGGAGGTGCTCGTCCAATATAGCCCTAAAATGAAAATTAATTGCTCATGCTGGTGATGACAGTGAGAAGGGCCCCAGAAATTAGTGCCTCTTTGACATCATTGTCCATAACAATTAATGAATAATAGAAATAGCTTTATGACCTAGTGGATTAAAGTTGTGGCTTATTATATAAGCAAATGATTCTGGCAACATTTAAATCCATGTAGCTTGAGAAACTACATAAACAGTGTCCGAGTCAGCTCATGCTGCCATAACAAAATACCATAGACTGGATGGCTTACACAACAGGAATTTATTCCTCACAGTTTGGGAGACTGAAAGTACAAGATTAAGACGCCAGCAGGGTCCAGGGTCAGTGTCTGGTGAGAACTCCCTCCTTGGGTTACAGATGGCTGCCTTCTTGCTGTGTCCACACATGGCCTTTCCTCCGGAAGTGTGGGCAGACAGAGGAAGCAAGATCTCTGATGTCTCTTCTTAGAAGGGCACTAATCCCATCATGTGGGTCATACCTTCATAACCTCATCTAAACCTAATTTCTATCCAATGACCCCATCTCTAAATACCATCGCACTAGAGATTAGGGCTTTAACAAATGAATTTTAGGGGGACACAGTTCAGTCTACAGCACACAAAGTCTGAAAGGTGAGAAAAAAGGGACACTTAGTCATAATGTCTACTGTTGTGTTGTCACCTTGGATCCACCCTAGTATTTATTTATCTATTTCATACTGAAATGTACTCACATAGATTTCATGCCATAGTTTTAATTGATATACATGCAATAATTAAAATATTTTCTCCAGAATTATTCATTGTGTTTTTAATATGGAACAGTGAAGGTTCTATATTTGTTATTTGCATAAAGCATAAAAAATATGACAGTATAAAATGAAGCCATCCAGTAGTAATTTCATTATAAGTTCAAAACTGTTTCTTTCAGCAACTGCCTAAGGGTTACTGCCCACTAGTGAGGACAGAGAGAAATAATAAGCTTCCTAAATGAGACAAAAATAAATATTATTTACCATTTATTACTGAGACTAGCCACATGACAAAGTGACCTTATTCAGCTAAGCTTTCAACAACACAGTTTTCTGTTTCTAAGTCTGGTAATATTAAGTACTCTTTTGGCAGAAGCACAAACTCTAAAGCAATTTAATAAACAGTAATGCATATATGAAAAGTGTCAACAGGACTCTTCAGAGTAGTGACAAATGATATAGTTTCTGAATATATACATCTTCACTTGAATTTTGAAGCCTTATTAAGTAATTTGGATTCAATGCAAACTTCTTTAGAAATGCATGTATATAATGTTGACTACAATGTGTCCACAACTAATGCTCAGTAAAAGCAACAACACTATGATTAATGGCCTCAATAAAGTAATCTGTTACTCAGGCAATGTTGGAAAAATACCTATCTTAAATCTTAAATGCAGGTTTCATGCTTGTGAATATCAATTAGACTTCATATTGATAACATGGGATCATACACTCACAAAACTGACTTTCTGGAAAGATATAAAGGAAATAATGTTGATTGAATACTTTTTTTGTTGGTGTTTATTCCTTTGCTAAGTAACTTGATTATGTATAATGTAAGTTAAGTTAAAGTGATCATGTTACAAAAAACTAAAAATGCTTTAATCAAAAACATAAAAGTGGCCTAATTCTTAAATAGATTATAGACTGGCTAAAAGCGAGATCATCCCATCTCCAAGCTAATCCTTAGGTATTTTGTGTATGTGTGAAGATACACAACACCCCACTCCCTAATTAATGTCAAACTAAAAAAATACAATTTATTTATTTATATAGTACATGATGCTTTTTACAGCTATTTTGAAGATTATCACATTTGATCTTCACAACAATCTTGTGAAATAAGTATCATGAATTGCATTTAAGAGGAAACTAAGATAGTAATAAATTGCATTGTGGATGTAGACACAGATCAAAACAATTACAAAATATTTTTAAAATAAAACATGACCTGATTAATTTTCATGTTTGGAAAATGACAACCCACAGTGCTCCTATAGTTTTGAACAAATGAATGAATGAAGTTCCATGCTTAAAGCTTTTTAAATTGCTTAAAATCTAAGAATTAAGCTATAAAGCACTTTATTGCATGAGTTATCCCAAATTAGAAATTGGAATAAAGTAAAAAGAAAAAAATTTGGTATTCTCCTTGTAAGATTCCTGAGGGTAGGAATTATGACATATGTTAACACAGATGAGGAACCATGATCAGTGATGGTGCCAGGAGTAACCCAGGTGGGTGTAACAAGCCCAGTTAATGCACCATCCAAGATCTGCTCAACTTTGCCTACCTTGGATATTTGCCTTGCTTTTTGGCCTTTAGCCATAAAATTCAATTGCTGTCATAACCACCAAAAAAGCAGATGGCACACTCAAACACAGTAACTGAAGAATTGTAATAAAGTCACTATTTACAAAGGTGTTGACATAGTTAAGAGACACCATTAAGCGATGGTATAGCATCTCAGTGCAAGCGACAGTGAGGATCCGTTACCACTTTAAGGCTGAGGAGCAAGGCGAGGAAGCCATTATTAAGACCCAGAGAAAGTAGCTGTATGGAGAGGGCCATTTGACCTTTAGTAAAAGGATGCATGATGAACTGGATGGAAAGGAGCTGAGGGAACCAATACTACAATCGCATTCTCTTCCCTGCCTCTGATCTCCTGCCAGGGCTTCCATTGACTGATCCCAATCAGAAGCCAGAGGAAAAGGGAGTTCATGGATGCAGTCCCTAAAGGTCAGCCTCCCAGGAAACAGTTCAGTGTAGAGGAGGGTGGAGCACGATCTTCAGAGGCAAGTGGAAAATATCAAAGACAGTGAAGAAAAAGAAATTCCACAACTTATACTTATGATCCTGCCAAAATTTAACTCTTCAATTAGAGACTCAACCTATGTAATTCTTCTGTAAGACAAAAATCCAGATAAATTATATAAAGTAAATATTTATAGAATAATTATATTGAATGGTGAATCTCTCTTTAATTAAATACAAATACTTGATCAAGCAACTAGGATATGTACAAGAGGGAGAGAGAATGAGAGGGAACTTAGGTTTTAGTTCAGCCACCATGATTCCAGTATGGACTTGAGCCACCCCTTACAAGAGGCACTATGGCAACCAGCCCAGGAGAAGGGAGCGAGGGAGAAAGGAGGATGAAAACTGGCAACAGAATCTTTAGGCCACAGTTTGCTCATTAATTGTCAAGATAGTAGTTAGTGATATCAGAAAACAAGAATTAAATGAAGAGAAAGTACGAAAAAGGGGTGGGTGGGGACATAGAAAGCAAATATCTAGGTATATGCATAAAAAAGATCAAATATTTATTTAAATTAAAATTCCTGTATAAAATGTCTTTCTGTACATTATTTTAAATAAATATGCACATAAAGCAAAAACTGTTTAGAAGGAAACAGAACTGATTTCTATTGGAAAAGTATGCACCTAAAATATAGCTTTTTCAGTAAAAATTAGAAAAATTAAATGATTATGATCTCAACCTTGCAGTATTAACTAAGCAAAACGTATATCTTCAAGCTTATTACCCTATAATATAGTTTTACAACAAGGAAAAAACAGCAAATATTTAGATTAATTTTATTTATATTTAGATCAATATTTCCTCCTGATATTTGGGAAACATTCATATAGAAAACTGTCTATCAGCTAATGATATTTTGCAGATAATAAATTAATACCAATATCAGAGTTAGAATAATTTCTCTTTATTAACTCTACTGATTTCATTCATTCACATATACTCTCTGATTTCAAAAGAATATATTAATTGGTATATTAACTACATTTTCTTATTTTCTGCATTCTTGATGCTCTGGCATCTGGGGCCTTGCTGACTGGGGAGAGACTGCCCCTCCCAGGACTAGCCAGTTCTTAGAGATAGCAAATGACTCCTCAGGAGGTGTGCCGTTCATAGGCAAACTGGCCAATCCAGAGCTCAGACTGAACTAGCTCCTCTCTCTGGCCCTTACACTCCAAGGGGCAGTATTCCTCTGCACTAATCTCCCCAGGGCGGACACGAGGCAACTAGGGACAGCCCCTATGCCCCAGAGCCTGCTGAAATTATTCCAACTCTAACCCTGCCAAATCTAACCCTGCTGACCCTACCTTGCCTTGCCTTTCCCATGGAAACCAAAATGAAGGCTCCTGTCTATGCTTTCCTCTTGCTCCTTCTGCCCCCTCACTGATCCCGGTGCTTTCCTGTGTGGCTCTGCATGGTGTCCTGGGCCCCCTCCTCTTGCAAACTGTAACAAACTGTTTTTTTCAGTGGTAATCTTCTCCTGATCTGTTGTCCTCTTCATACCATAATAATAATAAAACCTACGTTTTAAAGCAATTGGTTCTAAACATTATTGTCTATGATAACTCTTGAAGGAACTGTGCAATAAATATTTTAGAGTTGACAATTGACTTCATGTTGATCTGCTGACAGTGTGACGTTGGGTAATGTAATGCAACTTCTGGGAATCTCCGTTCCTCTTTGGGGATATTTCCTACCAGAAGATCAATTAGTTCTCTATACGTTGTTCTCTGCTTTTATAAAACAAAATACTTTAAGTTTATACTAAATTATAGTCACGGTTTTATCTTCCCATTAGGAAATACGGATTACCTCCCTTTTCTGTTACCTGTCAAAAAATCTGTAATTGTACATGGCTACAATTTTACTTCCGTGATACCAGCCAAGTCAGTTCTGATGTAGTTAAGATTTGACAGTGAAAACCCCACAAGGTGGCAGCAGAGGCAACACCATCATCAGCAAGGAGCAGTACAGAGAAGCCTAAGGAGGAAGCAAGGGAAGACTTCCCCACTTCATAGCTTTCTGAGAACGGCCTGGGCACAGCTGAATGTCTAGGACCTGGCCTGGGCTGCTTTGTGTCTGCGGCTCCTCAGAGACACTGTGTCATTGAGGTTTCAGGGAACAGAATGAGCCACAGGCAGTGCTTGGCCCCACCTGAGAACCTGGGTCAGCTTTCAGAATTTATTTTGTGAGGAAGCTCAGGTTTTCTCCATAGTTCATTGTGGTGTTCCATAACTATTAAATGTTAATATTATTCTTAATTCCTAATTAACAACACGAAGCACATTTATGCGTACATATGCAGTCTGTTCCTGAAAAACATAACATTTTTGAAATGCTTAAAATCAGATATCACTCCTAGTCCATGCTTGCAACCTTATTTATACTCATCTATCTGTTAAAATCATAACTCCTTCATTTTGAAGCATTTTTAAGTAGATCATTTGTAGCAGTTATTTGGACCACTCTACAATTTTTCAAAAATCTCCCACATAGTACAGTATGTGCCTATTGAGGTTTTTACTGCATCGGAGGGAGAAAGAATCAATGAAATGAAACCATCTATGCTAAATAAGTTTTAAAGTTTTGTACCAGTTCTAAGGGTTGGGAAGGAGTATGCAAACTCTCCTAGAGCTGCTAAATCTATACACCCTTGACACAAATATGCATACAGGCCTGCAAATGCAATACACATATACACACACATTCTAATTAGGAATCCAGAGGAGGAAAAAATTAATTCATTTAGGAATAATCAGGAAATATCTTAATAAAAATATTATAAAATTTAAATTAAATTTAATTTTAGTTATAAATTTAATTACAAATTTAAATTCTAAAATTTACTTTAATTTTACTTTATAAAATGTGGTATAATTTGCAGCCTCAATAAATTGGTATATCATCATTTCATTCATTTGCTGATTTTACTCATGTATTCTTTCATTTATAACAATAGCAGCATAATAGAACTGAAGTCCCTTTTTCTCCCTCAACAATATGGTGTATTTGTTCCAGAACTCACCCAACTTTTCTAATATTTGGTTCTATAAGAAATTGACCAGATTAGCTGGTCAGCCTGAACTCATATTGCTCCTAGTTGGGCATATATAAATATGAGAGAGTCTAAGAAAGCTCTGATACAATATTTTTATTTTTGTAAGAACTATACATGATGTTCTGACCTCCCAGCACAGAGGTTTTCAAATACTTTTCCAAA
Organism: Equus przewalskii; assembly: GCF_037783145.1. Taxonomy (NCBI): domain Eukaryota; kingdom Metazoa; phylum Chordata; class Mammalia; order Perissodactyla; family Equidae; genus Equus; species Equus przewalskii. The sequence goes on along the minus strand of NC_091847.1, from coordinate 42,233,658 downwards.
AATATGGAACTTCAAAATGTAAAGCCAATAAAAGTCAATCCACTTTGGAGTGGGCAGAGTGGGGAGCCAGAGCCTCACCCATTGAGCCTCTCTCCATCAGTCTCTAAGGTACCACTAAGCTTCTTCATACTACAGATTGAATATTAGTCGCCTCTCTCCATCAGTCTCTAAGGTACCACTAAGCTTCTTCATACTACAGATTGAATATTAGTCACCTAGTGTATGATAAACTTGCAATAAAAGTGGCTATGCAATGGAGCTTATTTTTGTGTGGAACTTGAGTTTCCTGATAATATTCCCAACTTCCCTCTTCACGGTTGACAAAAAGTATAAGAAACTACAGTTAATTAATATAAGTAAGAGTTTTTTTGGTTTTTGGGTTTTTTTTTTTTGAGGAAGATTAGCCCCGAGCTAACTGCTGCCAATCCTCCTCTTTTTGCCGAGGAAGACTGGCCCTGAGCTAACATCCATGCCCATCTTCCTCTACTCTATACGTGGGACACCTACCACAGCACGGCTTGCCAAGCAGTGCCATTTCCGCACCCGGGATCCAAACTGGCAAACCCCAGGCCACCGAAGCAGAACATGCGCACTTAGCTGGTGTGCCACCAGGCCGGCCCCAGTAAGAGTTTTTTAATGATATAGGGGTACCTCCGTCTGTCTCTCATTCTCTTTGCTAAACCAAGAGGTTGGAAAACTACCATCTAGGTAACAGCTAGGCATGTGATAAACAAAAATTCTTCCAGTCACTCAGATTCAGATTTCCTGTACTTGTTATTTTCTCTCTAGTTTAGAGACATTAGGTGACCTTTTAGCTGAATTTATACATTATCCAATTTTACCAAATATAAGCTAGAGATTTACATTCTGAAGTGTCCAAGGTGCTATTGCCGTGAAGATATTTATTCTCTATCACGCATAATAGGTTTTATTTGTTCTGAGCAAATACCTGACAATGCCCACGTCAACGTATTTGGCAGAAGAATGTTCCAAGCTATAACATCGCTCTTAATAAATTGCTGAAAATACATGTTCATTAATATCACAGTTTTAGCTAAACTGAATTAGTACGAATGATTCAGCAATATGTCTACAAAGCACGATCCAGTTTTCCAAATTCTCCTGGTTAGACAAGGAAACTATTCACCTACTTGCCAAAATATTTATTTGTTACCCAAAAATCATTAGCTTTCGTGCTTTCAGGGTCATTGGTGAACATGTGCAGAGCAGCGAAAAATTTGAGTTACCCGATGGGCATGTTCCTAGCTGAGATCAAACAAGGCGATGCTCTGCCTTCTGGTCAGCTCTCATACTGTAAACAAATGTCCTTTTCATGATATATTTAGTGCCTTACTATTAGAAATCAGATTTTTTTAATGTATCATTTTGTTTTAGGGGAGGTGGGCACAACCCAGTTCCAGCCAACGAGATATATAAGAAATTCTGCTGGGGAACTCCCGGAATATTTTTTTCTTCACTGTTAGAAGGAGGCAAATGGGAGAAACTCTATGCTCCATCCCCATACAACCTGCGTTTAACTGAAGTTGGAAGAAGAACTGATGTTTGGAGCTGTTGTAGCCATTTTGCAACCACGAGAATAAAACCAAGACAATTACAGGACACATCCCAGAGTTCTGACCTCAGTGAATCACTGACTCTTTTTGTTATGTGAGAAAAATCAATCCCTCTTGCTGGGTCAAATTTATTCAGGCATTCTTTACCTTGCAGCTGAAAGCATGGCTACTGAGATGGCCCTTCCCTTCCTGCAGAGCATAGCAAGTCTGGCACAGTTCCTAAGGTGTTTGAGGTTTCCTATAGGGCTTACACTCTCATCATTTCCCTTGGATGGAATTCTCAATCCATACTCCTTGTCTCAATTTCTAGACTACTTTCTTTCTGTGCAGCTCTGCTCCACCACATGGGGCCACTGCCTCTCCTTTATTAACCAAATCACCACTGCTAACTGCCTGTTATATTGGCAGACTTTTAGGAAAGATCTGGGACTAAGAAGGGTCAGTACAGCAAGTGCAACACAGGAATGAACTTGTTATTCAGTACTAGGCATTGCTGCCCAAATATCCTGCCCATCCCCGCCATAGGGGATCTCTCACAGGCTCTGTCTCCCGTTGGCATGTCAACGTGATCTCCCTGTGGAGATCTCTTCCTGGGAGATCTCTTCCTCACAGTTGAGACCATCTCAGCTCACTCTCTGTTGAACAAATGTTGGATGTGTATATGCATGGAATGCATGCATACACACCTATATTTACACAATAAAATACTGGTAGGAAATACACTTAAAATATTAAAAACGCCTATCTCTGGATGATGAGATTAAAAGTAATTCATATAATCTTCTTCAATATTATGTGATTTCCCCAGAAATTTCTGCAGTGAACATAAACTATTTTTTAAATGAATTTTATTAAAATATTCAATTCAAGAAAAAATCTGGTGGACATCATGTCTGGCAATAGGATACGAAATATATCCTTGCCCATGTGTTAACTTAGTATACTGACATTTGTCACAAAGCAATAATAATATTAGTAACCTGAAATGTTCTACTTCAAGATCCCAGTGCTGGATTGTCCTTTTTTCCTCAGAGTTCTCTCTCTTTTCACCTATGCATCTTTCTCCTCCATTCTTGTTAATCCTGCTCGTCAGCTGAATTCATTACACCCTCTAGCCCTTGGGAGGCTCTCTAGAACCGTGGTCTCCAAGGACTTTGTTCTTGATCACTATCAGTAAAAATATTTGAACATAGACCCCAATAAATGTATATGTATTTACTTAAAAAATCTTTAAATGTACAACTGTAATAATACATCATAAAATACAAACAAAAATTCAATAGTAAGGGGTCAGATGAAGATAAAATAAGATTGGTAAATGTAATTCATATACTCTAGTGCATTAATAATAAAAAATATTTTGTAATTGACAATACTTTATTATTCTTTAAAAATCTTAATGTAACCATTTATGATTTAGCAATTTGAAAGATTGGTTCGATTTATCTCAATATTTGATTTCAAGAACTCACTTGACAGTACTCCTACTTCAAAACTTTGTCAGTTATAATAGAAGAGAGGTTAAATAAAAATATTTCACTAACTGTCTGGGGCAGGTATTAAACCACTGGAACAGCCACCCCTCAGTCAGAATGGACAGAGGCTGAGACATCTAACCCCCAAATGCCCACCATGACCTCAAGGCAAAGACAATGGCACTCTAATTACATTGGCCTGTAGTCTGCTGTTAAGCATGTATTCTAAAATAAAGTAAAAGAAGCATAGCCAATCTGTATCTGTGAGGTAAAGCTGCTGTTTTAACCAAAATATGTGTAAATGTGCAAGTAACTGTTTTTGAAAGAACCTAAGCTATAGAGGAAGCATTTGGAAAAATGGATGTTTAAAAAATTTTTCACTGACATCTGATTTTTTTTTTGTCAAAACTGTTTATTATGTAGAAAAGCTTTCACATGTGCACACTTAAAATCAGAACTTCACCATTGAATTGGTGGAAGTAATTAAGAAACGAGTATCATGATCTAATAAACTTAGCCAGAATTTCTTTTTCTATTTTGGAACTACTCATGTTTTTGAAATATAAAGCCAGGACAGTATCCTTTTAGTAAACTTTTCCTGCTAAATCAGCCCATCAGCGTTCGTTTCTTGCAAAAACCAAGCCTGTCTAAAAGCTCAGTTACGTGGCTAGTTATTACATTGTGTTTATGTACATAACTAATTTATTTCCTCTATAAATTGTGCCTTCTTTGACAACTAGCACCATCTCTTACTCATTGCCTGTAAGAATGCTGGCAGTCACTTACTGGGCACGTACAACATTGCAGCCCTGGGGCGAAATGCTTTACAGTACATCCTTTGAACAACCCTATGACATGGTAGTGGTATCATTCCATTTTACAACTGAGAAATTGGACATCCTAAGCTCAGAGTCTCTCTGCTTAATCATGACTCTACACTGCTGGGTCAATGGTATCTAACTGTAAATGCCATGGAGGAAACTCTTTATTGAAACAATTTGTTAAATAAATGAAGACACAATAACAATTCTAGAAGGATTTCCTCATTTAACTAAATCTATTGTCATTTTCTTTTGGAAAAGACATTACTGCCATGTGTGACCATTAAATTGTAGTTCTAGTTTGTCAAAGAAGTAACAGTTGTGATTTGTACTACTTCTTAATTGTAGAAAACTCAAATGAAAAGTTGGATAATAGCAGGAATCTGTTATCTAGTATGTTCTTGAATTACTATTTAAAGAATAAAATGCTAAAGGGTGACTTTTAAAAATGATGAAGACTGAAATTTTCCTTTTAGGTTTATAAAGACAAGGCAGGTCTAGAGAAAAGGAAAAGCTATAGATCAGCATGATTTCCTACCTCAAAGGAGAAAGGAAACAGAAACTTACATTTAGAAAATAATGAGGAGGATGAAAATTGAAAGTGATGAGAAGAAACTTGACAGAAGAAAACATTACTCAAACAAAAAGCAGACAATAAACTAAATCACAATGCAAAAATATAGGTGAAGAAAAGGGATAAATTTTGAGAGGCTGTGGGTTGGATTTTTTTTCCTCAACCTCCTTCCTCCAGAAGGGGTCCTACCAAGATTATGGCAGATTCCTAAAAAAGAGGTTCCTTTCCATTTTCCCTCAGATGCTCCCACTCATGCTCAGTCCTCGTCACTCAATCCTCGTCCAGCAAAGTGACTCTTACTTGAGAGTAAATATGAATTGTTATGAATGGATATTATGTGATGCTAATGATGAGGGCGAGGAGAGGGCATCTATATGGAAAATCAACCAGGGAAACTATAATGTGCACTATTATCTACATCTCACCATAGTCCTCAGAACACTTATCCTCACCCAGCACATCGCATATTTTCTAGTTATTATTCATTATCCATCTTCCCACTCCCATTAGCTTGTGAGCTCCATAAAAGTAGGAACTTTGTTTAGTTTTATTAACTGCACCGAGAGTAGCGCTGATCATATATAGATACTTAATAAGTAAGTTTTTAAATGATTGGATGAATGAATGATATAATCTAAATACCAAACATTTAAACTTCTGCTTTGGACCCTCTCTCACCAGGACAGCAATTCCATGGTGTTAAGAAGATGAGATCATTTTCCCATATTTAACTAGCAATCCCTCCTTATTCCCCAATGTTTGAAACTAAAGGATAGAAGAATGGGTACCAGGGCACAGAATGTTTTTGATTTGTTTGTTTTTGCTTTACCATACTGAATGAAACCTGCCAGCACCTAAGCGGGTGAGGGGGAGGTTTTTGTTAAAAGACATCTCATAGACACAATAACTAAAAGTAATAATTTGAATACTTTTGTAGAAACATCTAGTATGATTATCTTCTACCTAGGTACAAAGGAAACTCCCCAAAGAAAGTAAAGATACAGCAGTGTTTATGAAGAGACAGAAAAAAATAGCACAAATTTGGCCCACCTGCAAGGTAAAGGTTCCATTTCATTTCAACAACTTTCACTGTGTGTGTGACATTCGGCCACTTGCTAGAGTCAAGGCAAATAAAACTCCCCTTCAGGGGCAAAATCAGCAAGGGTCTACTATTTGTGGAGTATTGTACTGGTTACTGTGTAAATACGTCCTTTATTCAAGTAGTTTACAATCCTTTAGGGAAGAAAAAGGCTTAGCTACATAATATAATTAGAGAATAAAATAAGACAACATGTATAAAGTACTCAGTTGGATATTTTGTATGCCCCCCCGAAAATACTCACAAAGACTCTAGATTTCTCTTATCCAGTCCCCAGCACAGCCAGGCTTCTCTGGCCTATTTAAACTTCATTGAATGTGCTTTGCTAACCAATTACTTTTTCTATATATCTTTTTGACAGCCTAAATGACCGCTCCATCCTCCCTATAATTCTGCGCCATGAGGTTCTCATTACGAAACTTATACACTACCACCCACAGCCACCCAGGGCTACAGGATGCCTTAGCGAGTAGCAACCTGAAGGACTCACATTTATGTGGTTTCTGTACTGAAATGCAGCTGCCATTTTTCAGTGTGGGTGTCTTTTTTTCCCTCATGACATAGACAAATGTTGATGTTTACTACAAGTTGGTACATTAGTTGCTAATTAAGTTCTTAGCTGCTTCAGCCAAAACTTGCTGTATTGAATCCAAGAAAAGAATGGCAGTCATATCAAAAATAAGTTGTTGGGGATTTTGTTTTGTTTTATTAAAGGAAGGTTGTATACTAAAAAATACAGGGAACTTACATGCTGAGAGAGAGAAAACCTTCAGTCTTGGCTTCCTCCTAAGCTGAGTTGGTGATTAAAGTCCTCTGCGTCTGTCACCAGGCACTGGTCAAAGACAAATAAATACCACAATCTACGCACGAGGGAATGAAGTTCACTGTTTATCATTATTCGCTCTTTTTCATACCCAGCCACAAATTCCCAGAGGAAAGAGTTCTTGGGGACCCACAAGAAGTCAGATTTATTCTAGAAAGGGTGCAGAGGTCACTTCATCCTGGGGTTTTGGGGTTTCACATCTCTAGAAAGGTGTCTTCTTAGTTTCACTCTCCACCTGCCCCTGCGGTCTTACCACTCTGGCGGGCCGGAAGCTGCCCGCATTCACCAGGCAAGGGTGCATCCTCCCTGTTGGCAGCAGCGTCCGTGGCAGTTTCTCTTCACGCCTGGCCTGGGAAGTCCCGAATCACGAGCTTTCACGCCCTCCACATTTTAACTGACAAGGGGTGTTTCAAGGCGGCTGTGGGAAAGAAATCTGAATTTTGAGGCAGGATCCTGCAAGGGAGACAAAATCCCCGTTGGCGTTGTTGGAACGTCGCTGTCCGACTCAGGGGGAGAGCATTCGCTTCCGTTTTCCTTTTCCCCCAAGTGCCCTTGAGCAAAGGACTCACCGTGCCAGACCCGAGCAAAGGGTGGCTCCTCCCGACCAAACACACACTCCCTGCCCGGCGGGCGGTTACGTTTGGAAAGACCTAGAGAATCGAAACAGAAACAAAAGTCGCGCTAACTTATAAGACAGGCCTGGAAGAGAGCTGGACTCAAAGCTCCCACCCGAGCGTGCAGAGCGTGCCCTGGTCCCCGGCCCCGGCGAGTCCCGCAGAGAGCCCGAGGGGCCGCGCCCGCCCCGTGCACAGGTCCCCGCCGCGTTCCCGGCCCGCCGGCACGCCTGCCCGCCTGCCCAGGTGCGCCCACCTGCCCGCCTGCCCAGGTGCGCCCGCGCCTCCGCGCGCCGCTGTCAGGCCCCTCGCTGCAGACCCTGGCCCTCCAAGGCCCCGGACAGCGGCACCGCGTCTCACCTGTTGGGCAGAGAACAGCCACCAGTCCGTCTACTTGGGAGAATCCTCTCCCTTCTCTGAGAACGAAAGATGGCGAATGGCTATTCCACAGACAAGTGTTTCCGCTATCTCATCTCGTGCTTCAGGGCCAGGGTGAAAAAGTACATCCAGGTGGAGCCGGTACTAGACTACCTGACCTTTCTGCCTCCAGAGGTGAAGGAGCAGGTTCAGACGACGGCCGCCACCACTGGGAACATGCAAGCAGTTGAACTGCTCCTGAGCACCTTGGAGAAGGGCGTCTGGCCCCCTGGCTGGGCTAGGGAATTTGTGGAGGCCCTGCAGCGAGCAGGCAGCCCATTAGCCGCCCGCTACATGAACCCTGAGCTCACCGACTTGCCCTCTCCATCCTTTGAGAGTGCTCATGATGAGTGTCTCCAACTGCTGAACCTCCTTCAGCCCACTCTGGTGGACAGGCTTCTGGTGAGAGATGTCTTGGACAAATGCGTGGCGGTGGATCTATTGACGCTTGAAGACAGAAATCGGGTAGGTGTCAGTTCAGATCCAGCTAAGCTTTTAGACAAATTTTGCAACTTCGGGTTGCTCCTTCATTAGCTCCATTCCAGATGTTCTTTGATGTCTTTGGGTGAATTTGGTTTCCTCCTTCCTTGAGAAGAGAATCTCTAGGCACTTATAATTTTTTAATTAATTTAAACACAGAAAGGCTGTTTTTCTAATCTTTTCTCTGAATAAGCTAAAGAGAAGTTAATTCTAGAATAATAATATCTACTGACAGGTAACATTTACTAAACACTTACTATGTGAGGTTAGTATCATTTGCAGAATGTGTTATCACAGTTCATACTGGCAATAATTCACTGAGGTTTTTAATGCTACTCTGTTTTACAGATGAGGAAACTGAGGCAGGATAATAACTTGCCCAAGGTCTCCCAAGAAGACAGTGGCAAAGCCAGAGATTTAGGTCCTGATGGTGTGGAATTTTATGTCTTATATAACATAGCTCTGTAGAACAGGAATTAGCAAACCATAACCCATGGGTTAAATCTGGCCTGCTACTGGTTTTTGCAGGCCCAAAAGCTAAGAATGGTTTTTAGATTTTTGAATTTTCAGGATTCGTAAAGAAAGTTTCATTGGAACACAGCCATGCTCATTCATTTACATACTATGACGGCTTTTGTGCTCCAAGGGCAGTTGGACAGAGACTATATAGCCGGCAAAGCCTAAAATATTTATTATCTGGCCTTTGGAGAAAAAATTTGCCAATCTCTGGCCTATATTATACATTATGCCATTTAATTTTGGTCCAAATGGGGAAATTACGTATAACATGAACACACACACACATTTTTTTTTCCCTTTAATCAAAATTTCAACATTCTCTGGGAATCAAAAGTTAGAGATAATTCGTTAAAAAAAATATGTCACCGGTTGCAGGTTTTCATATAGTGAAAGAATAGTGGATTTTCTTTTAGGTGGCATTTTGACAGGGTAAATTTTACAGGTGACTTTACACTTTAATGTAATGTTTATTGTTCGTTGTTTTTCTCTGAGTGAGCATGTACTGTGAAGTATAGAAATGCTGACTTATTCAAGAATATGAGTCCAAAGTCTTAATTTGAAAGGCGTATAGGCAAATAAACCTATGACTAAAAGTCAAAGGCTTTGTCTAACGTGCTATGATTTTGCAATTTTCTGTTTTTCTCTCTTTCCTTTTGATTCATCAGTTGTTTGTATCCTCATTACAAAGTTCTGGGCATTGGTCTCACACTAGTCTATGATGTGACTTTGTCTTTAGTGACTAAAGTTAATGCTCCTTTGTATACTTGACAGCCATAGGGCCTGTCCCAAGACCCAAACATGCATCTAATTTTGATGGCTGGTTTTCCCAACAAGTAAATTACTTTACACTGTTGTCTGTAACGTTTATGTAGTTTTGTGTATTGAGAACCAGCTAGAACGCATTATAGTAGTCCAGCTGGATATGACAAATGTGTACATCACTGTGGCAGAATCTTAATTTGGAAGACAGTATGCAGCCTTCAAGCCAGCTGGAGATGGAAGATGGCATTTCCAGCCACAGTAGCTGTTAGGAAGTCCAGAAGCAACAGAGTCCAGTAACACCACAAAGCTGTTTATGTTTGGTGGGTATGATGTCCCGATTGCCAGCGAAACAGCACTTCTCCTTATTTACTCTAAATACTTCTGCCTATCAGCATCACTTTTGTCTTGCCTGGATTGAATTTCCGCCAGCTAGATTTTATCCAAGTTCTTGATTCTGGCAAGCTTGGAGGCAGCTAGCAGTAATGCAAGGGATTTGACACAAAGATATAGAGTAAAGGGACATTTGTGTACTGGTAGCAGTTAAGGCCAAAACAACCCAAACTCTTGGATTCCTATTTCAAATGAGGCTCTGAAAGATGGAGGAGCTATGTATTTGAGGCTCTCTAAGGAGGAAGAATGGCTTTGTGAGATTCTGGAATAATTTTGTACCTATAAATTTACATGTATTATCAGTCTCAAATAAGCTATGGAGGGCAGTGAGAAGGAAGCACTAGGTTTAGAAGAATCTATATTAATATGGGGGTCATCAGTGAGTGGTTATCTTATGACAACAAAGTATAGTGGGAAAAGCATGGGAATTTGTCATGGGAAGACCCGAATTTGAGATCCATCTTTGTTTCTTACTGTGTTTGTTACTTTGGACCTAGTTATTTAAGTTTCCTGACCCATGAAAATGGACATAATGATAATTTCTCCTCGCATTCATAGTATTTTAGTGAACGTGAATGAGAAATCATGTTTATGAAAAAGCTTTATAAATAATAAAGAGCTATTTTGATATGATGATGATGATGACTTTTATCGGCATTTATTTCCTTACATTTCCTTATGAATTTAAAGTTTCAGGGATTTTGATAAATCTCTCATGTTGCAATTGAGATCTGCTTCTTGAAGTCCCTGGATTAAACTGTGATTTGATGGAAAAATTGTCTTTCATCTTTAAGCTCCCAGAACCTAGCCAGGAGTAGGTATAGAGTTGGTGCTTAATAAGGATTGATTGATTGAATTTATTTCTAAAAAGTTGTCTGGAACAAAAGATAAGGACACATGATATAATGAATTGCCTTGCCAGGCTTTTGGAAATGTGTGAATGATGGACATAAGTTCTCGAAATTTGCTTTTTTCGCAGCATAAAGTAGCATTTCACTAAGAAATCAAGACTTCTAAAAAATGTTTTATTTTAATTCTTTTCTTGTTTTCAGGTAAGCATTTTCTACTTGGTCTGTTATTTTAGTTTAGGATTTCCACATCCACCCCCTAGTCCTGCACCCTCATACATCAGAGCTTCTGAAAATGATCCTAGATTTAGTTTTGTGTCCAAGAATTACCCCAAAAAACTGATTTAATTGATTGAGTATTCATTCACTTGGTTTAAATTTATGAAGTGACATCTTTTGCTAGACACCATGCTAGTGGTGAGAAGATTGGAAAATAATGTAGTTATTATCTGTACTTTCATAGAGCTTATGTTGTAGTGTTAATCAGTGTTCATTAGTCTAACAAATAGTTAAAGAACGTCTAGTGAATGCAAGGCACTGTTGTAAATACTGGAGACTCAGCAGTAAGTACAAGAATTGCTTTATAGATCATTTTAATAGAATGATCCCTAACAGTAATGGAGTGCCCCTGTACTGACCTGCCTCTATTTTAGGATGCTTAGTGATATCTTGGCACATCCATTGACTTAGACAGCCATGAACTCTGGAAAAGAAGCGATCATATAAACATTTTCATAGTGTTTTAATACTGATCTGAACAGCTGAAGAGAGGTGCATGTTTCAGCCCTGGTCAGTTCAAAGCATACACCTTTCATTTACATAGGAGAACCAGACATACTATGACCAGCACAGGTAGAAACTGAGTCCAGTTCCCCCTACGTGAAGTTGTGTACCTGAGTCAGTCTCCCTCAGCTCATTGTATTGTCAGGTAAATTAAGATGGATAAGAACTCTATTAGCAGGAGGAAGCACTAATAAGAAATTAGTTATGTCAATATGACAATACGTATTCACTGGTAAGACAACTTTTGTGGGGAACTAGTTCTTTGAAGTTCTTCGTTTTTAACACATGAGTTTTACTTCTTGATTTACTGGTACTGAGCATTGAGCTCAGCTGTGTTAAAAAATCATCATTATATTTGAATAGCTATCTAAGGTTGTAATGGGGAGAGAAAACATTTTTTATCAAACTTTACAATTGTGTTGTTAAGCCAGTGCTTAATGGAAAGATGATTGGTTTCTCCACTGATTTCTGTTGAAAAGAAAAAACATAGATCAAAGTATTTAGAATATGAAAGCATTAAATTATATCCCCCACAAATTCAAATTCATATTTATTTTATATTCCGTAATTAGTTAACAATGTACCCATAGACATTTATAACTTCATATTCAGAGAAAACATTCAGTGGAGGAAGAACATGAGTAACGATCATTATATGGCCTGCTGCAGTCTCAAGTCTAAATATTCACTTCAGAAGAATTTCAGTAATTGGATTTATATGTTGGGATCTAATATCTTTCCTATATTTTAGGAGAACGGATTAAGTGAAAAAAAAAAAAATGTGTGGTTGCTTCAAAGGGAATTGATGTACTTTTCAGCCCCCATTTTGAATTTTGAATATCTTAAAGAAATTTCTTAAAAATTCAATCTTGATAAAGCTGCTAAAATTGCACAAATGTTATACATAGTTTCACAATCAAATAATAAAAATACTTGTAGGAAATAACGGCATAAGATTCCTCAAATGCCTGAACTCAATAAGGACAAAGCAAGTTGACAAATGTAATTCTACAGTAAAAATCAACTTAACTGATTAATAGTTGAGGAAAATTTAGTGGATATAATTATGCTTAGGTTTTTAACAAAAGTATTCATTACAGTGCCTCACTTGTTCTTTTTTTTAGAGAAATTCTTTCGATTACTTTTGTCAGATGTATTTAAAGCTGATTAAAGGATGGGGTAATTAAAAAAGAGAATAGTTGAGTTAAAAGAAGGTGCTCAAACCAGTCTTATTTAACATCTTTAGCAATTATTGCTTAAATTAGCACAATTATTGCTTAAATTAGCAGATAATAATAAAGATGTCACAAACACCAGAGAAGACAAAGAATTTCCATTAGATTAATGAAGTTAGAGAAAAGGTAGGAAATGAGCAAGAATCTGCTTAGAAAATGCTGTGGGGGAGATGGATTGAAATCATCTAAATTTTATTAAGTCAAGTAAGCATTTTAATCATTTTTTGCCAGAAAATGAATTTAAAATTGGAGACAATTATTAGCTATAATGATAGCTCAGGAAGGCAGTATTCAACCTCTGAAGCCAAATGCCTGGGATCAAATCCTTCCTCTGCCATTTACTAGCTATGTTGATTTAGGGAGGTAACTGGACTTCTCTGTGCCTTAGATTTCTTATCTGTAAAATGGGTTAATATTGGTACCTTCTTGAGGGTTTCTGGATTAATATATGCAAAGCCTTTATAATAACATTATTAACTATTAGCTAATAAGACTAACATATGCATTAGGTAGAAATCATGCTATAGACTCTTGTACTACGTAAGTGTCCACTAGTGAAATGTTTGTAAAGGTGGATGCTTTTGCTAACATCTAATAATAGCTAACACTGGATTTGTGCCAGACGTTGTTCCAAAAATGCAAACAAATTTCTGACATTGAAAGGTTATGGCATATATTTATAGGACTAGAAAATAGACAAATTTTGTAGGAAACCATTAATCTCGGTACACAATCCAAATTACACATGTAGAAGATGGGCAAATGTTGAGAAGGAACTTTGAGAATGTGTGAGTCAATATTTCTTGTCTAAGCTGCTGATTAGAATCGTGAGGTGCTGTTTAAAAAATTTTTCTGGTTTCCCAAAATAGACAAACCAGCATCTTTGGGGGTGGATCCTAGATATCAGTATTTTCTAAAGCTCCCCCAGATGCATCTAATATGCAGCTAGGATAGAGAAACCCTGAAATTTATTTTCAATTGTCTTATTTTACACATGTAGGAAATGAAGCCCAGAGAGATGACGTGGCTTGCCTGATGGCACAGCAAGCTGATGATGTCCTGTCTAATTTCTTTCTGGTCTAAATGTGGCTTGTGTTAGTCTGTTCTCCAAATGTTTGGTGCTGTATTAAGAGCTGGGGAGATGCACTGTGATAATGATTACCCAAATGATCCACATTTAAAAAGACTTATTAGATTAATCTAAAAGAGAAATTAAATAAAGGCTAAAGATTGTAATGACTGGATATAGAAATAATTCTACCACATACTTTCAAAAAGGAGTATTGAAATAAATTTGTCTCGTGATAGTAAGTAAACACAAATTTAAGAAAAATTTATTATAGCGATAATAAGTAGGGCAAATATTAAATAGGCAAGAGTATAAATCGTGATAGTAATTACTTATTCCATAATGGTAATAGTGAAGAAAGAGGCATTGAATAAGAAATGTTTGATTTTCCTTTGATCCCACTTGTAGACTCCATGGGTTGAAAGGAAAAAGCAAGCAAGCCCTAGATATACAGAAAGAGATTGATGTAAATAGACATAACATGACTAGAGATTAAAGACACTTTCTTTGCACCCCTTATGCAGAATGGCAGAGATAAAACATTTATTTCCTACGTGTCAGGTTTGAATATCTCAATAGCTTAAAAAAAATGCATATTTAAAAGGCATTTAGCCAGAGATTTTTTTCCCCCCTGGAATCCAGAATTGCTACAAGTGGCATTGCTGTATTTTCTTTAGTATTTGAAAACGAGCCTTTATTTACATTTATGCTTAATTGCTCAATTTTTCTAAAGGCTAGTTCCTATTTAAATTTATTCAGAAGATGTTTGATCTTCTTTAATTCTACTTTTCTCTTAAAACAGATTGCTGCTGCCGAAAATAATGGAAATGAATCAGGTGTAAGAGAGCTACTGAAAAGGATCGTACAGAAAGAAAACTGGTTTTCTACATTTCTGGCTGTTCTGAGTCAAACGGGAAATGACGCACTTGTCCAAGAGCTAACAGGCACCAATTGTTCCGAAAGCAGTGCAGGTATTTCTAATTCTGCTAAGGAGGAGTTTGTACATTTTGCCTAGTGATCGAGAGTTTGATAAAGGCTGTAAACACAGTGCCAACTATGAGGATATTTAGAATCAAAATTTCAAAACTGGAAGTGATTTGAGAGATCGTCTACTTTATTCCCTTTACAAATGAGGAAACCACTGCATGGGAAAAGCTTAACTTCCCCCAAATCGCAAAACTCAGCAAACTGGGCTAGAATATGGGAAGCTGACTCCTAGTCCAACACTCTTTCCACTACCGACCTTAGTCTGGAAACAAAGTAATTGCTTAAAATTTTTATCAAGATAATTTTCACATTGAAACACAAATAAATTGAAAGAAAATATTTTAATGGTTATTACAACTCTGTTGCATAGTCTTCTGGATATTTTTTATATATTTTTAAGTAATTTATTGAAAATTTGGTGAAAGGTCTGTAATTGTCAACATTTCTCAACACTTTTTCCTGTGAGTTTTTAAAATTATTCAATTATAATAAAAGTTACGTTCTGCAGCCTTTTCACATATATAATTTGTAAATCTAATATAAACTACCATCTTATTTTTCTTTTCAGAGTATATATCCTATGTTTTAAAAAATATCATATGTAAGACAAATCGAAAGTTAATTGGTAATGAATTATTTAAATGATTATAATCATTTCAAGCTTATGTTACTTCTTCTATTCATTCATTCATTCAGTCAGTCAGATATTCAATTAACATATAATGAGGCCAATGATACACCAGACACTGTTCTAGGTGCTGGGGATATGGAGTCAAATGAGACGTCCAAAGTCCCTATTCCCATATACCACATTTTCTAATGGAATAAGATACACGTGAAACAATTTTCTAAGTTACATATGCAAATTAAAAACAGTTACTAAATTATTACAGTAAACAACATATTATGTTTTTATGCTATACTCTTTATGAAATAGCTTAATTTTGCCCAGAAGTTAGAAATACACATACACAGATAGATATGTGGAGAGAGAGAGAGCGAGAGAGAGAGTCAAGTATTTCTACTATGAGGTATTAAAAAGCCCTAAAGAATTATAAATTGGCCTTCATGGACCTGTGTGTGGATGAACCACGAGGCGTGAGTGTAATCAAGATGTTTGGGCAAGGTCTGTTTACGTCACCCCAGAATAAATGCTGTGCAGTGTCATATGTTCAAGACCCCCACAAGTGAAAAGCTCAAGAAGCCTTGCAGCTCTCCCTCCTCTGTGGAATTATTTAAGGATTTGGGGATGCTTACTCAGCCAAAGGTGGTCAATCCAGCTTTTTTAAAGATTTTATTTTTATCCTTTTTCTCCCCAAAGCCCCCCCCGGTACATAGTTGTATAGTCTTAGTTGTGGGTCCTCCTAGTTGTGGCATGTGGGTTGCCACCTCAGCATGGCTTGATGAGCAGTGTCATGTCCGTGCCCAGGATTTGAACAGACGAAACACTGGGCTGCCTGCAGCGGAGCATGGGAACTCAACCACTCGGCCACGGGGCCGGCCCCCTCAATCCAGCTTTTAAAAGCCAGGCAGTAATTCCATGATCTGTCCACCAGCAGATTCCAGGGTTGCTGCTGTCATTGCTTCTGTTTCCACAGCAAAGTGTAACTGTATAAAAAGTCCTTCTCAGTCAGAAGCATCTTTATTTTGCTTGGATTCTCTAGAGGGGGCTCAGTGATACCACTTGCTTGCAACATCAAGATTATGGTTTTTTGCATTTATACATTATGGCCCAGCCATTGTTTCCATATCATAACTCTAACGCCCATTGGCTAAGTTTGAAGTGACTTCCAGCTGAAGTTACATAATATGATGGGGCCAAATTTCACACACCGCGAGGATCAGCTGGACCCCAGTCCAGACCACCCCCCTCATGATGAGTTCCTGTTCAAGAACTCATGGGACTGTTTCCACCCATGACGAATATTCTAGGACTTGAACTTCAAAGGGAAAGGCCTACAGTCTAGATTATTTTGTTCCCTGAGAAATTTTGACTTCAGTGTATAAAGGGATGTTGGAATGGGCAGCCTTTCAGATCACAAACGACCTTGTCATATCTATCCCCCAAATTGGAGGATACCTAGTCATTTTATAGTTGTGTACAGCGGCATACGCATTTAGGGAAGAGTCTAGAAGATCTGCTCCAAACTGTCTTCTAGATTCTCCTGACAACATGCGCGGCCATATTTCTTTCTAAGGTATTGTGAAGTCCCACTTTGCAAGGTGCCTTGTGAAAAGTTTAATATGATTTTTCAAATTATAATTCTTTAAACAATAGCAATCCAAGTAGAGTATATATAGTGATTCCCATGTCATACTTACGTTATCACACACCTCATCACATACATCTAGTATGCACATGCCTTCTTCTTTCCTTTCCTCTTTGTAAGTCATAACTTTGTAGTATGTTTAAGTCTTTGTGTGTGTGTTTCAGAATGGCTTGGGGACTAGTTTATCCGAACTCTCCCAGCCCCTGCACGTATACTGGCTGGCCAAGGCTAAGCACTTTATAGAAGGGAGAAAGGCCTCTGAAAAGAAAAAAAGTGGCATCAGTTATCCATCACCCGTTTTTCCTTCCCTGGTCCCATGGCAGGGTCCTCTCACATTGGGGCTTCTCCCTCATTTGACTAAAGTGGGTGATGATGGTTGTTGACTCCAATATGTGGGCTTTTATGAGGGCAGAGTGGAAAGGGGTCTCTTAGCTTCTTCTGAAGGTTGGATGGCAAATACCAGTCCCTGTCTGGGGCTCAGCATTCTTATACTCTCTCACCACCCCTCCCAGCAGTCAGGTTGCTCCTGACCTACTCATTCCAGATAAGTCTGGTTTACTTCTCATTTCCTCAGAAAATCCAGTCAGGGGAGTCAGGGGGTTAAATATTGTTTGCTGAACTGTGCATCTTTTTATGGGAATCTAAGCATTTTTCTGGCAGGCCTGGATGACCAAAACAAAGTTAGCCGTGGTTATTCTTGTGGTCAGGAGCTGCTATGGCCTGAATGGTGTCCCCCCCGACAAATTCATACATTAAAGCCCTAACCCCCAATGTGACTATATCTGGAGGTAATGTCTTTACGAGGTAATTCAGGTTAAATGAAAGGTCAGAAGGATGGTCCCTAATCGGATAGCAGTGTGGCCTTATAGGACCAGGGAGAGAGATCTCTGTCTCTGTCTCTCTCTCTCCATCATGTGAAGACACAGCATGAAGGTGGCCCTTCTGCAACCTAAGGAGCATGCTCTCTCCAGACACCAACCTGCCGGCATACTGATCATGGACTTCCAATCTCCAGAACTGTGAGGAGATAAATTTCTGTGGCATAAGCCGTTCAGTCTATGATATTTTGTTATGGTGACTGGAGCAGACTATACAGGAGCCTAGGCTCCGGATCCTGATTCTTAGTGAATCCTGGCTCCTTCACTTCCCTGGATGTGTGACTTTGGCCGAGTGCTTGCCCTCCCAGTGCCAGTGCCTCAGTTTACTCTTCTGTGAAATGAGGATAGTAATATTACTTATCACTTAGGGCTATTTTAAGGATTAAATGATTTAACATATTAAAGTACTTATATGGCAATCACAAAATAAGTTGACTATTATGATTATAAGCCTGACAAATAACTTAACATGTGGTTGCAAATATTGTCAAGTTGTTTTGTCCAAAGAGAAAGTCCAAAATCACAATAGTTTTCTTCAGGAAATTCTCCAAACTGAGGACACATTTTTCTCCTTTTTCCTTAAGATAGGCTAGTCCCAAATGATACTTTACAAAATTTTCTTTATGGCATCAGTGTTCTCTGACAGATTGTAACTTCGGAAGGACAGAAACTCTTGTTTTTCCTTGTAACCCACTTAGGCCCTTAAGAAAACACTCAGTACATAGTGGTTGAAGGAGGAAAGGTGGGAAGGGAGAAATGGAGGGAAGGAGAAAGGACAAATACAGAATATTTCCTTGAATTGTAAAAAATCTCCAGAAATTCAGAATACATGAATTTCGGCTGACATTAAAGCATATGTACATCTTGTGTAGAACACACAGCGAGGAAACAAAATGGCAAGAACACAAGCTAAAGAAAAACCACCACCAATTTGCATGTTCATTAATTCAGCCTTAAATGTGACTTTGTATCACTGAATAAGTGGCTTCCTTCCTAAAGGTGATGGTCAGATGGGAAATCATCACACTTTTCTTATGATTAGCATAATACTTATTATGTTGTCTTTTTAGATAAAATTTAATCATTACAAAAGAATTACTCATTGTGTCCATATTAAAAGTAAAAATACTGTGTCAGAACAAAAAACACGTTCCAGGCTTTTTAAAATGTCAAAGTATTGAAATATATTCAGGCAAATCTCTACTAGCGACCTCCACTCGATTTTCAAAATAACAATAACATCAATTTATATCTTAGAAAAGCTTGCATTGCAATACAGTTTACATTCTGTTTAGAATTTCTAAGTATATTGAGTATATTTAAGTATATTCAGGTAAATCTCTATTGGGAACACCCTTTTTGTTTTCAAAATAACAGTAATGATTCTGTATACTGTATAAAAACTTGCATTGCACTATTGTTTACATTATAATACTTTTTTTCTTAGAAACTGAGAATTTATCACAAGAAGATGGTCCCGAAGTTAAAGAGCCACTGCTTCTAGCCACAGATCAGCCGAGTCCAGAGAAGGATGTCTGGGACGTGGAGAATAATGCATTGGAATCATCTTATGCAGATTCTTCTGTAGTTTCAGGTACTTGGAACATGTACATACTTTACGTATGCTAACTGCCACTTCCAGAAAAATCACTTGGTGCATTGATGATATCAGGATCTGTTCAACAGAGAGAGAAAATTTGGGCTTTGGGGTTTTGTGAGCATTTTTATTAAAATAAATTTTCTAGAAGAGATTAAATTAAAATAATTTCTCTCTGTGGCTAAAAGTGTTTTCAAAAGTAATGCAATATTAATATGTTCTGAATATGAACACATTTGTTTCTAATTTTACTTTATAAGCTAGCCATGGTCCTTGTAATGTGATAAATATCATAAGCATGCCCTATATTTCATAGTACTTTGAAATACATTAATTAGTTCGACTCACCCAAAGCTCTGATAATTAAATAAGACCACTACCTTTCCCCCTATATTACACACTGGGATGTCTCAGAGAGGTTCAGCTGATTGCAGAGACTAAAACCAAAGCTATAGAAAGGACGGTGAACAGATGTGAAACTGGGTTTGGCTTGAACTGCAGTAACTAATTGGTGTGAGAGATAGATAACATGTCCACCTTTTTGGTGTGAAACAGCCCTGGAAGAATCAAACTAATTTAATTATGCTTCCCTCCCTAATTTGTTCATAGTAGGAGAATCCTTCTCTCTTCCCCTCTCTCCCCAGAAGGGCTACATTCTATTTTCTCAGGAGATACTTCAAGTCTGTGGTGTGTGGATATGTTGTGGAAGTAGCTCTCTGGGGAAAAGAAAAAAGCCCTGATTTGTAGCATTTGACAATCTCCATGGAGTAACTACTCCCACTAAGGCTGATTTCAAGCCTCCAACATAATGTCACTGAACACACAGCTGGGAAGAGAGGTGCACACCATTACATAGCATTGCCACCATATAGACACCACAGGCATAAATAGCCTCAACATCAAAGATGATTATAGTAAAATGATGAGGAAATGATGAGTTTTAAATATTCATTACCTTTGTTTTAATATAATTTATTTAATTGTAAGTTTATGTAATTTAATCGTTTTAAATGGCTATGCTTAACAGCTGGCTCACAAAATTCCTGAAAATGTGACAATTGGCCCTTGTGAGCCAGTATAAGCTGACTCCAGCACACCACTGCAAAATTTACCACTTTCTACTCACAAAAATAATATGGCTGCATTGCAGGAAATTTGGAAAACACAGAAACACACAAAGAAAAAGTCACCCGTACTCCCCCAGCTTTGACATATTACTCTTAACAAGTGGGTATGTATCCTTCAGGTCTTTTTACATACCTGGATGTTTATAGATAATGGCATTTCTCCTGTGTTCATTAGATATTCTTCTACAGCACGATTTTTAAAGACTGAATAATAGTTTCATCCGTTGGATGCATTATAATTGATTAACTAATTGTTGAACATTTAGAATGTTTCCAAATTTCTACACCTTAAATATTGCCACAATAACTCCTTGTATTTATGACTCAGTTTAATTCTTAAAAACGTGTTACATAATTGGAATTTCTGGATCAAATGATTCCTACGATTTTAAGACATTTAATAATTGATGCCAAATTTCACTCCAGCAACTTTTACCAATTCCATGTCCTCCAACAGTGTAGGAGAGCGCCTATTACCCTGAAGTCTCTTCTACAAGAGCGGGTAATAATATGTTCAGAGTTTTCCAATTGGGTACTTTGTTGCTTCAATTTGAATTTTTTTTATCTCTAATGAAAAACATTTTTATAAGTTCCTTCCTTTTTGTTGTTGTTTTTGTTAATTACCTATGTATTTTTCCAATAAGGTATTTATATTCTTCTCTGTGGTTTATATGAACTACCTAAATATTTAGGATAACAATCCTTTGTCATAAATAGTACCAATATTTTTTATAATTTGCCTGCTATTTAGCCTTGTTTATGGTGTTTGTTTTTTAAATGCAGTTCTTCTGAAACTTTAATGCGCGTATGAGTGAACTGGAGGAGGGGGCTTGTTGAAATGCTGTTTCTGATTCAGCAGGTTCTGTGTGGGGCCCGGGAGTCTGGCTTTCTCGCAAGCTCCTGGGCGATGCAGCTGCTCCTGGTCCTGGACCACACTTTAAGTAGCAAGGTTTAATGTACAGAGTAGCAAAGCTTTTCAACCTGAATTCTAGAGGGTTATTTTTTTCAATTTGAGCAGCTGTGCTTTCCTTCAGAAATCATGATTCTATAGGAATGCCAAAATCCACTATCTGATTGGGGTTCTCACTTTTTAATAAACTTCCCTGGTGGGCTACCTGACATCTCTGTGGGTTGCTTGGTATTTTCGAAATCCACACTAGAAAGAACTGAAGACAGGATGGAGGCTGGGAGATGATCCTGCATCTCAGATGAGGGTTTTTCATCAAAAGTTGCCAGACAAATGCATCTTGTCAGCCTGTGGTTTATCTATCTATGGAGGATTCTGAGTCTCGAAGTGGACAAAATTAAAGGCAAAAATTTTTTAAATTTCTATTTTTTTTTCTATTTGATATAAAACTTAAAGCTGCATCTTGTGGGGAAAAAAAATCTGGATCTTAATAATGGCCTTAGAGGACAGAAAGGATTTTTTTTTCCCTCCTAGATTCCTTCCCTTTCTCTCTTTCTCCCTCCCTCCTTTCCTTTCTCTTCTTTCCTTAAACAAATATTTATCAAACTCCTATTATATGCCAGGCATGTAGTGTTCAGTGTTCAGCACCATAAATAGGGGGGAATGTAACAGAAATGGTTTCTGCTCCCTGGCACTTTCAACTGATGAGCGTGTCAACCAAACACTTGTCACTAAATAGCTGCACATCAAGTCCTGTGTAATAGTCGTATAATAAGTACTGTGAAAGACGAGTAAGGACTATTGAAATATGTAATAGTCTGAGGACATGTGAGAGTACAGTGAGCCGTACAGTAATCTGAGGACTCCATCCAATTCACAGACTTTAACAGTCTTCTAGTCTGTAAGATCTTTGTGATATCTGGACTTCTCATGTGGATTTGGAAACAGGTTAGTTCAATCCATTCTGGCCTTTTCCAGAGCAGTAACAAAGGGTAACTTATTTCTGAAAATGTAGTGCCTTTGCTTTAGGGGTTAGACACTGCTGCTGATAGATGCTGTGGATCATTCCAGTGTCTGTTTCATTTTCTTGTTGCTCTTCGGAACTAAGAATTACTGACATAAATAACTTGTAAAGTACCATTAGCCCAAAGAAGTTATTGGAGTTCTTTTGATTGAAATTTTTGTTGCAAAATTTACTGTAGAAGGATTTGGCTTATACAGGCATTCTTTGACAGAATTAACAATCAATATAAATGTGAAAGTATTCCATAGTCTATAATATGTATTTGCATAATTTTGTTTTGTGTATCTTGTTGATATTGATAATGTATAACCTTTATTTTGAATTCCTATATATATATATATATATATATAATAATGTATAACCTTTATTTTGAAATCCAATATATCGGGTTAAGATTTTAAATACAGTTAACCAAAGTGGCATTGAAAGACACTTGTTACTTAAGCTGCACACATTCTGTGAATATGATATGCAGGAAGAAATGTGACTCAAATTATTTCTAATTTTAAATTGAGTTCTCTAATTTTTATTTCCAAATCAATTTCTAAAGTGTTGTTTTTTAGTGCATAGTAGTCTTGGTGCATACAATGTTAATTATTTATAGTTTTAATGCAAAGATTCTTTATAGATTGTTTTTCAGCCCGTTTTACTTCTTAACACACCTGATGGGTGAGACACACCAGCATTAACAATGGTGGCCCGCCCTGAAACCAATTTTAATCATCTCTCCTTCATCCATCCTAGGGGTGATATATCAGAGTTTCCCAGTGGATAGTTCTGGAGAATGATTTCTTCATGTCTCCACAGTGGAAGCTACTATTTCTTCCTTTTTCCTTCCAACTGCTTCCTATTAAAAAAGTGATTAATAATTAAGATATACCAAAAATGTTATTTATTTTACCTGTTTCTGAATTAACACAATAATTTCTAAAGCGTATTTCAGTAGTTCTCAGACTATTGGTAGAACTTTAATGCTGGATATTATAGTTCTGCTTTCTGAAGTCACTGATCAATTTATAACAAGAAAATATTGGAAAACTTTGGTGTTTCACTAGGACACGCTTCCCTAGAAAACATCAGAGGAACACCAAGTCCACATTCATTTTCTTTCATTAAAAATATTTTCCTTATAGCAAATACATAATTATCTGGATTATTTTAATTCTCTAGGTTTAAGTAAAATTGGTTGTACAATCATTTTTAGTTGTCTGGCTGCTGTTGCTTTGTCACAAGTGAGTAGTTATTTTACATCGAAATTTTTATTATACTATAGGAATTAATGCTCTATAAGAAAATAAAAGTAAAATAAATGAGATTAAAAATGAAGAAAATTTATTGTATTTGGAATAAACTGTCTTCAATGCAGAGTTCTACAGAAAATTCCCCAAACTTCCTCATTCTGTGTTGAATCTCCCTGTTGTGAAACTAGAAAATGCAAATACCTCAGATTGGCCAGCAGAGGGCGCTTTTACATTTATAAAGAAAATGAAATTTCACTGTTCCAGCGCGGAGGTTATAACGTAACAGTGTAGAGTGTACCATGTATGAATATACAGTGCGCATGACTGTGAATGCGTGTGTATATTTTGATTTATATATTCGTTCACGTGAAGATTTTAAAATTCCACCCCAGCTAATGAGCTTACCAACCTGCTTGTTTTCAGACTTTAATACCTTCTTTTTCATATTCCCCCATATGTTCCACTCCTTAGGTTTATCCGGTGACATTATGCTTTGGAATATATTGTGGATATATTTTGCATAGATCATGTTCTGTAGGAGGGGTTTAAAAATTGACCTTTATAAAACAGCCTCCTTCTCCCTGGCCCAATCTGTTATAGCACTTTTTTGTTGTTGTTTTGTTTTGCCTTTTTATAGACCAAAGTCCAATCTTAGATTTGGTCTATACTAATTTCTGTAAAAATGCCACAAAATTTATCCTTGCACTTGAGGACCAAAATAATGTTCCACAGCACTAACCTCTAGAAATTTAGAGATTTTTAGAATCTCTAGAAATAAATATCATATAGCACTTCAGACCTTAGTGGGAAAGATAATTGATACAGCAGTGTACAATAATATTATGAGACAATCAGCCTTACTATTACAGGATTGGTTTGAATTAAGATAGCTCTCTTTCACTTCTGTATTTTCTAAATTTAGGTACGTTAATTATTGGGAACTAGAAATACTACTGAGGCAATCCAAAAGGCAAATATTAATTTGAGCTGAGAAAGAGACAGAGAGATGCTACTGCTGCTGCTGCTATTGGTGTTTGTTAAAGGACAACATAGGTTTGTATTTTATTTGAAACCTACCAGGAGCCATCTAGGTCAGTTATATGACTTACAATTACACAATAGTTCTGGAAGGGTTAGTGTTCATATCTCAGGAATGAGGACATAGGTATTTTGGTGGAAAGAAATCTCCCTAGTGTGCAGCTAATATATGCTGGATTTATTTTCATGACATTCTTTTATATCTACAAACCTAAAGCTTTTTTAGCAGGATTTTAACAAAGGTGATGCTTCTAATTTTAATTTGATTATTAGACCTTACCTGCTCTATTTTGGCTGTGAATGAGGACCAGAAGGCAGAGAGTGAGTAGTCAGATTGTCTTACTGCATTGAGAGAACCAGGTACTGAGATATTTTCCTGACTCTCAAAGAGATTATAATTATAATCCAGTTCAAGAAAACACGTTACATACTCTCAAAGAGAAAAAGTAATCTACCTACAGCAAAAGAGAAAGTATTAAAGAATGAGGAGAGAAAACTTGTGAAAGAAAGAAGACTTAGAGACAGCTCACAGAGGAAGAGTATGAGATGTTTTGTCTGAGCCTGGAAGGGCCTGTGTTGGATTGGTAAACAGAAGTGGCAGGCAGCATTTCCGGTTGCATGAACATCATGAACAAAAGCGCAGGTATGAAAAAATTCGAAAGAATTTAGGGTGGGGAATGTGGATAATTGGGAAGGCTATGCATATGTTGGGGGAAGGGATGTATGGGTAATCTCTGTACCTTCAGTGCAATTTTGCTGTGAACCTAAAACTACCCTAAAACTAAAGTCTATAAAAATCAATCCAGTTGTAATAAACAGGGCAAAATTCTATCAGAGGTGTGTTTAGAGGAACAGTTTGATTAGAGGGGAACATTGTGGAGGAAGGTGGTGGGAGAAAAGATTTCTAAGATCAATGAGAGTTAATGGGTTTTTCTAACTATGAGTTTTACAAATGCTTGTCCTAAGGCAAAAAAAAAAAAAAAATGCTCTTAAATGTTTATCGTTCCTTATTTGGACAATTATGAACTACTAACACAATGCATGTGTGATCATCTCAGATGGTGTTTGTGGGAAAGTCCTTAATTAGAGGAATGTATCCAGTGGGGTGCTGGAACAAGAGCCAAATGTGCACATCTCTGCCCGACTCCACTCAGTGACGTCATGCTGGCCACTTGAAATCAACCACGGTGGGAATATTTACACCATAAAAGATGACAAGCACTTTTAAATTGTGGCTTTTTCTCCCCAAAGAGCCGACTGTTGAACATTTACCAGGATACCCTTAAATGTCTTGCTCCCAGTACTTTCCTCAGGTCTTAACTTGAATAGCTCTTCCTGAAGTGTACCTATCAAAGAGGCTTCCAATTCTTCTTCTTCTATCTTGTCATCCCTACACCTTGTTATTGCCAACACCTACTTCCCATGTGGTCATCTGGCGTATCACCCATAAGCGAGGTGATACGCCACTCGAGGACTCTTTGCCTCTGTTACTGGCTGGCAATGAATGAATGGGTCATTCTAGTGAGTATGGGTTATCCCCACAACGCTGGACTTTAATAACTATCTTTCTACTTGAGACTCAAGTCCAAAGGCTAAAGGGCATAGATGTTACAACTGAAGCCAACATCATGGCACACAATTCAAATTTAATTCTGGCTGCAACATTTCAGCAGTATGAATTCTATAAACAGGAGCAGAGGAGCTCCATGGATAGCCATGTGGGCCTGTGGCTCTAGGAGAGTTTTTTCTCTTTGGGGAACTCATTTCCTAGAAGCTTGGATCCAGGAGAGAATATGCAAGGTGGGTGGAGGTGGCTTGTCTCCATTCTGCGGGAACACATGTTCCCTGGCACAGAGAGCAAAATCTGACAGACCAAAATGTGAGCGTGTGTGTGTGCATGCGCATGCACAAATCCATATACATAAAGCTGAAAATAAAAGTCATCTATTTCCTCTCAAAAAAGATTAAGTTATTTCAAAAGAAAGGGAAATTTGTATTATTAGTAGTAAGAAAGTAAGCACACTTAAGAAGCCTATGCACTCTTTGTGTGTGTGCCTACACGTGCACAAGCATTTGAAGTTTTAGGGGTCGTCTTTGACATTCCAGGCTGTGGGGATTATGCAGCTAGAGGGAAGATGGGCATAGCTAAAGAGGTGAAGTTAAAATGCATCACAAGATCAGAGCTAGCATAAACATAAAATTAGCGTGACAAGTGACGTTACACTACTTGCAGACCCTGTAAGCACTGTGTCTCAGGAGAAGGGAATCTGTTGCTGCCCTTCCTCTTTCTCAATATGCACAGAGGCCCTGGCCCCTTGCACTGCTTCCGGCCATAAAGCAAAACCACTTTCCAGCAAAGAGAACGTATGACAACCTGAGGCAAGGCATAAGAAAGGAGAAATATTCTGTGGATGAGAAATGCATCTAGGCTGAAAATACGAGAGACAATACCCAGCAGAAACAGAAGTCAGAACCAATTCCTAACTTACCTAATGAAGCTTAGCTCTTAGGGTGCACAAACAATGTACTTGTCAACTAATTGTTATAATAACATTTTCCAGCAGAGGGCACACTTTACATTGAAATAGATCTAAAAAGGTGTCAACAGAGAGGTTTTCATTTGAATTTTTTTTAACTTCAATATTTTTGGTTTCTAAATGGTTTAAAAATATTTTAAAGTATTTAAGGTTCCAGAAGTTGTTAAATATGAAACTCCTCAGATTCCAGTTAATATTTCTGTCTTATTAGTAAAATATTCAACATGTGATTGCAAAATGAGGCAGTTTTTTTCCATGGTTTATGGACTGGTCTTAGATACTTACTATCACTGTAAGCAAAGCTGTTCTTTTTCGGTGTTATTTACAAAATTATTACAGAAAATCCTATCTTTTAACTGGATGAGTATCATTTTCCTTCATTCCAACAGAGTTTGATATGAATAACTGCTTTTCTTCAACAGCTAGATATTTCCAGCATTTTCTAATCTGTTTCACAGCTAGCTTTGATATTTTCCCTAGAGGAAATAACACCTATATAAAAGTTAACTAAACTTATTATATAACGTAACTCCAATATTCAAAGCCTCTTTAAGCAGCAACTTCACACGAATTTGAGGTTTCACTTCAAGATTCATTTCCTTGATCTAAGAGAATCATTCTTACAATAAATGAGAAAGTAGAAACTACAACCTATATTAAAAAAATTTTTAAAGGTTAAGTCAATTGTTAGCAGTGGCTGAACTCAGATCTGGAGACCGATCTGTTTGACTCCGTAGCACGTGTTCTTTTCACGGCAACCCCCTGCCTCCAGTCGACTCTGTTCTATCTGATCTATTTTAAAATCATAGACACATGACTTTATTCACTTAGGACATAAGTCCAGGTTGACATACTGTGAAAAGCACAAAGAATGAAACAAGGTAATCCTGGATAATCAATTGCAGGAATTCTCGGCTTATAAACTCAATAAGCCGGTTTAATTTGGGCATCATATAAGCACTTTCTTGATCTGGCGTTTTGGTGTGTGTGTAACGTGACTTTTTTAAGTGAATGCAGGAAGAAAATCTCACGGAAGACATTATCAATGTATGGGAGATACAATATATTTTCTTATGTTATTAAAATTATTTCCTTTACTATTTCTGTTTCTATGAAATCAAAAAATATATATATTAAATGTGTAAGGATTTGCTGCCTAGGAAACAAAATTATTTTTGTATTGAGAAACTGGAAAATTATATATCCTTAAAATGACAAAGAAATAGTCCTCTATATGTTCTCTTTCCTTTTCCTAATGATCTCTAGCAGAATTATTGCAATTAATTTTGTCCAAGGGTAGAAGTGTTCCTCTTTTGTGTGCACAAAAAAAGTTTGAATATAAGTGTGTGTGTTTAAATGTAAAGTAAACGAAAGTCTATTGATGAAATCAGAAATGTTAGCAAAATAAAACAATCTCTCAATTTTTTTTCTTGGAAAGATAAGCTGTTTCAAGATTTATAGAAAATTTGACATTACAGTGAAAATGTCTATACGCTTAAAAAAAACCTTTCATTTCACTTAACACTATGGATACAGGATTGTTTGCTTGTTTACAAAACTTCATGCAGGTCAGTAGCCATTCGTGCTGTTGGGTACAAAGCACTGGGATACTGAACTTGAATTCAGAAAATGGGGATGCCCAGCTCTGGCCCATTCTAGCTGTGTGATATGGAGAAACCATTTAACCTCTCTGAGCCTTGGTTTCTCACCTATAAAGTTAAGATAATAATGGGTATCTACTACATAGGATGTTAAGAGCTTAAAATATAATTTGCATTATATCTGTGAAAGCGCTGAGCTCAGTGTCTTTCTGACACATTGCAAATTTATTTGTTGGATCAAAATAATCCTGATAATAAACAATTAATAATGCCCTGTTTTGTGTAGCAACTTTCTTTAATATTCATAACTATTAGTGCACATTACGTTAAATAGCTGCCCCGAACCTTATGTACGTTAGAACAAAGCTTGGGGAAAATCTTGACTTTATATATACATGAAGTAGATTTGAGATTATGGTTCAACTACTGGTGATTAGAAAATAAAGTGAAAATCAAATGTAATCTCCATTTTTATTACACTTGTGGGAAACTTAAAGATACAATGTTAGATTTTAGATAATATTTGTTAGTATTCTTCAGTATTTTTGGTATTGTCTTCAGTTCTCAATTCCACATTTAAAACAACAAATGAAAAGCATGTCAAAATTTACTTTTTTGTCTTCAAAAATCTTGGTCTATATTTCTAGGTCTAGAATTATCCTTCCGATGACATTTTCCCCATCTCATTTTACACCTTGCCTTTTCCTTACAAATCATATTCTCTTTTCATCAGTACATCTGCCCAAAACGCTCTTCTAGTTGACAGCTCTATCCCACACTCACCGCTGAGCTTCTAACAAGGCTTACCTCTGGGAATTGCAAAGTGCCATATTTAAAATCTCTCAGTGAGATATGCAGGTTTTCCCGTGTGATCATAAGGGATTCCTCAAATCTGAGTTTTAGAGCTAATCTACGACAACTGATAAGCACAGTATTTTCACATTAGTGTATTTATGTTGTGCTAATATACTTAAACAGAATGTGTGTCCATTGAGAATTTGTCTACAAATTTCTTATCAGCTTTCTTTTAACTTTTAAGAAAGCTATTTTACATATTTGATTGGCATTGGCTGTAATTCCTTTATATTTCCCAAGCTAAATAGGCTTACCCACGTTGGAAGGGAAATGTCGTGTCACAGGTGCTCAGTGGAATACTAGCCAGCCATAAAAAGGAACAAACTACTGATATAAACAACAACTTGGGTGTATCTCAAATAGGTTATGCTAAGTCAAAGAAGCCAAAAATACAGCCTACATGTTGCATGAATCCATTTATGCGACATTCTGGAAAAGACAAAACTATAGAGACAAAACCAAATCATTGAATGCCAGGGGAAAGCAGGAGGGAATTGACTAAAAGGGGCTTGAGGGGACTTTTGAAGTGATAGAAAAATCTTGATTTTGATGGTGGTTATAAAACTGTATACATTTGTCAAACTCATCAAACTATATCTCTAAAAAGAATGATTTTTATAGTATGTAAATTATACCTCAATATGCCTGACTTAAAAAGTGTAGCTGGTTAAAGAAAGAGAAGATATCTGTAGTTTTAAAGAGTTTTATATTGTCTCTTTTCAGGGAAGTTTCATTGATAACTTACTGTGTGTCTGTTTTTCACCCATTTCTCTTTCCAGCCCTAAATGTGTGACACTCAGACTAATTTTAAAAAGATAAAGGCTACTTTAATATTCTTTATTTAGTGCATTTGGCAGCTTTAGCAAGAAATAATAGTTATCTAACAAGTATAAATATTATTAATTATAAGAAGAACATTATTAAGTGAAACTCTTGCTCTAGTAATACACCAACTACTTGAATTTTATTTTGTTTTCCAATTACCAGCAATTAAGCTAAAGTGCTAAGAGCTTACTGTACTTCATTATTACTTAATGGTTATCAAATGCTATGAGGTAAATTATACTAGTCCCATTTTAAATAAGAGGAATTTAGGCACAGAGCAACATCAATGGCAAATTTCACGAGTCCTTCCGATTCCAACACTGACATTTGTAGCCATCTTTCATTTATTTTTATCAGTTTAGGAGTTGTTCTTATCCTTGAGGATGGGATTTCATTAGTCCTTGGAAAAAAACCGTAAGGAGGGAAGGCTTCCCTTTAGGGAAAGAAGGTTTTCAAAAGAAATTGATACTGGGTACTGAAAACACAAAATCGGGATCCACAAGAGAAGATGTGCCCTTGCTACTCATGTTAATTGTACCTCTTTGATGGAAGCTTAGTTTAATCATAGAGAGGGAAAAAATTGATTTCCAACCTCACGTAAGCTTCTAGTACAATTGCAATGCCAGGCTTTAATGATATTTTTTTGAGCAAATTCTTTTTGATTTTAAGTTATTTTTATCACTGAACTGCTGTTTTCGTAACTAATCAGTAAATCCATATACTTTGTTTTTACCTTGTTAATTCCCTACCATTTTACGTGAAAATAACTCACTGCTTTATATATTATTCTCTTTGTTTAAATGACATTTTCAAGCCTAGGTCTTCTTTTTTTGGACAAAGTTTACATGTAGGGGGACGACAAAAGTCATACATCCTTGCAAATTTGCATTAGCTGTCATGTTGGACGTATGCTACTTTAAGTAGGTATGTGTATTTGATTCACTCCCCGGCAGCTGCTCATCCATAGTGGAGTTTTTAAATGCAGCTTGCCAGAAACTCTTACCTTTTATTCATAATTGTCTGGGTGTGCCTTCCCCACTTGCATTGAACTGTATGTACTGTGTGCTGTAGAGGTGTGCAGTTAAAATACGTTTATTCTCAGAAATATTTTAAAAATATTTTAAAATGTTTTCCTTTGCAGAATCAGACACAAGTTTGGCAGAAGGAAGTGTCAGCTGCTTAGATGAAAGTCTTGGACATAACAGCAACATGGGCAGTGATTCAGGCACCATGGGAAGTGATTCAGGTACTGCCTAACTGTTGTGTAAACCTTAAAAAGTGTGAAATAAGACACCATATAGTGGAAAGCATGGGGGCTGTTCATACCCTCCCTAATGTATTTATGCAATTAAAGCAATTCTTTTCTACAGTTGAAGTAGTTCTGGAACTTTGCCATTCGCTTTCTTTAAAAGTACAACTTACAAAAGTCTTAGAATCGAGCTCTCTAATTTTGATCCAGTACATATCTTTCTGGTCTGACACATGCCATATTCCATAGAATCATGTCGTCTATTTTATTGATGAGATCTGTTTCAATTAATTTGACTGCTTTTAAATTCTGTGTCCAGTTTGGTACATTTATTCCCAAACCCTAATTTTTTATTTATTTTTAAAATACATTTTAAATAAAAAATTAATACTATCAATGAGTATGACTCTAGATAACTGCAGATAACAAAAGTCCTTTTTAAAATGAAGAACTAGAAATGACACATCTAGTTAAGAGTCCCCATTTGTATAAATATCCCTGGCATTGGAGTAGAGTTTGCAAAATATTTCCATCACTAAAGGAGAACTTTACTAGGTGCTTCCAAATTGTTCTCCATGTTAGGTGACTATTCCACCAGCAATAAACAAGAGTGTCTCTTCCCAATCCCCACATTTTGGCAGTACTTCCTGTTATCAGATTTCCTAACTTTTGTCAGTCTGATTGATTTCAAATCTCTTCTTTCTATGTTTTGAATGTGCATTTCCATTATTATTACTGAGCTAAAATGTTAACACCTTTTAAGAATGGGTAATCGGTCCTGGTCCTTGGATGTCTGTTATACACCTGTCTATATTTGTCTGTACGTTTGAAATATTTCATAATGAAAATTAACGGGTTATAAACAAAAAAAATGCTCTGCAACACGGCCAGCCAAGAAGGAGTAAAAAACTGTCCAATTAAGAAACAAATTACTTTATTCTTTATTTGTTCTGTGATTGAGTTGTAGAAAACACTTAAAAAATATTGTTTACTTCAGGTTATCCTGGATTGTCAGAAGAATTATAGAAATTTAGATCTACAACAGACCTAAAGGGGTAAAATAGTTTACATAAAGATGATCATCTGCCCTAAACGCTTTCCAAATTGGAATGTACCACCTCTTTCATTTAAATGTCCTTTTTTCACAATAACACTCCTGAATCCCGTAGAACAAGTTGGTCTGAGGAAACTCAATTCACCAAATGTCAGTCATAACGTTAACTTTAATTAAAAAGGGTTAATTCATTTTCTGTTCAATTTAGTCAGTGTTTATTAAGTTCTTACCATGTGTTTGTTTCTGTTATTGTATTTGTTTTTTCTATGCTTGTTATACAGTCATTAAATTCAATAATTCACATTTTTATTAAATGCTATTGATGCTGGAACTCAAAATGTGCCCTAGCTAATATTTAACATTTTTATGGGCTGCCTTAAGCTTCTGGACCTCATCCTAATTTTTGCTTGTCTAAGTAAAGGCGTTTCAACAATATTCACTCATTCAATAAATATTTAATGCACATCCTCTACGTGCAGGGCATTTTGTCTATTTGGAACTGTTAGCCAATGTAACTATTTACTGATTTTCAGTCCTCAATGTGGCGTGAAAGACGTGATAAATCTAAATGCAACCTACTTTTAAAAAGCAAATACATTTTCAAAGGCAAATACATTTGAAGACACACATTTTCAAAGTGCACCCATTGACGTTCTAGATGGGGTCAGTGCTTAGGAACAAAGAATTACTTTGCATAGTGGGTAGTAAAATTCTTAAATTATAAAATTCTTAAATTCCTTTCCCTCAGGTACATGATATAGGATGAAATAAAAATCAATTCAAGAAAAGGTCTAGCTAAATTGTGAATTGTTAAACATGTATTGAATCACCGAAAAGCGTTACAATGCTTGGGATTGTGTTTTAACCTTTGAGGTTGACATCAAAGGACCCTTATTCCATTTGTCCTTTGTCCATCTTCAAAGGTCACATAGTGAGCCATAAAAATCACGGGCATGACCCAATATCATAACATTATGTTCCTCTGTGGAAGCATAGCGCCTTTGTAAAATATAATTAGTGGTACTTTCAAAGTTTAAATATTCTATTTATACTTTGGAAGGCTTTTTTGTTTTTCTGTTTCTTATTTTCAGAGAGATATACTGCTTCTCACAAAGTGGCAATATTTTTGGCAATACACATTGACCTGATATGTAGAAAGTGTTTTCTTACTATTTTGAAGTAATACCTATTAATATTTGTCCAGCTGGAGTGGTGTATTTTTTCATGATTACATATAGGTAAAGGAATACTTTGTCGATTTCAAACACATGCAGTGACAGACCTTTTCTCTCCAAGAATAACTCAGCTGTCAAAATCAATGTGAGAATGAAATTTGCCACATGGTGTAGTTCCAATAGAATGTTATTATTTAAGCCCTATTTGATTTCAGTTTTTGACCATTTATATGATACAGTGTAAATTTAAGGTTTCAATCAATATTTGTTGTAGAGGAAGAGCACAATGTTATTCAAAACCTGCGCATATTTTAAACATCGTTTTCATTATTGCATTTAATTGATTTTGCTTTTCAAAGAGAGCCAAAAAGAAACAAACAACAAATAAACAAAACCCAAACATTTTTTTTCACAAAGGAAATTGGCTCCTGGCTCATTGACACCAGCCCAGTTCTCTCCTTCTGGTGACAGAGAAGAGAAAATTTTCTTTTCATTGCTTATGTGGATAAATTCTTCCATCCCTATGTCAGAGGATGTGATAAGGCAAGAATCAGGCTGAATATTTAGCACTCACCCAGCTCTTTTTCTTTGGATGCTATTCTCACAATGAATCCAACTTCAATTTTTTCCACATTCACTCCGTGCTTCTCTTATAAACTTGGGGCTACCCATTACATTTCCTAGACTTGACGAGAAAATATGGAAGATAATTTAGCTGTCCATCTAATAGCCAGATATTTTTAGTAGCAGCAGTATAAACCCCTAGACTCTGGAGTCCTTGAGGACAAGGACGTATTCTTGGGAGTGTATGGCATATAGGCACCCAATAAATAGTTACTGCAGAATGAATTAGTGGTACATGACTAATTAAGTGACAGTAAAACATCATGACTTCAGTTATAGAATTAAATTTTGAACACAATAGCCGTTTCAACATTCTAACTCTTCTTAAATAAATATCTAATATGCATGAGTGATATTGATGTTTTACTCGTTTGACTTAGTTTTAGATTTCTGGCAAAGAGACTTAGAAAATTGGTCTAAGCTTTTCTTTTAAATTTTTGTTACCCAAGGATATAGGAGTAAGCATGAAAAGCAAAAGAAGAAAATGATTATTTTTGACAGTACATGCCACTGTTATGAGGAAACCAGAACTTTATTATTGTTTTTTAAATCTATGAGAAATGTACCTTGAGTGAAATTAAAATGAATTTGCTAATAACTTTTAACAAACTTGCTAGATCAAATAGCAATTTAGCAAAAGTAAATTCATGAATCTTGGTGTTAAACACAATTTAAAATACATTTCTTTTGCAAATATTGTGGCTCTTTTGAAAAAATTAGGTGACAAAATCTTCCATATATAGGTGGAATATTAGGATTTTGATAGTCTGTAAAAACCAGTTAAGAGATAAGTAATGATATTCTTAAATAAACTTAAACCTTACATAAATAAAATAGAAGATGAGTTATTATAATTGCTGTAGAGTTCAAAACAAGCATGGAAAGAAAACTTGTAAATGTATATTTTTAAGTGCTGGCAAGCTTCAATGAATTTTTCCTGAAAATCTTATTAAATGAATCAGCAGCTGATCTAATGATAACTTACATGTATTGCATCTCTGTTTACTCATCCATATGGAAGGCAAATTTCCTGCCAGGTTAGTAGATGATTTTTACTGAGTGGGTATTTGGTGTGAATTTTCCTACCTGTTCAGATAGTACTATCACAACAAGTTAAAACCCAATTAAATAGAGTCATCCAGTTGCTAAAATGGAACCATCAGCAACTTTTTTGAAGTTAATGGCATTATGTTAGTTTAGTTTTATTGCAATCATTGATAAGGGAAAGAACACTTACTTCATGTGTAGAGAAATACTGATAAGTGCTGTCATTTCATTTTTTCTTATGATTACGTAAAGCTTTTAAATTGTTACAATATTTATTTTACTGCATTCCACATGATAAGTTATAAAAGTAATGTATGTTAGTACTTACTTTGTCAGTATTTCAAATTTATAAATTTATGTTAATTGGAAATATTTTTAATATATTGTGCTTTGAGTTTCAGGAAAATAAGAATATGTGGAGGCATACATATAAGGAAGTGATAAAAATCACAATTCAAAACTAAATTGCAAAATTAGTCACAATTCAGTTTAAACCAACAAAACTGTTTTTCATCTTTCAATGAAAACCTACTAGTTAAAGGCTGGCATGGGAGAAGTTTTTCCCCTCTCCCTAAATGTTGCTTCTGTTTAATCTGTTTTCCTCAAATGGCAAAAGTGGGATTTTGGGGGTCATTTTTCTATTTAAGATAGACAGAGAGACAGACAGATAGATATGCTTTTTGGTATTTGGTTGTCAGATAAAGTTTTTCAATTGAAGGAAAGTAGCATCAGCTATAATATCTTTGCAATAAAATGTAAGGGGGAATATGGAACAAGAAGGACTAATGATTCTTGCTTTCACAGTTCCTCTTGATTTGTAGGTGGAAGGGCTGAGAGAAAGAGGTAGGGCATAATGGCTCAACAAAGAAATGCAGTGTCTGATGTGTTCAGAACCATTGACTGCAAATCCTGCATCACAGCCATTTCTGTGATTTCCCCTTGGCTTTGCCCACTCTGTGAAGACTCCCCCATGTTGCCCCCTCCCAGTCTTCTACCCTGTTAATTCACTCCTTCTGCACCCTTACGCCCCAGGCCACTTCCATGATAGACCAACTGGGCTGTATCCTGCAAATGCAAACAGAGAGCTGACACACTTTGGGTGCAGAAAATAGAAAATGGATTGGTTTGGACCACACGTGAAAAGTAATTTAAACCACAAGAGGCTTATGTAGAGTTTCAGGCTTTCTAGTCTCAGTTACGTTGTTGTCCATTCCCTTACTTTTCTTCCTTTTAACTTCCTTCAGATGAAGAGAATGTGGCAGAAAGAGCATCCCCTGAGCCAGAACTGCATCTCAGGCCTTACCAAATGGAAGTTGCCCAACCAGCCTTGGAGGGGAAGAACGTCATTATATGCCTCCCCACAGGGAGCGGGAAAACCAGGGTGGCTGTTTACGTTACCAAGGATCACTTGGACAAGAAGAAAGAAACATCCGAACCTGGAAAAGTTATAGTCCTTGTCAATAAGGTATTCAAAAGGCGCATCATATAATGCTATTTTCATTTTAGCATTCTGAAGCTTTTGTATAATGACATTTGGAGCAATGGATCACACAGATTTAGTTTAATTAGAAGTAATGTCAAAATAAGTAATTTATTTTATTTTAAATCTTTGCTTTTCCAGTT
This sequence comes from Equus przewalskii, assembly GCF_037783145.1. Taxonomy (NCBI): domain Eukaryota; kingdom Metazoa; phylum Chordata; class Mammalia; order Perissodactyla; family Equidae; genus Equus; species Equus przewalskii. Next base: position 42,196,516 of record NC_091847.1, on the reverse strand, counting down.
ATATGTAATATCTAAGTTATTAGCCTTTAAAGCAAATTTTTCCATAAAACCAAAACATTAAATCAAACAACTGTAACTTAGGTATAAAGAGTATATTTACCCAGATATTCTTTAAGGTTAACTGCTACTAATTTAAGTTATCATTGCTTGTAAACATAAATGATTTCAAAATATCACTGGAATCTAGGATCAAATATTGTCAGAGTATCTTTAACCATTGACCTGTAGTCAAAGGTGGCAAATATTCTTTATCTAGAATATATATAGTTTGATTTGAAGATAAAGAGAAAATTAAGTGAATATTTGGCTGATCTATATCTAGTTAAATAGAAAAATAGATAACTAACTTTCAAGATTACATATATCAGTATATATAATATATATATATCGTAAAGATATATGTATCAGTTACATTAAATGCAACTATGTTTTTTCTTTACTAATTCATATCTTGGGGTATTTGAAGGCCAATCTTCATAAACAGGTATAAATCTCCTTCTCTGTAAAACAAAATCTCGTTATTTGAGCTTTATTAAGATAAATGAGAGTTTATTAATTTATAAATTTCTGAATTCGGGGTGTTAATCTTTACCATTTTATGGAGTAAAATTGAATATACTTTTCCATGACCAGAAACAGTCTTTTTTCCTTTACCTGTGGTAAGTAGATTCTCTTCTATTCCGTTACAGAAAATATAGTAATAGATTACACAACTGTCCTATATTTTTTGGGTTTCTATTACGCTAAAAGATTTAGTTGCAACTTGCTTTTCAGTACTAAAGAAATGTACTCAGAATTCATGATCTGAATGACTTCCATCATGTAGTCATTTAGTATGTATCTAGTGAGTCTGAAGACCTCTCCTTTAGACTTGTATGCCCACTATTACTTCTCTTGTGATAATGGTGATACCATCAGAATTTATTTGTCCATAGCCTTTCACATATTCCCTTTATTAAGGACATTATCTTTTGTAATAAAACAGTTATAGCTTTGATTAATATTTCTACCTACCAGTACTTTGACTTTGGACAAATTACTAACATCTCTCACTTTAGTTTCCTCATCTGCAAAATGAACAAAATAATACTATCCAATACAGTTGTTCTGAAGTTTAAACTAGATAATCTATTTAATCTAGGAATGACTCAGTAAATATTAGGTTTTTCTCCCACTCCTTTCTCCTCGCCTTCACAACTAATGAAATGGAATTCTTTCACCAGTGAATAGGGTCTTAAATGTCAGGTCCAGAAAAAGAACAAAATTAACTGAATTCAAAACCACCTAAGCAGACATTCTTGATACCATTTGAATATTCTGGTATATCCTCAAACTCAGCCTCATCATCTACTCACCCAGAAGGCTCTCCGCTGTTTCTCTCTCTCTCTTTATCACTCCTCCAAAGCAAGTAGCCTCAAAACCTAGGAGTTATTTTTTATTCATCTGCTTCCTTTACTTTCCCTATCAGGTCACAGCATCATAGTATATTACAGTTGAAAGAAGCCCTCAAGATCCAGCTTTCCTCCACTGCGGAGTGGTTCTGTCACCTCTGCTGAGTAACTTCTAATATCAAGGAGGTCTCCCTTCTAACAAGACAGCTCGATCCATTCTTTGAACAACTGACACTGTTAGAAAACCCTTCACGTATTTTCCAAAATCTGTTTCTCTGGAAACCACACTCATTGGTTAGAGTTCTTTCCTCTGTGATGGTACAGAATAAGTCTTAATTCTCTTGCTTTATGATAGCCCTTCACATAGAGAAGGCAGCATCATGTGGCGCCTAAGATATTTTTCTTCTTGTTCTATGGGATAAATATTCCGAGTTCCTTTAACTCTTCTTCATATAACGTGGTTTCCAGACTTTCCATCATCCTAAGTACTCCTACATTTCCAGACATTTATCCAGAACCCTCTTAAAACACAGTGTCCAGAGTTGGACAAGATACTACAGATATAGTCTTATCAGTGCAGTGTAGGAGAAAGGAGATGTGACACTTAACCTATGACTGGGTTTGCCTTTGTCACCAGTGTTGGTAGTTGGCACCCACAGACTCACGTGGAGCTTGCCATGAGCTAAAAAGCTTCAGGTTCTTTTCATTTGAAAATCTGTTAAACTAGAACTTTCTTGAGTGATTTTTGTGGAGTTAAATTTTGAGCCTAAATATAAATACTTATGTTTCTTTCTTCATGTTGATTGATCATTTCAGGTCTCATGTTTTTATGAGTCTAATGCATCTTCCTTTCTATGATAACTCCTTCTCCTCTTGATGCTATATTCTAGTCACAAATCTTTCATCCCATTGCATCTAGATGAATCTATTAGTCCACATTTATAGCCATGTTTAAATGTTAAATTATCCTCATTAATTATTCATATTCTTTGCATTATTGCATAGACATTTCAAGACATGACTTTAATTCCTGACCTGCTTTCCTGTTATTTTTCCCTAAGAATTACTAGAAATCCCTCCACTAGTTCTTCATCTATGTCATAATTGTTTACTTTATTATCCCATTTCTTTGAATGTTAAGGTAATTTCAGCTTTAATTCTTTTTGATTGAGTTAAGAATCTCTGGCTCCGTAAGTCTACACAACCTGCATTCTGTGTTTAGCCCCATAGCAAGGTATTATAACCTTTGATCTAGAAAAGAGAAATCCTATTCCCTAACACCATTTACTTTCATCTCCCTTCCTCCATTGTTTCCAAAATTATTGCCTTCAAATGCAAGGAGAAATGAAAACACCACCTGTGTTCCCAGACTTTCTATTTCCTATCTAGGGCTTCAACATCACGAGAGATGAATCCCAGGTTCCTTCAGATGCTGTAATGCAGCCCCATATGATTCAGCAGAAGTGGGTACAGTTGGGTTTGATTAGTCTTGGCAGGCACTCTGTCACATCTCAGGAAAAGATTCCAAGAGGACCACACACCTCCCAATTAGCCATGTCACACTTGCATCTGGCTTTCTCTGTGTCCTTCACTAGGGAGTCAGCACCACCCAGAGTGAGTATCAGGGTTTCCTACACTTGCTACCTCCTGTGACAACTTCTTTTCATTCTGTAGATCAGAAGTGCTGCTTCTTTGGAAGATCTTGACTCACCCTTTATGGGCAGAACCTCAGGTTGCCATGTCACTCCACGGTATAGAGATTCTTAAATCATTCAGCAACCTGAGGGGATTTAAAGACAAATCCAATGCAGAGCCCGTCCTCAAGGATCTTCAGTCTAGGAAATGAAAGATGTGTATTAATAATATAATAATTAATATTGTATTACATTTTACAATATACTATCAATTCTTTTTATTGGATCCCATTAAATCCACACAGCTACTCCATGAGGTAACCGTGACTATCCCCTTTTTATCCATCAGAAAACTGAGACTCTGGCCTGTCAGGGATCATCTAGCCGATAAGCAGCAGAGCTGAGGCTTGAACCCTTTTCCTCTGAAGTTAACTGATCGTCTCTTGTTCCCAGACTCTACTGCTAGAAAAAAAGGACAGGTGAAGTAGCAGGGAAGTTTTCTGAGTACTGGCAGTATGTTAACCTCTATTTCACTTAATTTTCACAACAGCTCTGTCATAAATTAACATTATCCCCATTTTATTAATGTGGAAATTGAGATGATTGGGATCACTAAGTAACTTGTCTAAAGTCACACAATAAGCAAGTGGTTGGAGTAGTTGTTTTCAGAGCTGACTTTCCTCTGGATCGTGCCCTCTCTTTCCACTAAATTTAATTTCTTTTCTCTTTCTCAAAATCTTTCTTCCTGAGTTCTTTCTCAGATTATTTCCTGTATCTTTTGTATTATTATTCAGTTTGTTTAAACTGAAACAAACAGAAAACGGTTCACTCATTTCTCCCACCTCCCACCCCCCAGCTCTGGCAACCTCCAATTTCTTCTCTGTATCTATGACTTAGTTTTTTAAACTTTAAAAAAAGTTAGATTCCACATATAAAAGAGATCATACAGTATTTGTCTTTCTCTGTCTGACTTATTTCACTTAGCATAATGCCCTTGAGGCCCATCCATGTTGTCACAAATGGCAAGATTTCATTCTTTTTTGTAGCTGAATAATATTCTATTGTTAGAATATTATTTCTGACAATTCTTTATCCATTCCTCTATTGATGGACACTTAGGTTGTTTCCATATTCTTGGTTATTGTAAATAATACTGCAGTGAACATGGGGGTGCATGTATCTTTTTGAATTGGTGTTTTTGTTTTGTTTGAATACATACCCACAAGTGGAATTGCTAGATCATATGGTAGTTCTATTTTTAATTTCTCAAGGAACTGCCTTACTGTTTTCCATGTGGCTATACCAGTTTACATTCCCACCAACAGTGCACAAGTGTTCCCTTTTCTCCACATCCTCACCAACACTTGTTATTTCTAGTCTTTTTGATAATAGCCATTCTAACAGATGTGAGGTGATATCTCATTGTGGTTTTGATTTGCATTTCCCTGATGACAAATGATATAGAACACCTTTTCATGTACCTGTTGGCTACCTGTATGTCTTCTTTAGAAAAATATCTACTCAGATCTTCTTCCTGTTTTTTAATCAGACTGCTTGTTTTTTTGTTATTGAGTTGTGTGAGTTCTTTATATATTTTGGATATTAGCCCCTTATCAGATATATGATTTGCAAATATTTTCTTCCATTCAGTGGATTTTTTCATTTTCTTGATGGTTTTCTTGCTGTGCAGAAGCTTTTTAGTTTGATATAGCCCTACTTGTTTGTTTTTGCTTTTGTTGCTTGTGCTTTTCGTGTCAGATTAAAAAAATCGTTGCCAAGACCTTTGTCAAAGAGCTTACTACCTATGTTTTCTCCTGTGAGTTTTATGATGTAAGATCTTACATTCGAGTCTTCAATCCATTTTGAGTTAGCTTTTTTGTATGTTGTAAGATAGTGGCCCAGTTTCATTCTTTTTCATGTGGCTGTCCAGTTTTCCCCAAATGATTTATTGAAGAGACTATCCTCTCCCCATTGTATATTCTTAGCTCTTTTGTCATAAATTAATTGACTATATATGCATGGGTTTAATTCTGGGCTTTCTATTGTGTTCCATTGATCTTTGTGTCTGTTTTTATACCAATACCATACTCTTTTAACTTCTATAGCTTTGTAATATAGCTTGAAATCAGGAATCTTGATGCCTCCAGCTTTGTTCCTCTTTCTCAAGATGGCTTTGGCTATTTCTGGTCTTTTATGTTCCCATACAAATTTTAGGATTTTTGTTCTATTTCTGTATTCCTATTTAAGTGGAATGAAAAGAACAATTCTAGACAAATGAATCAGAAACCACTTTGTGGCAGAGAGACAAGAGCTGTGGTTCTCAAATTGTAAAGACTTAACTTCACATGGGAAGCTTCATAACAGTGCACGTTTCAAGACTTTGTCCCCAGAGAATTTGCCCAGATTTGGTAGTTCTTGAGTGAGGCGAAGGAGTATGCGTTTTCCAAATCTCTCAAGTGATCTCATGGCAGGTAGACTAGAGACTTCACTTTGGAAAAAAAGAGCACTAACAAAGTTTCTCTCCTTATTTTTTCCACCCTGTGTTATTTTCTTTCACTTACCAAACTTAGTTATTCATTTTAACTCCACTTTGCTTCCTTGGACTTCTTGAATTCGATTTTACAACCCCCCTGCCCCCCCCCCCCCATTCATTCTTAGATGACTTCACTATTTCTGCTAAATAATAAAACAAAGCAATGTTCTTCATACACCGTTCTCCTCATTCACAGGGATCAGTCAACCTTCATTTTACGCATAAGTGGGGCTCACCTCAAGTAAACTGATGAATAACACATGCCCTGCAGACCAGTGGAAGGGTAATCACTGATCACATTATCAGGGAATTACATTATGAGGAATATAATGCATATTCTTTGATACTTGCTCTTGAAACTCTTCCTGCCAACTCTCTGTTTGCCAATACTGTACACCCCTGGGCTTTCATTGCATGAATTCTTCTAGGATATGACCTTCAAGATGGCCTGCTTATTCCTTTCCCCTAATCAGGAGGTATTGTGAATGTCTGGTAACGTGTAGCATTGAGATGTCAACTCAGCCAACTTCAGCAGACACTATGACATACAGAGACTCAGCTACAAAGGACTCTTTTTCTTTCGTTTATTTTTGCTACCATGTGACAAAACCATTTTAAACAGGTTCAGCTATTACTGAAACTGGTAATTTCTAAACTTAAATTGGGGCAAATGGCAAGAGTACAGGGTAATGCAATCATTGGGCACTATGAAAGCAAGACTGAAGAAGTTAATAGTACCCCTCGGACAGAGGACCAGGTGCAGGGTTGACTTTCTCAAGGTTGTAGTCAGAAAGAGTGAGGCCACCTTCCAGTTGCTTGCCTGCAAAGATGAGCATTTGCTGGCTAAGGAGGATGCCTTTTTCATCCTGGATCTTGGCCTTCACATTCTCCATGGTATCACTGGTTCCACCTCTAGGGTGATGATCTTTCAGGTCAGAGTCCTCACAAAGATTTGCATTTTGACCTGTTGGCGAATGTGAAGATACTAAGAATTGCCCATCAGGTCAAGGCACCTCAACACCAACACACTGTCACTTGACAGTGCTAGTTGCCTCTGAAAGACTTTCCACTGCTTTTGCCAAACCGGTTAGCTGTTTTGTTCTTTCTCAGCCACCAAAGCTATTCCAGTAGCCCACTCCTTCACCTCACAGCCATTCTCCTAAGCAGTCCCCTGCTTCCTCACTTTTGGTTCTCTGCTCCCTCCCCTTCTTTAGGCATGTTGCCTCTAGCTCTATCCCAAAACAAACAACAAGCATAAATCAACTCTGCAACACAGTTCACAAGGGTCCTATGAACTGTTATACAAAATTTCAAATACTCTATTTGATGTTCACAGCCATTTACAGCCCAGCCCTGCTCTACAAATTCAAAATTTATTTCTTATCCAGCCTTGGTTTCAATTTATCTCTTTGCAGTTTACAAGATTAAAAATCCTTCTAAACCCTTCTCTTGAGCAGTCAGTTGTTTTTTCCTCTTTGCCGTCACTTTGTATGTTTCTATGGGAGAATTACTACGTTGTGTTATAATAATTTGTTTTGTTTTGTTCAGTCTTGGTCTATGTGCTCAGGTAGACTGAGTTCCTGAAAGTTGTCGACCATATCTTAAACATCTTTGTGTCCCAGACACGATGTCTACGCCTAATAGGCATTCAATAAACGCTTATTGACAGATGAATGAATGGAATGATGGATAGACTGTTATGCCTAATTAACTGATAATGTAGACACCTCTGATAATGCTTGACACATAGTAGACCTTTGATCAATATTCCTTTTGCTTTGACCACGCTCTCTTTCTTTTTTTTAATTTTGCTGTTTTTAAAGGTACCGTTAGTTGAACAACTCTTCCGCAAAGAGTTCAATCCGTTTTTGAAGAAATGGTATCGTATTACTAGATTAAGCGGTGATACTCAATTGAAAATATCATTTCCAGAAGTTGTCAAATCCCATGATGTTATTATCAGTACAGCTCAAATCCTTGAAAACTCTCTTTTAAACTCAGAAAAAGGAGAAGATGCTGGTGTCGTGTTGTCAGGTTGGTCGAAGTGTTTATATTTGCAAAAAGAAGAATTAGTAATAATATTAATAATTGTTAAGAGGCTGTATTAGTTAAGTAATTTTTAAAATGTCAATAAAAAAGATTAGCTTTGGTTTAGATTGTCTTTCATTGCTTCAGTTTTCATTTAAATCCTTCTACTTCCTTGGAGAAAGAAACAGACAAAAAATTTAATAAGTTTTTAATTAGATCACTTTATTTTGTGTAAGAATAGCATTATTAAATCAAGCACTCACTGGGCTTTGCATTTACTTCTTATTTGTAGGTACTGACAAGTTCTTTTTATATGCTAATGGATCCTGTTAGATCTGCCTTCTTCTCCATAGACTAAAAACACAGTCCTTTCTATTTGGTGGGGGGTGGGAAGAGAAGGTAGGAGAGAGTAAGGGAAAGAAGTATAAATAATAATAATAATTAAATGCAATGATAAAACAAAGCAAAATTATCCCTCTGTAAATAGTATGGTTTTCATTTGATATAATAAAAATTAAAGTTTACTAACTTAAATATTTTATTGAAGAACAAAAGTATAATCCTGAGAGTTTTGGCAATAAGCCAGGGTTTGAATTCCATCCCATAACACTTTTTAAATCTATAAACTTTCTGAAACTCATCTATTAAATGGAGATAATATCTAACAGGGATAGTTTTGTGATTGATATACATGAATTTCTGTATGTACAGGTGACTACCATAGTTACATTTCCCTCTTAAAAAGTGGAAGAGTGCTGTGCCAGTATTCTGCCCAAGAAAGAACCTCCCCATAGAGCTTAACTGACTAGGTTAAAGGTGCTTTTTTTTACTGACCTTGCTGATATGGACAAATGAACCATCTGAATTTTCTTTTAAGACTTTTCCCTCATCATCATTGATGAATGCCATCACACCAACAAAGAAGCAGTCTATAATAACATCATGAGGCGTTATTTGAAACAGAAGTTGAAAAACAATCGACTCAAGAAAGAAAACAAACCAGTGATTCCCTTACCTCAAATACTGGGACTAACAGCTTCACCTGGTGTTGGAGGAGCCACCAAGCAAGCCAAAGCTGAAGAACACATTTTAAAAGTAAGTCATTAACCTTATGTATAACCAAAACAACCAAAGCTAAAACAAATGCCAGTGCTATTTGGGCTTTTTCAGTAAGATTGGGTCCAATTGCCATGGAGTACATAAAAGGATATTCAGAGATCATCAATGAAATGAAATCTCTTTGCTTTAGTTAAAATAATACACTCAATCTTCTACGGAACAGTAATATGCCTTAATAAATAACTGTGCCACAGAACAATATCACAAAATTTATAGAGAACAAATATAATTAATGAAAAATGGGACAAATGAAATATCTTCTTTAAAAATATTTACCCCTATTGTTAAACTTGATCTATGTGACATGGAAATATGTGTAAACTATGAAAGTTTCTAATTTTTGTACTTACTCCATGAGTTTCAAAATTGCATCTGTGCGTCTTTTTTGTTCCGTGTGATTCTCATATGCTGGGAAATTCAAATTAAATGGGAAAATGGAGATATGAGGATCTTTACTTAAAGATGTATTACTTGTCAACTGCCCCCAAATGATAACACCACATAAAGTACTGTTGTTGGTCCCTAGTGTTAAATGAATTCAGAGTAACCCAAGAAGTGTGTTGGCACCAAGGCAATTGCATTCATATTTTAAGGCCCTTTCTTTAAGTCAAATTCAGTAAAAATCATGCAGAGTAGACAAAGATTTTGGTTCCAAGATACAATTTATTACTGGGATTAAGGACTAACTCCACTCTAGATCCAGGCACGTGAACTTCAGCTGCTCCTAGCTTTGCATTGTCCTCTTTATGTGTAGAAGAGGGTGGCAATCTGATCCAGGGATGTCAGGTGACCCTTAAAATGCCTCATGTAATATGGTCATCTCAACCATTCTCTGCTGATCTCTGCAATTTGCTGTACTCTTTCCATGTCAGCTTTTCCAGCTGGAAAATGGAATTTAGGAAATGAAAATAAATACATTTCTTTTCTGGAAGTATCCACCAATTTTATTTAGAAGCTCCTTTTTACTCTATCAGGATAAATGTTATTGGTTAATCAGATCCACAGTAAAGCAATACTAAAATGTTATATTTAGCAAGTCCCGGTACTTATTTCTTACATGAAAAAGAATTCTACATTGAATCAATTGAAAGGGAAAAGTAATTATTTGAAAATTGAGAATTGTCTCTTTTCCAGATATGTGCCAATCTTGATGCCTCTGTCATTAAAACTGTGAAAGAAAATATTGATCAACTCAAAGATCAAATAAAGGAGCCATGCAAAAAGTTTGCTATCGCAGATGACACGAGAGAAGTATGTGCTTAAAATTTTATATTTAGTTGATTGGTGATACCATACTCAACTGAAAGATGCAAAGATTGTTTTATACCAACCATCTAAACAATATTATTTTAAATTTTTAGCAAAGAAGTTACAGTTTTATTTTTTTTAATTGATATTAGGCAGCAGAGCACTACTGTGAATTCTCTCTTTCATCCTGCTTTTAGTCTTCTGGTTTATATGAAGAGTAGCTCAGTAATTGGTTGACTGCATAGGAGCCTTGGAGGGTAAGGGTGGGGAGGGTTGTACAGCTAAGCTAGGGGTGTTACCATAGATTGTTTTATCCTTCTTTTACTTTCTGGGTGAATTCCAGGATTGATTTTCTGACATTCCACAGAGCCATTTTGTTGTTACCAGATTACAGTTGTCAATGATAATGGGAATCCTACCTGATTTGCATATTTACTTTCTTAGGAAATTACTGACATGGTAAAGACATGAAATATTTACTTTAATGGTGCTTTTGCAAGGAATATTTTTTCCTCCTAAGGTGTGCATTTCTTTTTGGTGAGGAAGATTGGCCCTGAGCTGACATCCATTGCCAATCTTCCTCTTTTTTTTCTCTCTCCAATGCCCCAATACATAGTTGTATATCCTAGTTGTAAGTCATTCTAGTTCTTCTATGTGGGATGCCGCCACAGCATGGCTTGATGAGTGGATGAGCGGTGTGTAGGTCCACGCCCAGGATCTGAACCGACGAACTTCAGGTCACCAAAGCAGAGAGAGCGAACTCAACCACTCGGCTGTGGGGCTGGCCCCTGCAAGGAATATGTTAACTACAGTCTATAAAAACTGCAACTGAGAGTTAGTTTGAACATTATTACCAGTGCATTATGTTGATACTTTTGTTCGTAAAATTTTAAGAGCGTGATAAATTTTATCTGTATGTACTTGATAATAAGTGTGATCGTTGAAAATCTACCTCAAAAAGATGCTAGGATTAAATGATATTAAATATGTGTAATGAGTAATAGTTGTGTTTGAAATGTGGTGGGCACTAAACCAATGTTAGTGGCCAACTTCCATAGATCTTTCCTGAAATTTTGAAAAAAGTAATGTCCATTTCAGCTGAACTAGCACGTTTGAATATGCTTTATTTTCCTTCACTTTGTGTTACTTGTTCAGGTTTACTTGACAAGTTTAAATGCATGTTTCTTCTGATACTCATTAAAAAAACCAAACACAACAGTCTCAGATATTTTTTAAAAAGAATCTGCCATCCTACTTTTTAACTTATTTAACTTTTGGTATGCTTTTAATAAGTATAACACATATACAGAAGAGTACAAATTTGTAAGTATACAGATTGCTGAATTTTCATAAACTGAACACGCCTATGTAACCAAAATCCACATCAACAGACAGAACATTTCCAGCACTCCAGAGCCCCTCCTTCCCCCTTCCAGTGACCATCCCCCAAAGACAGACACTATCCTGACTTCTAACATCGAAGCTGGGTTTTGACTGATTTTGAACTTTGGATGAATGAAATCATGTAGTATGCACTCTTCTGTTTCTGACTTTTTTCAAAACTCTAACGCTTAACTTTTATTTTGGTAGAAATCATACTGAAACCATTCTTCAAAGAGGAATATTTCTTAGATTAGATTGCAAGCTTTCTAAATAATTGTGGCATTACTTTAATATTTTTTTAAAAGTGACTATTAACATTCCAGGTTTATATCATTCATTAATTTTACTTTTGTAAAATTTTTAAATTGGAAATTTCAGAAGGGGTTCACAGTGTTTGTGTGAATGTGGTTTGAGAGTAGAGGTATAAAAGAAACTAATAAAAAAATAAATGTACAAAGAGATGATCAGAGATTAACTGGCTACTTTGTCTAGACAAAGATTCTAAGTCAAATTTTTTATAACGTGGAAATTATTTTCACAAAGATAATGTGATTCCGTTAACAATATAAACATGTGAGAATAAGTGTATAATTTATTTTTAGGATCCATTTAAAGACAAACTTGTGGAAATAATGACAAGGATTCAAACTTTTTGCCAAATGAATCCAATGCCAGATTTTGGAACTCAACCCTATGAACAATGGGCCATTAAAATGGAAAAAAAAGGTAACTTGAGTTTTGACCTAACAGTTTATTCCATGTTTGTGCCAAGATTTCAGATGACTATATCACATATTGCCAAGCAAACTGAAAGTCAATTTAACATCAAATGGGATTGCTCTTTTCTGAGTAGGAAAAGGATAAATGTTCTAATTCCTTTTCTAAGGAAAGAAGCATCAGTTCATCCATTTTCTCTCTATTTCCAGTATTTCACTTATTGTGTATTTAAGATATTAAGATAAATATTAACAGTTCTATCACCAATCACAAACTCAACTAATATGTTTTTCATGCCATTCCTCTGAGTCAGCATGGATCAGGTATGTGTTCTTGCTGATGCAGAACTCAAGCAGCAAATCTAGGAGTCAGAAAACTTGCCCCCTTTTAGAGCCCATGAAACATTTTGCGTGTTAACTTGCCCATCTCAAAAACAAGATAAAGCCTGTTCTGGGGTCAGTATCATAAACATGTTCAAGTCCACAGCATAATTTTAGGGAGTGTGTTTGATCGTTATCTCACTATACGTAATATATTCTTTCATAGCTGCAAAAGAAGGAAATCGCAAAGACCGTGTTTGTGCAGAACATTTGAGAAAGTACAATGAAGCCCTACAAATTAATGACACAATCCGAATGATTGATGCATACAACCACCTTGAAACTTTCTATAATGATGAGAAAGAAAAGAAGTTTGCAGTCCTAGAAGATGATAGTGATGAGAGTGGTGACAATGGTGATGAAGATGAGGTTGATGAAAAGAAACATTTGGAACTGGAAGAGACAGATAGTTTTCTCATGACTTTATTTTTTGGTAAGAATCTATGTAACATTTACTGAATGGTCTCATCCATTTATCTCTTTGACATAAACCTGCTACTTCTCAAAAGCTCTTCAAAAGGCCCTCTTAATCATTCATTTTGAAAGAAGAAATGCCACTCATATTGGGGGCATTTCTAATTGATATGATCAGATTAGCCATGAGTTGCATGATCACAATCAATCAATTGGTCATCTGGTTTTATTGTCAAGATGACAGCAATAAATTTATTTATTAAACTAGTCTGTTAACTAGGTATAACACAAGACTAACTGTAGTTGAGCCACATCCTAGTCCACCGTTATATAAAATCTTCCAGTGTGATTATTATTCACATGAGTATTTTACTAATTTAAGCTAATTATTTCTTAAAGACAACAAAAAAAAGTTGAAAAAGTTGGCTGAAAACCCAGAATGTGAAAATGAAAAGCTGACCAAATTAAGAAACACCATAATGGAACATTATACAAGGACTGAGGAATCGGCACGAGGAATAATTTTCACAAAAACACGACAGAGTGCGTATGCCCTTTCCCAGTGGATTACTGAAAATGAAAAGTTCGCAGAAGTAGGAGTCAAAGCCCATCATCTGATTGGAGCTGGACACAGCAGTGAGTTCAAGCCAATGACACAGGTATAAACATCCTTCTGGATTTCTTTTCTTATGCGGTTATTGCTCTTCCCAAATTAGTTGCAGTCTTTTGTTCATCAATTCTCTCACCACCCAACAAATAATTTTACATAATGAAACACTTGTTCTTGAAATAAAATGTGAGTTTTATAGCAATCTAATCTGTGGTATTTGACAGGCTATGCGTTGTCCTAGTAGTCATTTTTTTCACATACTTGGAGGAGCTTTCCATATTGAGTTTCCTTTGTGAAAATGATTGAAATTTAAACTTAGTGACAAAATGGAAAATGGCTACAATGTAATATCAAGTGGAAAAATCATATCTCCACAAAAATGTGTGCATAATAATTAGAACTAAGTAAATTTGTTTGCATAGGATGAGATCTGTGAGGGAACTTGGAAAAATTAAGACATTTGATGTGTTAGAGATTTGAGACTATAAAAGAGATTTTCTTTTCCTTTTTAAGAATTTTGTTTTGTTTTGTTTTCATTTCATTATACTACTTATCATGTGCACAGTCAAAAACACTTGGGAGAGAAAAAAGGCGCTTGGAGACATTACAAGCATGGATGAAACAATGATGGCTTGTTAAAGTAAACTGTTCTTCTGAAGTCCTATTGATCCTGAGTCTTGCTGGACAAAGGGACACTTCAATTCTGTTATGGTCATCATCTCTCCATCCAATGGAGCAAATTAAATTTGTTTTAATGTTGGCTGAAAAGAAATGGTTCTTGAAATTGTCCACTATAACTCTCGATATATTCTCTACGTGTACTCATGTTAAAGTTGCCTCTAAGATTTATGCCAGAAAATGCAGTTTTCCTTGGCTGAGGAGTTTACTTCCTCCTTTGTGATGAGCGCTAGTTTACTTAACATGTTTCCTTTTTTGCCCTAGTTTCCGGGAAGCTCATGTGCAAAACTGAAGTTCAATCTCGCAGCCTCTCTGTTAATCCTTACAAGAAATAACATCTATACTCTTTCGTTTTTGGTCTTGTTTTTAAGTTTCTATTACATTAGCTTTAGTGGTATGACTTTGATTTTATGTGGCCTCAGCTCCTCTTTGAAAAGAGGCGAGGTCAAATGGAAAATGTGTTTTCATGCTACTTTTTGCTCCTTATCCGTTTCAGACTTGGGGCTTGCATGGCAAAATATAGAACCCCCCCCCACCCCCACCTTTCTTACTCCCCACATCCTCACTTTGTAAACTGAGTTGTACTTACTCATTGGGAAAAGAATTAGGCATCTACTTGATGTGATTTGAGAGTCTGACACTGTGTCTGAAATTCTCTTTATTAAAGTTACTCCTTTGAATTAAGGCACAGACGTCTGCTAAAATCCATTACATGTAAGTTTTTGTCAGTGGATGTGAGTGCAACAGGGAGAAATTCTCAGAGAAGACTGTAGAGGGGGCCTTCTGCAAGATTGTCCAGCATTTAGGAGTCAAATAAAGACACGTCTGAGAAGAAAGGGAAGGAGATAGGAGAAGACACTGTCATTTGGACATGTTTATTTTTGTTTAATATATGGGGGCAAAAGGTAGTCTGAATGTGCACCAAAGGCCAACTGTACCAACAGCTTTGGTGAGAGTGGCTATGAAAATAAAACTACACTTGCCATATCAGGTTAGGTTTGTGATCACCCATTCCTCCTATGCAAGGGCTAGAGTGCATATTTAAATTTCTTACCTATATTAACTTTAAAAATTCAGATTTTTAAAATTTAAATATAGTTGATTTAATAACTTATTCTCTTATTTTTATTTATATCATGCCTTTGAATAGATAACATATTTACCTCTTTCAAAATTAGTAAGGTACAGGGCACACCACTGTCCTCCAGTCTTCTAGCATCCTTCCCTGGAAGCAGCCAGTGTTTTCAGTTGCTCACATGTCCTTTCAGGAATGTTCCATACGTTTCTTGCTTGAATGACTCTGTTGACTCAAAACTCAACAATCTTTAAAAATGTCACTGCATCTTATTCTCTGAATGTTAAAGATTCTGAAATTAATGTAGTGAAAAGCAAAACCCATTTTAGTTTCTCATCACCTTATCCTCTTCTCAACTAAAAGCTTCTCCTCCTTTTTTCCTCCCAAGTCACCCATCAATTTATTTCCTTGGCATAAATGATGGTCTTCCCACCTCCAGACTGGAGGATGGAAATATTTTTGTTATTGTGTGGTAATCCCAGATTGGAAGTCAAATGTTGTCTCACCATCATGTCTTTGTTCAATGCCAAAAACAGATGGCAGCAAATCCGTGTATGAGCTAATCCTTTGATTTACACTGACCAGTTGTAATTTATTATTTCTTCTCCTAATTAGAAGATTTTAATGTGTTTAGCATCACAAAATTTAATTTATTAAAATGTTTCTACAGAATGAACAAAAAGAAGTCATTAGTAAATTTCGCACAGGAAAAATAAATCTGCTTATCGCTACCACAGTGGCAGAAGAAGGTCTGGATATTAAAGAATGTAATATCGTTATCCGTTACGGTCTCGTCACTAACGAAATAGCCATGGTCCAGGTACATTCAAATACCTCTAAGAGGTTAATTTTTTATTTTGTGTTCTTATTTTAATTGTTTTCTTTTAGTAAAACAGCGCTCACAGTTTTAAAAATATATGTTTTCCAACTAAAAGATAAATTATTTTGCAAGGTATACAAATATAAAATCATTATGTTGCACACCTGAAACTTATATGATGTCATATGTCAGTTATAATTCAATAAAAATCAAAAGGGAAATCTTGAAGAGCTGCATGCTGCTGCCTTTTATATTGTTTAATTCATATGACAACCAGATACCTGTTGTATTTTTAAGCAAAAATTCTTCTTTGATTGTTATTTATGTGTCCTAAGATTTTTAGGAACGTGACACTGGCTCCATCCACAAGAATCAAAATTAGCCCCCTTATTCCTAGGATTTCTGTGAGCCCACAGAACCAGGAATCTGAAGTACAGTGTCCCACAAATGTCTGACAAAGTGACATATCAAACCTTAGAAAGACTGCTGTTTCTGCCCTTATTCTTCCCTTATTCTTTCAACTTTTCTGTATATTTGAAATTTTTCATAATAAAATGTTGGAGGGAGCAGGCGTATACATGCAAAAAGAGAAAAAAGTAGCACAATGTCTCAGTTTTCATTCAATTTCACTTTATCTCTTGTCCACACTATGTTAACAATAGATTGTTACCTTTTGTTGAGTAGGTACAGGAGTTGTGCTGATTAATAGAAATAATATTCCTCCTATGAAACGAACTAAAGGCTTTTTCTTCAATACTTTAAATTTCATCCTCAAATAGAAGGCAAGTCCTAGAAGACTAAGATAACCAGATAGTCACCAAATTAGGAAGTAATTGTATTTCAGGAGTTGATTTATTAGTCAGCGGTTTATTACTCAGAATGCATTTTTCATGAGGATAATATAATAGGTAATAGTTAGGTTCCTGGACCAGACCACAAAATCTTCTGTTACTCAAAACATGATTAAATATCATTGTATAAAGAAGACTATAGAAACTTATCACCATGTTGAGCATGTTTTCACGGGAAAATGTGCTCAGAATCCAATGTAGGATGCCAGGAACAGAGCTGCACACTCCACAGCCCTGGTGTCAAGGTCAGAGATGCCCCTTCCTCTCATTCATCCCTCCTACCAGGCGAGGGGAGGGGGGCTGCCCCAGTCCAAGTCGCTGATTATTGTTCTCAGGGTTTGAGAGAGAGGTCCTGGGGAACAAAAAGGCTAGACAGGATGGTGTTGCATTATTGAAGCTTTTGAGGGCTTGTGTGGGGATCTAACCATCATCACTCTAGAACATTTCTTCTTCATGAAAGTGCATTTTGAGTTTCAAATAGCCAACTTGCAATGAATGTATAATAACTAACTTTACTGAAAATAGAGAGATCGTTTGAAGGCTAGGATGCTGAGCAATGAATATCATTCCAGGACAAAATTGTGAGAGTTCACAGCAAGGTCTAGCCCTTCATTTACTTGATTTCTCTTTGTTCTCAGGCCCGTGGTCGAGCCAGAGCTGATGAAAGCACCTATGTCCTGGTTGCCCACAGCGGATCAGGAGTTGTTGAACGTGAGACAGTTAATGCTTTCCGAGAGAAAATGATGTATAAAGCTATAGACCATGTTCAAAATATGAAACCAGAAGAGTATGCTCATAAGGTATTGTTTTTGGCCCTCTCTAAATTTAGTTTTCACTTTAAAATGTCTGCATGTGGTTGCCATTAATATCTTTGTGGTTAAGTCTTGAGACAGAAATTGTGCTGAATTATAAGTTCCAGTCTGATGAGCTGTGCTTAGTCCAGATTCACATACAAAGCATCAAGATCCACGGGAGGCAGAAATTGTCAGGAAGCCATTCCAGTGGGACCAACCATAAACTTTGGTAATATAAAATTAGGCTGCCCTCAATCCAGAAAGACTAGTGCAACTCCCTCATTTAACCCAACCTGGTTATTTTGGTTTGGTCCAATCTGTTTGTACAAGTACAATTTTTTCATTCCAGAAATATTTACAAAATGCCTACTGTGTGCCAGGTAATGTTCTAGAAACAAAGAACATGTGGCAGAAATAGACCCCTGGCATATGAAGCTTATATTCTAGTGTGTACATGGTGAGATTTGAGGAAGAGACACAATAAACAGAAATAAAGCAAGAAATACATTATGTAGAGATAAGTGCTGGGGATTAGACTACAATGACATGAAATGAGCCACTGCATGGGTACTTTAGATTGGGTGGTTGCGAAGGGTCTCTTAGAGTGAGTGACACTGAGGCTAACTCTGAATAATAAGAAAATACATAATATGTCCTCGAGCTGCATCTCAACTTACTAACATAGAGTCATTTGAGTTGTGAGAGAAATACAGTGAAGGAAGTGTATTTCTACAATATTTCAGGAAATCCCCCATACCACTGAATTAAAGACTGTAACTACTATAATAGCAAACAATCCATTTAGAAGAAAATTCACACCCTTGCATATGGGTGTGAATGTTAGTTTCTTAACATTGGATTTGGCTCTACCCTAAATAGAGTTTCACGAAAGGGATGCTTTCAAATTGGTGTGCATTGCTATAACCAACTCCAAGGTTTCCTGGCCAGGTTTCTACACAAATTTATATTTTAAAACCCCTTTAAATATAAGGCAAACCAAACATTTTATAGTGTCAAATCAAACATTTGTGGCCATGTAATACCACTGGAAAGTTATTGCCTTACATTTAATGTCCTAAATGAATGAATCACATGGAAGTTTTCAAAGGTTGATGTTTCAAAACCAGTCGTTTTGGGTAAGCTCTAGAATAACCTTTGGAGTTTATGAGTCTAATTTTTCCAGACAATCTTTAGAACAAGATACCATCCCTTTGGGGATCCCACAATGGACTACCTTTGTAGGTCTCCTTTGGCTAAGAGACCTACCCTCGTAAAACTACTACAGGTAGCCAAACTCAGAGTAGGGACAACAATAATGTGTGGTATGTGCCACCACTATTCTGTTCCAAGCCCTCATCAGACATTGCTACCAGGTCACAGCGCTCATTTTGTCTGATCTGAGAATCCTTCTCAACACAATGTTCAGAAGAACTGCTAAGAAATGGTGAGAGTTGACACAGAGAGTGAGGTCTATTTTCTATGTCATATACAGGGTTTATACATAACTAAAAGCTTCTAAAATCAAATCAGACTTGTAGGAGCAAGTTGAAGATTGTTAAAATTTTCCCTGGCATTGCCCCAACAAGTTTTGCCACATTATTTACATTTCAGTTGGACTTTGATTGATTATAGCTGTGCCTTCCATATTTTTATTATGATTTCTTTTCTTTTTTTGTTCCTCCAGTTAGTTTAGATTCTTTACTATTTTAGAGCTATTCTTTTAGTTTTTGCTGTCCTAGTCACATATCCATACACTGACCTTGATTTATTTTTATTTTTTCTGTCGCACTCACAGGTGTTTCTTAATTGCCCACGTGTATGTGATCCTATGCCAAATCATCTTTTAATCAGCTCATAGAACCATAAATATCTTTCAAGAACAACCTAAATAAATTTTAAGGGAAGAGACTACTTCAATTTATTATGTTGTTGTAATTTAAATAGGAAATTATTCTTGGTACTTGTCTGATTAAACTGTGATATGGCCCACAGATTTGCTTGCCAGATTTTGTTCTTTTCTGTGCTAAATATGGTTGCCTCCAGTCAAGGCCTAAAGTATAGAGGCAAGAGCCAAAGAGATGGGCCACTCAGCTTTGTTCTTCTGCACCGATAATTTACTTTTACTGAAAACTTCCCTTCAGTCTTAAGGAAAACAATGGCTTCCTCTATAATTTAATATAAATTTGTCATCGATGAGAGGTTCAGTTTGGAGGTAAATTATTTAAGAATCAGGTTTTTCTACTGTGATGTTATGTAGGTGTGAGAACGGGCCAGTCCCTCTCTCAAGTTTTATATCTCTCATAAACCACATTGTTTCTGTTATGAAATAAGCTGGGCCACTAGCCACAGAACCTGGAATATAGTGGCTTAAGGGCTTATTCTCTCACATAAAGCATGTGGGCAATCTAGATCCACTTGATAGCTCAGTGATGTCATGAAGAAGCCAGGATTCTTCCCTCTCTCTCTCTTCTCTGCCCTTTTAGTATTTGGCTTCCATTCTCAAGGACAAAGATAGCTTTTAAAATTTCACCTGCCACATGCTCATTCTAGGCAGTAAGGAGGAAGAAGGTGGAAAAGGCAAAAAGTGCACATGCCAGCTATCTGATACTTAAGCAGACTTTCTAGAAATCTCACTCAACATCTCCTTAAGTCTCAATGGCCACTGGCTTGGAAATGTTTCCCCTGGATGGGAAACTAGTAGTTTCTGCCACAAATGGGTAAAGCAGAGATTGACTAAGATAGCGGAATGTCTAGAAATTAACAACACATGAGGAAAGATGAAAGAAACTGGGGGGCTTGTCACATATAAGAGAAAACTATAGGTAAAGTAATAACAATGTTTGGTTCTTTAGAGATTCCTTGGGGAAGAAAGTTTAGACTTATTTTATGAGACAGAATTAAAACTAATGGTGGGGGTTAGAGGGAGAGATTTTTTGGTTGAATATTGCAAAAAACTTTCTAACAATACAACTTTTGTAAAATGGAATGGGCAGTTTTTCTGAACACTTGAGGCTCCTACATTTCCATGATTACAGGAGATTATCTACTAAATTCTTTGAGGGGCCATCACCTCATTATTTTATTTCTAGACCATGGACCAAGTGTCTGTTTTCAGAACTAAGATCTCTGAATTCCAGGAGACTTACTTCAGTGAAACTATGAAAAAAAATTGAATATTTTTTCTCAATGCAGATTTGGGAATTACAGATGCAAAGTATAATGGAAAAGAAAATGAAAACCAAGAGGAGTATCGCAAAGCATTACAAGGATAACCCATCATTAATAAATTTCCTATGCAAAAACTGCAGTATGCTGGCCTGCACTGGAGAAGATATCTACGTAATTGAGAACATGCACCATGTCAATATGACACCAGAATTCAAGTAAGTCCAGGAAGACTCAATTTTAAGTTTCTTTATAAGGGGTGAGGCAGGTTGTATCGTAAATGTTCTTCCAAAGTAGTACAAATGAGATTCATTATTTTTCAGAACCTCCCCTCTTTTAGTCCCTAAATATTGTCCCTATTTCAAACAATTTTTCAAATATGCTGTGTTATATTACTGTAATCACTCCAGTTTTAAGATTAGAGTTTGCATGGTAATGTATTTTTCTCGCCTTTTACTTGTGCACTGGGGCAAGGAGGGAGAGGTGTAAGACCCAAAGTCATTTTGATCCAAGGCACATCAAATTACTCATATTTCTTCTCAACTTTTTAAGCAATTAAGTCTGGTTAAAATAATCCAGAGACTTGGAAGAAGCCACAAAAGGCAACATACTCCTTCAGAGGTGTATGTAGAAATGGGGCATTTGCCTGATGATCTGGGGAGACAGGAAGAAGAGAAAGAATGCGGTATGGGATAATGCCAGCATGGGGTCCAAAAACTTCAGGCCCAACAACACATACCCATAGCCTTCATATTGGTCCTTTGTGAATTCTCGGAGATGTTTCTTACTCCTTGATAATTTTAGGGAACTCTACATTGTGAGAGAAAACAAAGCACTGAAAAAGAAGTTTGCAGACTATCAAACAAATGGTGAGATTATCTGCCAAAATTGTGGCCAAGTGAGTAAACGACTATGGGCTTCATTTTACTTTGTGCCAAAACGAATTCTTAATCGCATGCGTATTTAATTTTTCTTTTCACTTTCTCTTTTGTTTTCCAGGCTTGGGGAACGATGATGGTGCACAAAGGCTTGGATTTGCCTTGTCTCAAAATAAAGAATTTTGTAGTGGTTTTCAAAAGTAATTCACCAAAGAAACAATACAAAAAGTGGGTAGAATTACCTATCACATTTCCCAGTCTTGACTATTCAGAATATTGTGTGTTTAGTGATGAGGATTGACATTTGGTTCAAGATTCCTTCAAAATATTACCAACTGAACATTAATATGATTTTGATTAATGTTTTTATTATACTACAGAACTGCCGTGAGAATTAATAAAGTCATTTCTTTACTCTGTGTTTAACTGTAAAGAGGAAGACAGTATATTATGCTTTCAATTATCTGTTTTGGTTGTGGGCGGGGGTAAAGGAAATCTAGCAATAATACTCGTTACTGTGGAGCACTATAGTACTGTGGGAAGAATACTGGAGTATAAATGAGGATCCAGGGTACCAATTTCAGTCCTGTCACTAATTTTCAGAATAAAGTTAAGCAAGTCCATTCATCTTTCTGAACCAGTCTCCTTATTGGTTAAATGGTTTTAGTGTTATTTACTTTTGTTTTTATTAGTTTTCTATTTCTGCATAAAAAGTAGCCACAAACTTAGTGGCTTAAAACAACACCTATTTATTATTGCACATGTTCTGTAGGTCAGAAGTCCAGGCAGGGTCCTCTGCTCAGGGTCTCAGAAGGTGACATCAAGGTGTCAGCCTGATGATGTTCTCATCTGGACGCACTGGGGGAAGAGTCACTTCCGAGCTCTTTCAAGTTGTTGGCAGAATTTGCTTCCTTACAGCTGTATGACTGGGATTCCTGTCTTGCTAGCTGCTCACTGGGGATCACTCTGAGCCCCCGTTGGGGCCTGCCCTCACCATGTGGGCTGCTTACGGGCCCTTACAGCACCACTATTTGCTTCTTCAAAGCATGCAGGAGAGTTTCTGTCTCAAGTCTGCTAAGATGAAGTCTTAACTGTAATCACAGCAGTGACTATCCCATCATATTCGTAGGTGCTGCCCACACTCAAGGTCAGGGGATTTTTCAGGGCATACACAGTGATGGGCAGAAATCCAGGGGGCTACCTTAGAATTCTGCCTCCCACACCACTTGCCCAGTTTTTGTGATTAAGTGATATATGTATACATATGAAAGCACACTTAAAAATTTGAAGCAAAATTAAAAGGAAACATAGCTTCGAATCTCTTTTTGATAAGACCTAAGCCAAGAGGAATATTAACCAATCAGAGCTCTTGGGAATGCAAGAGGACAAAGAAGATTGTGGTTTTCTTCTTCTTTTTAATTTTGTTTGAGGAAGATTAGCCCTGAGCTAACATCTGCCGCCAATCCTCTTCTTTTTGCTGAGGAAGACTGGCCTTGAGCTGACATCTGTGCCCATCTTCCACTACTTTATATGTGGGACACCTGCCACAGGATGGCTCGATGAGCAGTGTGTAGGTCCACACCCAGGATCTGAACTGGTGAATCCCGGGCTCCCAAAGCAGAACATGTGAACTTAACCGCTGTGCCACCCAGGCTGCCCTATGGTTTTCTTAAAATACTTTTAAAACTCCAGCTGACTCCATTTAAAGTATTGCTATCTTCTAGAACATTTTGGAAACTATGCAAGAAACTAAATGCATAAAATAGCTAAATGTACTACTGTAACATATGCAGACTGTTTTTGAGGTGTCAACAAATATCAGGTTTTTTCATCGATGTTTTCCAGTAATTTTTTTCAATAAAGTGTTATTTCTATTTCAAAGTTTTAAAATATGTGTTTCAAATAGTATAAAACTTAATATGTGATGGTACCTGAAAACTCAAACTATTGTGCATGTATTTCATTTCAAAACAATTGTCATAATTGTAGCACTTCGATTTATTGTTACCGAACAGTTAATACTTGTAACATTTTAGGGTCATTTACAACATATGCTCCTGACACATAGACATCAGTCTGGAGTTAGGATGCTTGAGTTTCAGTCCCCACAAAACTGCAATTAGTTGAGTGACTGAGCAACCTCCTCTCACAGGGCCTGTGTTTCCTCTCCTGGAAAATGAGAGACTAGATTAAGTGACACCAAAGGTCCCTTACAGCTCTAGCATTCTCATAGTCCATGCTTCTGGTTCCCTGTCTGCTTTCATTTTAAGACCTCGTTTAATGACTTGTGGTAATACCAGCTGTGTGCTAATTATCTGCTAAATACATTCCACATGTGAAGGGATCTCATAATTGCTTAAGGGCATTGCAGGGGTCTCACAGAACAGGTACAATGGCCAGAGTCGTGTCTCAAGGCAGGTTTGAAGGGTCTGAAAGTATCAGGAAATCTTCAAATACAAGCATTTCCAAGTCAACAGACCACTGGACAACCTGTGGATAAGAAATGTAAAGGTTTTATACCAGAAATCAGAGATCCTTTCAGGCCATATGAAATTAAAATACAGTAATTTACAGTTTATACAAATATCTTGAATGTAAGGCATTGAGGCAACATAAAAATAGATAAGGAATGGTTTTCCAAAGGATGATTAGTGCTTGTCGCAAGAGATTGTTGAAATTGAAAAATACTGTAAGAGAGGGGAATATTTTTCTTTCTGCAATTCAGTAGTCCCTACGTTGGAGTGTTATGCCTTAGGGAAAAGAAAGTTGTTTTCAATTCAGTTGAACACAAAGCCAAAGAGAATATGAATTATCCATTATTAAGTTGGGTTATTGTCATCGTTGCTTTGAAGATGTGAGAGACTCGAGCACACTTGCAAGCTGACGTGCCAGAACGGCAGAGAGTGGGACAATGTTAGCAGTGCTCAACCCCTGAGGAAACTGTTCATTGGCTACTCTGATATTTTCTACCAAATGTTCTTATTACAGTCTTTCCTGGTCACCCTGATCCTGTCTCAAATGTGTGCCTTTGCGCACAGTTAGAAACCCTTCTTTGCCACGTCTTCAGCAAACATCCTTTAAGTTCTTCAAAGACAAAAACAAATGTCACTTCCCAGCATCTAGCACAGTTCATGTTTTCAGAGTAGAACGGAGAGAACACACAGCGAAAGTAACATTTACTCATCCTGAGCGTAATAAAGTGCCCGTTTTAAAAATCTGGTAAACAATTGCATGAGTCATAGCAATAAAGAAAAGACAGGAAAATTACTTTATTTCCTTCTAAGAGTTATGAAGTTAATTTGAAATGACAACAAGCTTCTGTCTTCTTTGGCTTATGAATGTCTCCTTAATTAGTCAAACTAGATACACAATTTTATCCTTATTTTTATTGAGAGAGCATGGAGTGAGGCAAACTTGGGTTTGGATCCTCATTAGCTTTGTGACTTGGGCAAGTCACTCAATCTCTGTGACTCTAGGGAATTAATACCAACCTTGAGGGACTGCAAGAGCATGTGTATATTGTATGGAACATATCTAACAATTGGCATAGTACGAATTAACGGATAGAGTATAGTAGCAGGGGTAGTTATAGTAGTGACAGCTATAGCTATAGCATAATAATAGTAAGTTTTAGGCCTATGTTTAATAATAAGTAGGATACAAGTAGGATTGGAGCCCCATACATCCAATATTTAGCCTAGAGTGCTTATTTCAAGAAGGGAGTAGTAGCTGTAATGAAACATGATTTCTATGAGCATGTTACTCAGTGTAGCTGGGGGAAGATTTAGTGTCCAGATATTTTATAAATGCAACAGAAAGATAAGTATCAATATCAATATCAATGTCAACATTTATTTATTAAGTGGTTATAGGACTTTACGTCGATTATGTCAAATAAAATTTTAATTAGATTCTGTCTTCGTCTTCAAGAATCTACTATAATATTGTTGTGACCTGATCAGCAATTGCATAAAAAAGAGGGAGAGCGAGATTGGGTGGTAGCATGTCAACAGTAATTTTTGTCCAGCGTAAATGACGGTTGTCTTTTATTTCTTTCTACATCCCTAAACTTTTTTCTTAGGTCATAGATTATAAAACATGAAATATATATGGAATGCATTGCAGATAGTCTTGATAATTTTTAGATATTTTCCACACAGAGTATAACCAAGTCCCTCTTTCTGTGAAATTAATCATCTGTAAGCATCCCTAAGCGTCTCATTTGAAGACGAAATGTGAACGCTGGTGAGCCCTATCAGTTCATAGTTTTTAAATCCAAATTAAAGGCCAGATCCTAGGGGGCCATGGGAAGAGGAACAGACTGTTTATGGGAAGTAATATTTAGCCATGCTGTTGTTACAATACATTTGTGCCACGATTTTAAGTTAAATATATTTGATGAAGTTCATTAATTTTTTACATACTAATTTTTAAAATGGGCATTATATTAACACATGAAAAACATTTTAAATTTTAATTCAGTTACATATAGAAAATAACAGTGAGCCAAAGATGAGCATTTTTCCAATTTAAATATCTCCTTCAAACCCTGTCTTTTGTTGTTTTTATAAGCTTATGTGTTTTATTACATACATATAGGATGAATGGACTGCTGGGTGGTTAGTTCTTTCATTGTGAATCCCTTAACAGGACATGGAAAGGATTATAATTCATCAAGCTGTAAGGATTTGTATAATACTACATTGACCAGAAAAACTGATTTAGTGTTACCTTGGACAGGGTTGCTCACCTGAGATTAGTATCAATTTAGTACCACATCAAGGTTTCAACTACTAAACTTACTTTTTTCCTTAGCCTTCGACCCAGGTTTATATATTCATGACTTGACTTTGTACATTTCATGCTAAATAACTTGTTGAGTTCAAATACATTGCAACTTAATATAATTTTCAAAAATTTATCTCATTTAACAAATGAATCCCAAATCTTTCTCTAAAACATTGATTTATCTTCCGTTTAATTAGACTGAACAGTTTTTTCATTGCAAGCCACTAACCTCATGGGGAAAGACCAATTAAGTTTCCATAAATTTTGTAATAAACAACTTAGTCCAGCATTTTATTTTTATCATTCATTTATTTTGAGATAAAATGTAAAACTCAAATAACTGCAAGAAACAAACAAAAAGTTTAAGTGCATGTAAAATGTTATGTTCTATGCAGGAGTGGCAAAAGAAGAGAAAATGAAGATTAAAAGGGAATAAATAGAAACAAAGTGAGATAGAAGCAAAGAGGATAAAAAGATACTCACACTAAAACACATAGACAAAGAAATGAGAAGGGAAGAAGGAAAAATAAATTTAACTGAAGGATATACATACATCTAATAAATGACCAATTATTTCTTTATTCATCAAGTATCTTTAAGTTCTACTATTTGTAAGGTACTATATTTTAGGCACAGAGAATAGTGAGTAAAATAAGGATCTTGTCCACAAGATCTTTTACCCAATAGTGAGGATAGTTTACTCAATAGTGAGTAAAATAAGGATCTTGTTTTTAGGATTTGCCTATACAGATTAGCCATGTTCATAAATATCAATAGTATATGGAAGATAGTGATCAATGCTGTAAGAGAGGGGAAGGTGAGATTACTGCCAACAGGGATGGAAGATAGAAGATTGCATTGGATTGTGGAGGTTCCAGGAGATTTCTCAAAGCCCTTTTTGGGGTTATCTGATTTTGGGGCTAGAGGTGTTGAGGATGGATAGTGTGGAGATAAGAAAAAGGGAGAACATATGACAGCCCATAAAAGAGAATTTTATTATTAAATATTATTATGATAACCTCCCATTAGAAAAGGAAAAGTCATTCTAACTATGTTTAGAATAAAATGTTTTTTGGTTTAAAGTGTATAATCAGTTTAAGCTAATTTTGTAGATAACATAACATTGATTTAAAAAATATTACTAAACTTTATTTACCTAAGAAATTATAAAGTAGTTAAAGTAGTATTAATAAGATTCAATGCCTCTGTAAGGTCTGAGAGGGAAATAAACTAATGAAAGAAGGTGCCAGCTTCTGATGTAACAATCATGGGGAAAGGTCAGGACTTCTCTGAATGGAGCTGGAGGTGGGAGGAAGACTGTGAGACACCTGATCACATCCCTCCTGTTCAAAAGGTGTCTTGAGACCCAATCCTATTTTTCGTACATTCTCGCAGACAGAGGCCTCAGCAACTGGTCCAACAGTCATCTGCTGGCCCAGATAAGGTCATTACTTCACAACCATCCTGAGGAAAAGAATGCCCAGACAATCATAGTTTTCTTTGGAACCAGAGTAGCAGATGGGCAGATGGGTAGTTGGTGCCGTGTACATCATTGTTCACAACAACATCCAACGATTAAGACAGTTAAAAACATCTTTTTAAAAATGTGCTTTATAATGAGTGCTCAATTTGAACTCTGTGGTTGAGCTAAGGAAAACTGACCTATACCAAGAGACCCTGGTAGATATTCTTCAACAAAAACTGAATTTGAGGAGGTGAGGAAACGTATGTAACAAGCATAGATGATCTTTAAATGGGCATTGTAAAAAAGAGAAGGAAAGAGATGAGAGGAAAATTTTGATAGGGGATCAATCCAAAGTTCCAAGCCTGTTTACAGGATGAGAAGTAAGAGTCAGGAAAGAGGGAGAGAGATTCAAGACTCAAGGGGGAGAGAGGAGGGCAGAAGTGTTGAAGTAAAATGCATGGGAAGAAGGAAGAGGAGGAAACCAAGAGCACAGGAAAAGGTTAAGTTTGGATAGAAGGATAGCTATTGCTGCCACTGCTTCTGAAGCAGGAGAGAAGTAAATATGAATGCAAGACAGTTTAGGTGAAGGTACAAAAGCAGGAGGCTGATAGAATTCATTCTCCTGGCGTCAATTACCAGGCTGTCTGCTGAGATTGGCTTTAGACTTGAGAATGGACATAGGGACATAAGGAAAGTAGTACAGATTTTTAAACTTGTGGCAATGAATGCAAAATGGCTAATTAGAAACTAGTAAGAGGACTGCCATGCAGTACTAAGACTGGCTGAATTGGAAATGATAAATGTAGAGCCAATGATTTAATAAATATTTATGTGCAGGATATTAGACTAAGTTCTGTTTTATTTATTCTTTGGTATGTAATGTAAAAGGGAAAAAAAACTGAATGTTTAAAAATTTGATGGACTCAAAAGCTTTGAAAATGCTGTGGTCAGTGTAACCCAAATAAAGTATGTGGCTTCTCTCAGCATAAGGTTGTATTTAGAAGAAACTCAACATCAACATCCAAATTAACTAAAAAGTAATCTAAATATTTATTTCTGGCATGCAAAATAAAAAAGTCCAAAGGAAATTGGACGTTAGACAAATATTTTCAACACTTTTTAACTTTGTGTTTCCCAAAGAATAAGTGAGAAATACTTTACCACCTCTTTTTCTCTCTTCGAAACTCCTCAAAACGATTTCCCTAAAATCATCCTGCATTGCTTTATGTCTCCCTGACTTCTTCTCCCAATCTCTTTCTTTTAAACTGTAAATCGATAAAATTTTACTGTGTTTATTTGTGTCCCTCTGTTCACTATCCTCACCTTGATGGATGCCTGAGCCACAAATGCTTTTTCTACCTTAGAAGTGGGCATTAGAGAGGAAATTTTTGTGAATATTCATATTAATATTTTAAGTCCCTGGAATATCAGAAAATAACAGTACCGCTTATCAAGGTATTGCCTCTCATCTCCAAACTTAACCTTTTTAATCTGCTTCCTAAAAAAGGTATCTGGGCCCTTTAAATGTTTTTACCTTGCCAGCTGGCATGCACTAACCTTTGCCTGTAGAGGGTGCTAGAGAGACAGGGCAGAAGGAAAGGGTATTGCTTCCTGGTTCTGGCGTGCTTGCTCGGTAAGCTTCTGCAGGATGGGTGGCTTCTCCAGCGCCAGGCTCTTGCAGTATATGGCGGCCAGCAGTACTCAGTGGCCAGCAACTGCACCTCCTCAGGCAGTTTTGTGTAGAGGGCCTCCAGCAAGACACCTCCCCATGAACAGCTTTCTCTGGTACCCAGAGGGCACATTTCCAGCAAGCTCCAAAAGACAGATTTCCAGCAAGTTCCGGTGGCACCATGGCAACTTCTTTGCTTTCAGTGACCTATGATTGCCCTCTCGGATAAGATCTGGATCTCAGTCTTGGGTACTCTATCTCAGCCACAAGAGAACTGGCTGCTTCAGATATCTATTTCCATATTCTTTAGAGTTCTTTTTACTTCTTATTAGCTAATCCTTTGTTACTCCAATCCCGTTATAGTTAATAGTTATTTATGTTAAACTTTACCTGTTCAAATTACTATACGGTTTCTCCCACCAGATTCTACTCAGGTTCATACAATAATATCTAAAGAAATATGAGAATTAGTACATTAGAAATTATAATTTTCAAATATCCAATTACTCTGGTGTATAGCATTGTATTTCACATAGAAAATGACTCAAATGCATCTGACCAATTCTCTAACAAATAATTTAGAAACAGGAAAAAATGTTTTTTATAACTAGATAATTCATTTTTGAAATCCAAACAGCCAGTTTTATAATAACAATAACTGAACTAAGAATTCCTACCTTACGTAAAAGCCCATATTACTAAACTTCTACACGTAGGCCACCACTTCCACTGCTCTTGTATGTTCAAAACATGTGGCTTAGCATGGAAAAAAAGTAAAATAAAACTACAGAGGATATTAAACTTTCAAAACATGATTAATGGAAAGAGAACCAACATTTATTGAATATACTTTATGTGCCGGGCACTATCCTTAGTGCTGTGCACCAAATTATTTTATTTAAGGATGCTTTATTTTTACAGCAAGACATTTAACGTTACCTTCAGGATCCCAAAGCAAACAAGGCCCTGTTCTCTTACAAAGAATCACTACATTCTGGTTCTGAGCACAGAAATCCCATATAGAGTGCTGACTTAGCCAACATAGCCAATTCTTAAAAATAAGGCGTTTGTCTTTTATGTAATCTGCTTGTTGTAAATGCAATAAAAGTATTTAGAATCTTATGACCTAAGTTCTAAGGTTCTTATTTTTTAAAATGTGGCTACAAAAGAAGGAAGAATGATTCTTTTAAAAGAAACCACCAGAACCTATGTTTGTAAATAAGAATTCCCCCCTTTAGAAAGCTGTATCCAATCCCAGTTATGCTGTACTTGTTCACAAGGTCGTGGGATCTCTTCAATTGTAAGACCCTCAGAACATACTAGGATTAATAGATAGGTAGGTAGGTAGATAGATAGATAGATAGGTAGGTAGATAGATAATGTAGATATATACCTTTACTTCAGAGTGAGAACTTACATTTGATCCTAGATATTAATAACAGCGCATCACCATTTCATTCACTAGGCTTGGCTCTAGATGACTTTTGGCTATTTCAAAAATGACATTTAAAAAAAGTGAATATTTGCCAGAATATTGAAAAAAAATGTATATTGTACCTTCCAGGCCATTTTACAAGATATAATTCAAAAAAGTTTTCAGCGACAAGAGCAATATTAGACTAAGTGTAATTTCTGCTATATTTCTTGAAAAATCAGGTACTAACGTGAATTTACAATTGCTATACGAACATGTCAATTCTTGTGTGCATCACAAACTGACATCAGATTGTTATTATTATTACTCTTCCAATAAAGCCTGTTTCTATTGGATTGAATTTCTTACAGCTTTCCCCTGTGCATAATACTTCTGCCAATCCAAAGCCACGAGTGTTCCAGAGTAGTCTCACTGCCTCCAAGAAGCCAACTTTAACTCCTATGTTAATCTTCTCGCCTTTGTTTGGACTTCCTTCACAGATGATGTATTTAATATGTAGCACACTAGTAAACATGTTTTACACGTTACTTTAAACTTGTTTTCTATCATTTTGTATATTTTTGTTTATATCTCCAATGGATCTATTCATTTCACCTATTCAAGTTTCATCTATTTCACCTATCCATTCTCCAATGAATGTATTCATCGTCTTTCATTAATCTATTATACAGGAAGCAAATATGGCAGGAGAGAGAATAAAAGGTGAGGAAAGGACTCTGAGTAGAGGTGAAACTTAAGGAGGTGACCTGGAAAACAAGACAACCATCTTAAAGAATGGAGGGAAGGGACTTTCCAGACAAAAGCAACAACAAAGGCAAAGTCCCAAATGAGGAGGGCTTGGTCTATTCAAGGAACTGAGAAAAGGCCAGTGGGCTAGTGTGGTTGAATGTGATGAGTCAGGAGAATGACCTAAGATGAGGTTGGAAAGGAGGGCAGGGCCAGGACATACAGGGCCTTGTTGGCAATGATCTAAAGTTGGATTTCAGTCTAAGGGTAATCAGAAGTCATTAGAGATTTTCATCAGGGGAGTGACGGGAATTGATTTACTCTCCAGCTCTCTGAAAAAGTAGTTGGAAGAGACAAAATAAAAGCAGAAAGATCAGTTAGATAGCACCAGACAAGTTGACTGTCGTGAATTAGGGTGATGGAAATGGAATGTACCAGAAAGGGGCATATTGGTGGGAGATTCTGGATGTGCTGGATATGGAGAAATCAAAGAAAAGGAGGAATTAAGGATGAGTCTTATAAAAGGACTGACTTGTCTTTTGTATCTCAGTGAATATAATATACTCAGTTAAGTCACTTTGAGTGCTTAGTAGGGAAGCCAACTGAAAACATCAAAATATATGACCCATCAATCACGCTCCTTGGTATTTACCCAAAGGAGTTGAAAATTTAGGCCCACACAAAAACCTGCACACGGATATTTATAACAACTTTATGCATAATGGCCAAAACTTGGAAACAACCAAGACGTCCTTTAGTAGGTGAATGGATTAATAAACTGTGGTATATCCAGAAAATGGAATATTATTCAGAGCTAGAAAGAAATGAGCTGTGAAGCCATGAAAAGACATGAAAGAATCTTAAAAGCATTTCACTAAGTAAAAGAAGCCAATCTGAAAAGTCTACACACTGTATGATTCCAACTATCTGACATTCTGGAAAAAGCAAAACTATGGAGACAGTAAAAAGACCAGTGGTTGCCAAGGATTGGACTATGGAAGGGGGAGAGATGAACAGGCAGGGCATAGGAATTTTAGGGCAGTGAAAATACTGTATGATACTGTAATGATGGATCTGTGTCATTATGCTTTTGTTCAAACCCACACCAAGAGTGAATCCTAAGGTAAAGTGGAATTTGGGTGATTGTGATGTGTCAATGTACATTAATTGTAAATGTTCCATGTTCATCAATTGTAAAAAACATACCACTGGTGGGGGATGTTGTTGATAATGGGGGAGGGTGTGCAAGTCTAGGGGCAGTAGGTGTATGGGAAATCTCTGTACCTTCCTCTTAATTTTGCTGTGAACCTAAAACTGTTCTAAAAAGTTAGAAACTTTTTGAAAAATCCCAGACAATACTGACATTAAACAAACAAACAAAGCACATCAACAGGATGAGAGCAATTATCTCCCAAACAAGGCAGGGGATGGAACAACATCCTCTGGTGGACGGAGAAGCATTCCAGCCACACTAGTCGTGCTCTGTGTGACTACAGCAGATTGCTTCAGCTCGCAAGTCTCAGTTTCTTTTTTCTGTGAAGCAGGACAGCAACGTTGTTAAGAGTTTGGGCTCTGGAATCAGACTGCCTGAGTTTTAATTCTGGCTCTTTCACTTACTCTCTGAGTCCTCTTGGACAAGTTGTTTAACTTACCTTCACTTTGTTTCCTAACCTCTAAAATGTGAATAGTAAGAATACCTTCCTCTTTTGTTTATAGCGCTGGTTAAATGAGATAATATGGATAATGCACTTAAAACAAAGCTTAGTGTGTAGTAAACACTCAATAAATATTTATTGCTAGCTGCTGTGAAATGGATTGTTGGGAGCGTCAAATGAGAAAATTGTGTCTAACAGAGAAAAAAATTACTTAAAACTCACAGAATATCTCAGAGAGAGAGAGAGAGAGAAAGAGAGAGAGAGAGAGAAACTGTCTTTGTTTTAGAACCACCGTAACACGTATGTTAATTTTAAAGATCAGGCCTTCTTAGGGCTCCATTGGTAATGAATCAAAGAGATAACTAAACTGTTTTTGCATAAAACAGGACCAGTGAGAAAGAGCTAGAGAAGAAGAGAGAAAATGTTGAAGAGAGAGGGAACCCCAGGAGCAAGCAGGAGGCTGCAGCCCAAGTAGTAATTACCAGTGGAAATTCCACCATCATTGTCCCAAAGCACCAGTAAATCTACTCCTTACATACTTGAGTCAGTGTTTTTTGGCATCAGGAGTCAGGGCAGTCTGGCAGGGTCATGTGGAAATGATGAAGGGAGAGCACAGACACAAGGAAAAGGGGATACAGAGAATTCTGGATAACAAATGTTAAACGCATTTTACAGTGCCTGACATAGAGAAAGCATTCAATAAATATTAATTTCCTTTTCCAATTTGAGGTAGAAGAGATAATCTCTGACCTTGGAGAGTTAACAAATTGGTTGCAAGTTCAATGATTATGCAGATAAAATTATCTGAAAAAAATATGAGTATACAGCAATCATGTGATATACAAATTGTGGGTATCATAAGTTCAGGAAAGTCAAGAATCAAGTGAGAAAAGCTTCTGGAATAAAGTGAATAAGGAACTGGAATAATATCTTGTGTATATTAGACATTCAATTCATATTTCTTTAAAATAATCTAAAAAGTGAAGAAGAGTCGGAAGTACATTCTAAATGGAGGGAATGAGGAAGAAGGAAAAAGGAAAATGAACATATTTTGCCTATCTATTGGGATGCCACACTGAGCCTGGGCTTGGTTGGGTAACCAATATGAAGTCATTCTAGTTTTGTGAGCAGGGGAGCGACATGTTTTAGAAAAGATCTTCTACAAGAAGTTGGCGGCGAAATCAGAGACTAAAG
Organism: Equus przewalskii; assembly: GCF_037783145.1. Taxonomy (NCBI): domain Eukaryota; kingdom Metazoa; phylum Chordata; class Mammalia; order Perissodactyla; family Equidae; genus Equus; species Equus przewalskii. Next base: position 42,161,866 of record NC_091847.1, on the reverse strand, counting down.
AGAAAAAAATTGGGAGGAAAAAGATCAAGGAAGGAACATTTGGGCTGAGGTGATGAAAATCTGGACTTGGTCATTGGCAGTGAGGTGGAAGGAATGAGTGGTTCTGGATGATGTTGAAATAAAATCATGAGCTGGGGAAAACATGGCTGGCATGGAATTGACGGCAATAAACAAAATAAAAACAAAAGTACAGCACTGTTGGTGGTAGAAATAAATACAAGTATTTTTTACTTTACCTTATTTTTGCTCTATGACTCATATTTCTGCTTAGTCTTCATCTAGTGCCACATGTGGTCGTATTCCTGGCATATGAAGTAATTATTTCATTGCACCAAAGGACTTACTCACTGAGCTCCAGCTGTTTCCTAGTCCACCCATACTGATCACTGAGCTGTGATGGTTACAATCCCTTGTCCTGAAGCAAAGGTTTAAAATGAGTCAGAATCTCTTGATTTGTGATTAAAGCAAATGTTTTTACTTCTCAGAAGCTCTGGCTCCCAAGAAGGATGGCACAATGAATCTTGACTATTTCCTACATCCGTTCTCACCCTACCAGTGGGAACATAATGGTTGTACGACCCAGGTCATATCTTGGTCTTTCAAGAACAAAGTAAGATGCTTTTGGGTTGCTATTCTAGTAAGGCCTAGGGAATGAGTTTCCGAATGTGTAGAGAGGGGTTCTGCACCCTATCTGTGGCCCTTTCCAGTGCTACTCTGCCTTAGGCTGTGGGCTGATGTAACAACACCTTTGTCAGACTTTGAGATTAGTCTAGACCAGCTCTGTCCAACCAAACTATAATGTAATATACATAACTAATCTAAAATTTTCTAATGCCTACATTAAAAAAGTTGAAAGAAACAGGTGAAATTAATTTTAATAACTTACTTTATATATAGCAAAAAATCCTATTAACATGTCATCAATATAAAAATTACTAATAAGATAGTTCACATTATTTTTTCCTATTAAGTGTCAAAAATTTGGTGTGTATTTTATACTTCTAGCACATCTTAATTTGGACTTGCCACATTTCAAGTGCTCAATAGACACATGTGGCTCGTGGCCACTGTAGTGTATAGTGCAATCCTAGACATTTTATTTTTTAAGACATAGATAAAATTCAGTTTAAACATGAAATTCCAATAGTCTTCTTACAAGTTATCACCTAACTTTGAATTCTCTTATTTTCTCTTATTTCTGTGAAATTTTCTTATCTTTCTGATTTTCATATCTCTATAGCTTATAAAACAATTAATTGTGAGAACATGTCATGGACACCATGATTCTTTCCCCAGATCCTCTCTTCGGTGCCAAGATACCCATCCTTGGGTCTGGGAATATGGCTACTGACAGCTCCCAGCGGCCTCCCACATTAGATATTACCCTAGTCTGTGGGGAACTTCCCTCCCTAAAGTTGTGCCCTCTTGGGGGTGGCCTGAAGTGAAATAACTGACTGATAAGAGGACACAAGCCTGTCCTTCTTTATTCCATTTGGGACAACTCTGAAGGGCCATCCCACTCCTGAGGTCCCTGTAAGGTAGACTGAGGTTTCCTTTGCAATTGTACTGTGGGTCAGTGTCTCCCTCTGCCACATCCTGCCTTCTTCACTTCCCTACAGGTATATCTCCTGAGAGCAACCTCTCTCTACCCAGGTACCCTACGCCCAAAATAAACCCTGCTGCATCTCTCCATCTCAGAGCCTGTTTCCAGGGAACCCAGTTTGACAGAGACTATACAGTAGTCTCTTTTCTACCAAGGCAAGATTATAAGCAGTGTTTGAAGCGAGGAGAGGGAAAAGCAGGAGCCAGGCTTTGAATCATTTCTGTGTATTATAACTATATTTAGTCACAGGTGAGTTAGGCCAGAGCTCTCTCTGACCCTCCCTCTCTTCATGTTTATTCTTTTTTGTTTTCTATATCACATCTCTCCCAAAGGACAAAGTGAAAATTGAGCAAGTGGTATGGCCAAAACTGGGATTCATCAACAGCATTGGGATGAAGCATGAGAAAATTATTGCGAAACAAAAAAGATATCAACTGAACGATATCATAGCCCATACATTTATTGACATCAACAGAGTACTGTCTTTACTTTTCCTGGCTCTCCAGCGCCTACCTATATGGGTGGAGATGCAGAACAGTTTTGCAGTTTACAGAAGCTTCGTCTTCTAAGGCAGTTATTGCCTTTCATTTCTTTCTTCTTCCTCAGGAAAGTCCAACCTTTCTCGCCTTTATACTGAAGGAAAGCAGAATATGCCACCCCAAAGTGTGGCACTTTGGCATATTGATTATTTTGAATTAAAGTTACTCAAGAAATAGCTGGTACTGGAAGAACATTCTGGCCCTTTGTCACTTTGAAAGCAGGAAATAAACCCCCCATGTGAAAGGTACCCTCCCTATACCAGGAAGGTAGAAGGCATCCTTGTCTGCCGAGATAGGGAACTTAGGGCTGAGAAAGCTGTATAAATAAACCTTGTTACTTCTTCAATAATTTGCTACCCAAACCCAAACCTCTTTGCCTTGTCAATTCTTCACAAACTTATTGTTTCCTTGTCAAAAAGGTGTAAAATTTGCCTGCTCTGGTCACTTCTTTGAGCCTCATATCTTTAGTGTTCCTGTACATACAAAATTAAATTTTTTTTCTCCTGTTAATCTGTCTTATGCCAATTTAATGATTAGACCAGCCAAAGAACCTAGAAGAGAAGGGAAAAGTTTTCCTTCCCTACAATATTTATATCCCTTTGCTGGCGTCTGTGAGTCTCTGTCTTCCTAGAACACTCTCTGGGTCATCTTCAGGCACCTGAAAGCCTTAGATGGATAGTCTGGTCCAAAGTTTTAAAGCTCTTAGGGGATGGGAAGGGGGTACATCAAGATCCCCCTTGTTTTAAAACCTGTGCTTGTCTGCCACACAAAGATCTTCAACTCTCAAACAAGTAAGATCATTCTCTGGGACGATATTGGCTTGTACCATTCCTGCTTTAGCCTTCTTTGATGACTTTATATCTCTGTCTCACACACACATATACACATACTTATCCAGGTTAATGACAATTCATTCTGCACAGCACTTCTATTGGCTCTGTTTCAGATCTTACAAAGTTATAATCAATTGATTATTATAGCTAAGACCATTAAAACATAGGGAACTGGAAGAAGGGAGACATTATTCCCCATTATTTTCCGTTCCTCTCCCCTATGGCTGAAGTCCTCTGAAAAGGATGCGGTAGTCAGTTCTTAGACCTGAATTGAGAACTAGGAGACATTGATTCTCCATCTGATTTGGTCTCTTACTGAAGTTTTTGTGACTGGTTTAGTATCTGAAGGATTCTACTATCTAATTGTTTCATAGACTGTAGCAATATAATGATAAAAATTGCTTTATGTTTCTGAAAAACTTTTCTAGTCTATAAATTCAGGTTAGAAGGTTGGATAAAATCTTACACAAGGTAGGCAGTGTTTCTTTTCCTCAAAGAGCTTACTGCCTCTTTGCTATTGGTAAAATTCAGAAATAAGTTTCCCAGGTGAAAGGCGCTCTCCCTGTGTCCGTATCACCAGAGCTGGGAATTCCCGGCTGAGAAGCTGCAGAAACAAACCTTAATTCACTATCTCCAGCCTAAACTCTGTTTAAATTCCTCACTAATTACATACCCCAAACTTAAGTTTCTTTGTCTCGTCAATTCCTCACAAATTGATTGTTTCTTTGATTAAAAGATGTATATACCTCCTGCTTCGTTCACTCTGAGCATCATTTTCATGATTCTCCATGTACACATAATTAAATTGGGGTTTTCTCCTGTTAATCTGGTCCTGTGTCAATTTTATGAATAGTCCAGCCATGAGAACATAAGAAGGGTAGAATGGGGGAATTTCCCCCTTCCCGACACCACCATGGTGATGCTGTAATGGTACTGAAAGGCCAGTGACTGAGGGTATTTCAAAGGAAGGACTCTATAATTAGAAAAGGAAAAACATGCGGGAATAATAGGAATAAGGAGATTCTGGCATAAACAATACTTCAGGCTCTGAGAATATGTTTGGAAAATATCCAATAGTGCACACTGGATATTTCTATTAGATGAATGTAAGCAAAACTAGGGTGATCCTTCATGCAGTCAGGCACGGCCCTTCCTGCATTTTCCCAGGAGATGGGAGGGAAGGAAATATTCTTGTTCCTTTTTCCTTTGATAGTAGGAACAAGGTTACAAAAGAATAGAAGGTCATGCCTCAGTATCACAAAAAAAGTAGTTTCTTTAGCCTTCGGTGTTTGCCAGGAAATTGAGGGTTTGAGCTCATGCCTCACTGTGGCCAGTTGTTGCGGCATCACATTATAGGACAGTAAATTAATGCCTGAGTAGATTGTGTCGTTCCACACAATCCACTTCCTCCTGCTTTTCCTTGCTCCTGCCTACTGCTTCCTTCTTCCTTCACAACTCCCTCCTCTGTGATGGTTCATCAGTATGAGCCTGGAGGAGGAGACTTCAGGAAAGGGAGAACTTGCTGCGCCAGAGTTTGTGCTAATTAGAGGAAAAGCCCAATCCCTCAGCCACATGATGGTCCAGACAGCACCACAGGCTTTTCATCTTGACCATGTCGGCTTAGCTTTGCCATTTGAATTGATAGTTATACCAAGTCTTCCACCACGAGCATGGCAAATCACTTGTCAAAAAAATAGTTCCACAGTTTTGGCACGTGAACCCCACCACAAAGATTTTTCTAGATTTCTGGCATTTCCAGAATTTAATCAAATGATTGCTCTTATAAGCAATTATAATGCTCTGATACTATTATTTATGTAAATATATATTTTTTAAGCTATAATTGCTGAAAAAACTATCAGAGTGGAACACAACATTGATTAGATCATGTATTCATTGAAATTGTGCTAATTAGAATGTCAAAAGGAAGCAGACATGGAGTTCAACTAATTCTCACTTTACTAATCCATAAAACAGATACTTCTCACAAATAGCTGGTAATCTTTCCATAGTTCTCAGGAAGAAATAACTGAATAGCTGCAGTGCAGTCTCCTGTTACTAATTCTCCATGTTATAATGAACAAAACTGCAATTCATGTTGAAAGGCAACCTGAAGCAGTAGCACAAGGATTAAATGACCGTTGTTAGATAACAATGGTTAATATCTGATTGTTTGACAATAATGATGGTGGCCTTTTACTGGTCACACCTGGAGGCACTCTCCTTGAGCATTATTTAGGTTGGGCCCACAATGAGCAGCAGGTAAGCTCCATATCCTCTATATCCTTCCTTCCTTCTTTCCATGCTTCCTTCCTTCCTTCCTTCTTTCCATCCTTCCTTCCCTTCTTCCTTCCTTTCTTCCTTCCTCCTGACAGCAGTATTTATTAAGCACCTATTTCATGTCGAGCATTGTTCCCATATCCTTGGAATATATGAGTGAAACAGACCAAAAATGGAGCTATACGTGGGAGAAAGAGGAATAAGCAATAAAAATAGCAAATAAATAAATAAACAAATATGACAGGTTATTAGGAAGTGGTAAAATCTATGGGAAAAAAGAAGAAGAAGTTTTAAAAAATCTGGAAGTTGAGGGAGGTCAATTTTACATGAGTGATTTGGCCTCATTAAGGAGGTGACATTTCAGCAAGAACTTGAGCCCATGTTGGCAATGTCTTTCCTATTTTTTCATCTATAAATCTTACTCTGCTATCATTCTCTTTGTCTTTCTTGATGCTATATACTAGACTCATAAGAAAAATTATTTGTGTGTTGGCTTAAGACTTCATAAAACCTCAGGTCAGGGCAGCATATGATTTCTCTCTTGAAAACCTAAGAGGCCTGGCCTTACTCATGGTAGCAGTAGGTAGGCACCTAAAAGATGTGACATGAGATGTGCTACCAAAAGTCCCATCTCCTCTTCTCCCAGTTCCTTTATGGCTTTAAAATCTGCTTTCTAAATAAGTTACATAACCTTCCCATCAGTCAGCCAAACTGACTGATTTCACCACTATTAAGATATTCGTTATTTTCGATTAAAGTATAGCATTATTAGCAGTTCTTTTTTAAAATTCAAATTTGCCATGGGAATCAGACTCAAGAAAAAACGTTCACATTCTTGGAGGGAGAAGGTTGCATCTGTAGTGTGGAATGACAGGTTTATAGACAGAGGATCCCAGTCTTTCACTGCTAGGAGATCAGGGGCCGAATTGGGGGCAGGAGGAGTAGACAGAGCACAGAGAGAGATCAGACAAGCATTGTAAGGTCTTAAACTTGGCCTCATATACTTTGCATAATACACACAGAGGGATACTTTTTACTCCCACAAAGAAATATGTTCTCACACAATTTTTCTTGACCAACTGGCCCTCTGATCTAATTTTAGTATCTCACTGAGATACATCTTTTTGACCTTTGATGGAATGGCATAGCCAGGGTGGGTTATGGTGGGAGTGGAGTGGTCTGCTTCAGGAGGAAGGAGTATTTTATCACTAAAATTGTTTAGAATTGCTGGACGTGGTGATAACAATAAGCAGGTTTATTATTGTTTGTAAATATGCTATAGATAGTGCATTCCCTTTATTTTCTGCTTCCAAGAAAGACTACACTCACCACACCACACCTTGGTACCCAATGCTCTGAGGCATATGTTTCCAGAGTTTCTACTATGTATATACCTACATAAACATTTTCTTCCACAAAACACCTCTACAAAAATGGGATCATATTATACAAACAAGAAATAGATTGTGGATGTTTTCCATGTCAAAAAACTTAGACCTACATCATTCATTTTTATATGTCCCTAATGGATTTGTCTAATTCCCTCCAGATGGGCTTTGAGACGATTTTCAGTTTCTAGATATTGTACGCTGAGTTTCAACAATACTCTTGTATTTGTGTCTTTGCACACTTATCCAATGTCATCCTTAAAGTACATTCCTAGAGGTAGAATTTCTATCTTACAGGAGATGCATAGTTTTGATATTTACTCCTAAAGTGCCCTCCAGAAAGTTTGTGGTACTTTCCTCTACCATCAGCTGATCGTGAGAGTGCTTGTTTCTCCCGTGCGCCTGTGCTACCATTTTTTAATCTCTGCTAATCTGATAAATGAAAAATATCCCATTTTGGTATTTTATTTTTCATTTCTTTGATTTCTAGAAATATTTAACATTATGTTTATATTTCTATAGTAATATTTTTATATTTTACGATTTGTGGATTTGCCTAGAGAAACAGCCCGTTTTTGCCCTTTCTGTTGCGCTGTGAAGCAAAAGAGGGAAAAAAGATTCTGAGCACAAGTGTCACCTACAGTATGAGGCGCTTAGTGAAGAAGACCTGCTAATATCCGTCATATGAATTTGTAGATTTATTTTTTAAAATTCTGAAATTATATAAAAAATCATGTGGCTCTCTGTTTCTACTAATGTAAATATTCCCCTCATACAATGTGTCCTCTATACCATTTGGAGATGATATGGTGGGGACTGTTATGTGTACTCCAACTCTTTTTCTGTCCATCACAGATGAAAGCTCTTGACTGCCTGCTTTGGGAGATGAGGGCATGAGTTTTCCCGATTTTCTGTATGTGTTTCTTTACTCTCTTCCACTTTCCAACTTCTATTGGATTTGTTTAATTTTATTGATATATAAATGATAAATAATTTTGATTGATAATTTCTGACTACAAAAAAGTCTTTTGTGATTTGTCTACAGTACATTATAAAAATTTAAAACAATAAACACTCAAACTGTTGTGACTATGTAAATATTCTTTTGAGTTAAGCAGTTTGGTAGGACTACATTTCATTCTCTGTGGGTCCAATAGTACTTCTCATGCTGATCAGTAGAGAATGTTCTTAAGACTCTACTTTTACATGCCATCAATTACTTCCATCAGTTACATAACTATTGGGACTCACGTTTACAAGCGGCATGAAAAACAACCCAAACTTAGAAAAAAATTACTCAACAGAATAGACCTGACTTAAAAAATGGCTGGAGACAGGGGCTCGCACATTAGCCTCTGGTTTCCAAAGACCAGATTCTTCATTTCTGGGCTCAGCTTTGCTCTCCTCTGAATGATGAATCCAGTACTTTACTCACTCATTTTGCTGAAAGACACCCTCAAGTTCCTTTCTAAGAAAGGATATTTGGAATGTAAACTTTCTAAGTTCTCACTCATCTGAAAATTTGTTTATTTTGTCCTCATATTTGACTGGTTTCTTGGCTAAGTAGATTGTAGCTTGACAAGCATTTTCTCTCAGAACTTTGAAAACAATCATTAAGATATTTAAAGTGTACATTGTAGTGATTTGATATACATATACATTGCAAAAGGGTTCCCCTCATCTAGTTAATTAATACATCCATCACCTCATCTATTTATCTTTTTATTTTTTTGGTGAGAGGTGAGAAAATTTAAGTTCAGTTCTCTTAACAAATATCAGTTATACAATACAGTGTCATCATCTCTAGTCCCCATGTTTTACATTAGATCCTCAGACTTTATTTAGCTTATAGCTGAAAATTTGTACCCTTTACCAACCTCCTCCCTATTTCCCCCTGGCAACCACTCTTCGACTCTGTTTCTATGAGCTTGACTTTTTTTTTTTAGATTCCACATATAAATAATAGCATGCAGTATTTGTATTTGCCTGGTTTATTTCACTTAGCATAATGCCCACCAGGCCCATCCATGTTGTTGCAAATGAAAAGATTCCTTCTTTCTCATGGTTGAATAATATGCCATTTTATATATATATATATGTTGTGTGTGTGTATGTGTGTGTGTGTGTATTGAATAATATTCCATTCCATAATATATATTGAATAATAATATATATATATCACAGTTCCTTATCCATTCATCCACTGATGGACACAGGTTGTTTCCACATCTTAGTTATTGTGCATAATGCTGCAATGAACATGGGGGTGCAGATATCCTGATATCCTGTTTTCATTTCCTTTGGATATGTAGACAGAAGTGGGATTGCTGAATTTAAGCATTTTTAAAGGTTGTCTTCTATTCTCAGAATTATCTCCATGGTCATTTTTTATGTTTTCCTTGAGTGTCTTTTTTTATTTTTTCTTATTTCTTCTTCTTAGTGTCTTTACTTTTTCTTTCATGTTTCAGGGTTTTGATTCTTCTTTTTTTAGGAAAATTTTTTTTATTTTTGTCTACTAATTCTTGCTTTTGTAGCAGATACAAGAATGAAGTAAGGATGGAGAGACCCTCGTATGCACGTGGGGCTCGCTGGCCAATGTTGTTTAAGGATAAGAAGTCAGGAAACCATTAAGCTGGAGGACTAGATTTACTCTGGTGCACTGACTCCCAGGTAGCTCCTCTAGTACTCTCCAGTTATAGTTTAAAATCTCTTGAAATTAAATCTCCTCTTTTTGCCTGGAATAAATGCACAGCTACAGATTGTTCTGCATCCAGAGGTAGAGAGTCCATATATGGATGTCCAACTAGTCTTCTTTTTTCAGCCTTATTTCTCTCTCTTACCCTCAGTAGTAAATGCCATCTCAATTCCAGAACTGTTCCGCGCAAGTTCCTTTCTAGGGGTGTCCCAGACAGTTTCCATTTCTGTTCTGCTTTATCCATTGATGATGCTCTCTCCATTGTCTCCATTGTTGTATGTCTTATTCTTTTCCTTCCTTAACAGTCAGTTTAATGGAGTTTCAGAAGGCAAAGAAGTTGATGTACATATTCAGTCCACCATCTTGAACTGAAAATCCCTCCAACTCTTTTATAAAGAGTTTAGAATGGGATTCAGCGTATTTCTCCTCCCTCCCCAAGTATTGCTAGAATTTGAAGTGAATTAAGTTTCCAGATAGACATCCAAAGTGACACCCTAGCCTCTCACTCTTTTGTCAACTATATTTCTAGGTACTTTCACTTCTTTCCTCTACCTCAGCCATACTCTTCTCTAGCCACTCCCTAGACTTTGTCAGTTCCTTGAACTGAAATCTGAAACTGAAACCTGCTGCTTTCTGGTAACAACTTCTTTTACTTTCCACTCTATCACTCAGTTACTACTAAAACACATGCTTTTGGCCTTATCAAGATATCCAGATTACTAGCCTATCTAATTTCTTCCTTCAGTTTCACCTCCTCCTTGATCCAGCCTCAATTACACATTCCATCACTGTACCTATATATACCCTCCTGCCAGAACCCTAAACATGGACCAACTAAATTGTGTTATACAATTAGACTGTCCGGGTTCATGTTTCATCTCTACCACCCACATAGCATATGAACTCATAGTCATAAGCTATGTAACTTTTGGGAAGTTACTTAAATTTTCTGTGACTTCACATCCTCATCTTTAAAATGAAGATAATAATAGTACTAACGTTCTCAGGATGAAATGAGACAGTATATGTAAAGGGCTTAGAAAAATGTCAGGCTCAGAGCAAGTCCTGATGGTCTAGTGGTTAAAGTTCAGGACTCACTGCTTCAGTGGCCTGGGTTTGCTTCCTGGTCACTGAACCACACCACCCATCTGTCAGCTGCCATGCTGTGGCGGTGGCTCACATAGAAGAACTAGAAGGACTTACAACTAGGATATACAACCATGTACTGGGACTCTGGGAAGAAGAAAAAAAAATGGAGGAAGATGGGCAACAGATGTTAGCTCAGGGCAAAACTTTTCCTGAAAAAAAAAAAAGAAAAAATCAGGCTCAACAAAAGTGTTCAATAAACATTAGCGAGTAGTAACAATATTCTCTAATGTAAAAATACTAGTGAAATAGCAGTGTGCTTTAATAAGTTATATCACAGTGTATAAGGTGCTTACACGTTCAATTTATACTCTCCAGTCAGTCTTCCTATTGATTAACCACTTTTAAAGAGATGTAATACTTGCATTTTTAAACTACATCAAAGCACTCAAAAAATGAGTTGTTTCTCTAATGCTTCTTTTCTAATTCAACTTTGATAGTTAACTCTCTACACCTCCAAGGAGAACTTGCCCTAATTATTATAGGATAATGAACCACTGACATCTAATTATAACATCTATTAAGGTAGAAGATACCAATTAGAAACCGAGAGGCCTGTTGCTTCATATTCTCCCTTATGTAACAACTGTGGTTTTAGAAAATAGACCAGACTCAAAATGTAGTTTAAACTGTATCATTTCTCATTGATGCTATGTTATGCCACTTCTTCCAGATCTATAACCATATGCTAGTTATCATGAACGTAGAGATCTCAGGCCTCTTCCTAGTTTGGATCTCTAAATTTCTTTGATGGTGGATATTCTGGTGAATCCCTTAATTTAAACAAGTCCCCAGAAGAAGATTTTTTAATCCCAGGGACTATATAAGTATTGCTCTGATTGTTAGACCCTAATTCTAGCAAAACGCTAACCAAGTTAATATTTCAGTCACTTCCCTGTGGAATGAGACTGTAGTCTTCCGAGACATATAACAGTGTCCTCCGAAGACAGGAGGATTGTGCATATTTTGGTTCTAGTGATTCAGTTCACACCCTTAAGATGTCTCTCAATAGAAAAATCAGTGAGATGTCAATCAAAATTTAAAAAAATAGTTATTACTCTGGAATCAGCTTCAGGAAGTACCACAAAGAAGCAATGTAATATAACACTGGGTTGTGATAGAATCTTGGGAAAGTTATCTAATTTTTCTGAACTCCATTTCCTAATCAGTAAAATGAATATTGATATGAGTTAAATGAAATATGTAATGTATTAAATAACTTTGTATAAATAATTAACAGGAAATTTTTATTGAATCTGTGGAATCAAATGGGCAGGCATGGCCTTCTCGGGAGCACATTCTTATTTGAAGAGGATAAAATCGAGACTTGTGTTGGCTCCACTCCTGCCCTCCCTTGCTTGTCACTTGTCCTTAAATAATCTGTCTGAGCCTTTGGTTAATGCATGTATCCCTCTTTCTTTATCTGTCTACCCTCCAATAGAAAGACAACATCCTTAATTATGCTTTCAGCGTAGTCTTACCTTTACACTCTAAGATGGTATAGCTGAATGTGTTTCCTGGGAAAACACCTAAATCAAAATCATTTTGGAGCAGACGTACGATGGCTGTTACTAAATAGTTCTAGAAAGCTCTCTTAGTAAGCTAAGGATTTATGTTATAGTTAACTTACCCAATGGGATTACAAGAATGTAGTCATATTCCAAATTAAGCCATCTAAGGTCCATCTTTAGAAAAATCTAATTCTTACTCTTAATTTTTTACAAACCTACATCATACTTTGCATTTTTATAGCATTTGAATCGATCCAGAGTTGCTTTTTGAGAAAAGTCCTGGTCCTGACAAAAATTAGACTTGAATTAAGGGTTATAAATATGCACTACGTGTATTTTCTGTCCTTCCTTCAGAGTCCACGCAGAAATCACCAACCAGTCAGGGTGCTCTTTCCTACTAAGCACAAACCGAGCTTTAGGCTCATGCTCAGCAAGATCTCCAGCAAGGCAAGAGAAATAAATATGTAAGAATTTACCTGCCATGCTTGTACTAAAATGTAAGCTCCCCGAGGACACAGACCATGGCTTACTCATATTTGTTTTCCCAACAAAACTGTTGACTGGACATTAACTAACTGTGCCAACTAAGAATAGTGGTCAGTTTCCTTAATGTTTAAAAAAAAGCATCAGCATAAGCATTTTCATATTGACTCTAAAAGGAGAAAAAGCCAGTAAAGACATTATAATATTAAAAGAATCCAAATTTTTGTGGGAGTCCCTATTTGGATGAAAATTGGAACATTTGTATGTTATCTCAAAGGAATGGCAGTGTGTGGCTCTGTTATAAGCAATATATCCCTAACTCATCAGATGGAAAAACTCCTAACATCTTTATTTCTGTAGTCAGTCTCATTTTTCTTATTACAGTTCAAACCAGTAAGAATTTTCCAGAAGTTACAGTTTGAATCACCCAACCTCCTGAGGAAAAAACAAACAAAACTAAATAAACAAGTTTCAGTCTTGTAATTTTTCCCCCTACTAATAGTTTCAACTTAAATTTGTTCCTCTTAAAGCCCCCCAATTTCTCCAGAGAACCTGTTAAATGAGTCTCTTATAGATGCCCACACTTGGCTGCAATCCTAAGTGGTACTCAGACCGGTCACATGTCAGTGCATTTTTAATTGCTGATGCAAATAGTATCCATCTTAATTACACCCTCATCATTTATTACAGTCAGTTTCTCTTCAGAATATAAAGTCTTGGAAGCAAACCCTTTCTAAAAAGTGCTTGTGGACTTTGGGGCTTTGGCAGCCTGGGACAGAACTTCTGAGAACAGCCTGTGTGAATTTTCCAAAGAAGGCATTCCATCTGAGAGGACCCACATGAGAGCAGTTCATTTGGAGCCTGGCTAGTGGCTTTTATCTTGGATTTGAGGATCTCACAATCACATGGAGATGCCTACAAGTGCCTACCATAACTTGGATATTACTCTTAATGATTGCTACAGTTTGTGAAAAGCTGGCCCCATCAACGGCGAAGGAGGAAGGCTCATCTAGAAGCTGGAGTGGCTACATCTGTCTGCCAGTAAGTGGTTAATGACTCATTTTCCTCAACAGAATTTTCATAAGGCTGGAATTCCAGGAGGGCTGTCTGGAGAATGTCTGAGAGGAAGTTCATAAGCCACTGTCCTGCCGTTTGCTGGAGAAAGCCTCCCATGCTAGCCAGACAAGCGACCAAAACAAACAGCAACAAATTTCAGTAACATTTCCTCCTTACCTTTCATGAACAATTCATGAAAGATCACCAAGAAATTTGTTTTAGTCAGGTTGGGAATATTACAGACTTCCAAAGAAGAAAACCATTAGTGGAAAAACTAAAGATACAGTAGACTAACAACGGTGTATATGTGGAACCACAGAATCTATCCGAGTGAATTGCATTGAACCAGCCAGAATACTCCAGGAAACTGTTGTGTGTGTACTTTTTTTTTTTTTAACTCAGTCAACCATTTTACTGATCTGTCAGGTTGACCAATTTCTTTGGAATTATGTAGATTTAGCCAAAATGAAATTGAACATAAGACTTACTTCGCTTTTCAATGCTTTTTTATTTGTTTCAAAGGCTTTGTAATTACTAAATGTTCTCTCTCAGAAGATATTCTGAGAGGGAAGAAAAATATCACTTTTGCAAAGCCATTTCCATTCTTCCAAAGGTCTGCTGGTAAATTATTCTTACTGATCTTTCCATCTTTCTGGCCTGTGCATACACACCTAACCCATACTAAATTTCACCAGATGGCATTTTGTTTCTTTAAAGTAAAGCAGTCGTGGGTTTAGACAGTTGAATTTTTAAACTTCTGTATTTACTGAAAGTGCATATGGTGCTATATGGACAAAGAAATTGTGCTGAAAGAAAAACGTTTCTGTCTGCAGTACCTCCTAATCTCCCAGAGAAAGAAAAAATGCAGTTCTATGGTTTATTTCTCTCAAAATTTTATGTGGCTTTAATTTTCTTCCTCTGCTAAAAATTAGACATATGTATAATGTACATACCTGGAAATTTGAATTATTTTAAATTCTTCTTTTGGTTGCAAATAGAGAGCTTATACAAAACCCAATGGCTTGCCAAAGTGATCCGTGAGTGATTTCTAGAAGAAAATGAAACATAAACCTGAACTTGTAAAAAAACAATTTAAAAACCTCTGTATGTCAACGTAAGCAGATGTGGTGTAGAATTTACAAGGATGAGAAGGCTATAAAACCTCCCTTGAGCCATTCACAGTTCATTTCAAGGCCAAGAACGCCCCCAAAATCTGTTTCTAATTTTACAGAAATCTTTTGAAATTTGGCACGGTATTCAAAAGTCCGTGGAAAGAAAAAAAAACCTTGTCCTAGCTTCGGCTTCCAACTACGAAGGCAGACTTGCTTCTTTTCAACGGTTTTCACAGATCTAGTGACCCACGCTCTGAAGTCAGAATTAGCTAACTTTCAGAAACATCTGGAAAAATGAAGGTTAGTATATGCAGCCTCAGGTATTGCTAAAGAATGAGGGTGAGCTGAATTGAGTGCGATCAAAGTTTTCTATTGTTTAGAAGGTAAGGATTCGTACATAAGTATGTACTTCCTGGAGTGGGTTGGGATTGGGACATTGTTCTAAATATACCGTAGAAACATTTGTCCTTGCAGAGCTGGAAGAATTCCAGCAATTATAGCCAGATCAGTGGAATACAATCAAAGGCTTTGTGGGGAGGGAGAAACAGGATTTAGTTGTAAACAAAGTCTTGCCATTTCCAATAGTTAGCAGAAACTGTGTGTATGTCTAATTTTTCTATTTTATTTTATGTAGACATGGTTAAAAATTGTGTTTGGAGTTGCCACCTCTGCTGTGCTTGCTTTATTGGTAATGTGCGTTGTCTTACGTCCTTTAAGAGGTAAGAATTTTCTCTGATTTACTCTATCTGCCTAGAATAGCTTGGAGAATGCTCTAATGCATGGTCACAAGTGACTGAACGTTTCCTAAGTCCTTATTTTCCAAAGCAAGTCTGTTATTGCTAAGAAGATGTATAAGCTCACAGATATGTTGTTGAGAAACCAGAAATACTGAGGAATTTAAGGCAAGGGTAGGAAGGGATTTCCAGTATTATTTCGGCAATAGAAAAACCTAAGCACTATTCTGTATCACCCCCACATCCTCCCAAAATATATGTAAATCACAAGCTTTAGAGACAATATTTTTAACTAACGTTGCTTTTCATTATTGGATTGCCTCATGGAAAGTAAAGATGAGTAAGAATTGAAAAGTTAAAACAGAACCCATGGAGTTTTTTATTAGGAGCCTTTGCAAAAATTTAGGGAGGCAGTCAAGAATGGAGATCTCAGGAAGAGCTGCATAGAAAAGTGAAATTGCTGTTCTAGATGCAGCAACAATGAACCATCAAATTAGAAGACTTAATATTATTAAACAAGCATTATGTTTATTGATAAATCAATCCTTTTAGAAAAGATTAGATTAAGATTGATTTCACTTTGCTGAAAAATGGAAGACACTATGGACTGATATTGGGGCTAATTTAAATTAAGACTCCAGCTATAAATAATCCAGTGATATTAGGGTATTAGGGGAATTAGGTTTTTATAAACTCTTTATTAAGAGAAGCTCAAGTTCTAAAACAGGAAAAACATACAGCAATAACAGGTCTTGTGCCTTTGGGTCTAGGGAAGGGGCAAAAGTATGTACTAACAAATACTAAAAGCTTATGAGAGCTAAGGTGGGAAATATCTTGGTTAAAAATTAACTGACAGTAAAGGATGTATATTGAATATATGAATATAAATATACATACAACTGAATGAAGAATGTATGAGTCTTGAATGATCTGTTGCTTTAAAAAAATGAAATATAGAAAAATATTTTGAAAAATTCAAAATGATCATAGGATTTTCACAGAATTACAAAAAGAAGAGGTTAACCAATAAGATGAAGGCAATGCTCTTGTATCTTCAGTATTAATCTTCCATCCTTATTCCTGCTCTCTGCTAGCACACAGTTATTCTTAGGCTGTTGAGATGTGTCGTATGCACCATATTTTTTTATTTTTTAGAGTTAAAATTGTTTTCAGAGCAGTATTTCACCTCAGTGCTTTTGGGGTTATATTTACCTCATACTAACAATTGTCAGGTGGTGGATTAGGTCCTATTGACTGTTGAATGCTAATCCATTCAAAATTAGCTCTGATCTTTTAAAGAAACTCATGAGTACTTGAAATTGACACTTCGCTTCCTCAGAATAAATGTTCAGAGAACAGAAGTGTGTGGATTTTATTGTGAGCCTGCCTCCACATCCACAGACAAGGATAGATTGCATTTGCACTTTGGAATTTGAGCCACAATTTCTAATAAGAAGTATACTATAATCACACATTTACAAGTAGTATATAAATATACACACATGTGAACATTTGTGTAATTGTATATAATCCCAATCCTTACCCTCTTCCCAAGTTTAGACATGTACATTATACACATAAATATATGTTATGAACTAACATAATTATATATTATAAAAGTCCTATGTCATTTGTAACATAAGTTTCTGTCTCAACCAACAGGATAGCTTTCAGAGCAAAGTAATTCCCTGGTGGAATGAAATAATCACACTAAACTTTAGATGAAATTTTATTGCTCATTCAGAAACTGGAAAATTATGAAAAAGCTGAGAACTAATTTTTTTTATCATAATATCATCACTTTATATTCTAAATTGGCTGAAGAACATTTCAGAATGTCAATTAACTTGTACTTGGGACTATTCATTCCCCTACTTGCCTTAGCAGGACGAGGGTTGAAGCCCTCCCTGAAGTCAGTGGTATAGGCAGCCCTGATGTTGTATGTGTCCTTCTGACTTCACCCCTTTCTTCTCACACCCCACTCCTTAACTATCCCCAGTCTGAAGCTGCAGGTCCAGTTCTCACTCACATCTGCCCAGTGCCTGGTGAGGACAGGATCTGAGGTGACAAGGCAGGAGAAGGGAAGGAGGACTGGAGAATTCAAAGCCAAGTAAGCTTCTAGTTGGCCTTCTCACACTTCCTCAGAAATCCCATTACCTCACCTTTGCCTTAGGTGCCCTCACATTCTTAGCCCAGAATTTATGAGCCTGCATAAGGACAGTCTTCCTGAGAGAAACTTAAAAACCCACTTAAGAAACATTCATTCATTTATTTATATATTAATGAATTAATCCCACTAACTACCGGCTCATCGTTGTGCCAGTTGTTGAAATAAAGGTACAATAGTCTACATTTCCCTCTAAGCGGCAGGATGGGAACCCAGTAAGGATACATAGTCATCACCACCAATAAGGGATAAGGATTTCTGTCATTTCCAACCAGGTCGAAGTGAGAAAAGAAAAGAAAGGGGCTTTTCCACAGAGGGAAAGGGTCCCAGGAACACCGGCCTCAAGATTACAAGAATGTGGAGGAAGTAGGCAGGAGTTTAGGGGCAAATAGGAAAATGTAGAGGTAAAATGAGGAAGAACTGTTTAGATTACTCACATTATAATAAAAATAAGGGACTTTTTTTTTTGAAACTTCTGAATTTTCTCAGTTTTATTTTCACCAAACGCAAAACATATGTGGGTTTCTGCCCCTTAGTCCCAGGCTATCCTCCTTGGCCTCAACCTACTCCCCTTCAACTGATTCCTTTCTACTCTCCTGCTTCTATACCTTTTCTTTTGTTCCCAAGCATCAATTCTTTTCCTGTGTGAAGATGCCATCAGACGGAAGGTGGAAACTAAGCTCCACATCTTCCCCTGGTGTTTACCAACCCCAAAGACAAACTCACAGACCTCCCCATTTTAAGAGATTTACAGAGGTGACAATAACAAAAACCAAATAAACAAAAAACTAGAACTGAAAAGTAGCAGAGGCTCCAGAATTTCAAAAGTAAATTCCATATGGCCTAGCTTCATGATTTATAGTTTCTGAATTCCTGGACCTGACTTTGTGATATTCATTTGTGAAAGGAAGTATGGGAGTTATCTGTCCTCTCCTTGAATTCTATTGAGTGCAGAGTTCTCCACATGGTGATGAGCAAACACTCAATAAATATCAGCTATTATTTTCCAACAATTTCTGACTTGTAGCAGCTGCTTAATAAGCGATAGCTAGAATTTTACTGTGTTCTTCAGCCTAATATACACATACACACAAAGAAAGCAACTAGCCCTTTTTGTGTGGTGTGTTTCAATTTCAACAGTGTTCTTCTTAATTCTGAGTTCTTCTTAATTCTTCATCTGTGGGTATCCTCCCTGTTCCTATCTCCCACCTCCTTGGATCAAAAACGGCAAATATTTCTCAGAAACTTTTGTATGCAAGACAGTCACAGGACATTGGAAGCTCTGAAGCAAAAGCAAGAGAGAAGAAAGGAAGAGAAAAGATAAAGGAAGCTGGGGTGGGGGATGTGGAGAATAAAGCTGAGTGAAAGAAAAATGAGAGAGGTATGCAGTGTGGAGAAATAGCCAGCGTGCCTGTGCTGTGCCTCCAGGACCTCTCAGTGAAAGGAGAACCAGCATGAGTGAAGCCTCAGATCACCCTGAAGCCCTCTTGTCTACCCTTAAACACTTGTCCTTTTATTGTTGTTGTTTTGAGCCTTCAGTGTTTTATACAAATTGGTATTAGTTGCCAATTTTTAAAAATCATAAGATTTCACATAAGAATTTATATTTTGGCTTCTCTTTAAATATTAGATCTGGCGATATGGGGCCCATGGTAATAGCTGAGAAGCAGTTGTTGTCCTTAGATGGACAATGCCTTCTCCAGTTTGCCACAGACCCTACAACTTTCTATTTTATTATGCACAAGATGCCATATTCCTTGACAATAATCTGTCCAACCTCAATGAACAGGTGGATTTTTAGCCTTTGGACTGAAGGAGGCATACGGTTCCTCCTGGGATTAAAAATAACCATCTACTGAGTGTGAAAAAGACTGAGATTAGCACAATGGCAAGTCCACAGCAGCTCCCGGACACTGGTTATTTGTCCAACAATTATTTATGAAGAACCCTCCAAATACCAGGCACCGGTCTAGGGCACAAATGACAAGGTTTCTGCCCTTAGGAAAGGGTAGTTTGGTAATAAACAAGTGAACAAATAAATTCACAGACAGTTTCAAATTCTTATAAGTGCTGTAGAGAACAACTGGAGTGAGGGTTGTGTTAGACATCTGGGGCTGCCATAACAAAATATCACAGACTGGGCGGCACAAGCAACACAAACTTATTTTTTCACAGTTCTGGAGGCTGGGAGTCCAAGATCAAGGTGTAGACAGGCTTGATTTCTCCAGAGGCTTCCCCTCTTGACTTGTAGTTGGCTGCCTCCTTGCTGTGTCCTCACATGGCCTTTTCTCTCCGCCCACACACTCCTAGTGTCTCTTCCTCTTCTTATAAGGACACCAGTTATATTGGATTAGGGCTCCACTATCATGATCTTATGCAACCTTGATGACCTTCTGAAAGGCCCTATCTCCAAATGCAATCACATTGAGGGTTAGAGTTTCACTCTATGAATTTCGGGGAGACTTAATTCAGTCCGTAACAGAGCTGGTCAATGAAGCCTTCTCTGAGATGATATTTGAGCAGACACCTTAAGGACAGGGAGGATACAAGCTGGGTGATAAACCCTCAACACAGAGGAAAAAGATACTAAGGCCCTGAAACAGGAAAGTGTTTGGGAAGTTCAAGGAACCAAAAGGAGACCAATGTATGATGCCAAAATTATGGAAACAAATTAACATAGTAAAATATGTATATACATATATATATAAAATGTATAATGATTGCTTACTTAGCTAAGTAATGCCTTATATAGTTTATTTCAGAAGACATCTGAAGTCACAGACAATTCAGACAGAACAGAAATCAATATTTTATAAGAAGAAATGTCATTTGGAATGTCAGTATTTTAGGCAGAAATCCACTGTTGTTATTATTACTATCATTATTATTGCTATTGCTACTACTACAACCTCAACAATCACTTTTTGTAAAGTAAGATGCATGTGAGATGAAATCATCTTCAAAGAAGAGATGAATATATTTTTAAGGCTTGAAATTTTCCCAGTATCAACATTCAGAATTGTGAAAGACTCCCTCAAATATCTTAAGAGTTTTAAGCTTATTTATTCACTGTTCCTTTGGAGGAAATATGGGGGAGTCGAAAAGGTTGAGGAAAAGGTTCAGAAAGTTCACGGACACAAAAGAGCTTTTGAGTTGAGTGTAAACAGATCACCTTTTCAGATTACATTTCTCTAATTTGCACTTGGATTTTAAAATCACAGAAGATAAAGCTTGGCAAACTCTCTTTGAGGTTTGCCAAATTCTGAATAATTTAGAAAATAATCCCAGTCTTTGGACAATTCCCATAATGCAGAGGAGTTTACCTGTCTCTGATTTCTGAAGCGATTGTGTAAAACTTATACAAAAATATCTAGTCACAGATATACCTTGAAAACTACATGTTCTAGAGCTCAAATCGGGGATGTAGGATCAGGGCTAAAAGTTTTTAAGAACCAGAGGCAGTCAAAGTGAACCTTAAAATATAGCAATAATTAACACAGTAGGCACAGATTGAAATGATCTTTCCATAGGATAATCAAATACTATTCAGTCTTTTTAAAATTTATTCCTGTTATATGTAGAGCAAAGAGTTTATTCTTCATTTCAGTATCCTTCTGAAGTAACAAAAATTATGCAGTAAAAACAGAATAACTTGTAATCCTTATTAAGTTTTATTCCCATTAATTAAAAAAAGAATAGGATTGCTTAGTATCTAAATTAAATTTTTTATAAGATTATGATTTTATACTTAATAGAAAAACTGTAATAGGATTCTTTAAAGGAACAGGATAGAAAGATTGTATGTGAAAAAATCAGATAACTTACATGATATGGACAAATTTCTAGAAAGATTCGAACTACCAAAATTTACTAAAGAATAAATAGGAAACATGAATAGTACTGCAACAACTAAAGAGATGGATTTAGTGATTTAAAAACCTCCCACAAAGAAAACCCCAGGCCTAGGTGGCTTCACTGGTAAACTCTATGAAACATTTAAAGAAAAATTATTATCAATCCTTCACAAACTCTTCTAAAAAGTAAGGGAACACTTCTCAGTTTATTCTATAAGGCCAGTATTACCATGATACCAAAACCATACAAAGGTGTCACAAGAAGAGTAGTTACAGACAGTAGTTGCAGACCAATATGTCTTACGAATATAGATGGAAAAATCCTCAACAAAATACCAGCAAACCAAATCCAGCAATACATAAAAAAGACTGTACACCAAGACCAAGTGGAATTTATCCCAAGATCACAAGGTCGGTTTAACACTGAAAATCAATTACTGTAATAAATCATCCCAATAGAAAAAAGGACAAAAACCACATGATCATCTCAATAGACACAGAGAAAGAATTTAACAAAATCCAACACCATTTCATTATAAAAACACTCAGCAGACTAAAAATAGGAAGAATTTCCTCTACCTGATAAAGGGCATCTACAAAAAACTCACAGCTAATATCATACTGGTGAAAGATTCAGTGCTTTCCCCCTAACTTCAAGAACAAGAAAGTATGTTTGCTCTCATCACTTCTGTTCAATATTTGATGGGTGGCTGTAGCCAGGACAATTAGATAAGGAAAAGAAATACAAAGTATCCAGATTGGAAAGGAAGAAGTAAAACTCTCTCAATTGGCAGATCCTAAGGAATTCACTAAAAAACTACTAGAACCAATAAACAAGTTGGGAAAAGTTGCAGGACACAAGATTAATATATAAAAATCTGTCATATTTCTATACATTAGCAATAAACAATATTAAAAAAATCTAAATAAGTGGAAAGACATCCTGTGCTTATGGGTCAAAAACTTAATATTTTTAAGATGGCAATACCCCTCAAATTTATCTAAAGATTAAATACAATCCCTATCCAAATCCCAGATGAGTTTCTTGCAGAAATTGACAAGTTGATCCTAAAATTCATGCAGAAATGCAAGGGACCCTAAACGGCTGTCTTGAAAAAGAAGAATGAAGTTGGAGGAATCACACTTCCTTATTTCAAAACTTACTACAAAGCTTACATAATCAAGACAGCGTGGTACTGGCATAAAGACACACATATAAATTAATAGAATAGAGTTGAGAGTCCAGAAATAAAGTCTTACATTTTGTGGTTAATTGGTCAATAAGCCTGCCATAACAACTTAATGGAGAAAGTATTTTCAACAAATGGTGCTGAGACAATTGGATATTCACCAGCAAAAAATGATATTGGACCCCTTTTCTCACACCATGCATAAAAATTAACTCAAAATGGATCAGAGATTGGGGCCAGCCTGATTGCACAGTGGTTAAGTTCACACGTTCCGCTTCGGTGGCCCAGGCTTCGCTGGTTCAGATCCCGGGTGTAGACATGGCATCATTGGCAAACCATGCTGTGGTAGGCATCCCACATAGAAAATAGAGGAAGATGGGCATGGATGTTAGCTCAGGGCCAGTCTTCCTCAGCAAAAAGAGGAAGATTGGCAGCAGATGTTATCTCAGGGCTAATCTTCCTCCAAAACAAAAGGATCAGAGATCTAAATGTAAAAGTGAAAACTATAAAACTCTTAAAACAAAACATAGATATACATTTTTATGTCCTTGTATTAGGCAGTGGTTTCTTAGATATGACCAAAATCACAGGCAACAAAAGAAAGAGCACATACATCAGACTTCATTAAAATTTAACGCTTTTGGATTGCAAAGGAAACCATCAAGAAAGTGAAAGACCGCCCACAAAATGGGAAAAAAATGTTTGCCCATCATATATCTGATAAGGGACTTGCATCCAGAATATATAAAGAACTCTTACAAATCAATAATAAAAAGGCAAATAACCCAATTTAAAAATGGACAAAGGATAAACATTTCCCCAAAGATAAGCAATAAGCACATGAAAAGATGCTCAACATCATTAATCATTAGGAAAATGTAAATCAAACCAAAATGAAATATCAGGAATAAAATTACAGGTGGAGCAATTAGCCTGCCTGGTGAGAAATGGCTTGGCCGTGGGGGTGCAGTAGAAATGGAGAAAAACAGACAAAGCAGAGAAAGATTTTGGAGATAAAGTGGTTAGGCCTGGGTGTTGGATAAAGACGATGAGGGAAGGGGGAGGTCAAGGGTGACCCTCAAGCATTTGAACTGAGGAACTATGTGGATGACAGTGCCATTGACTTGGAGAAATCTGGAGGGGCAGCTTGGAACTTCTTTTTTCTTAGCTTTGGACGTGTTGATTTTGAAGAGCCTGTGAGATATGTAAGTGGAGATGTGAAGGAGGAAGTTTAATATACAGGTCCGGAATACAGAGAAGAAAATGCAACGGGTTTCAGGTGCGGCAGTGATGGTGGGGGTGAGTCAGCCTAGGGATAGGAAATAGAAACTCTGGGAGAATGAAACTGCTGGGGAAAGCAGCTCTTCCTCAAGTCCCGAGTTACCCAATACGAGCCACACCAAAAGTTAAAGTCGAGATTAAAGAAAGATGAGCTGGCAGCACAACAATAAAGTAATACACAAATGGACTTAAAAACGCTGATAGTTCCTTTGAATAACTTATGTTGTTCAGTGTTGTTTGTAGAGAGAACCAAGGAAAATTGCTTTCAGAGCTGAGAGCTCCTACATCCTGCAGCCAGACTTGAAAGCTTGCTAGTGACCGCTTTGCTTTGACAAAGCTCAACTTGCGTCTTTTCTCTTAACCTACGTTTTTAGGTATAATCATTCTACCCCCCTTGTGTGTTGCTTGGTTCTTGACCTTACTTGTGTGTTTGTTATGTGTTGCTGCTATGCTTTCACTTGAAATCATAGTATAGTGATGAAGCACCCAGCCTCTAAAATCAGATGGAGCTGGATTTAATCTCCAGCTCTGTTACGTATTCGGCCAATTACTTTACCTAATTTCCATTTCCTAACCTGTAAAATGGTGTTAATAATAGTACTTCTCTCAGAGAGTTGCTGTGAGGATTTAATGGGACCACGCATGTAGACTGCTTGGTACCTATAGGACTTAGTAAGTTATAACACTTCATATTATTGGTCTAAAGCTATCTTAGGTCCATTTTTTTCAAAGTTGTCAGCCTTTGCTCCAATATAATATTAGTTTAAAATAGTATATTTCCCACACTAGTATTTCCTACACTTGCCCCGACCCGGTGCAACGGCTGGAGAAGATGCCTCCTCATAGACAGCATCTCTGCAGAGGCAGCAGAAAGACAGGTACAGTGTGCCTGTGAGTCCATGTCACTTTTCTTGAGGTGGCCTCATAAGCATCAGCTCCTGGTCAAATATGAAAGTGAAAACAAAAGGACCTGCCAGCCACTTGTATGCCCACTTAATAAACCATATTTTCTCATTTAGTTTATGATGAATATTAGAGCTAACGTCAGATGTCTCTGCTCTGACACTTACTCCCAGTTTTTCAGGACTAGAAAATTAAATGGCAGAAATAGAAATAGAATCCTACTAAAGAGTAAACACAAAGTTTTAAGAAGGAGTTAAGAGAATAGTGAATCACTACTTACTTGTGAATCATTTCTGTGAATTGTAATTTCTTGGATTCATAATTGAAATAATTTTCATCTTTGCTTTCCTAAGTTAAAAATGCAAATAATTAAAATATAGTTAATTAGAGTGTTTAAGCAGTGAGTGAGTAACTGTGCTAAAGATGGGCCAAATTGAATAAAAGGGCACTGTCAGGAATTGTGTTAATCAAATAAGTGTCAGTTACGTATGGAAGAGAGAGATGCTTTCAGAATTCATTTCCACTTTTGCTCGACTATTTAGAGTTGAAAAACTATAGATGCCAAAACTAAACTTCCAAAATTATCAAAAGATTTTATTTCAGCATTAAAACACGATTTGGAAGGGGGCATGAAAATCTATTTATTCAAGCAATAATTCTTAGTGGAATATTTTTCAGGTGACTGGAACTTAATTAGCGTGATTGATGCTATAGAGATGCACTTTGTACTGATTTACACACACATACACATTCAAAACACTAGAAAACAATGACCCCCAATGTTTTTCCTGCATTCTTGCTTGAATCTAATCTGGGGCAGAATCAATCCCCTTGCCCTTTTTCCATTCCTCAAGGATCAGCAGAGAGAATGTACCTAAAAAAAGTTCATTTGGACATAGCATCAAAAGACAATGAGCAAGAGGACTGAATAGGGACATAAATGTTAAAGGAGACCATTAACATTCCTTAAAAGCCACGATCAACACTTAGATGTGGGGAGTCTATGTCCATGAGGTGTGGATTCCTATGCAGGCCAGCCGCACCCACCTACCAAGGGTTTATAGGCAAAGAGCGATTCCACTGACAAGCACAGGAGTACACTGGAGCTAGCAGATTCAGTGAAATAATTAAGATTCTTTGCAGAAGAATTGCCTGGGGAGGCTTGGTAAAAATGAAAACTACCAGGGCTTCATCCCCAGAGATTCTGAATCAGTAGGTTTGAGATAAGGACTAGGAATCTGTTTTTCAAACAAGCATTCCAAGTGACTCCAAGGACTAAATTTTGATACAATTTAAACGAAGGCATATCCAGGTACAAGAGTATATTTATGAAATTTACAACATGGACAGGAAGGTAGAGAATAAGGGCATGTATATCTTTGGGGGAGGATTAGTGAAAACAAGTTAACATAAACTTTGTCCAGTTGATTCGATTTTTCGTTCAACAAACATTTATTGTGCTCTCACTATACGCCAAGCACTGCCTTAGCTGGTGGGCATATAATAGTGAGGATAATCAAACACACTCTACTCTCAAGGGTAAAGACCTATGCCTTATGCAATTCACATATATAGAGAGATGAAAAAGGTTCATGTTCAACAAATTTGGGTAAGTATTGAGATAGCAATAAGCCAATGGAATTTTCATAGAGTCCAGTGGAAGATCATTTCTTTTGGTGATTGATATAGGGGTCAACACTGGTAGTGTAGTGAAACATTATTATGTTTATGATCTTTCTAGATGTACAAAGAACCAGAACTTAGAGTCGAAATTCTAAATAAACTTTATGTTTCATAACTCTTAATATGTGACCTAAGGCAGCATTTCAGAGCAGACACATTACTCCATTGCATTTATGAACGTGCAGTCATTTCCAGCAGAAAGCAAAGAATGCTTAATTTAAATTTTTTGCATTTAATTTGGTTTCACTCTGAGCCAAGACTGACGCCAGCGTAATCACACCTTCTGAGCCCTGGCTACATCACCTGTGAGGTTAGGAGTAATCATCTACCCAAATCTGTGCCATGAACCCTATTTCCATGTAAATACAGCTAGCTCTTCTGGATATATTTTCTGTATATCCACTCATCACTTCTTGGGTGCTAGTGGGGCCTATTATCATTATAGTAATTAGTAGTACAATTAATATATGTTTCAAATTGCTTTACAGATATTTTGAGTCATAATACAACGTATGCTAAGTTCTCTGTATAGATTATTGGCATTTATAGCTACTGCGTACTTGTTTAAAATAAATGACTAACTAGGAAGTAACATAAAATATACTCTCATGTAACTTTTCTGTATAATCAAAGTTGGAGGTTCTAAAAGAGTAAATAATCCTTAAAGTCTTTTTGAAATCTGCTAAGGATCAGCATGATTGTTAATATTATGAGAAGGAAAATGATTAGTTATTTAAAAAATAATTTGAAACTCTTGACTTTAATGAATTTTATTTAGCCATATAAGCAATATCAGTACTAACTATACTTATGATCATAACTGTGATATTTCAGTTATGGAGCTATATGATAACCAAAATGTTCTAAGTACAATCGATAAATTTCTTTGTATTAGAATAAAAGTAAACATTAATTGTATATTCTAACAGTCTAATCTGAAACTGCATTTTCCAAACCATGATTTTAGTGGATATTCAAAAACAAAAAAATGAATGTTCTGGTGGTCAAATTAGTTTAGCAAACACTGATCAAAAATATTTATTTGAAGAATACTGATAAGCTATGATAATAGCAAAAGCTAATATTTATTGACTGCTTACCATGTGCCAAGCAAGAGCTAAATGTTTCACTTGAATTATTTACTTAATTTAACTTTCTATAAAAGTAAAGACTAATTGTAGCTTTGAATTTCTCAATTAAGCATAATTGCAAGTATGGAAAATTATATGCAAGGATACTTAAATAGGAAAATCTATTATACAAGTCATTAGCCATAATCAAAACATTATTTACGCTAGACAAAAAAAAGAGACATCACCAAGATTATATTCATTTATTAAACTAACAAAGTTTTTTAAAAAACAATTATCTAGTTGTGGTTTTTGTGATATTTACAATAAAGGGATTCATTAAATTTTAACATTTTCATCTAGATGTTCAGGATTGTGTAGACACAAATTAAATGTATCTCAAATGGAAAGTAATTTCCACTACAAATGTTTTTAGAATTTCCTCATGACTACATTAGAAACAGATTGCAATTTGCTCTTAAGAGAGTTCAATAAAATTGAATTCAAATACTTAACAATTATTCTAATGCTATTGTAGTAAAATGGTGTCTTATTCGTTGAATGAGAATTACAAAATCAGTAGTATGAATTTTGCACAAGACCATTTAATTTAACAGAAGAACTTTCATTATAAGTAACTGTATGATATGTACAACCTTACTTAGGATGCAAAGAGAATGTAAGCAGATGATTATTTAAAACAATAGAGTACCAATGTTATTAAGTATTTAGTGTCTGGTTGCCAAGGGGTTCACCAGTAACTTGTGTTCTTATAGCCATCAGAATAATTCTTAGTAAATTAATAAAAAATCTATGACCCTAAACAAGTGTGCGGGTCATACATAGATCAGTGTAAATCTGTTAAAATAATAGAAGATGCTATTATCCAAGTGGTTATTTGGTTCTTATCACATGGCAGTACGTTTATGTGACTACAAGGTTACTATAGCATGTTGAGTCTCAAATTTCAAAATCTAGTGTGATAGAGCTAGGAGGTATTGTCAGCATTTTCTAGTCTGGTCCTTTGTATTACAGGTGAGCAAGCTGTGTTATCAGAGATTGACTTCCTAAAGCCATACAGGAAATTTGTAGTAGAACCATTTTGTGAAGAAGAGGGCACAGACCTCATCCATCCATCCATCCTTCCATCTTTCATTTCACGTATTCGTTCATTCAACAGATATTTATTAAATGCCTGTTGTGTGCTACACACTGGGGATGTGATGGTGAGCAAAACTAGATATAGTCCCTGGCCTTCTGGTGACTGCCTTGAGAATACAATGGGAGGTGGAGAAACATTAATAAAATAACCACTTGAATACACACATGATTACAAACCAAGACCAATGTTCTAAAAAATAGAATATGGAATATAGTAATGTATAATAAAGGAACCAAACCCACACCAGGGGGTCAGGAAGGGCTTCTGAGAGGAAGTGGCCCCTGTATTGAGCACTAAAGGCTGGATACAAGTTATAAGACGGGAGAGAGTGGAGCGAGGTGCAGAAGCCCTGGAGAGAGAAAAGAGTATTTGAGGAACAGAAAGCCCAGCATGCTTGGAGACTAGAAAGTAATGAGTGAGGGGCAAGAAGGGGCTGCAGGGGCAGGCTGTCCCAGACCACCTGGGGCCTGTAGACCAGACTAACATTCTTGGTCTTTATCCTAAGAGTCATGGAAAGCTATGGAAGAGTTGAGCGGGAGTATAGAGTTACAGCTTTCCTCTTCGACAGTTTTATTTTCACGTGGGTGAATGCCAGATTCCAAAATGCTATTCCAGGTATAGGACATTGTTCTCAGTTTTGGTTCTGGAAGTGGTGGCCTGGAGAAGGGGTGAGGTGGGAGGGATGCAGAGTGGCAGTATGGATATAAAGGAGGATTGAACGTTGGTTGTCATACTACCCATCTGGCGTATCTGCCTGTTTCGGGGCTCTGTAATGAGTTTGTTCTGAGAATAGAGTCATGTTTGAAAAACACAGTTGTTTTGGAGGATTCAAATATAGGTGAAATTTGCTTGTGGTTTTGGAGCTACATTAAGTTAGTTTTTACACGGAAAACCTCTACTGTTGGAATTTCTAAGATCATTTGTCTAGATGGTGTCGTTTTCTTTTCTTCCGGTCTTTGTATCTCTTTATAAGACTCCCTAGTCAGGATAAGATATTAGGAATATTCATTAATGCCCCTCCTGAGATGTCTGAAGGTAAGGATTCTGGCTGGTCTCATCTGATTAACTGAGATGCTAAAATACGTCATTGATAAATAAGTAGAAATCTAAGGCAAACATATATGAGGAAACAGAGTGAACTGTTTAAAAGGCTAGGTCTTCAGTCAAACCCACATGGTCTGCAACCCCAGCTTTGCAAGGCCTAGAGTTCTTGGAACCTCATCTCATTTTCTTTCTTCAAAACCTCTGTCAACTCTTTGCTGCCTAAAGAATAACATCCCCACTGCTCAGCATGGTGCTCCTATATACCCTTCAAACTCCTCAACATTTTCCCACCAGTGTTCCCTTTCAGGCAATCAAATTACCTCTATGCTTCAGTTACCCTACCTATAAAAAAGGAAATAATGCTTATAGCTATTAAGACAATAGTTAAACACGTATTTAGCAAATGGCAGATCTTTTCGTTATATGAGAAAGAAAAGATCAGAGACACCTTTAGAATTTATTTGAGTTGTTAACCTTCTTTTTAGTGATAATATGTTTCTTCCTCCCCCAAAGTTCAGAACTCTGAAAGAAGTACAGCAAGAGCGCTCGCACTGAAGGATATTTTAAATGGGACATTTACTTATAAAACATTTTTTCCAAACTGGATTTCAGGTAAGTAAATAATTTCTTCACGTTTTTTAAAACATATGTTTTTGTTTTCTGTTTTTAGTGCCAATATATCTCCATGGTAATGGAAGCCATACAAGTTGACATAGGAAAAAAGAGCAATTATTTAGATAAGTCAAGTGGCTGCCAAAGCACTTTTGACAGAACCCTTTAGAGCTGATTTACCCAATAGCGATGATGCCAATTGGAGTTTTACCAGAAAAATAAAAATAGAGAATGCATTGTTGGAATAATCTGAGTGTAAGGTATAGTTTTTCAGAATGGGAGATATGCACCTATTTAAGAGAGGTCATGAGAATTTTACCAAAAGCGAAATTCCATTGTTAATCTGGATAATCTGAGAAACGGATAATTCTCACCCTAACAACAAATCCTTTAAGGCCACAATATTGATATTTGGGTATAGGTTTTCAAAATAGGATGTTGTCAAATAAGTCCAATCTAACAAATGGTAAGGTCAACTAAATAGTTTTTGACATCATAGTTTATTTCTAAAGTGCCAATAAAAGTTGATATTTTCATTTTTCTCTTGAGAAAATAAAGTGCACACAAAAAATAAAGCACACACAAAATAGGTTTTAAACTAAATCAAACCCAAACCAAATGCATTTTTTTATTGAAAAAGAAATGTACCATTTTTTATTGGTTTATCCCCTTCGTAACACAGAGAAAACCCAATTTATCCCTGAGCACCCTGAACTGGTTAGAATAGGGCTGCTACTGGCAAACATAGCATCTTTGTGTAAAGTGGAAAAAATCATCCTTTCCTCCCTTTCACCATCACCTTATTATTTTAAATCTGACAAAACAACATGTATTGGACAGGGAGGAGAAAGAAAGTAAATCTGTGAAATAGAAGAGATTTCTCTGTTATAAATGTATTTCATATTAAGGAAGATCATTTCAAGTTTTGTTTTCCTTCTTATTTAAAGGACAAGAATATCTTCATCAGTCTACAGATAATAATATAGTATTTTATAATATTGAAACAGGAGAATCTTATACCATTTTGAGTAATACCACCATGGTATGTATCCAACATCATCTTCCTCCTCAAAACCTTTGCCAGCTCTCCACTGACCAAGGAAGAAAGTCCGAACTCTTAGCACCTGATCTGGACCCAAACCGCCTTCTCAGCTCAATCTCCCCTGTAGATCTCCTCCAGTTCTCTCTTTCAGTCACACTGGACTACTGTCCATGCCTCCTCTAAATCACCTAGCATCTTTCTTCCTGTGGGGAAGTAGTATGGTATGAGATTGAGGACTGAGTGAAGAACTCAGTTAAGAACTCCATCCTTATAGTCAGACAAATTGAGGTTCAAATTCTGGCTCTGTCACTTACTAGTTATGGAAACTTGGGTAAGCTTCTACACTACACCAACCTCACTGTGCCTCAGTTTCTCCCTCTGTCAAGCGAGAATAGCAATACTCTTTGGGTTAATATAAGAATTGAATGAAATAACATTTGAATGTCCTTAGGACAGTGCCTAACAGAGGATAAATGCTCAATAAATGGTAGCTATGATATGTGCACACACACTATTCTGTCCTCCTGGACTCTCAATCCTCCTACTCAAGTCAAGTTAATAATACTTTCCTCCTCTGTGCAAGCAATGATCCTCTCATGTGGATTCAATCACCTCTTTCTTCATGCTCTTGCAGTGCTAGGTTTATATCTCTTTTACAGAATTTTCTAGTTCGTAATGTAAGTTGCTTATTTACAGGTTTAACATTTTAAGCTTCTTGAAATCACAAAGCATATCTTCTCACATTCTCTTCCCATAGTGTTTAATGTTTCTTTGTATATAGTAGGTACTTCATAAACATTTTCTTTAATTACATTGAAAGTACATGTATATAGGAGTGTATCAGTGATATAATATTCTTTTAGAACTACAAATTTACATGGCTGTTTATTTTTTTTATGCGTTCTAATCAACTTCTTCATAATTTCAGAAAACTGTGAATGCTTCAAATTATGGCTTATCACCTGATCGGCACTTTGCATATCTAGAAAGTGATTATCTAAAGGTATTGACTATTTAATTTGTGTATATCTGATTATATTTCCTACTAATCCACAGATTGGTTTATAAATGTAAGAGGAACAAAGAATCTATCTATATCTCTAAATATTCAAAAAATTAATGTGGATTCTAGATGAGCCCAAAAAGCATAATTGAAATGTATACAAATAATTCAGAATTTGGCATTCTTGTCTGGTTATCAAGTAGTAGAAACTACTTTCCTCTGGGAGGAAAAAAATTTCATTTGGGGACACTGTATTCATCAGAAATGAGAAAATTACCTTATATACTTCTAAAGCTATTTGACATTATAAATCATTAGTTAATTCTCACTTATTTTAACCTTGTGAATGTTTATTATTCTTGAAAATGGAAAAATCAACATGTAGCTTATTTAACTCACTTGCTCAAGCAAGATAATACACAGTCAGTGGTTGACCAGGGCTTAAGTCTGTTTCTTCAAAATCCTACTGTAGGAGCATCCACCAAACCAGACCATTTAGCCTTACTTCATTTCCCCTTCCTGAATGAAGTTACGGAGGGAAGTTAATCATCTTATTTTTCTACTTATATATCCTGAAGATGATTTTCTTTTTGCAAAAGAACAAAAGAATTTACTATCAAATTAAATTGCTAATAATTATTTTTAGATCAAAAACCCTTTGTTTTAACTGCCATTTTTCATAACCAACTCAACCTGCAAAACTCGCTGATATACAGAATGAACAGTCAATCTTCGCTCTCCTCGGTTGTTTAATCAGCTGATTGTTTTCCAATGGACCAAGTCCTGATCACCAGCAATCTTCAGAAAGATTGACATCTCTCTGACAATTGTCAGGAAGACGTGTTTCAACCTGCTGCAGCTTCTTTGCCGAGAGTTTGAAAGCCCTTTTAAGAAACAAAATCCAAGTTAATACTTGGATTATTCACTAACCGCAGCACAAATATACTCAATGACAAAAAGAGCAGTTTTTTTAAGGAGTCATTATAAGCTATATATCTCCTATTTATTTTTTTAATTTCTATTATTTTAAAAAAGAGAAAACTATCTAGAAAAGGCAAGAATTCTGTAACAAAACTGTACACTGAATGAAATTCTCTTTATGCAGTTTTAAAGGGTGTCATTATACTGAATTGCCCAGGTGCAGGGTAATCCTATGAGCCACAGAAATCATCCTGGTTTTATTTCAATCAAGGTAAAGCATAAAGGGAAAATTCTTAGGATAGAGTGTGTCAAAGAAAAGCTTTTTATATTAAGAAATGTCTTTGGATGTGCTTTTTATGGCGTGAGAGTTGAATCACCGCTGAGATTAGTTCTGGAACTTGGACAAAAAACACAAAAGTCCCCAGTAAAACTCTTTAAATGAAGACTTGTTTGGAATTGAAACATATCCTTCCTAGTGCCTTGTGAAAATAGTCCTTTTATAATTCTGAACCTTCAGTTGAATGAACT
Organism: Equus przewalskii; assembly: GCF_037783145.1. Taxonomy (NCBI): domain Eukaryota; kingdom Metazoa; phylum Chordata; class Mammalia; order Perissodactyla; family Equidae; genus Equus; species Equus przewalskii. The sequence goes on along the minus strand of NC_091847.1, from coordinate 42,128,026 downwards.
ATGATTATACATTATTGATATAAGCTTTTTAAGAGTTATAATTTGTCTTTACCTCTCTTCTTTCTGACAGCTTTGGAGATATTCTTACACAGCAACATATCACATCTATGACATCACGAATGGGTAAAACTTCATGTCTATTTATTAATACTATTTAAATCTAATGTATAGACTTTTTCATTCTGTTTCTGATTTGAGGTTAAGACTACATTATCTTGCTACTGATAGTAGTTTCTTACTTCTTTATGTATACCTGTAAAACTTAAGAAATTATAGGAAATACTCCTATGGAATATTCACATTTTTTATTTGATTAATATTTTGCATTTTTATACACAATATAGTTTTATTTTTCCTACCTTCCTATTTGAACACCACATTATAGATATATCATTTATAGAAGTAAACATACATAATAAAAGTACAAAAACACACATAGGAATGATATACTATTTTTAGGAGAGTGACTACTTCATTGGAAGGAAGCAAAAGGGAGAAAGAAGCAGCATTAGTTGTATCTGAACACATATCAATTAATTGCTTTTAAATTAATTTTTTTAAATTGAAAAATGTTAACATCTCTTAAAATTAGATGGTGGATAAATTGTCATCTGCTGTATTATTTTCTTTATCTGTGTGTTTAACTATTTGAAATATTTACAATTTAAAAGAAAAAAAAGTAAATGAATGAGTAAGTAGATGAAGGACTGAGGGAGAGAATTCCTGGCAAAGAGAATATATGTAAAGCCCCAAAGGGAAGCGAGAGCAAGGAGCGTTCAGGAAACTCAAAGTAGGTCAGTTGAGTTGAAATTGGAGGAAGGCACACTGACTAGTGGGAGGTGGTGTAAGGTTGCGAAGGCGTTGGGGCCAGGAGGCATGGGTCAAATAATAATGTGGAAACCATTAAAAAGAGTTTAGATCCCATTCTTATGACAATAGGGACTCACTGAAGGGTTTAAATGGGAAATGACATGATCAGATTTGCACTTCAGGAAATCACTGTGGCTAAGTATGGAGAATGGATTGGTTTAGTTACTCATCTTAATGTGATATCCTATTTGCTGTTATATAAAAGGGAAAAATAATTAGATGGCTTGAAGAGGTATTGAAAAATCTTATGGTCTATTTCGCCTTTTGTCTAGCAAGAACACAAAAATTCAAAAGAGATTTATCTAACTACTTCTTTTAAATGGTCAGAAAATAATAATTTTGACCACTTTAAATTTTCAAGTAATGAATTAGAAACTGCTTAATAAAGTAGAATCTAAATCCATCTAATGAACTCTGAGTCTTTCTCTTCTCTGTATCCACATCATCACCAAATTCACGAAGTATTTATTGAGCATCTATGTGAAAAGCATATATGGGGAAGACACAAATGAACTCGAGGCACCAACCCTACTCTCAAGAATCCTTTAGACTAGTGAGGTGGAAATCTTACTCTTTCTGTAGAATTCTAAAGATTTTAACCATTTCCTTGTTTCTCTTTTCCTCCTTTTGAAGTTCTCCATGTTCTACCTCTGTTGAAGATCACCAAATCAAACAGCATTCCAAGAATATGACAGTACTAATATTTTAATCATAGTTTGTATAAGCTTTATGGCCTAGAATCGTTTTAAATATTTAGCTTTTATGCAGTGCGTTTAATCAAACCTTTGGTTTTTGTTTTTCCTGCACACCTATCTAACTTGCCAGATTGTTTTTCTCTGAGGTAAACACAGTGTAATTTACAAACTAAGGAATGACAAATTTTTTGAGCTTCAAGGCAAGACTGAAAATTCCAAGTCTTCTATATGCCTCTGGAAAGTCTATAAATATCTACCACAGAGAAAATGAAGATGGTTCTGGTTTCAAGCAAGTGAAGGAATACTGAGGAGATGACAACCTTCGTAAGGCAGCCTCCTCCACTTTCTCTCATACTGTTAATTACTTAGAAAACAGAGAAAATGGCAGCCGTGGTGACTTGCCAGTCATGAAGAGACTGTGCCCCGAGATTTTCAGCTTCGCACTGTCTACATGACTGCATAGATGATTCCACGGCTTGTGGAAACCTAAGGCAGTGTTACAATGTCAAAGGTGACACGAATATTGGCTTGAAACAGTTGTAAACCAGGTGAAGAATGGCTTCCCTTCTGGGTGGTCCCTTTGCCTGTGCCCTTGTATGTCTTTCAATATGTTCCAGACCTGCCAGGGGCCTGGGGCTCATCTACCGCCTTCTGGCAGTCAGGATTCCCACTGCAGCACCAATGGTCTCCTTCCTCCAAAGGTGTCACTTTTTCTCCAATTAAAACTGATCTGTCTGGGCTGGCCCAGTGGGGCAGTGGTTAGGTTCACACGTTCCACTTCTCGGCAGCCCAGGGTTTGCCGGTTCGGATCCCGGGTGCAGACATGGCACCCCTTGGCACACCATGCTGTGGTAGGCGTCCCACATATAAAGTAGAGGAAGATGGGCATGGATGTTAGCTCAGGGTCAGTCTTCCTCAGCAAAAAGAGGAGGATTGGCAGTAGTTAGCTCAAGGCTAATCTTCCTCAAAAAAAAAAAAAACTGATCTGTCCCCTGCCAAGTTCCCTCATTGTTCTCTAGGCCTCATGCTGCATGACCTAATAAGTTAAATCAAGGCAATGTGTGTTACAAGTCTTCACAGCTGTCCAAATTTTAAAAGAATGGGAAAAGTAGAAATGTCAGACGTGTTAGGGCCAGGTTGGAGAGATTTCTTTGGAGAGGGAGGCCAAGGAGACTTCCTTCAGGCTCCTCGCATTCTATCTTGGAGGCTGGTCTTGTTTCGCAGCTCCATGAAAGCGTTCTTAGTGAAACTATTAATACAATCCTCAAGAAGATAATAGTCAAAACTTAAGCATGGCATCCTATGACTCTTTAACACTTATAAAAATCTGAACACGTTCTTGCTGAAGAACGACAAAAACTCCACAGTCAAGTCAGTGAATTGAGTATTTGCAGGGCGACTGTAAGCATCAAAGTGAGATTTTTGGCCAATAGGATATTTGAAATTTCCCCATGGGTGGAGGACTTTGCAAGCTTAAGGCATACTGCCCAGTATATGATCTGCTTTTCAGTTTAGCTTGAGATCAGATGTTCCTTTCCTTTTCTGATTTCAAGTCAGATCCCCGGGGAGATTGTCAAATGGCATCTTATTTTCAAAAATTTGAAATGCATATGCATTCACAGAGATGGGGGTTGTGAATGAGAATGTGGAAGAGTACATATTAAACTTCAGCACAATTATAGAATATGAGAGCTGGAAAGCACTTCAGCGACCATCTCAGCCTGGTGTGTACAAATTTTACAGTCCTGAGGGTTAAAAGACTGCAGTTTAATTTTAGGGGTGTGCCCAGAACAAGCAATGTGATTTTAAAAAGTCACACCATCTCTCTAACTTCACATTTATTTTCTATAAAGTGAGGAGTTTCCATTAGATAATTTCTAGAGATATTCCCACTTTCACAGTTTATACATCTTTAATCCGTTCACGGCACTATAAAGGTCAGAAAACAGACCTAGAGAAGTTAAGTGACTTTTATGTGACAAACAAAGAATGGTAACTACTACCACTACCCCATGTCTCCTGTCTCATGATGCCACATTCTTTCCATTAGGTTTGAAGAAGCAGAGAGGAGGATCCTTCATTTTTATTCTTTGTTTATTTCTTCTGTTTATACTGATTTTTTGTGTGTGTTTAACAACAAGGTTTATTTATTTATTTTTCTTTCTTTCCTTCTAGAGAGTTTGTAAGAAGAAACGAGCTTCCTCGTCCAATTCAGTATTTATGCTGGTCGCCTGTTGGGAGTAAATTAGTAAGCGTTTAAATTGTAGAAGTGTTTAATCATTTAAATAAAAGAGAAGCCATTTGAATTTGGCCTTTGTTAAGTTTCCCTCCCTGAAAGAAAAAAAAAAAATTCATGACTATTTTAGTGGTTAAAAATGGGAAGAGTTTTGATAAATTGAAACCCATCTGAGAATTCAGCAAAAACTCAAGCTCATGGATAGACTTCTTTAAATATCGCAGTCAAAAACTTTATCCTTATACTGAGCCAGAATGCGTTGTGCCAGAAAGCTCAGGAAAAATATGGTTTTCACAAGTTTCCCAGACTAGCTTCAGACAACATGAAATTTTGTCCAAGCTCTTATTTAAGGACTCTAAATAAAGATTAGATCTGGCTAGCTATTAATATTCAGAGATTTATTTGACTTTCTGTCAATGTACGTAACTATCTATTTGGATAATAAAACAACTAATGTAATAGCAGACTTTATTCTTAATTTGATATAGACTTTAAAAATCGTTAGCTATTTTAATATGAGTTGGTTGGTTTTTTTGACTTATTAAAATGACATTTTAGTCGTGAATCTTTTTTTGCATCTGGATTACCACTCCTTTTAAAGGTATTAGGTGAATAATTAACACAAATATGCAGACTGCATTGTATTTCTTATGGAATTTCTCTTTATTAACTAACTTACCACCTCTTCTAGGCATATGTCTATCAAAACAATATCTATTTGAAACAAAGACCAGGAGAACCATCTTTTCAAATAACATTTAATGGAAAAGAAAATAAAATATTTAATGGGGTCCCAGACTGGGTTTATGAAGGTAGGCTGTATTCTTTTTCTACTGCTGCTGTTTTAGGCTTTTAATTGAAAATAATTGCATACATTTAGTAAGATTCAGATGAGGGGTATGCTCTTTAGCTGAATGGGGCATTTCTGAAAGCTTTTATTAGGTTGTGAACCAGGTGTGCATGTTCTGAAAGAATAAATTCTTGTTATCAGAACACTGGTAGAATTTATTTTCGTGAGCATTGTGAAGTGGTGGTAATAATTTATATTCCAGGAAATATGTGGTTCTTAGATGCTGTATTAGCACATTCTTTCAGGTTTCTTTTTTCTTGAGAAATAAATCTTTTTTCTAAAACTAAACAACTGTCAATATTATTTTGTGATAAAATCTTCTCAGTTTTTGATACTTTTGTGAATTTTATCCTCTTTCTAGTTTATGTAGGATGTAGGACCTAATCGGACTTTCAAAGATCTTCTAGTCCTTGCCTTTATTTAAAAAATATAACTGAAGTGCTTTTTAAAAAGAATATTCCCAGGAGAGAAAGTCAGCTTTCAATGTTTATGTCACCCTGTAGTATAATTGCAGTTCTCCTTGTTTGGCTACTTCAGGTGACTATAAAAATCAGAAGCTGCCTCAAAAGGAAAAATTAATTATTGCTGAGATGTTTATTATTTATTTAAAAAGTTACATTTCTGATTAATGTCAATTCCTAACAAGACTAATAGATGTTTGGTATGGGGTATAAGGTTAAACTATTCCTCTATACCCAGACTATTTATCTTTTAATAATCAAAGTATGACGTATGTCACATCCACATTGAATAAATTATTTCAGTCAACAAATGGCTATGTACAGTATATTTTGAAGTATATATTAAATAATATATATGAAGTATATATATATATATGAAGTATATATTAAATAACGATTTTAAGAGTAAGCTGTAATTGTAGTTAACATGCTGTTATTTATTTTTCAGAGGAAATGCTTGCTACAAAATACGCTCTGTGGTGGTCTCCTAATGGAAAATTTTTGGCATATGCAGAATTTAATGATACAGAGATACCAGTTATTGCCTATTCCTATTACGGTGATGAACAATATCCTAGAACAATAAATATTCCATATCCGAAGGTATGTTGCATACTTTTAGTAGATGCTTTCATTTCTATGGTGTCAAAATGAGCAACCAATACCATGAATAGAGGTGGGATCAACAAGTTTGGAGAGCTTCTTATCCTTGTGCATTGTAAGGCAAACATTGTACTGTGCTCTATTATTTATGTGGACATCTGTTGCTTTGGACATCTGGTTGTGCTGGATGAAGAAGTCTTTGCAAAACCCATTGCAGAATCTTTGAAAAACATATGGTCTAGATCATGGAGGAAAAACAAGCTTAACTTAATTTTAATTTTTTCATATTTCATGCTCCAAATTCAGGGTAAAGTTCTGTTTTGCAATTCCCTCTTGAATTCTCATGTAAATGCAAACTAGATTGGGAAATATAAATGCCGAACTTGATGTTCCTGTCAAGTAGAAGCAGGCATGCGTTATGATCTTTTCTGGACTTACAAGGTAGGTTAAGTTTGTGAGCCTAGTTTATTCCCTGAGGGAATTAGATATGGTGTGAGCACAAAGTTTCTTGCATAAACATTCTTAGTGCACGTATTTTTCATTCAGTCCCATGTCCAAGGAGAGGAGAACTGTATGTGCAGTAGGACAACGGCCAGGTCACAGTGGAGAAGCATCGTATCCTAATTTAATTTAGACAAGAAATCTGAAAGGAGATGGAAGCATAAATTCTCCTCTTGCACAAGGAATGGCAGTGATTTTAGAAGGCAGTTCTTTCTCCTTTAGTCCCTATTGTTTTTACTTGTCAAGGGGAACACTGTCATATGGATCCAGTGGATCCCTATATGTGACAAAGATGGGTGTGCATACACACAAGTGGATTCTGAAGTGAGCCAAAGTGGCTGTAGTGAAAGAAGGAAATTTCAGATGGTCTAATACTTATGTTAAAAGTCATATGAGAGCCAGCCAGTGGCCTAGCAGTTAAAATTCGGCACGTTTGGCTTCAGTGGCCCAGGTTCGGTTCCCAGGCGTGGAACCACACCACTTGTCTGTCAGTGGCCATGCTGTGGCGGTGGCTCAAATAGGAGAAGTAGAAGGACAACTGGAACTACAACTATGTACTGGGGCTTTGGCGAGGGAAGAAAAAAAAGTCATTTGAGAAAATGCAATGGATAGATCATGAGTGTTTAGGTAGGAGACCCCTCAAGGGCTGTGTAGAAAACCTGAAACCGGGAGATGTTTGGAAGTGAGAGGTGCAATAGTTGAGACCCAACATGTAAAAGAACTTGGATCTTTGGGAGGGTGTGAGGGAGCAGGAAGAGATGAAGAAACCTAGAACTTGGGAGTAAGTGACAATGACAAAGAAGTTGGGACCTAAATTCTCATGTTTCTTTTAAGACTGATGCAACTGAAACATCTGACATGGGACCAATAAGTGAGAAAACAGTCCCAGCTAAACTTTGGAGTGAAACAGGGAGGTTGGAGGAGAGCCTTGACAATTGTTTAGATAAATTCAAACAGCATGGAGTCATTTAAGACAACATCCCTAAATTTTGTGAATTTAAATTTTTTAACAACTCTTAAGATTCTCTTTTTCTGTAGTAAAATAACAGAGGAACTCTAAAAAGCTGCCTGGGCTTGAACTATACTGTCATGTAAATTGAGAGTGTGTACTAACACAGAAAGCACAAAACAAGAAAAGTATAAATCCTATGGACACTTTATTTGGAGGTGAAATTTCCCTAATCTTTTGGGGATGGTGGTAGTAGTAATGTAACCAGCTAGATTCTGGGTGTGGTGATTGTCCTTGACCAAATTATAGGGTAAAACCAAAAGGTATCTTTCAAATATTTCATCATTTTATTCTTTACACTCTTCTTCCAAAAACCAGTCCCCTACTTCACTTCCCCTAGCACATGGAGAAATGGTTATTATAATTACCCTAATAATAATAATGGGAAATATCTGTCTTGAAAGTCAGAAAAGAGAATATTAATTACAGAACTACATTGTCATATCTAAAATATTTTTCCCTATGGATCAAATCTCCCTCATTAATCATTTAAAATACATGTTTTCTGGCCAGCCAGGTGGCGCAGTCATTAAGTTTGCACATTCCACATTGGTGGCCCAGGGTTAGCCGGTTCAGATCTTGGGTGGGGACATGGCACTGCTTGGCAAGCCATGCTGTGGCAGGTGTCCCACATGTAAAGTAGAGGAAGATGGGCATGGATGTTAGCTCAGGGCCAGTCTTCCTCAGCAAAAAGAGGGGGATTGGCAGCAGATGTTAGATCAGGGCTAATCTTCCTCAACAAATAAAATAAAATAAAATACGAGTTTTCACTCTGGTTGACACAATATTTGTAATTGCCCTGCAAGTAAAATTGAAATGAAATTCCTGGTCATGTTATAATTAGAATGTTTTCAACAGTAGTATAGTTAACATTATTAGCTTATGAAAATATACCTATATTCCTAAAGTGTCTTTAAAATGTTGATGATAATTAGAATTTTATGAGCTTATATATCTCCATTTTCTTGTCAGGCTGGAGCTAAGAATCCTGTTGTTCGGGTATTTATTATTGATGCCACTTACCCTGACTATGTAGGTCCCAGAGAAGTGCCAGTCCCAGCAATGATAGCCTCAAGGTATATTAATCTCAGATCCTTCTCACCTTTTCAACTGCATTTTAACACTGAAATTTTTTAATCAGCATTTACATTTCTTTTCTTGTGAGTTCATGATGTGTATACTATAAGCATAAATAAATAAATAAATAAATAAAATTGGCATGTAAAGCTAAACACACACAAGATTAAAATCACCAATAAGTTTCTTAAATTGGGTTTAAAATATCTGTCCTTTTCACATATACAAAGATGAACACAGTGGTCAATCTAAGTGATGCTTTCTTTAGATGTGTTAATGTAAACTTGAGACCAAGAGGCAGAGATAGTAAAATTCATATACATCCTCAGTTGGCTTCTTTTAAGTCTGGTTTACTTTCTTTCCAACCTGGGGTGTGTGGATCAATGCTTATCACATGTGCATAACAACAGAAGATAAGCCAACACTCTCCAAATAGCATTTTTCACTAGGATGCAGTTTATTCTCAATTATCTGGTTGTAGAATTATCTGTTTGGGGATTAACTATAGACAGACAGGGACATGAAGCATTCTCACTTCCCCAGCATGGTGCCCTCTGTAGATCTTGTCTGATTCATCCTGATGACAGCAACCTTCCAGCCCCCTATCAGTCCCCCATGCTCATTCTGGTTGAAGTGGATAAAGGAGAGAGATTCCCCAAGCCCTGCCTGGTGGAACTCCTTACCTCTTCCCAAACTCCAACAGGCCAATGCTTGACTCCTCTCCTCCTGCCTCATGAAGGACAGCCAGCCAGGGCCAAATGATTGATCACTAATAGGAGAGAGAACCTCATCAGAGGCCTCGCTGGGCCTTGGCAAGGTGAATTCACTCTTGAATAATTAAAAGTGGCTTGAACTTTTTGAGTTATCTGTTATTCCCCACCTCAATCTAGTTGATGAAAACTTAACTAAATGCATCTTTTTTTTAAAGTGGAATGATAGAAAGAGCACCATACAAGGAGTCAAGAGGCTTGTTTGAGCATCTGTGAGACACTAATAATATAATAGTAATAACTAACATCTTTTGAGCACTCACTATGTATCAGGCATAATTCTTAAGCACTTAAAGACTCTCAGCAAATCTTTACAACAACCTTTAAAATTGGTAATAGTATTCTTCTCATTTTATATAAAGAGAGGCACAGATGTGTTAAGTGACGAGCCTAAGGTAGTGTAAGCAGGAGATAAAGCCAGAAATTGAGCCTGAGACCCCTTCCAGCTCTGTGATTTCTTTTACATTGATGTCCAAAAATCTGCGGTTCAATTACATTGATCTTCTCTATCTATAAGTTCATCCTCAGAGCCAAGCAATCATTGCAGCCGTTCATTGCCGCCTGCTATGTGCCAAGCTCTATTTGAGTTACTTCGTGTACCTCATCTCTGATTATCATACTAATCTGAATTTCGAACCCTGAGCATGGTCATAGCTAAAACTCAGCCTCCAACACAAACCTGCCTGGAGAGAAAGACGGCCTTTACCACACTCGGCTCTCTCTCAATTAGTTAAAAGGCGAGAAGTTGAGTTGTCTATGCAAAATAACCAGTTTAATGCTTTTTCCCGTCTAGATTGACCAGTAGCTTTGGCCTTACGTCTTAAATTTTTTCCTAAAATGTAAAAGTCCAAAACGCAGAGAAAAGTCAAGTATGAAATAATTCCATTAACTGAATGCACTCTCCTTTAGATATTCTTTAAAAGTCAGCAGGTATAAACTTTCTCTGTGAAGAAAGAAAAGTTTCGCCTTCCTTGTCTAAGGAATACCTGTTTCATAATAATAAAATTCATCCATTAGAAAACAGAAATTGAGAAATTATTTGGAGGCCTGCCCAGTGACAGCAGTTAAGCTCACGTGCTCTGCTTTGGCAGCCAGGGGTTCGCCAGTTGGGATCCCAGGTGTGGACCTACGTACGTACCGCTTGGCAAGCCATGCTGTGGCAGGCATCTCACATATAAAGTAGAGGAAGATGGACACAGATGTTAGCTCAGGGCCAGTCTTCCTCAGCAAAAAGAGGAGGACTGGCGGCAGATTTTAGCTCAGGGCTAATCTTCCTCAAAAAAAAAAGAAATTATTTGAATAGGAACTTGGTTTCTGGTTGTGACTTTCTGTTTTGATTTATTTGCAGTGATTATTATTTCAGTTGGCTCACGTGGGTTACTGATGATCGAATATGTTTGCAGTGGCTAAAAAGAATCCAGAATGTTTCAGTCTTGTCTATATGTGATTTCAGAGAAGACTGGCAGACTTGGGACTGTCCAAAGGTAGGTTATATGAAAACCACAGAGGTGTATTTTGAAGATGAAAGTACAAAAGTGGGGACTTGTTTATAGCTAACAGTTTATATTATAAAGCCAGAATTATTGCATTCAACTCCTGATTGCTTTGTGGAAAAAAAAAAACAACAAAACACTTTAGTCACAGGTCCATTATTTTTATTAAATAAATAAGATACTTGCTGTTTTCTTGAATGAGAAATTGAATTAGAGTTGAAATCTAATAGAGAAAAAGACTAAATGAAACCATGCAATAATGGGAAGATCAGGTAGCTGGTTCTCGATTAGGATGGAAATCCATCCTTTTGAGATTACAAAATTGGCAGTCAACAAAAAGCAAAATAATAAAGATGAAAAGATAAGATGGGTCTATTAGGGAAACAGATGTGTTCTATACAAAAGAACCAAAGAAAAAATGCAAAGGGCAGCATGTTCTATTCCTTGTCAAAAGTAAAAAATAAAAATTTCAAAGGAAATAGATATTATCAAAATAAAGCTAAATATTCCCATTTTAAAATCAAAAGTGGGTGACTGAAAGCATGACTTGAAATATCAAATCGGATTATCCTGTTGTCCTGTTATCTTAGGAGAGTGCTCCGCACTGTGCTAATTTTAGGGAGAAAAAACTTGAAAACTAGGCACAGATTTATTGTTTAGTTTTAATTGTTTTTATTGCTCAAATCCAAACATAGTCTGTTGAATTAATGAGTCAGAAAACTACTTCACCAATCTAAAATCTTTAAAATAAGCCTATTCGTAAGTACTCATATTAGAGACTAAGAAATACAAGATGTTTTCTTTAAACAGTAAATTTGATGAGTACATTTCATGAGACTTCTAATTATGAAGAAATGTTTCATTAAACCAAATATAGAATAAGCCTATTTTACAAAGTAAGAAAATAGCACAGAGCAATCAAAGTAAATCACTAAATTCCATGTTGAAATTGAAACATTATGTTTTGCAAGGGAAAAGTCATATGAGTCTGTTTGGAAATATATCAGGACTATAACAGTCAACATTACTCAGGCTAAAAATATTTTTTAAGTCACTGCTGTGTCTGTAAGAAGCTTGACTAATTCTGAAGTAATATTCTAGAAGCTTATTTTTATCTTATTTATATTTTAATATACAAAGCAGAAAGATTTTGGCTTTAATGAAGTATCATAAGCAATAAAAATGTAGAATAATCTTGATTCTGCTAGTTAATTAGAAACCCTTGGTCTAATTTTTGTTGAATCTAGATACTAGAAATTATTGCCTTAATTTTATCAGTTTAAAACTATAAGATTGGTCATTTAGATGCAATTTTTAGCTCTTAAAACTAGGCATTTAGAAACTATGATTGCTTTGGAATCTGAAATTCTAATTTATCGAAATCTGAGACAACTTTAATCCAAACTGACAGAATATATACGATGCACATTCAATGAGACGTGGAATTCCTTGGAATACAAACTTTAGTTTCATGGCCAAAAACAGTGATTCAATTTAGAATACCAGGTTTGAATAACCTTAGGATTTCAAAACTACCTCTGTTTCAAAATAATCTTATAAATACATCAACACATTTTCAGATTTAAGAACAACAAAGTATTAAATTTTTTAGCAACCATACTCATGATTGATATGTGTGTGTGTGTTGAAATCAAATAACCTTTAAGGTTAAGTGACCTGGCAACATTTTATTCACGTTGGGAGTCATACCCAAAACTGGCAGTAGTTATTTGTAGCATAGTTATGTTAATGAGATTTATTAAGAAATTTGTAGTTTGGGAAAGAAACATATTTCATATTATTCTTTCTTCTCTGAAAATGAAATTAAAATTGATTTTATCTTTATGGCTAAAAATAATGAATCAAAAAAGTTTCACTATTTTTTCAAGTCTTGTCTTAACTTGTTCTCTCTAAGGCACCAGCCTATTCCTATAGGAGAAAATCCAATCTGTGTTTTTAAAATTTATCACTCCTTTGCTTTTTATGACAGTACACGCTCTCAAAGTTCTCTTTCTCCTTCACTGACTGTTCTTTTCCTTTCCAGCTCTCCTTCTTCAGACTTCTCTAGAAATCTTATTACCCTCCAAGTTAACGCATTTGCAAGGCAGGCTAACTGTTATAACAACAACAACAGCAACAAACCCTCCAATAATTCAGTGGGTTAATTCAGTAGAAAATTTTTGCACATTCATGTAAGCCTCCATTAGCGAGTCCAGGTAAGTGGGGAATGGTGAAGGGTCGGGGATGGAGTGCTCTGCTCCATACATCGTTCCAGGACCCAGGTTGATGGTATTTCTGCTTTCCTCATCCAGTGGCTTCCCAGGCTAGTCCAAGATTATTCAAATCTGAGCATGAGCATCCAGCTGGGAGATGGGAAAAAGAATGAAGGATAATGTATGAGAAGTTTTTATAGATTAGGCCTAAAAGTAGCATGAGTCACTTCTGCTCACACACCATTGGTTAGAACTTATCACATGACCACATCCACTTGGATGTGGGGGGGGCCTGGGAAATGTAGCCTAATAGTTCAGCAAAAAGAAGAAATGGTTGCTGAATATCTTACGGTTTCTGTTACAACTCTCTACTTGCACTTTAGGTGATTTTTGTCTATACCAGAGGTTTCTGTTACAACTTGGCCCTCAAATCCATTTTGAGGATTTGAACTTTTAAACATCTCTGGCTACATCTTCTCTGCTCCATCATCACTACTGCTGCCTAGATTTGGGTCTTTATCATTCTTTTCCAAACATTACAATAGTCCTTCAGTTGGCCTCTCTACCTCCTTCTGTCTTACTCACTTCTAATCCACTCTCTGTATCATCCACAGTTATATTTTCTAAATGGTGATTTTGAAATACTTCCAAGGATTTACCCACAGGAGAAATTCAAACGTCCTAGGATGGCATAAAAGTTTCTCTAAGATCTTGCTGATACCTCTGCATTCTGCCTCATCTTCTAACTCTTTCCCGTAGTCACTCTCCACCCAGCCATCTGAACCACCTGTGGTTTACTGAGCTGGCCTGGTCTCTGTGCTGTTCATTCTGTTTAGAATCTTCTTTCTCTAATTATTTGTCTAGGAAAGCCTGTTCATCCTTTTACACTTACTAAATATCTATTCAGTAAGTGATTGGTTGTATTATGCGAAAATATACGCTGAAGTAAGATTCAGTGCAAATTTTAAGATTCCTCGCTAATTCACAAGACTAAGAAAGAATTTAGCTTAAACTTCACCGTGAAATGCCTTTTTGGCTGCAGAACTCCAAGCGCTTGGGTTATGCTGGGACTCCATAGATGTTGGGAAAATTTCAGTCACTACCTCATGGAAAATTTAACCAGGATTATTAAAGATTTGCAATAAGATCCAGCCCTTAGATTACCCATGTGCATGCAATAGTGCTGTTGTATAAAATTTTGAATACAGTCATCTTAAACTCAAGTGTGAAGTGAGTTGACTAGTAATAGTAAACTCTGACCAGGCAGCTTAACTGGTTCAAATGCCCAGATTATATTTAGGAAAAACTGTCCTCCTAATAATATATTTGATATGATCTGTTTTTTTCTTTTAGACCCAGGAACATATAGAAGAAAGCAGAACTGGATGGGCTGGTGGAGTATGATTTTGCTATCTTTTCCTTATATTTTAATGAAATTTGACAGATTCTCAGCTACCAAAGTACTATTTGAAATGTGTCCAAACTGGCACTCATTTCCATAGAAAAAATATCAAGGTAAAAAACACAAAGGTAGTGATTCTTTCAGCGATTTCGTGCCAGACAATTTTAATATCTATATATTTGGAATTCAACTGAAAATAAATCACATTCCTTGTGTCTCAACCCTAACTTTTTCAACTGACTCTCAAATATCCATAATTAATATTAATTCTTAAATAAATACAATAAAGATCATTTTTCAAAAGGGACCACAATCTCTGACCTGCTTAAAATAATCTTAATAATTATTAGCCAGTCACTTGAATCCAGGAAAAAAAAAATACATTCAGTATCCTTGGTAATTCAGAGACAATCTACCTCATATTAAATTTTATATAACCTGAAATGAAAAAGTGAATTATATGTGTATTCATTCTACCTTTTAAGTAAAGTGGTATCAAATAGGAAAATGAATTTTGTTATGGTTTGCGATCACTTACATCTGAATTTTTTGAATAGGCTTATTCAATGATCTAAGAAGATTTTTAGTGTAGAAAAAATCATGTTTTAGGAAACTATCAATTGTATCTTATATCCTATATGAAGAACACACAAAAGGATAGAAAATAAGTGGATGTTGTGTGGATGCTGCCACTTGTCATAAACATATGATTGAATTTAATTAGCATTTGTGTAAAAAAAAAAAACCGGCTACTTCTCTGAGATTTGGACATATGCAAAGAAAACGAAAATTCCTAGGGTCTGGTTTAACACATTAACCCATAATACAAGGACAATAAAGAATTCAGAAGTCAATTCTAAGATGACAAGTCTTGTAAAAATTCAAAGTTAAGATGGGTAGGGAGAAGGTAAATTATAAAGTAAAAATCTTCAGATATTAAAAACTGTTGTACACTTTTCTGAATGTAGCAATTTTAGCTTATATATATTTGCTCCCTGTTTTCAGTTAAAGACACTTCGGTTTTATTTATTGACTAGAGAATAGTTATTAATTGTATAAAGTAAATGTAAATTATATTCTAAAACAACAAGGTAACAAGGATAAGTGTGTAATTCAGGAGAAAAAATGGGAAAGTCCTATTTGAATTCACTATTTGCCACTGTACAGGAAAAAAATAGGAGTATTCAGTGAAAGAACAGGATTTTCTGAATTTTTTGAATTCTTGGTCAATCAGAAGCTCACCTTCCACAAAAGTGATTCCTAGATCTGCATTTGAAAACTTGAGAAAAGGAGAAAGTTAATTTATAAATTCATTCCCATCGTAAAGATTTCCAGTAAAGAATGAGGGGAAGAAAGAAAGCTGGAAAACTTCCTTTAGTTTTGTTTTCCGTATTGATACTGTGACTAGAGTTACTATAAAGTAACATAAATGATGTGGTTTTACAAATAGATAAACAATGATACCAACAACCTTCTCAAAGACATGATCTTAGGAATCCACCCACGTTTATTCTGAAAATGCTACCAGCCTTCGAAACACTCTGAAATATTTTAGATTGCATCTTTTGAAATCTCCTATTTATGAGCATCTTAAGGACAACAATTGTATCTTAGTTTTTACAATCTGTATAGCACCAACCTTGCAATCTCAGCAAACATTAGCTGAATGAATGGACGAATGAATAATTCATTAATTGCCTTCGGAAGCTATAGAACATTGTTTTAAATACCCTCAGTGGAGGCACATATGTGTCCTGTGAGGGAAGACGAGGTCCCTACATTAAATCAAAAGTCATGCCAAAATAACTCTAGTGAATAAATGAATTATTTATCTGCAACATATGATTCTGCTCTAGAGCATTCTGATATCTGCAGCTTTAGAATTCCATTGCAAAAAATTATTTTTCTTATGTATTAATCTCAGTCTCTTAAAATTTATCCAAGAGTCAGTAAAGTTTCTAAATACCGGAAAAGGAACTGTCAGAAACTCTTTGTAATTGTAGCTTTCAAGAGTAAGTTCATACTCTCCCAAAGCAACTGCTTTGAAGAGGACATTCATTGGATTTTGATAGTTCTGATATGTCTTTTAAAAGATTCAGGTCACAACTTTATATAGTCATAACTCATATGTCATAACATGCTGTGTAACTTCCTTTGACCTATAATCAAACCAGTGACTTAATAAACATGCTGTGTAACTTCCTTTGACCTATAATCAAACCAGTGACTTAATAAAATTACCCAGAAGTCACCTAGAAATATGTATGTCTTTCAGATATTAGTTCAAGTAATATTTATGAGGTGTTTAGATAAAATGTACAGACTAGTCATCTTAGTATAAATTTAAAGAGCAGTTTTAGAGCAGTTATTCCTTTAGAATTTATCAAACAGACTTAAACGGAAAAAGACACATTGGAAAAGTGAGATTAGATGACTTGCTAAAAGTAATTAATCTGTTAGTTGCAGGCACAGAACTAGCAAACAGTTTCTTGAGAGCTTTACCAATCACTTTCTTCCTCCAGCATGAGATATTCAATGTCTTAATTTGGGAAAAATAACCTAACTTCTTCTCTTGTATCTGATCAGAAAAACAACAACAAATTCACGTTAAATAAATTGCTTTTTGCCCTGTAGAGAACAGACAAAAAGGAAGATTTAATCAAAGAATCTAGTATTTAATCACTAAAATTTGGAGAACAAACACTAGAGCCATAACGCTTAGATGGCAAAGCTACATTTAAATTATTTTAAAATAATCAAGCAATACACTACACCTCCTTTAGGCGGCTGGCAAAAATCCCGTGGTTCAGGAAAATGAATTTTCTATTTGACGCCTGAAAGTCTGTGCTTTTGACTGGATGTGGACTCAGTTTAGGCCTCGGCCGTAGATCAGTGGGACCTCAGGTCTTTTACCAACCGTGGCAAGAAATTATCTCGTGGTAAATAATCTTGCCTTCCAAATAAAATATTTTAAATGGCTTTGCACGTAGAGATGAGTAAATTTCTCAGAAAATCTAAGCATGATCAAGGGACCTGCAAAGAGGCCTTGTTAAAATTGAGGACCACCTAGCCATGTGTGCTTTTCTAGGGCCCAGGGTGACTTGCTGCAAGAAGCACTGAACTCAAAATGCATTAGGGACCCAGCTCTGGCAAAGTGAATGCGGAAACATTTCACACTCTCTTTACCTCACCCGAGTTACCTGTGCGTGGAAAGCAGCTGTCTTTGATGTGCGCCATAAAAGGGGAGACGATAACAGTCTTTGCTTAGCAGAAATATTCTTCCTGTTTGCCTGATTCTAATATCTTCAAACGTCACACTCTGCCCTGTCGTCTTCTTTATTTTCCGTGAAAATGAAATTTTAAGTTTTAATGTAGAACAAAACCTCTTTTTAGAGTTTCTTAACTAGCTGCAGGTGTGAGGAGAATGTTTTTACACTCTGGCACCTTAAAATATTTTGTGACCCTGGTTCCATTTTAGTGCTGAAGACACTAAAGAGCCAGTTTTTGTCTTTCACCCTAAGGAGTGACAGGGACGCATCATAAAGTGGTTCCTAGTAAGTAAGCATATCATCATTTGGCTCAGAGAGCAGAAATTTACTCTAAAATGAAAGGGTAATTTGCTAGACCTATGCTGATAAAATTCCATCCACAAAATTGCAAATCAGAATTTCCTGTTCCTGGGCCGCTTGGCCCTCAATTTCACCTAGAGGCATTAGTCTCAATACACAAACTCCTACCGAGGCTGGTCTTATTATTAATGAAACTAACAAGAGAATCATGTAAAGAGACAACAGTTTCTTATTATTCCATTTTTCATTTTGTTAAAGACTTACCAATTCTGTGCCAAAGAGATAAGATTTGGGACATTGTATTAATTTCCTGGGGATGTTGTAACAAATTACCACAAACTTCGTGGCTTAAGACAACAGAAGTTCATTCATTCTCTCACCCTTCTGGAGGCTGTATGTCCAAAGTCAACGTGTCAGCAGGGCCATCCTCCCTCTGAAGGCTCCGGGGAACAATCCTTCATTGCCTCTTCCAGCTTCAAGTGGCTCCTGGCAGTGCTTGGCCTTCCTTGGTTTGCAGCTGCATCACTCCCATCCCAGCTTCCGTCTTCACATGGCCTTCCTCTCTGTATCTCCCTGTGTGTCTTTGTGCCCTCTTGTTTTCTTATGAGGACACTAGACAGTGGATTTAGGGCCCACCCTAATCTGATCGGATTCTTACCTTGACTACATCTACAAAGACCCTATTTCCAAATAGGGTCATTGTCTTAGTCCATTTGGGCTGCTATACCACAGATTGAGTGCTTATAAATAAGAGAAATTTATGCTTACAGTTCTGGAGACTGGAAGTCTGAGCTTAGGGTGCCATTGTGGTTCGGTTCTGGTGAAAGCTTTCTTTTGGGTTGCAGACTGCTGACTTATTGTTGTATCTTCACATGGTGGAGAGCAGAGCAGAGGAAGTGAGTTGTCTGGTGATTCTTATAAGGGTGCTAATCCCATTTATGACCTTATCTAATCCTAATTACCTCCCAAAGGCCCTACCTCCTGATATATCATTTTGAGGGGTAGGGTTTCAACATATGAATTTGTGGGGGGATATATTCAGTCCATAACAGTCACCTTTGAGGTTCTATGTGAAAATGAATTTTGGGGAACGTTATTTGGATAACTATAGATACCGTATCAAATAAATTGAATTTTAATATCACGCAATAATAATCATCCATTTTATCAAAAAGCACCAAGTATCAGATCACACATGGGGCCATCATTAAGGAAGCCTACAGAGATTTCCCGTGCCCTCTTCTTACCCAAAAGTAGGTCTCAGACTGGATGTCAGTAGGATAGGTATTTGTAGCTAAAAGATACTGGTATTCTTTTGGTGGTTGTCTCTTAGTCAGTTCTAAAGGAGCTGAACAGCTTGGTCGCCATCGTGTGGAAGTGTTCTGGCTAGAGAGAGCTGGTTTGGGATTACTTATGGGGCTATCTACTCTGCATGATGTAGAGTAGCTCTTTCCTCATGTAGGCCTTTCGCCATTTAGCATCCTTTCACAACCTGATGACCAGAAAAAAAAGAAGCCAGCAAATGTAAGATCAGTCTAGTTTTTGAAAGGGAGAAACTGTTACGTAAATTTAGTGTGAGGACATTTGCAAGATTTTAGCTATCTGACCATTTAGGATAGTTGATTCAACAACCATTCAGGATGGTGCTCTGTTCCAGGATACACTAGGGACTCCACAGGTCATTAAGTGCTTCCCAGCAGGTGGCCAAGGGGGCCCTGGGAAGAGGTCAGAGTGAGCAATGAGGTCTGCTTTGCTCCCCGAGCTCAAAGAGCAAATCTCCCATTTGCTTGCCCTGGGTGACATTTTTCTCTCAAGTCCAGAAATCCATCCCTACCATTAAAAACTGTGGCTAGTAGGCCGTGATATTTTAATCTTTAAAATGTCTTCATTGAGTCATTGTCATTAGGTGCTTGGCATCAGACAAATCAAAAATTAAAAGGGCTATGAGCCTTAATGAAAGTCACCACTTTGGTCAAATATCGCATTTTGAAGTTGGACTTGGTTAAATATCAACATACATTTGTGATTTTTTTTAACTCTCTTTCAAACCACATAAACTTAGAACATAGACATTCAGTCAAATATAACATGATACACCCAAAGATGTGTTGTAACAATCAAGCAGTGGTTGGAATGTGCAAGTGCCTGTTAGAATTACTACAAAAGCTGTCTTTCTGAAAGAATGCAGCTTCAGATGTGTGTGACGGAAGGTAGGGAAGTCAAGGCATTCTGGTTCCTATACTTGTCACTAGACATTGCTTTAAAAAGAAATCTGTAGGTTTAGTTCAGTTTGTCTTTTGAACATAACCTCTGTTAATTTCTTTCAGTTCTTTGTTTCAACACCAGTTTTCAGCTATGATGCTATTTCATACTACAAAATATTTAGCGACAAGGATGGCTACAAACATATTCACTATATCAAAGACACTGTGGTACGTTCCTTCCAAGATTTATCTCCTCAAAGATCATTCACTTGAGGTTGCTCAAATAACGCTCGGCTTCACACAACATAATGTTTGTCTTTTTATAGGAAAATGCTATTCAAATTACAAGTGGCAAGTGGGAGGCCATAAATATATTCAGAGTAACACAGGATTCACTGTAAGTATTGCATGAAGCACAATGCGCCATTCAAGTTTTAATTGGCACTGATGGACGTACAAAGGATACTGCACCCGCTTTTCGTTAAGAGCACTTTTGCTATTTACTCTATAGTGTAGTTCAGACAGCCGTAATTTCATTACGATTGCATGTTCTTTAATAACT
Organism: Equus przewalskii; assembly: GCF_037783145.1. Taxonomy (NCBI): domain Eukaryota; kingdom Metazoa; phylum Chordata; class Mammalia; order Perissodactyla; family Equidae; genus Equus; species Equus przewalskii. Next base: position 42,107,511 of record NC_091847.1, on the reverse strand, counting down.
AGTCAACCTGATTTCCTTTTGGAGAGAATATTTAGTAAGTCTTCGTTTTTCTTCAGATACTTGGTAGATAATCATATAAAATTTTTTAAATAGTAACTGGCTGTCCAGGCAAATTTTACTCTTCAGCACTTGAAGCAAAGACGACCTTCAAAAGTCTATAGATTCCTTTGTAGTGATTCACTGTTACATAAGTTTAAGATTATTATCTATAACAGCTGTCATTTATTGAGCAATTACTGTATACTACGTACTGTAAAGTAGAAATGATTATACCAGTTTTACAGATGGGAAAGCTGATACTCAGAAATTTAATTAACATGGCCAAGGCCACGTAGTTAGTGGCAAAACTAGAATTCAAACTCAAAACACGTTAAATCTAAGGTTCTTATAGTTAACTTCAACATGGGACTTATTTCTTCCAGTTCTTTCCTTTTCAGTCCATCCTGTATACTGTCTAAATAAACCATCTTAAAATAACCCTTTATAATCAAAGTTCTCTGATCAAGAATGTACAGTTCCTTTCCTAACTTCTAATAAAGTCTAAACCCAGGGTATTCTCTTCATGCTCATAATCTGCCTGCCGTTAGCTGGAATTCTAGGAGCAAAAGGGGAAGATTATTAGAAACCTGTCAGAACCCCATTGCGAATCCTTGAAACTTTTTGAACATTCAGCAATGGGTTTTGGACATTCTATGGAGCAGCCATTAAAATGGCCAGTGTAAGAGGACAAGATAAAGACAGAAGGGAGATTAATTTCAGTCATAATAGGTTCAGGAGGTAGGGGAAAACTGAAAGCAGGAAGGCTCAGCCATGGTCACAATCTCAACCTGAGGTGGTAGAAGTCTGAATCAGGATAGGGGTAATGCAATATGAACTCTCTTTGAGGGAAAAACTATACCTCATTTTTTTGCATCCTTGGCACTTGACATAGTACCTGACGCAGAGTTGGAGTTCGATAAATGTTTGTTAAAGGAATGAGAGGAAGAGTAGATACACAGTAAGACAGATGGAGGCTGGAAAGGACTGGGGAATCAGTGGCTGAGAGGGAAAAGGAAAAGCGGATTCTACTGCAAGTGTTAGAGACGAAGACAATCGTGAAAACTTTGACATAACAAGAAAACTTCAGGGGGCTATTTGTAAAAGATACTGAGTAGCTTATTCACGGGTAGTCTGGGATGATGTGGAAAAGGCAAGTGCCAGTGATGATTGGAGCCATGTGAAGTTAGTGAAGATATGTAGAAGGATGCCCTTTAGAAGATAAATTTAATACCGAGAGAGTTGTATTCTGTTGCCTTTTCTTTTTATTTGGGAATATGCAGGTTTTTATGAGTGAGGAGATGGAAGTACCTGGGCTGCTGACCAGTCCCAGGAATTAAAAACTGGTAACCAAAGTTTCGTTATTCTATTCCAAACTTTTCACATCCCTATTATGTTCTTCCTAAAAAAAAAAAAGGACAGTTACTTTTGTGATATTCAGATGAACTCAAGAGAGGAGTGAAAATTGTGTCGCTAAATTGGATTTCCCACTTCATGGCTATATTAAGACAGGTTAGAACTGGGACCCGGATACATAAGTAACAGTATGTTCTCTTGTGACTTGGTTTGCCTCTGGGTAAATTAACATGTCCCTTTGTGTGGCACCCCAGTGTGGGTGAGTTTCCCGATTTATAACAAACTTATCTACTGTCAGGCCTTCTGTAAAATAAATTCAAAGTATGTTCAGAATCACAGACAAAATTAAATACTACAGCATAGAGAAACCAGTAAACTGCTAATCTTGAAGGAAAGGGGTGCTATTAATCAAATATCCAAGTTTATTTTGTGTGGCTCAAAACTAACGAATCAGAATATAATATACTTATAACAAAAAAGATCACTGCGTAATTTAATCTTTCTCCTATGAGTTGAAAGTCAGAGTAAACACACAAAATTCAGAGTTATGAACAGCAGGGGTACGTGTACATAAATGCCAATCAATAGTTTCATTAGATGAACGTTGGACTATATTGTTTATTATATTACTACTAACAATTGTATCCCCATTTAGTCATCAACACTTATTTAGCAATTTCTGAATACATTTTCAGGTTTTATTCTAGCAATGAATTTGAAGGCTATCCTGGAAGAAGAAATATCTACAGGTAATTTTTGTCAAGTCACTCTAGTATTTTTATATGTTGATATTCGAATAAAAATATGTCAGGGTTCTCAGGAAATGTAGAATGTTTTTTGTCTTAAATTTAATAAAAATAATTTATGAATTAAGATAAAACATTCAGAGAGTATTGTACACTACATCAGTATAAAAAATATCCACCCCCAAAATATTGGCCAACTCAAAATGTTCATTTCAAAAACAAAAACCAAGAAATTCTAGTGCTGATGCAAATATGAAACTAAATCCTTGAACTAAATTTAGAGGCAATTAAGGACATTCATTCACTTAACACACATTTATTCAGTACCTACTGTGTACCAAGCATTGTATTTTTTCCCCATAATGTGTGATTTCTTGTAATATGGCTCACTTTGGCTTAAGTCTATTATGATTGGAAGTAACTCATCTCTGTTTCTAAATTAGTGTTTAAGTCAGTCAGTGGTTCACTTGGTGAAGGGAAAGATGCCCTCAACAGCCCCTTCTGGATGTAGAAATAAAAACAATGGTAGTGTACTATATGCCAAGCACCTTTTTATCTGCTTTACATATGTAATTTCATTTAATCCCCACAACTCTATGAGGCAGGTGATATTGTTGGAGTCCAGATTTGTACCTAGGCATGCTGACCTCACCTCCTTACTTTTAACTGCCTACCTAATGTTTCCAAGATCACATCAAAATGTGAACATGAATACAACTGTAGTAGAGAAAATAAATTTCCCCTTGCTGCGTTCCTCTGTTCCCTCTGGATCATGGCTCCTTACCTGTTTGGGAGAATCCCTCTCTGCTACCCTCTACCATGCCCGAGGCAAGGTCAGGGGCAGCCACAGAAGAAATACTGCGGTGGCCACAGGTAACTTTACCAGCCACAACAGGGCTCCAAGCCTGCCCCTATCCTGGCTCAATACCACGTAGTCTGCCCCAGATGAGATTCTGATTCTGAGGGTTTGGGGAAAGGTCCCGGAGTCTATGTATTAAATCAATCACTCTGTTCAGGAGCCACACAGACGGCTCTGCTGGGGAGAGAGGGGGCAACATGGGAGGTGCAGGTTGGCTTGTGCAGGAATGTGTGGAGGGAGCATTCCCAGGAAGAGATCCCGTGAGCCCAAATTTCCCGCCACAAGGAATGAAAGACACAGTAGCCACATAGAACTGTAGTTTCTTATTTCCAATTTGCTTATTAGTAATTTCTCCTTCTCCTTTCTTGGTGAAATGGCTAGATTTTCCTTGTATGTTTTGCTGTGGGAGCACAAAAAGAGCAATGGGACAATGAAGAACTATGCATTCTCTGATAAAATTGGTAAAGTGTAAGAGTAATGGCTATAGGAAGTGACTACCTCACTCCCATTCAAGGTGTTAGATATTTCTCCCACCCCAGGAAAACACAAAGGGCCTCCCTTCAAGGTTTGTGCCTCTTCAGGCAAAGATGGATTGAAAATCAGGCTACATCAAAATACTACGATTCCCCTTTACTTTAAGCGATATTGGCAACAGAAAAATAAAGTGGGTTTGATGTCAATATGTAAATTAGTCATTTTACATGGAGTACTACATTTTGATAAGTACAATCTCAAAATTTCAGCTTGGTTTTATTTTCATTTTCCTCTAGAATTAGCATTGGAGGCTATCCTCCAAGAAAGAAGTGCGTCACTTGCCATCTAAGGAAAGAAAGGTGCCAATATTACACAGCAAGTTTCAGTGACTACGCCAAGTACTACGCACTCATCTGCTATGGTAGGTCATGCACCTAGCACAAGTTCTACCATCCCACTGCCACTGTCGTCATCCTTGTTACTGCCATCTGATCAATCCTTAGCTACAGATTATTCAGTCCTTGTTATATGTGAGGATCTTATCTTATCTGAGGCTTATGGGGAAAAAATGAAAGGAAGATAAGAAAACATCATTATCTCCCTTTTTGCAGTTGAGGAAACAGAGTAGCTTGCAAATGTCCACACTGCTGGTAAGCATCAGAGCCAGGATGGCAATAAGGGTCGTTTACGGTAAACCCTGAGCTCTTTACCTACCACGTACCACTGCACCATGACGTGGTATGCAAACACTATCTACCAGCTATCCACAGCAGGATTCAAACAATATCATAAAAACAAGTGTTCTCTGATAAAATGGTTGCTGGACTTCAGCCCCATTTTACCGAAGAAATGTCCATCTCCTACAGCCAAGGGAAAGAACAAAGGCCTAGAAACCTGAGCTCCTTTCCTTGCAGGCTAATAACTCTTTGAACTGCAGCTTCAATGGGGGTGGAAAATGAACTTTTGTCACCTAGTACGTCCTTTCTAAAATGGAAAACAATAAGTAATTCATTCAAATAAAAAAATAGGTAATAAAATAGACTAAACATTTCCTAGCTATTTAGGCCATGTGTGAATAATTTGGTGAATAATTTCTATCGAAATTATTTTACTTTATGCATAACATTTTATCTACATCTTGAACAAGTGGCATGCAATAAAACAGGCTACGTTAGGCGATCAGTAGATCATGAGGTATGTTGGGGTCTTGGTAGTCATCATGCGGATTTGGAAAACTGACTTGGAAAATAATTACCCTTTCATTCTCTGTCCTGTCCCCCTGGTTAATCCCTGAGTTTCCCTGATGAAGTTCAGAAAACAGAAGGGGTTATAACAAAATGTATGCCACTCTCCTCTTTCTGGTATCAATTCTCCACATGGAGGTGGGCGGCTTAGAGAATAAATGGAATCTGACTGACTGAGATCCCCACTCAGTTGCAGAGGACCCTGGGGTTCCCTTTACTTCCCAGAAGGAAGGCCACCCTGACATGCCACTTCCCTAGGTCCAGTCACCTGGCCCCAGAACCTGAGCCCCAGCTCATTTGATTATGTAGAAATGACTAAGCATTTTAACCCAAATGCTCCCATCAAAATGGACACAAGATGTCAGTTTGATACAACGCCTTCCCAAAATGTTTGGTCAGTGGCATTTATGAAAAATCAAAAGATTGTTTGTTGTTCATGACCATATGTGCTGATTGTGGTTATGGCATTTAAAGGTATATGTTAAATGTCCCTCTCAAGTTATGTGCAACATTTTTCAACCCACGCTATGTATTTCTGCAGGATATATTGAAAGCTTACGTGCCCGGAAAGTAGTGTTATTGAACTAACTGTACTGAATCTTCTGGTTGTCTTTCTCTCTTGAAGGCAGAGGCTACTTTCTTTAAATCTTTATAATCATAAGGCTAATGCATAATAAACATTGAAAGTTTGCTGAATGAACATAGGTACTAGACAAGATCAAAGTTTTGCTGCCTTTTGCAAAGGCTACCAAAAAACTCATTTTTGTGCTGATATATATACTGCAAAGACATCAGTGACCCTACACTTACATACTTGTATTTATATGTATATTTACCAGCATTCTGCATTTGTACAATCCTTTAACGCTTTTTGAAGGCACTATACCACTTTTTATATCCCTTTGTCTTCCTAATATCTACTTGAGCCTAAGTGCCCACTAGAGAGAAAAGTGAGCAAAGATTAAGCTCTCATCAAAAGTTGGTGGAAGAGTCCTTTCTAGAACTTGAATCGCCTGACTTTTCCACACTCACTTTTCCTCGGCAGTATGGTAATTTCCCATTTAGCAAAAAATACACTGTGTGGGAAGCAGCACATCGTCTGGTGTTTTTGAAGCTCCAGTAAAATGAGTCACTGAGCCATCATAGGAAAAACCTTGAAATCTTTCCCTTTGGGACTAAGAGTAAAGCCTCATTATGTAACTTCAAACTCTCCAAGAGAGAGGGTAAGTAAATCTCAGATAATAGAATTAAAATAGGTAAAAAGATATTGATGATGCTATGGAACGAAAGCAATGCAGAGGAGGGACTCTATGTAATTGATGCTTATCCCAGTAGGACCACGTCCTCAGGCAGCTGTGTCAATGGTGGTCAGTCATTAGTTTGTCTCATAGTTTGGGCAAAAAAGATATGCCAATTGTCACTACTGGAATTGTACATCCATGAAAATTCCATAGAGTGGATGCTGATTGACTGAAGTCTAGAAATGCAGACTCATGTCTCATTTCCTTGCATTCTGACCAAAAATGTGATATGTGCTTTCCCTTTTAATAACTTTGAAGAAAAGCTGGCCAAACTGAAAATCTCTGAAATTAAATCGCATAAAATTTTGAGAATTCAAACAATAAAGAACTGCTGGTTTTTGAGGGAGCCTAATAAATAATATCCCTTCTCCTCCCTCCCAGTTGTACTGAGAAGCCAGGCAGGAAATCATAAGATTAGTTTTATTATCTACCAAGGTGAGCTGGAGAATGTGGCTAAGGTGTGGCTTCCTAATACTGCACCCCAGACTGACAATTATTCACACAAATATGGGTACAAGTGGACTGCCACTGGCTTTCCCCATGGGGCCTGGCACTGTCACGCATCACTGAAAAGCAGATCAAAAGCATGTTCTCTGCAGGGAGAAAGATGCCAGGAATGAGGCAGAAAGAGCTTCTCACACCCAGAACTCACCAAAAAGGTCATTCCCTTTCCATTTGCTTGGGACCAAGGGTGCTACGCTAAGGACACTCCCTCCACATAGAAGGAAGCATCACGAGGGCAGATGAACATCTCACTCCCACCTTCCGTGTTTGCTACTCTAACTCATTGACTACCTGAGCAAATTTATCCTTTGAAAGTATACTTACAGGGGCCGGCCCGGTGGCGCAGAGGTTAAGCGCACATGTTCTACTTCAGCGACCCGGGGTTCGCTGGTTTGGATCCCGGGTGCAGACATGGCACCGCATGGCAAGCCATGCTGTGGCAGGCGTCCCACATATAAAGTAGAGAAAGATGGGCATAGCTCAGGGCCAGTCTTCCTCAGGAAAAAGAGGGGGATTGGCAGATACTAGCTCAGGGCTAATCTTCCCTGGAAAAAAAAGTATATTTCCAGGTATCATTTTAATCTATAGTTCAAGTGATAGATAATTAGTGTTTGATTGTAGATTTGTTAAAACAATCAGTTTCTGCACAGAGACCCTGAATTCCGTGTTGGAATATATAGTGGACACCAGTATGCCACCCAGACCCTCTACCTTCAGGACTGAATCACTCATTTCTCCAGCTGCTGAGAGTGCTGGTGGCTGACAGTTCACAGCTGAGCACCCCTTCATGAGATTATTCTTATCCCAGGCCACATCCAATGACCGTTCCATTCTGGACTATAAAAGCTGGCCCTGTTGGTCCCATGCAAGACAATTCTGCAGCTTGTCTAGCTCCAGAGCTCCCTGTGGCGTTTGCGGAGGCCTGTGCTGTGACTGTGCAGAGGCCCTCCTGCCTTTGCTGCCCCACCCTTCCTCTCCTTCTCCCACAAGTGTGCATCCTAATACCCACCCCAGGTAAACTTTGGCCCCAAAAAACTCCTTCTGGGTCTGTTTTTGGGGGGGAATGTGACCTGCCACAGAATATTTGAACAGGCAACATATTCTATATAAATTTGCTTCTGCATATATTAATTACAGCAAAAAAAAGATGTTGGGTTCTACCTACCAAAATAAACTGAGCATTGAACCAAGAAGCCAGATTAAAAATACAATCTTGGTACCAGTGAAGGTTATTTGCTAATAATGTTGCAGCTAAAACTGGCTCGAATAGCATGACATCTTCCCAGAAGATGCCCCATTTATCCCATTTATCACTGAAGTTTCTGGGGTCCATTTGTGTAATTAGATCCTGACTGTTCAGGAGCACTCTTGGAAAAGTGCACAAGTATCTCCTCTCTCATATTTGTTCTTTGATTGGGATCTGAGACCACGTGTTGTTTAAATGTAACTTAAAAGGTGATGTTTACTTCTCTATGGGAACAATATAGCTGCAGAATTAAAAGACGTACTTGAGTTTGACACTAATCACAAATACTACCAGCAGTTCTTATTGTAAACCATGTTATTTTAAAACTAAGCCACGTGTTTGTTTTCATCCTGTGCACAGGCCCAGGCCTCCCCATTTCCACCCTTCACGATGGCAGAACAGATCAAGGTACTCTCTCTCTTGCATGCTGTTGTCTTGTCTAAAGAAATCCTGACCTCTCAGTGACACTACACTAGAGGAAGCGAGACTGTTTCCCCAGACCAACAGGGAGAATTACGATGGACTCCATCATCATAGCTTATTATTATACAGATTTGGGTATTCTTTGAATCAAACCCAATCATGTGAAATTCAATAATTATTTGCGATAAGAACCTGGTGTATCGCAGATGAGTTTTAGTAGAGGGATTAAACTTATCTTCCCTAATCAGCCTTATAAAAAACACAGAAGCCTAGAATCAGAGGGAAACTCAGGATATTTAGTACAACCTCCCTCCCAAGTAAGAATTCCTGTTTTTTTGTAACATCCCAAACTGGAGACAAATTCCAGATATAACTTCAGTTCACGCTAGCTTTTGTGTTTTAACAGCTACATCACACTATTGCCACGTATGAAAGCCCTGAAATTTGGAGGTTGTTTCCATTTTCAACTGCTGTTGAGGCAGCCCTCCATCCCATATTTGCGATATTGGTTCAAAATAGTTCACAGCTCAAAGACAACTGTTTTTGCTCTCGAGAGAGTTGTCCCAGTATATAATTGCCCTGATACTCTTCCTGAGGTTCTCTACCTTTTGATTTACTAGTAAACAACATTAGAGGGTTGAAGTTGACAGAGACTAGGGACAATGAGGGACTTCAGCACTCGATCATCCCTGGACAGCTTTGGTGACAATTCAAGAGACTGCTTTGGGATTAGTTTGTCTGCCAGCTCAATGGCTCAAGTGGAAGTGAAAATAAGGTAATGAGGAAAAATAGAGTCAGTTCAGGAGCTCTGGACAGGACAGGCATTTTAATAATGGGACCATGAATTTGGTTTCATTTTGAAGGGTTTTTTTACCTTGTGTCTGATGATGAAACACTTTTAAGAATAACAGATTGTATTTCTCAATTTGGCTCATCCCAACCTTCAGGGAGAGAAATTTTAAAGCAGTACTACTTTCAAATCTGTAAGTTTTTGTTTTAATGGAAATCACCATAAATCTATAACTCCCATTTTATCAAGACTGCAAAGTAAAGGTCAGCTGTCCTTTTCCTATAGCATGAATTTCCACTTTCTTACTGTCCTTCTCATATTCCTGCCAGATACCAATTTTTGTACTGCTTATGAAGCTTTATTAGTTCACCCAGTACTTACAAAACAGGTGCAGTGTTCATGTCACTCTCATATATGTCATTTGTATTTATATGTTTTCTACCTTGCGAAATAGACTACAGATTCTCTTAGAGCACAGTTTTGCAAACTTGCCTGATGGTGAATTCTCGGGAGGTGTTTATTATAAATACATATTCTCAGGCCCTCCCCAGAGATTCCAGTTCAGTAGATCTTAAATTGGGCTAGGGGATCTGTATTTTTCATAAATGCCTAGACGTAAGTTTTGAGCTGCTTTTTAGAGAAGATTCTACGTTTTCTATTTATTTGTAGTATTTTCACCCATTTTCCATTGCATTTGATGCCAGCAATCTTCATTCAATGAATACTTATTGAGCACCTACCACATGAAGTCAGCCACTATGCTGGATACTAGATCCTTAAAATCAGCAGATACTGGGTTAGACATTGTCTGTGTCCTCAAAGAGATTATAGATCAGTGGGGGAAGCAAACATGTGAATGGGCAGTGCCAATGCAGTGGGGTAAAGTATTAAGATAGAGGAAATAGGGCATGAAAGCACGTAGACAGGGCACCTTCTCTGGGTTTCTTGGATTGGGAAATGATGATAGCTACATCAAACTGGAGTTTCATAAATATGAGGGAGGGATGGATGCTGCTTGGATGTCTGACTTGGTCAAGTGGGTTCATATTGATGCTTTTTACTGAAGGATGGGATTCACTGTGGAACGAAGGTTTTGGGGGAGATGATGAATTTTGTTTTGGATGTTGAGTTTGACATACTGATGAGATATCCAAGGAGAGCTGTCCTGGAGTGATATAGTTTTAGATATGGATGTTTGAGGATTGGTTTGGACTGAAGATGATGGTCAAGAAGTCACTTGTTTATGGACTACATGGTTACTAAGGCCATGGAAGCGAGTGAGATAGCAGAGTGGGAAAAATGGGGGTGGGTGGGGGTGATGGAGAGTAAGCCCAGAATAAAACTGTGTGATTACCAAAAAGACAAGAAATAACAAGTGTTGGCAAGGAGATGGAGAAAAGGGAACACTTGTGCACTGTTGGTGGGAATGTAAATTGGTGCAGCCACTATGGAAAACAGTTTGAAGGTTCCTCAAAAAAATAAAAATAGAACTATCATGTGATCCAGCAATTCCACTTCTGGTTGTTTATCCAAAGAAAACAAAAACACTAATTCCAAAAGATATGTGCACTCCCATGTTCATTACAGCATTATTTATAATAGCCAACACATGGAAACAGTCTAAGTGTCCACAGATGGCTGAATGGATAAAGAAAATGTGGTATATATAAATATACAAAGGAATATTATTTGGCCATAAGAAAGATTGAAATCCTGCCATTCATGAGAACATGGATGGACCTTGAATGCATTATGCTAAGTGAAATAAGTCAGGCAGAGAAAGAAAAATACTTTATGATCTCACTTATATGTGGATTCTAAAAAACAAAAAAAACTACAGAGCTCATAGATGCAGAGAACAGATTGGTGTTTGCCAGAGCAAGAGGGCCAGGTGGTGGGCGAAATGGATGAAGGAGGTCAAAAGGTATGACCTTCCATTTATAAAATAAATAAGTCATGAGACTATAAAGTACAGCATGGTAGCTATAGTGAATATTATATTGTATATTTGAAAGTTGCTATAGAGTAGACCTTAAACATTCTCATCACAAGGAAAAAAAATTGTATGGTGATGGATGTAAACTAGACATTGCAATGATCATTTCACAATATATATAAATATCAAATCATTACCTTGTACACCTGAAACTAATATAATGTTATATATAAATTATACCTCAATTAAAAAAACTGTGTGGAACACCAACATGAGAAATAGAAAGAGACAAATGAGCCTGTAAAGGAGACCAAGAGAGAACAGAGGGAGGAGGACAAACCTTGAGAGTATGGCGTCATGGAAGGCGGGGAGGAGAGGATCTTAAGAGAGAGGGCGTTCTCATCTGTGTCAAGTGCTGCAGAGAATGAAGGCAGACCTTCTCTAAATCAATGGATTTAGCAATAAGGAGATAAGCATAGCACTACCTCAGACAGAGCAGTTTCAGTGGAGCAGTGGAGGTGGAAGCCAGATTGCAGTAAATTAAGGCCTGCATAGGAGGTAAATAAAAAGAGATGGTATTTTCAACAGGTCTGGCTAATGAGAGGAGGAAAGAGGTAGGATGGCTTGAAGGGATTGGTAGATATTTAATTTTGGTTTTGAAAGATGATGAATGTGTGAGCATGGCAAATGCTGATGGAAGAAATTAGGAGACCAAAAGGGGTTGAAGACATAAAGGAGAGAGGTCATTGAGAAGCTGGGAAAAGATGCATTCCAGAAACAGGTGAGGATTAATTTCTTGCATTGTGATGAGAGGGAATAAAGAAATTAACTACGTAATTGTAGGAAAGTTTGTAGACATTGCAGAAAATAGTGCCATGACTTCATTTTCTCTGCAAAATGGGGTGAGGTCATTTGAAAATAACAGATAGTACTTGCACTGGATGCTATGGAAACCCAGGAGAACTTGACATGGAGTGTCAGTTGAGGCTTAGTCACTTTAGGCACAGTAGGTGCTCATTAAAATTACCCAACTCATTGATATCATTTATCAGCTTTTCCACAGATTCTTCACATAATTTAATTAATGAGCAATCCATTGTGGTTAATTTGATTTAAACAAAAATCTCACACATGATCCGTCTTTATTACCACTTGATGTCATCAAAATGAAGAGTCTACAGATAAAGAGAGAACATGTACTACATGTCAGTTACTAGGTACTGAGTATGCTGGGTACTTCGTATACAATGATGAGTGAAAGAACATTAAAGGTGCAATCTGGACTGAGCGCTCCTTTGCTAGGTCACAGACTTTAAAGTATGCGTTTTGTTTTTTGGGGGTTTTTGTTGTTTTTGTGAGGAAGATTGGCCCTGAGCTAACATCTGTTGCCAATCTTCCTCTTTTTTCTTTCTCCCCAAAGCCCCAGTACATAGTTCTATATCTTAGTAGCAAGTCCTTCTAGTTCTTCCATGTGGGATGCTGCCACAGCATGGCTTGATGAGCAATGTGTAGGTCTGTGCCCAGGATTGGAACCAGGGAACCCTGGGCTGCCGAAGCAGACCACAAGAACTTAACTACTATTCTCCCCAGGCCAGGCCCTCGTCATAGACTTTTGATGCAAAGTCACATAATGCAATTGCTACCCCTTCCTCTCCACACAACCCTGTGAAAATCCATTTTGCTCCAAGGGTGGGAAGGTTGCCCACTTATCATCCAGAAAAAAATGTAGAAGCTCTAGTAAGCTTTAAATTTAATTTGACATTTCAGCAATTCATGAATCAGAAAAGTTCAATAGCTAGGAACAGAATGGAAAAGGAGTCAAAGTCAAACCAATCTGACACCACCTGTACTTTGTCTCGGACTTTCAGTACCTGTTAGTAAAATGATAAAAATAGTACCAAATAAGTAAATAATGCAGCCACTTTGTGCTTGCTCTCCATAGGACTCCCTTTATCAGGTGATAGCTCCGCATACAGAACCCACACAAGGAGAATGAAGAGCTGGCTCCATTGTACTTAGAATTGTGTATTCATTTTATTTTTTTGGTTTTAATTTTTAAGATGTCACAAGTATCTCTTTCCTGATGGATTATCCAAAGTTAAAATGAAATTTATTATGTATCTTATACAACTCGTACCAAAACATCTATACTTGTTCTAAGATTAAATATAACATGTTGGAGCAAAATGCCATGAGTATATGAAAACTGAGAGTTACAAGGGAAGTGGTTTGGCAAACTTAGTGTAGTTACAAGTACTCCTCCAGTTCCCTATCTTCAAAGACTACTTTTTAAAAAGGCACAAAAACAAGAAGTCCACAGGATGTCTTTTGTAGAAGTTGCCATATCTCAGAAGTCATCCAGACTCTCTTTTCAAAATAAAGGTAAAAACTCCACGTATTATTTGAAAGCCTGTCTTTTCCCTAGAAGAAGACTGGTGTCAATTCTAGTTCAAAATAAAGTTTACAAAAAGCTCTCCATTGCTAGAAACTTATTTGTATATACCACCAATCTACAGCATCAGGAGATTAATGGATTTGTTCATTTTCAAAGATTAAAGTGTGAAACATAACTGAGCTCACATATAAATAGCAATTTTTTAGAAGATCTTTTAAGGTAAAAGACAAAAAGAGATCATAGTGTGTATATATTCTTGTTTTGCTAAGATATATAACTACCATGAGAGAAAGGATTTTTTTTAATTGCATTAAATTGGTTTATAACATTATACAAATTTCAGGTGTACATCGTTATATATTTCAATTTCTATGTAGATTACAGCATGTTCACCACTCAAAGACTAATTGCTATCCATCACCACATACTTGTGCCTAATCACCCCTTTTGCCTTTCTCCCTCTCCTCTTCCCCTGTGGTAACCATCAATCCAATCTCTGTTTCCATTTGTTTGTTTGTCATTGTTTTTATCTTCTACTTATAAGTGAGATCATATGGTATTTGACTTTCTCCCTCTGACTTATTTTGCTTAGCATAATACCCTTAAGGTCCATTCATGTTGTCACAAATGGCTGGATTTCATCATTTCTTATGGCTGAGTAATATTCCATTGTGTATATATGTCACATCTTCTTTATGCATTCATCTCTTGATGGGCACCTAGGTTGCTTCCAAGTCTTGGCTATTGTGAATAATGCTGCAATGAACATAGGGGTGAATATATCTTTATGCATTTATGTTTTCATGTTCTTTGGAAAAATACCCAGCAGTGGAATAGCTGGATCATATGGTAGTTCTATTCTTAATTTTTTGAGGAATCTCCATACTGTTTTCCACAGTGGCTGCACCAGTTTGCACTCCCACCAGCAGTATATGAGGGTTCCCTTCTTTCCACATCCTCTCCAACACTTATTGTTTCCTGTCTTGTTAATTATAGCCATGAGAGAAAGGATTTGAAGGAACAGGATGCACAGCAATTCAACTGCCCCCTCCAAAAAAGAAAGAATATCTTATATTAACCAAGTGCAACAGCAAAATGTTAAGAAAGAAATAGATATAAAAAAAATTTTAGAAAATGATAATTGACTTCCCACATTGAAAATTTATTTAAAAACTTTGTAAGTACATAATTATTTTAAAGTTGATATTTTAGCAAAATAGATTTTACTTCTATTACTTTTTTTTTAGTAGATGACAAAAAATGTCGCCTACTCAGATTATAGCTTTACATTAAAAAATAAAAGTTGGCGATGGGAAAATGTGGCTGAATAAACATTGTTGCTTTGATGATTCTGTTTTGATGCTGTAAGGAACAGTTTAGGCAGCAATGATTGATGTCTTTCATAAGCTCATACTTGCTTTAAAGGCTAGACTTAAAAATATGCTTGTCAATGTGAAACTCCTTAGCAATCCTTGCAGAGATTCAGTTTCATCCATATTAAAGCCAAAGGAATTTTAAGAAAGGAATTTTCTTATGGAAATTAATTAAAAATGAACATTTTCCTTTTTTAAGAAATTAAAATCCTGGAAGAAAACAAGGAATTGGAAAATGCTTTGAAAAATATCAAGCTGCCTAAAGAGGAAATTAAGAAACTTGAAGTGGATGAAATTAGTAAGATCTTTTAAAAACTTCTTATTTATAGATATGAAGCTGAACATTTATCTTACTTTTTTTAAAAAAAAGTTAGATGGTAAATATTTAAGTCCAAATCCTATAATTTTCAAACAATCTTACCATAATAGTAGAGTTTCACAAAATACCATTAATATGTTTATGAATAGGATTGATCCTATACTTTTCTGTAGCTCCATTTCAACACTGATATTTTTTTAAAAAGAGCTAGTCTAATTTTAATTTTAGAATGTGTGCTTCTAGAAAAGCAATAATTCAAGATTTGTAATAATTTGAAATTAGACAAAAATGCGTAATAAAAATCAATTTGAAACACATTCTTGATTCTTAACTTGCTAGTTATGAATTTGTTTTATGTTCTATGTTGTTATTAAAGAAAATAAATGATGCTATCAATCTAGTGGAATGACTTTTCTCCTTTTTTTCCCTAGCTTTATGGTACAAGATGATTCTTCCTCCTCAATTTGACAAATCAAAGAAGTATCCCTTACTAATTCAAGTGTATGTAGTATTTTCTTGTGTGTAAGAACTATTTACTGAAAATATGTTGAATTAAATACACATTTATGAGATAGAATAAACCATTCTCCTTGGTAACAGTTCCTATTGATGCTGTTTTTATATATTCCTCAACTAATCAGAGTAAATAAAATATGGCTATTTAAAATAGATTGAGGAAGTTTTGAGATTTTAGATGGACTTGCTTGCCTTTGCTGTGTTAAATTTCCTTTGTATGGCAAATTGCCGAATGTGTCAGAATACCTTTGAGATAGAGAAAATGCAGCCAAAAAAATATTGTAAATCATCTTAACATCTTATGTAATTGAGTTAGAAATGAAATAAGGCAATGGAATACATTTAGTGGAATCACACCCAAAATCAGTGCTGACCTACACACAATTTGCTTAAAACACCATGAATTTTTTTTAGTATATCTTATGCCTGCTTTTAGCAAGTGGCAGGTGGCAGAAATGACGAAAAACCCACACATATTCCTTGAAATGCCAACCCTAGATGTATCCGTTTTGGGGAATAAGAGAGGCTGTGTCCCAAAACAACTTCCTTGTAGCAAACCTCTGGGAAAAGCCTGGTCCTCTCTTGATTTTGAGCCAGTTCTAATGCCACTGTTATTGAAATTTTATCATATAAATGTATGAAGAAATACTAAAGGCAATTCTTGGCCATGATGGGAAGTTGAGTTTTACAAAGGAATAAGAGATTCTATGTATATTTTTTTCCTTTAGGTATGGTGGTCCCTGCAGTCAGAGCGTAAGGTCTATATTCGCTATTAGTTGGATATCTTATCTTGCAAGTAAGGAAGGGATAGTCATCGCCTTGGTGGATGGTCGAGGAACGGCTTTCCAAGGTGACAAACTCCTGTACGCAGTGTATCGAAAGCTGGGTGTTTATGAAGTTGAGGACCAGATCACAGCTGTCAGGTGAGCGCTTTGTCATTCAAACAGAAATTGACATGCAACAAAAGTCACACAGTCACTATTGGGTTTATCCATCCTTAACAACTTAAATCTTTTTGTCTATTTACCTAACTTTGTCCAAAGCTATCATTAATCTTAAAGGGATATTTTTGCCCATGAGAAAAATATTATTCATGGAATAATGGAAGAGAGCTAATAAATTCTTATAAAATGATTTAAAGTGATAAATGGCAAATACTCTTTCGATATTTTAGTCTTTCTAATATTTTTTCACTTATTAACATGGTTCGTAATTACCAGAAAAATTTGTATAACTCTAGGGATGGTCTGTAGGAACCCAAACATCTGAACTTGCTGAAGCATTGTGGATTTGACCTTTAAATTTAGAAATGGCTCAAGATCTTGTCAGCACTGTATATTTATAGATGTTAGACATTAATTTGTAATTAAACTAGCTCTGAAGTTCAGCTATTTTAGCATGAAAATGTTTTCCTATTTTCATTAACAAAAAATTCATCTTACATGATAGAAATTATATTATGAAAACATTTAGAGGAGGAAAGACAGATTCATAACCTGAGTTCTTCTTCTCAACTACATTCTCAATCACAATTTATGGCTCAGTCCTTTTTTCCTAAAACGTAAGGAATGTAATCACCAAAATCATTGCTTATTTGGAAAAACTGCACAGGATTCTTCTGGATATTTCTCTATAGTTATTGGGTTTCTGTTATTATGGTATGAATAGGTGAAGTTAGAGAATGGTAGTTTATAAATGGGGCCAATTGCACTCTTAGTCATGAATGTCTATACATGCATGACAGCTAAAGGTCAAACACTGTTTCACAACAAAGAGCAATTTAGAAAATTCATTAGTACATTTCTTTTATCATCTTAATGTCATTTAATAGTATTACTAGTTATTGATTTCAATGCAGCATACACAACACAGATCGTATTCAACAACTAGGAGCCAGGCCTAGACAACGCTTTTCTGTATTTTTACCTCTAATCAAAACAGAAGAGTTTAGACTCACAAGTAATTATTTTTAAAAATGGAAAAGTAATCACAACCCATGTGTTTTCAAATTTTTCTTCCATTCTTTGAGCAGTAATATACACACACTTAAACACAAAATATTCGATTAAAAACAAAGCCTATTTGAGGGAAATCTGACATATTTATAGATTATTATACAACATGAGAAGATCTGTAGTGACAGATATGTAGGACATGAAACCACAAATTGAGATCACCCACACATAACTTCTAGGAGGCTCCATCTTTCTTACTGATGCAAATTTTTGGCCTTTCTACTGCCAACTTGTTTGGGGGAGTCTTCTGCCTGACAGAGAGACATAGAAGAGATAATTCAAAGAAAAAGTCCACCAAGAGATCTCATATGAAGACTGTAGTGTGCCTTAATGGGAAGATGAACACAACTGTGAGCATGATAGACTTAATTCTTTAAGGAATTTCGTGTTTTGGTTTTTTTTTTTTCAGCACTGTGGGTCACATCTCTTTGTATTTAAACCATCCAATAAACCCAAGGACAGGTAATCCTGGGACGACATCAAAGACAGAGATGTAAATTATGCCTCATTTGTAATTCAATTCGGTCTTTTCCAAAGTTCGTAGAGCTAAAAAGTGGTTTGTTTTGGCATTGGTTAAAAAACAATCTCATTATCATCATCATCTCATAATCACAGCACACCAATAACAAAAACATACATTATATTTTTGTGCATTTGTTTACCACCAAAACTGCAGCATTCAAATTTAAGAATACCTCGAGAAACAGAACAGATCACTTATTCACATGTTCCTTGGGTGGAATGAAAATTTAAACCTGAAACCCACGTATAGCCCTTAACAAAAGTTGTTATTTCTGATGTTCAACACATAGGACATGAAGCCACAAATTCTACCAGTTTTCACAATAGCATAAATGTCTTTGGCGTTTAAAATTGAAGATGGGCCAGAGGCGGTAATCGGCTAGCTTTACAACTTCTCTCAGCCATTTTTAGGATTGAACCTGAAGAAAACCTTCCTGCTATACAGCAGGCATATGTTCACTCATTTGTTCAACCACTTAACAGCAATTGGTCCCATATTAATACATGTGATTGCAATGCCCTCTGTATAAAATTGTGTAATTTACAACTTCTACTGTCAGTGCACTCCCAATCTTTGCGAAGTAGACAAACCACCTGCACTCTGAGAAAGCGTTGCTTTTAGTTACTTTTAGTAAACACCCTAGTGAACAAGTGGCGGCCGTGTGGTCCATGCAAAGCACCCATACAACAGTGGAGATGCTAGCTGGGGCTGGCCTTGACTTTGCTTGAAATCATTTTTCTGCAAAAGTGAAAAGAAAGCCTTGGAACCTAATGCTCTGAGAAAACAAAAGCTAAAAGGGATAGATTCATAATGATAATTCTGGGAATAATTCAAGCACATGTCTCCCCAAGAAGTGTTTTAGGAATCAGACGCTGAATGTCTGGCCTGGGGAATTGAGGTTGTAATGCCTCTATGGTAGCCCTCAAATACCCCCCAAAGAATGAAATTTGTCCCCTTGAATCTCTTATAAAATGCGATCTGACTAAATTTTTTACATACAAAAAGAAAATCATACGTGTATATTTGGAAACACCAGTAAATACTAGTCAGGGTCAATAAATAGATTCAAACAAAGCAAAGCGTGGGGGGAAAAGTCATACAACATCACAATTTTTGGCTATGCAAAAGAGAATGCTTCTACAGAGCTGCTTGTGAGGTCAAAGCATAAGTGAACCTGGGACCTACTTTCTTCAGGCTTCCCTGCAAACAGTACATTTGTGGGACCCATAGAACTTCAGTAGTTATAGAGTCAACTCTGCTCATTTGATGTATATTTGGCATTTTTGACATACCCACAATTTTGAAATTTTATATAACCTGAGGGTTAATGGTAAGGAAGAATTACATGAGGAAAAAATATCATATCATACTGTTATACATGGTATCAATAAGAATATTTCCAAAATAGAATAATAATTGATCACTAGGCTTCCAAACTAACCTTTGGTCTAGGGCCATTTTCATGAGAGAAAAGTTGTAAACTTCAATCCAGCTTCCCAAATTCAAAAATCATGCTTTTTCATTTGTTACTAACATTTTGTTGATTTAACCACATTATCTACAGTATTTCTGATAACCCTCCTGGAAGCTCTTCAGAATTTGGAGTTAAATTTTACAGAGCCTGGTTGTTCTCAAAATGCTCTGATTATCTAGCTAACCTTTAACCTAGTCTTGCCACATTAAGTGTTAATGTTTCATTTCCAGGTTAACTATTGCACTATCGTTTCCAGTAAATGTCATCCTTTCAGAATAAACCTAGGAAGGGAGTTGTTAAGAATTTCCTGTTCCCATATATCACCTGTTATTTGCTTTTACCCCAGATGCAAGGCAATATGATTGCTAGCTTCTGGGAGATCATAAAATCACGATTGGTTTTATGGCTCAGAACTGTCTTCAAGCACTAGTGGCAAGATGATTTTTTTAACAAAGAAAGTGAACCTTCTCTTCTTTCGTTTGGTTTTTGAAGTTTGTGGAAGAATTGCAGAAATGCCACACTTTCCTGCACGCTGTCTCTGCTTTACCATGAACAGCATCCACACAGGTAGCGACTTTCCATTCGCTACTGCGTTTCTTCCCTCTAGACTCCTCAGTGTCCCTCAGAATCAGTGTCGGGTAAGCTGTGACTGACGGGGCTTCTTCCCATCTGTTTGTCCCGGGCATTGGCCCAACTCCTCTCTGCATCGGAAACATGCTTGTTGAATCAATGCAAGGAGCAAAATGGTTGCTGTGAAATCCTTTAAGAAACTCTATTATTCGCTAATGAAAATGACTCCGTCCTACTTCCAGAGAATGAGAAAGGACATAAGACAACTGAAGGGAACAAAAAATGGTATTTTTCTGGGGCCGCGTGTGCCACTTTGGTCTCCCCCTCTCCTCCTTGTGTTGCATCCAGGCCTCCACAATGGCTCATCCAGTTTGCTGTTTAATTCCACTGCTTCTGCTTCTCTGAGAGTTTCTTGAGTTTTTATCAAACCATTCTCAAAATAAATCACAATGCTCTAGAACACCAGCCCTCAAGGGGACATGGAATAAATTAGCCTAAAACATTCTTGTTTTGTACCAACTTTGCAAAGCTACATTTCTGAGGGCTTCCCTGAGGACTTTTTAAAAGCTGCCCTTTACCATGGCCTCTTGCTCCCAAGGAGAGATTTATTTTCAAAATAGTTTTCAAATGGAGGCTCTTCCATAATGGAGCTCAAATGAATCATGTCCACATCCTAAAAGATACCTATAATTGTCCATACCTTGATAAACTGAGAGTACCTGAGTATGAAATGGCAGGAGGATGGATATTTTTCCACAGATGAATGTGACCAAAACTGAACTGGTGATTATCATTAACATCTAAGCCAAGTCATAAGAAATTAATAAAACTTAAAACAGCAACAACAAATGCCTTTTTTCCAAAAGCCAAGGATTTGGGAATTTGGTCTTAGTCATGGTGCTATTACTTCTTGTGTTATTATGAGCCCGTGTCTTGACCTATTTGAGTCCCAAGTAACCCACACAATGAGGACATGTGACCTTACAGCTCTGAAAGAACTACTCAATAGATGTACAATGAAGTCTAAAGGATCCTTTTATCCTCTGCAGAAAACATGATAATACTCTTTTAATTATTTGTACATGTGGCCTTATTATGCATGTGTTTAAACAAAGAAAATGTAGCATTTCTATTAAATCTTTGGATTAAATATGCTTGTGTAATGAAGTAAATGTCATGTTTACACACTTAAAATTCTAAAAATTTGTTTCTTTTACTTTAGAAAATTCATAGAAATGGGTTTCATTGATGAAAAAAGAATAGCCATATGGGGCTGGGTGAGTTGTTTTATATGTTTTATGCCTGTTATTCAGTTCAGCAATCATCATTTTCTAAAGTGTTCGCTTATAAGGTTTCTCATGAAATGTTAATGTTGTAACATAATTTAATCTGTCAATGGAAACAGTCAATTTGGATAATCTTGGCTTTAAAGTGGTGGTTCTAAGTGTTTGTTCCTTTTTTTCAATTATTTAGTTTCTTCTCTGTACAGCAAATTAATTCATAATTGATACATTTTTACTTAATTTTTTGGTATTAGATTATAGTAAATTGAACTGAACCATATTCATCAGAAGTTTAATTTTCTTTGTTACTTCAGAGTTAATATATATCTTCTATTTTATATTTTGTAATTTCATTTTTGTGAAAAGATAAGCTGAAGTTTGAAACTACAGGAACTTGCAAAGCATAAATTCCCTAGCACCTAGCCTATCCCAGTCATATCTTGGCTGTTTTGATTCTTTTGGGGGTTTTTTTGGTAACCAAGTTATTTTACCAAACCTAATATTAATTTGTGGTAACTGGAGAGAAGTATTAGTGTCTTAATTATAGGTCATGGAGATAATTTCCCAGGTTTGAGGAGCTGTTCAGATTTTTAAACTGCACGTTAAAAGGACGTGGCAAAACTTATCTGTCACGGGCAATGAAGTCATTGGAAAGTTTAGAGAAATATTGGAAAGAGTTTAGATTTGCCCATTATAAATTATGATAATTACCCTTCAAAGAAGATTTCCTGTTTCACTTTTTGGTCTGGATTTGTACATTTGCAAGTCAATTTGCAGCCGTTTGTGCTTGGGTTGTTTTTCTTGGCTGTTTTCTCTGAGAGCGGCCTGCACAAGATGGAGGGAACGAAACCCAATATTGAAGGGAATCTGCAGGGTTGGGCTCAACTCAGCTCAGTGACCAGATGAAGAGCTGTTATGAATTTGTGGAAAGTTGTTACTTCAAGCCATTTGGTCCTTTTTAAAACTATCAAATGTTAAATATCTAAACAGAATGGAATTCAAATGGGTGAGAATAAATGAAATATTTTTATAGTGAAATATTTCAGATAAGACCTACCATCCATTTTTATGAAATTTCCTAAAGTAAACCCTTGAAAGATTCAAATTTCAAGCTGAACACTTACATATAGTCATTAACATTTCTCTTAAGAGCTTTACTTTGCTTTTAGTACAGGCTTTGAAATAACTATAAAGTAGAACTTTTAATTTCATTTATAGAACATTCTAGGTATTAGTTTGGTAGAGAACCATCCCTGTGGGATGATTTAAGGAACCCACTCATCACCCAAAAATACATTCATATCAGTCTGAAATTCTTCAATGAGAGATTCTCACCATGTCTGTGCAAATGCTTCTGGAAGAAATAGTATATTAGGCCCCCTATATTGATTACGTTCCAATGTGGCAGTGATTGTGAGGTAAACCCTGATAGCATGGGTGGGAGAAAAAAATAATAAGTGGACTACCAATGGATACAACACTCAAGTAGCCCCTAAATCATCAAGAGGACCCAGAAGGTCCTGAAGGAAAAAGACCTTAATGCTATACTGTTTTTATTAGTTCTTTGAGTTTAAGACTAATCCATATTTATTAATCCATCCATCTGACCATTGACTCATTCATTCTTTCATCTATGTAGTAAATTTTTCTTGGATCTTCACTAGGTCTTACCTTAGGTTCTTGAGGAAATGAAAAGAAAGTAAGTTATAGCTCTGACCTTCCAGTAGAGCGAAAAAGCAATTGCTCAGCAATGTTCCATGTGTTAAGGGAGATGTGACTTCTTGTGGAGAAGACCAGGGACAATAGTGGTTAATTCTATCTGTGAGAGCTAAGGGGAGATTCAGAAATGAGGTAGCATTTGAGCTTGGAGAAGATAGGTTAGTAATGCAGCCTTCCAGGCAGAGAGAAGACAACGTTGCCCAGGCCCTGAGAGAACAAAGAATGTGGAGTACATGGGGGCTCTGTGTTGGTTGGGAATGCCTGAAACTTCATAAGTTTAAGGTGTATGGTGAGGAAAGTGTAAGAAATGAATCTGAGTAGGTAGGTAGCCAGATAACAGGAGGCCTTTTAGGGCACTTAAGAGAGAGTGGGCTTTGTCCATGGCTCAGTGACACATTTTCTCTTGTCATTTTTCTGTGTCTCTATGATCATTACACTCCATTTATTCTTTAAATGTTGGTGTTTTCCTGGGTCTGGCCTTGACTCTCTTTATTCTTCACTTCCTTGGGGAAATCCACATAGTTGCAAAGATGATGATGACTGCCAGATCCCTGCCACTAGCCCCCCACTCACTTCTGAGCTCCACATTTCAAATGCCTACTGATCATCTCTCCCAAATGTCTTACAGGGTCCTCAACCTAAACTTGCCCAAACTAAACTTGTTATAGTCTACTTTTAAATAAGCCCTGATCTTATTAAGGAGCTCACCACACACCCAGTCACCCAAATTAGTAAGTTCAGAGCTATTTTCAATTTCCTCTGCTCCCTGACTCCAACATTCTGTTGGTTAGTAAATACTGGCAATTCTACCTTCAAACACCTAAATCTGTTCCCATCATCCCCACTGATGTTGCCTCAGTTCAAGTTTCTTCGTATGTAATTTAGACCAGTGCTTCTCAAAGTTGAGCTCACATAAGCATCACCAGGAGAACTTGTTAAAACACAGTTTCCAGGGTCCTACCATCAGAGATTCCAATTCATAACTCCAGGTTTGCATTTCTAACAAGATCCCAGGTAATGCTGATTCTTTTGGTCCATGGACCATAGGTTGGGTGCCACTGGTTTAACTATTCCAATTGTCTCTTAACTAGCCTCCTTCCTTTGGCCTCATAAGCTCCAATGTTGTTAATGTGGTTATTGTTCCAAAACACAATTCTTATCATGTTGCTTTTTTACTTATGTATTTTCTAGAGCTACACATTGACCTCAACCTAGTGCCCAAACATATTTCCTTGCGTGCAAGGCCTTTGGCAATCTGGCTGCAACCTATTTTTCCAGGCTCATCTCTCTCCACTTCTCCCCACACTTTGCGAATAATTTGACTTATGTCTGTGCTTCTCTGTTCCCACGATTTTGTAAATCCTGTCCCCTGCACCTGCAATATCCATCCTCTTCTTCCATTCCCACCTCTTTCTCACTCCAAAATGAAAAATTCATACTTGTTCCTTAAGATCCAACTCACACGTGACTTGGTTTGTGTTCCAATAGCTCTTTATACTGCTCTTACAAGAATTAACATCTTGTCTGTCTACGGGTTTCTCCCATGAGAATGTAAGATCATTGAGGAAATGGACTTTGTCTTTTTTTAAGCCTTGTTTCTCAAAGGTTAACACAATAGTTGGCCATCTCATGATCTATGATGTTGTTTAAACTGAATTAATTATTTAAGTCAACATTCCCCCAAATGTGTCCCAGGAAATTTTCAGGAAAAGATTCTCTGGTATAATAATTTGGTCAATCATGAATTCTATATAATAGTATATATAGGCTCTTTGAAGGAATAGTAAAGAATCCTCTTAAATTTTGTTTAATACAGTGTTACCAAAAAGTATTGGATTCCATGAATACCTCTTTGAGAAGTGCTCTTGAAGTCACTAGGGAGTGGAATTGGTGTCTTAGAAAGATATTCTTGGCTGCAGGGGGAAGAATGGCCTGAGGAGGGGGAGGGAGTGGGCCAACGAGCTAGGAGAGCAGTAATACTGACAACATATACCAAGGGTCTGAATTTAGGCAGCGAAGTAGGATACAGGAAGAGGGTATAGCTCTGAGTGCTCTTTTCCAGTTCAAAAGCAGGGACCTATGGGAAATTGGAGATGGGAAAGAAGACAATGCTTAGAATGACCATGAGGGTTATTTAGCTATTATTATGTTCCATATCAGGGAAGGAAGTATCTGTTTCCATGAAGTGTTAGACACTTTAGTGGTCTGGAAAATATGCTATAGCTCACTGCACAATTTCTTTTGTAGTTAATTGGTCAATAAGCAGCAAACCCTACATTTCCTTCCCTTATCCAGATTAAGAAGGGGAGAAGAGGCATTTTTATCTTATCCTTTTATTTTTCTGGCTCACACAAATCAAAGCCCAGTAGTCCTGTTTTTAGC
Organism: Equus przewalskii; assembly: GCF_037783145.1. Lineage (NCBI taxonomy): Eukaryota > Metazoa > Chordata > Mammalia > Perissodactyla > Equidae > Equus > Equus przewalskii. The sequence goes on along the minus strand of NC_091847.1, from coordinate 42,082,027 downwards.
TGCTTATCAGATATCCACTCTGCACCCAGCACCATGCCTAGGAAGTGTCTGTTATGATAGTGGTTCTTAACTGGGCAATTTTGCCCCTCAGGGGACATTTAGCAATGTCTCAAGACATTTTTGGTTGTCACAACTGGGAGTGTGCTACTGGCACCTAGTGAGTAGAGGCCAGAGATGCTGTTAAATACCCCACAATACACAGGACAACCCCCCCAAAAAAGAATTATCCAGTCCAAAATGTCAATAGTGCTGAAGCTGCAAAACCCTGGTTTATGCAAAGCAAACTTGAAGCAGTTATTCTGACAATTGAAGAGCAGCAGGGGTTTTGCCTAAATTATTAGAATAACAACCTCATTTATGGGCTTTGCTTTGTTGATATAGGCCTAGCCAGGTGGTGTTGAATAAGCATTAGTTCATGATTTAATCTTAGTTCCTTTCTCTTCCAGTGACTAATTATAAGCAATTTAAATTGCTATGTGTGATCAGCGATATAAAAGTAGGACAAATGCACCTCTAATGAGACTGTGTTAGACTCTGAACTTCTCTGATGAGGTTGCCCTAGTGTAGGAATACTCAGGAAATGGCATGGGTTGTAGAGTTAGGTGTCCCGGTTTTCAGTCTCAGCTTTGCTGGTTACTAACTCCATAACTAGTCTCAGTCCACTCTGGGCCTTACCTTCCTCATCATGAAATGAGCAATAATTTCCTCACCAAGGCATTGTGAAGATTAGATGAGTTAATAGCAAAGTTGTATATTCAGCAAATTTTTATTCTATTCCCTCCTGTGTTTCAGGCCATATTCTTAGTGCTGAGAATACATTCATTAAGAAGACAGATAAAAATCTCTACCTTTACGGAGGTGGAAATGGTTGGGGAGAAAGATAATAAGCAAGAAAAATAAGCAAAACGTATAGGATGTTAAAGGATGATAAGTACCATGGGGAAAAACAAAACAAAACAGAACAAGAAAGGAGCCTGACGCAGGGTTGATGCAATTTAGATTAGAAGACAAATGAGACTTTTTTTTTTGACTCAAGACTTGAAATGGGGAGAAAGTGAGCCATGTCAATTTCTAGGGAAAGAGCGTTGCGGGCAGAGGGTGGCAGCATTTGCAAAAGTCCTGGGGCCAGATCATGCTTGGAGAGTTTAAAGAATATCAAGACAGCCAGTGAGGAAGGGGGAGGTCTGAGGTGGGAGAAGGGAGACAGATTGTGTGGGACTCTAAAGAACATTGCAATAACCTTGGCCATACAAACATTAGCTAGTTATTACGGCCTGGAGGTAAAATGTTTCAGTGTGCATTATGGCTCACATAAGGGTGTTCCATAAACCCCTTGAAATTCTGTGCCCTTCTAAGAATGTTTTTAAAGATATCCTTCACTTAAACAAAATGGCAAGGCATCTAAGTGCAAAGGACAAAATTCTAGAATTCTCATGGCCAATCTGCTCCGTGGGTTCTTTTCTTGCAGCAGCCACCCACTCTGCCTTAGAGCCCCACCCATGGGAGAGCAGAAAAAAGTCAACTCAGGGTTTTTTTTTCTCTTCACTTCTACAATAGGAATAGCTTTTCTAAGCTGCCTGAGAATTTAAAGCACACTTTCTTTTGTTGTGCTGCTGCTACACTAGCTTTGCTCTTACAAATTCCTAGAGACAATTTGTACTCATCCTTAAAACAGGGAATTTTATTTAGATACAGCACTGTCATCTAATCACTGAGTCAATACAGGTAAACAATTTCTAAGGTTTTGAACAGAAACGTTCAAAAACCTTTTTACTACGTGCAAATGTTTTCCATTTTAAATTTCACTTCATGCTATTTCCTGTTCTGGGGCATAGAGTGGAGAATAAGGATCCAGAATTGCTATTTTCAAGGAACATACTTTTCCCATAAAACTGTACACAATAATGACATTTCTAAAGGACTCAGGCTTACTTTGCTTTCATTTGAACCTAAAATTAAGAAGGAAGGAGAGATCTTCTCTTTCAGTAATACTTGTTGCTAACCTACTCATAAAACAAATTATTTTTATATAAGTCAATGTTTGAAGCTGATAGAGAATTTTCTCTTACCAAAATCATTTTTAAACCCAAATGTTCCTTCTATTTTTAAAATATATTTCCCCCCTATTAAAACACGTGTTAGTTCTTCTCCAAATATAATAAAAGGAGGCCATGTATCATTGGGGCTGCCTCTTTTATTCTGGGTTTTGAAGCCAAGTGTCCTCAATAAAATTCCCCAGAGCTGGAAACAAAAAACTGTAAACTAGTAAGGGACTTCATCCTTTAACTGCTGAATTCAGCAGGATTGTTTAGCTTATTCTCCCACTGCATGAATTTTGTAGCTTAAGAATAGACCCCTGCCACTGACCTGCTGCCATCACCATCTGTCTGTCTGTCTCTTGCTCCATAGAGCTCTCACTCATCTCGTTCTTGCACACTCTCTAAGAACTGACTTTTCTGTGGCAAAAGTGATAGGATCTCTGCTGACCCGAGGGAAATGATTCCCAGAAGTTTATGGTAATAAGGTCCTAAAAACAAGACATGTCCTTAGTTGGAAAGTCACATTGTCCTCTTATAATTTGTAGGATGGAGAATACATGCTGAGAATCACTTCCTAATCTAGGGCACACCTTTTTGGGGGTCCATGTCCCAGAACACTGCTTAATCCGTGTTCCCAGGAGAAGCGTCCCTCTCCCCGCATGTTTATACAGACCAAATTCATCTTCCAGGGGGAGATGCAGCTTTACTGCGTTGCTCTGCTCATTTCCTCATTTTTAGAAAAAGGTTCAAATTTCCAAGCGACATGGGCAGACATCTCCTTCTGTTATCAGAGTCACATTTCTGAATCACCTATTGATTCCTTGGGGAAGAAAATTGAGAGCTAAACCTACTCCTGACTGTGCAATTTGTATCCCCTTTTGTATTTCTTTGTTTTTCTATTAAATTTGTGGAAGGATATGCAAGATTTTTAAGACACCAATGGCTTTTCCTCCTTTGAGCTGCTATTCCAGAAATCCTCAAAACAGAGTATATGACACTATATTATACACAAACTCTGGCCATGCCTTTAACTATCCCAAAGGTTCTGATGTCTTTCCCTTGCTATTCTGTTGTAACCATAAATAAGTAAATACACCGATATAAATTCTGCTTCACATGACTTTTGCAAACTGTGGGAAGTATCGTGCCTTTACATTTTGGGAATAAGCTTTTTTTGTGCATTTCTTTCAAGTAAAATCCTAATTTTGCTCTAGCAAGGTTTTGGTTGGAAAAATATAGAGGGAGGAAAAAAAGAAAGTTTTTGCAGAAAATTTGTAATTGTATCTATCTCTTAAACTTCCCCTATTACGTTGTGATCAGCACACTAAGAATTTATAATTTATTAGTTGTGAAATTACTGGTACGTCTGGTGGAGCTTGCTGCCAAGGGTGCAAGATAGACACTTAATCTACCCTATCCATAGCTCCCGGCTCCCGTCAGCACTAATCGTGAGTAGAGTTGCTGTAAAAATATGTCGGAGAGTTTATGAAAGTAATTCTGAGACTGACTTGTAACAACGTCTCTACAGTCCTATGGAGGTTACGTTTCATCATTGGCCCTTGCTTCAGGAACTGGTCTTTTCAAATGTGGGATAGCGGTGGCTCCAGTCTCCAGCTGGGAGTATTACGGTATGGAAACATTTCATAAATGTTGCTGCGAAAACATTTAACACATAATTACTCTATATTTGAGGTTGCTAGGAAAACAAATTATGCAGTAAAATTCACCCCAGCATCACTGGGGAAAATATAATCCGTAAACAAGGTTGTTTATATGATTCATTATAATCATGTTGTAACAATCAAAGAAATCTTAAGCGTGAGGGAAGACATTCCCAAAATCCAATATATCTTATTCTCTCCCAGAAACCTTGTGCTCCCTGCCGAACCAAAGCTTTAAAATCAGAGCTAACTCTGTGTTTTTGCAGGCATACAGTTGCAGCGTAACTGGCTTTTATTCACATTTTACACAAAGTCAGTCTGGGGCCAAGCAATTCACCTCCACACCAGCATTTGCAGCTGCCAGCTCCATTGCTCCAGAAATCAAAGACGGAAAAAATTTGTTTGCAAAGTACACCTCCCATGTGTGCCTATTTTTATGATTAACATCAATACAGGATGATTCTTTGGAATTAACTCTAATAATTGTTCAAAAATGAGTTTTCATCAGATCCTCTTCCCTGTGTTGGGGTAGAAATGAGACAATTGTGACTTGTAGAGAATCTTCATTCAGGAAAAAAATGTGTGTGTGTGTGTGTGTGTGCTGGGAGAGGAAGATTTGGGGAACATATTTCCATCCCAGATTAATTCAGACACTAGGAAAAGTACTAGAGGTAGCTGCATCTGTGATTTATTTTAAATTATCATGAGGTCATTCCCTGGGGTCATTCCTATCTCAACATCTCCCTGCTCAAGAGCTTTGTATAGAAGTGAAAAAGTTTTAAGACCAGCCCTTCCTAATGTTAGCTGCTCCTGTTTCCATCATCTCCTTCTCCATTGCCTCTCTAGCGCAAGTGAGGCAGATTGCAGAGCAAATGACTTGGGTGGAGCGTTACAGTAAAGGAAAGCAAGAACCTTCCTCAGCAGCTCCACACGGGAGAGTTGAGTAGCAGTTATCAAACTAGTGGGTCTTGTTGGTTAATGAAATGACATATTACATGCAAACAACATATGTTTATATATTTTATAGCGTCTATCTACACAGAGCGATTCATGGGTCTCCCAACAAAGGACGATAATCTCAAGCACTATAAAGTAAGCATTTTCTGTTTATGTAGGTCATTAACTTATTTCAAATATGCTAAATAATTTTAAAGCAGTCATTCAGAATTTACACTTTGCTGGGTCCCCAAGCAAATATGATGATCTTTTGTTAGCTGCCAAACACCTCACTAGGAAGGAATTTACTTCATTTGGATTCTATTCTTTCTTTCCCCATCCTATCTTCCCTAACCTCCCTTTTCCCCATCCTCCTCCCCACCCCCAAACCCTACACAGCTTGAGCGGGCATCATTTATGCCTAAGGTCTCACTCATATGTAACATATGACACATAAACTTTCAGTTTTTCAAGCTAAGAATCAGATGGAAGTAATGCAAATGATGATGAAAATGTGTTGCTCTGACTCTTAAATATTTATCAAGCAAAGCAATACATAATTTCAGTATTGGTGCTAAGTCCATTGCACAATGATTTAGCTAGTTTTCTATTAGAACTTGCAGCAACTAAAATGTTAATTTTTCCTCTTTTCCAGAATTCAACTGTGATGGCAAGAGCAGAATATTTCAGAAATGTAGACTATCTTCTCATCCACGGAACAGCAGATGGTGAGGTTTAAGCAAGACTCTTACACATAAAAATACTGAGCCAGCATCACTTTGTTTAAGAAACATTAACCATCTTCCTATGCCTATGCTCAGGGTCAGTACCTAAGAGTCAGGGACATTTCCATAAATGAGTGTGATTACTCACTGCTGACAATGTCAACTGCATGACTAGATAATTGTTGGTGTTCATTTCCAGGCAGTACATGTCACTCTGTGCTTTCTGGTATTTAGCAGCACTTTAACTCTCTCTCTTTGTTGCAGATAATGTGCACTTTCAAAACTCAGCACAGATTGCTAAAGCTCTGGTTAATGCACAAGTGGATTTCCAAGCAATGGTACATAATTTCGTTTTACTCATGTTCACGGCCTTAGACCCCTAAGCTGAAAGGAGGAATCTTATTTTTTATTTTTTCACTAAAACCTAACAAAGAGGCTGTAGGGTAGACTAGGCAGAACATTAGCAAATGAACCTTGGACCTTTCATTAACTCCCTGAAGATCACTAGGCAAGCCATGTCACCTCTGGGGACCCCAATGGACTCACATATAAAATGAAGGGGTCCACAAGATTAAGTGGTCTTCCAGCTCGAACATCCAGCAGTTCTGTGTTCCTGTGTACGTAAGCGTGGCCTGTGGGTGCAAAACCTGGGAGTCCCAACGCAGCTAGAAGATTCTGTTTATTCAGTAAGATGCAATTGCAGAATGTTATCAGAAACCTCAGAGGCTCCCTGAAGTCATACAGCTTCACTCAGAGTCAGAGAATCCTTTCATCTACGTGTTCTCAGCGCCTGGCACAGGCCAGGCCCCCCACAGAAGCTTATATTTTTACTGAGTGAATGAATGAATGAGCTAGCTGTAAAATCCAGGTTGCGTAAGAAACGGGAAATGGAAGCAGGGAGGAAAATCAGGCAAAAGCCAAGTCAAGGGAGACAGTCCCCAATAGCTGTCTTTCCCCCTCTTCAGTGAGCGTAAATTCTCCCTCACTTGCTTATGTTGAACAAGAACCCAGAAAAGGAAACCCGGATCTTTTAGAAATTTCTGTTTTTTAAAATAATTTACAAAGCATGAGGTGAAATTTTTCCGACTTTTTTTAATCATGACCTCCAAAGGAAATTCAGCTTATAAGTACAGAGCATTACATTCTAACCATTAGCCACCTTTATTCAGTGAAAACAATAATCTTACCAGCATCTCTCCAATTATAAAGTTTAAACCTATAATACCAGCTTCCTGGGTTTTTTTTAAATGATACTATTTTAACTCCTATAAAGGCTATTTATGGTTATATGTGTTGTAGATTTTCTGCAACAGAGAGGAATTAGATTCAGAGGCTAAGAGCCTCAGAGAATGTTTGAGCCAGAAGGAGCTTTAGGGAAAATCGAATCCAACCCCCTCATTTTTCAAATGAGACAACCAAGCTCCAGAGAAGCAAAGAAACAGACCCAGCGCACAAGCTCTGGAACCCATGCCTGCCTCCCGATCCCCCAGGCTGGGGCCACTGGGAAAGGTCAGCCACCAAGATTTAAAGCATCAGTTTAAAGAATACGAAACAATAGTGAAGGTTCATGAAAGGTCTTTCAATCTTCCTGCTCTAAATGTTTATATGAAAACTATTTTATTTATTCAAGTAGTCTTAGGTAGAATTTCAACCACAATATTAGAAAAGTTATCAGGTCCTGAAAGTATTAAAAAGTCGAAGCTAGATGCATTGTGTGGCTGCAGGAATAAAACAGGTTTCTTCTCTCGTGTTTCAGTGGTACTCGGACCAGAACCACGGCATATCCGGCCTGTCCACGAAGCACTTATACACCCACATGACCCACTTCCTAAAGCAATGTTTTTCTTTGTCAGACTAAAAACGATGCCGATCCAAGCCTGTCACAACCTGAACACTTTATATAAATTCCTCAGACCATTTGCTTGTTTTATTCTTTATGCTGTTAAATGTTGGTATAAACAAACAAATGAACGTTGTTTGAAAGGCTGGCACAAAATTAGAAGGACTCAGAAGTTCAACCTAAATCTTGTTTACATTTTCTGGTACTCTGTGAAAGGAGAGAAAAGTGAGCCATGCCTTCTGATTTGGACACAGACAGTGTTTTATCACCTGTTCATTTGAGGAAAAAAATAAAGTCAGAAGTTAAAGTGCTATTAATTCGTCTGTGTGTGTGTTAATTCCGAGTTCCAGTTTCTATCACAGAAAGAAATGCTTCTGCTAGGCAAGTACATGAATAATACTAGGGTAGTCATGGAGGAGAAGAATCTAGAAGCAGTTTTGGATTTCTGTAATTAAACCTCCAAATGCTGGAATGAACAGCTCAGAGTATGGAAAAGCATTGTTCAGAAATCAAGTTTGAGATGAGTTTTATAGATGCACCCTGATGTTTGCACTCTATGCTGTCCTTCCAAGAAATGTTTATTAAATTTCTCCCAGAAGATTTCTTCAACATTGCCAAAAGCATTTCATAAGGATAAAGTCAGAATTTTGAATTCGGGCTCCTTTTAAGAAATGTTTCAAATTTGGAAATGTTCCTATTTTTGTATCCCTTTTTAGAATTAGTAATGGTAACTGCCTTCAGATTGCCAAACCACGCCAAACTAAACAACACAAGAAATTAGATAAAATGGACATCAATAGCTGGAGAGGGAAAACGTGATATCTACAAGATTTTTCTGGGGTTTTAGTTCTACGTTATAGAGTTCATTTTGAAAAAGAAAAAGAAAAAGCCGTAATGCCTGTAATCCCAAAGGCAACGCTAAGCCAGTAACTGTCCCTGTCAATAAGAAACTTATGGGCAGCTTGTCATCTCTGTGATTGCCACAGAGTTAAAAAGATGCACATCAGGTCACCAGAGGCTGTTTCTTAGATGAATATTGGAAGTATCCATGAAGCCACTGCCTAAGGACTGTTCGTTGACATGCTTCCTAACCCTTGATTGCCCTGGAGGCTTTCTCCCCATTCCCAGCTTGATTCTTCCCAGTTGCAGGTAGAAGATCCTCATGCCTTCTCTCATTCTCTATAGCCAGGAGAACCAATCCAGCATGGCACATTGCAGCAGGAAGGGACCTCGGAGATCATAGACCAGAGACTCCTTTAGAGTTTCTAGACATTTCTCAGTCCAGCACGTTTTCCACTACCGCTTTCTGAAACCGTGCCTCCCACTCAGACAACATAGCCCCATCTTGCTGGTCAGGAAGAAGTGCTTTGTGGCAGTCAGGGAGCCTGGGCAACGCCCTCACAGTTTCACAACTGGCCACAGCTCTTCCTCTTCACAGCCGTGGAACTGCTGATGCCCTGAGGGTCAGAAAGAAGCTACTACCTTCTCTTTCTGCTCTGCATGGAGCAGCCTCTGAAGCAAGCCCAGGTTTCCTCTTAATTTTCTTACCATTCACTCTCTTCCACTAGGGAGAGGAGAATAACCAACAGTCATTTCCTAGTATTCTACCAAGGGAGACAACAGTGCAATTACAAAAAATGAGACAACCTTGATACTTTAGCTTATCTTCTGCTTTTGTGGAATATGGAAAGCCGGTATTTAATGCCAATGTGCAATGAGTGGTCTCCAGCTTCAGGCCTTTGTTCCCACTGCCACAGAGGCAACTTCTAAAAGATGAATCTAACTGCATCATTTAGCCTGTAGAAACTCCAGCGATTCTCCACAGTCTACAAAATAGCATTGTAGATATTAGAAGTAGAACATTTCCATCATCAGAGAAAGTGTTATTGGACGGTGCTGTCCTAGAAGAAGCTTCACAGTCCATGTCTTGGAACATAGCATATGGTTGAAGCTCACCAATTGGTGAGTGAGTACATGCGTCTGTGTTCACGGAAGACTCAGGTTCTCCACATTACTGTTGATAAAGCCTTCCCGGACCCCGGGTGGAATCGTTTAGGTGCTCCTCAGGACCGTCAGCATGTGTTTGTGGATTTCTTCATTTATTCAACAAACATGGGATCTGTATGTGTACCAGACACTGTGCAGGACTTTGAGGATGCAGCGAAGGGCAAGGCAGCAACTTGAGAGGCAGTTGTTTTTTACATGTGCACATTTTGTACGGCTTTACTAGATTCTTCTTTTGGCTTGGAAGATAAAAGGTACATAAAGTACAAAGGGGAAAGATTTTAGTAGGAAATACCAAATTAAAAGGGAAGATTCAAAAACATGTTACCTTTTCTATTTATAGGAAGCAAATTATAATAATAGCTATCATTTACCGCATTTTATTCTTGCCTATGAGATTTGGGGAGGACAGTGTCCCAATATCCTAATTAACGCTGCAAAGTATAATCATCCTTCATATATCACAAACTTGAGATTTTCATTCATTCATTCAACAAATGCAATTGCAAGCCACTGTTTTAGGCACTGCAGGTTCCCCCCACGTCCCCACACCCCGGCAAGGTAGACATGTATATTAAACAGGACATATATCTATAGGCAGGGGCTTAAAGTCTTGTAAAGATGCGAAACAAATGTAACTATAATTCAAGTTCAAATGAGATTGGTGGGATTCTAGTACATGTAAGAGAGAAACCATAAAAGATTATACCATCTCAAATAATCTCAAATTCTAGACCTGCAATGCTGGGCTTAGAGCTTTTTTAGAAGGTTCCAAAATTCAAAGTGATTATTTACTATTTCTTAGAGTGAATGAGAAAGAAGCAGCAAGAAAATGGGTATTTTGTTAAATTTAACACAAATGAGGGAACTTTTATGGAGATTTAAAATTTTTTTTAAATCTATCCCAAAGTGTAAAATGTGTGATTTATTTTCTTTAAGAAAGATTTTTGGAGTACCTAAGCTGTACATGGCAGTATTCTGGATACTGCAGGGGTTACAAAGATGAATATATGACAATTTCTCCGTTTCTAGACTCTTTCAGTAAGGGCAACTTAACGAATCTGATTTTCCCAACATTTGAGCATTTTTCAGAAACTGACAGATCTTTATGCAAATGTTGTTGCCAAGCTGTTTGTAATGGTGAAATTATACTTTGACAGTAACTCTTTAAAATATATTAAACCCAGCTAAGGTTTTTTTGGAAATGTTGCCAATTAAGTGACTTTAATGAGCTTCTTGATGGTAATGTAATTAAAATTCAGATGTTCTAATTGTAAAAAAAATACGGTTCTGGGAAAGTCAACAGTAAAATAAGCAAACGTAAAATGAATTAGGGCTAATTTAAATGGTGACTATGTGATCTTCTGAGAAGATTCTACCAAAACAATGCTTTCAATTATGCTGTTTGTAAAGAAGAAAGAAGGCACCTAACAGATATTTTAAATTTATCTAGTAAAGCAGATATTTTGAGTTTATCCAATAAAACAGATCAAAAAAAATTCTGAACACAGTAAATTATTCTCAGCGTGTTAAAAGAGAACTGCTAAAATATTTCCTTGGCCTTATGGACAGGTACCTTGGCAATTTGAAGTGGAATAATTTCTAATTCAGAGAGAAATAAGTGCCTGGACCTTACCAGGCTATTCGTGGGGAAATGATCTGGCTCCTAGCAAAAGTCTGTAATGACCACCTGCTCAGATTATTGGCATGTAATACTAACATGCTGGTCATAAACACTTCTTTTGGACACACAGGTAGTATCTTTGGCAAGCTAGAACAATATGATTTCATTTTATTGACTTCTAATTAATACTCTAATTAATGCATATGCTTTGACAGTTTGTTTTAATAAATATTCGTTGGTACAGCATTACGTCCTTCACTCTGTGGTTATCCAGAGTCTGCATCCTGTGAGTAAGAGAGAGCAGTAATCAAGCCAAGGTCATGCCGCAAGGGTTTGACAACTCATCTTCCTTCTTTCATAAGCACTGTTCATTGACAAGCAAAGACAGTAACATCTTTGCTAATCATTAGTTATTAGGGCCAGGAATTTTTCTCACTATTACAGAGGGTCGATTTTTGAAATAAATGTCTTAATGAAACACAAAATAATATAAAAATTATTTGTGTGTTATAAACTACTATTCATTCACGTCTATTCAGTTTGTTACTGAAACATCCTTTCAGATATTCATAGACACAGCAGAAGTTTTGGATACATCACAAAATTTACTTATATCACATTGACACTAACTAAATTTCCAGTTTTAAGAGATGGTAAAAAGTGATGATGCTTTAATATATACAAGTGCTTCATATACCAACAAAAAACAATGCTGCTTTCTCCTTTTCTTTAGAAGATTAAAGTAACGCTTTACAATATTGTAAATTTCTTCCTTTCAAATGAAATACAAGATAGCTCATATGTCAATTCTTTTAAATATACTATGTTCATCATAACTCATTTTAGAGGTAGCAGACTGTAATAGGTAAGGGCATGGATACTCAAGTCAGACTACTTGGTTTGAGTCTCAGCTCAGTAACATGCTAGCTGTGTAACTTTGGTCACTTTTCATAAGTTCTTTCTGCTTCAGTTTCCTTCTATCTGAAATGGAGGATAATAATACTTCCATATAGAAGTCACGAGTGTCCAAGGAAGCTCATCCACCTTGATACTTGATCTTGAATGAGTCGTTCATCCCCGTATCCCCATACTTGTCTGAGGAGTTGACTATGTGTGACAGTAGTGATGGAAATGCCTTTGGGGAAGACACACTGCCAGAGAAATGTGCGGTTGAACAACATGGACAGTTCACTCACCCAGCTTCATGCACGACCTACAAAGCACCACACAGGCCTTCTGCTCTGGCCGTCTCTCCACCACTCTCCCATTGCCCTCCAACTCCAGCCACACGGGTCTCCTTTGTGGGGTTTTTTTGTGCAGACCAAGCTTATTTCTGTTTCAGGGACTGGAATGTTGTTTTCTCAAATTTTCACTTGGCTGTCTCCTTGTCATTTAGGTCTCAGCTCAGGTGTTATCACCTTAGAGAGAACTTCTCCGGTCACTGGGTTGAACGTTGCTTCCACCACAGCCAGAGACTTTCAGCCACATTATCTAATTTTGCTTTCTTGATAGCACTGGTAAACATTGGAAATTATTTTATTTATGTATGTGCCTACTTGTTACCTATTTCGCAGATTAGAATATAAGCTCCCTGTGAGCAGTGAGCCTGCCTGTCTCTTTACTTTTCTGCGCCCTGGGTCTAAACGGTCCCTGGAATAAAGTGGAGGAGGCTGAGAAATATTTGCTGAATGTAGTACCATCTTCTGTGGATAGGAGGGCCTGTGAAACTCAAATCCTTATGTGTGATCTCACAGTGGAAACAGATCTTGCCCTTTTTGCAACTTAGTATATAAAAGGAACTTACTGTTTCCCCTCAAAGCAAAGAGGAAGAAAAATCCCTGAGCAGCGGGTGGCCCACAGTCATGGGAATGGGGTAACGGAGGACATAATCTTAGCCAAAAATCTAAAAGACGTTTATCTTTGAAACAAATATAATTTAGGTTAGGAAATGGAAACACAGCCCACTGCACTATCCAATCTCCAATATTCCCTGCTTCTAGATGAATCTCCGGGACACTACAGACTGAGGAAGTTTGCCACAAAATGTTCATACTGGAAAAAAGTCAAAGTAATTTCTGGAATGCTATTGATTACTCTAGAAGCTTTTATTTTTAAAAAAAATGGAGTTTCAAAACATATTTTACTTAGTAAATGTATTTCAAGCACTAATGGTTTCTTTCATATTATAAAACAAGGATACCCATGTCCTACACTGTTTCTGTCTCCTGATCAGATGTCTCGTATAAGTTCAAACCCAAAGTTTGGTTGGTTGGTTCCTTTAAATGCAGATTATAAGCTTGGAGTCACCAAAAATAAGCCAGTGAAATATATCTTCCAAAAACTGTACATTTTAGATAGTGTTTTTCGAGTTGGTCATTTAACATGGGTGAATTGAACTTTCTAGGATCCCACTGATGCAGCTGAGTGGGGCCTTGTGTTCTGCAAAACTGCCAAACTGAATCAAGAGAACTGAATTCTATTTCTTGTGATTTAGGAAAGCTTCTTCTCTTCCTGAGATTCCATCACTCCCTCTGTGTGCCACAGTTACTGGGCTAGATCCATGGGTCTGCAAGCCCTAAGAATTCCTCTGTGTTCCATTAGGGGATAGTACACAGAATTCCTAAACCTTAAATCAGCTTCTAAAACCTGAGGCCCATAGGTTGGATAATAGGAGTCAATCCCATGCTTTAGTTCACTCTTCTCTCCTCAGATCTATCATTTCTGGGATTACAGTATTTACACTGAGGATTTCTGTTTCCTCTCAATATGGAGCTCTCATTGGTCTCCTTTGAGGCTCTATTTATAGAGATGGGATGGGATAACAATCTTATATTCCCTAGAAACACTGAGGTTAAAGTGTTCTCCCTGACTTAGGCTGTAAAAGTGAGGCCAGGGACCCACCATGGCATCTCACTTGATTCTGATATGATAACATTCTCAAAGGAATTGCCATCACCATCACTATCCGCCATCTTCCTTGATGAGATGGATTTTATATAAATTAAATTTTAGTCGAGAATCTTGTGTTAGACAAATGTAACAAATGCCTTGCAGCAATGTTCCCAATCTCAAGCAACTGCTAAGGCCAGCCAGGCAATCAGAAGGAATGAAGAAAACCAAGGAGGGGCTCAGCAAAGTCTCCAGGAACCTAAGGGTGGGACTCTGGCAAGCTGGTGAGTGCATCTAAGGGGATAGCAACCAATGGTTCAAACTGTTGCCATGTGGAAACATGAGCCTATTGTTTCCCAGACTCATTTTTGTCAAGAGAAACCAGAAAATTGGGTTTTTAAATGTAAACTCTCTGTCAATTTTGAACCCATAACAACTAATTTATGAGTAAAGAAAACTCAGCTGTGAGCCAGATTTGGCCTCCGGGTATCAATTTCTATTTTAAGTAATTTAATTGCCTTTCTTGGGATGTCAATTACATACCATGTACTCCATATACATTACTCAATTTAATTCTCCAAACTCTGTAAGTTAGAAATTAAAGTATGTGTATTTCCGATTAGGAACATAGGCTACAAGTGTGGAAGTTATCCAAGATTTTATAGGTTCAAGTCTGCTGAACCATGACCTTCTTACCACCACCACACCTCCATGTAATACAAGCAGTGTGGTTTGTCAGGTATTCCAGAAGGATATGTTGAATGCCTTTTCAGATGGCTTTGTTATATATTATCGTCATTAATCAAATATTCAATATAGAGTATAAATAAACATAAGCCTAGTAGCAGGCCCTTATCAGTCGTTATTAGAATTTAAGTACAGTTAATGAAGTAGCCATTAAATGATTGCTTAAATAAATATTTGTAGGGTTGCTTTGAAAATGGAATTTTGTGCCTCCCTTTAACTTAGTGACTTATATGGGATTTGCATCTTGTTTCTGGCCCCAGCAAAATTTTGTGTTATGTACAGGCAAGCCATTCAATATGCAAATCCAATTTGTGACTGGACTCAAAGTAGCATCAGTTTTCTAATCTTCCCATCGCCTATCTCCACTCATCAGTATTTCTTCTGGACACCTTCTAACGTTACCCCTGCTCTGTGTCTGCACACACCTGGTCCCCTACCAACTCCACACCATGGCCATGAGCTACAGGAGAGGGCAGGATGGGGAGGAAGCTGCTAAGAGATCACACAAGAAAGGTCCCCAAATTGGCATAGGATGTATCTTGCCAACAGCACTGCAGCTGCCTAAGCAGAGGCTCCAGGAAGAAAGAACAATGAAAGTGTAAACCTGAGGTTTTTATTCCTCCAGATCAAGTTTTGAGAACAACAAAAAGTAAAATTTAAAAGATTCCATGTTAAATAAGCATTTTGTATCTTTCTGCTGTTTTTAGTGAGGGGTTATCAATGGATGCTTTAAAAAAAAATCACATTTGTGCCTCCAGGTTGCAAAGCACTGTCCACATATCCGGAGTACTTTTAGTATTTACTTTTTCAAGTTACAGTATCAGGAGCCATAAAATATTGTTTACATATTCTTCTTTGGTGAAAAAGCCGTGCCCACTGAAACCTGCTATAGAAAACTCTAGTATCAGTTTTTTTACATATACTTAGTATTTTGCATAGTATTTCCTCTTAACAAATATTGGGAATTTATCATTATCAAAGTCTTAAAAATAGGTGGTAAACTTTACAAATAGCTACTCAATATTCACATTGTCCTTGTGTCATATTTGCCAGAGAATAATTAAAGTCACAGAAACTATGAATGCAATTGTTAAGATGTGTAGTTGTTTAAAATGTATAATTTTTTTTTTCTTGAGGAAGATTAGCCCTGAGCTAACATCTGCTGCCAATCCTCCTCTTTTTGCTGAGGAAGATTGGCCCTGAACTAACATCCATGCCCATCTTCCACTACTTTATATGTGGAATGCCTGCCACAGCAAGGCTTGACAAGTGGTGTGCAGGTCTGCACCCAGGATCCAAACCTACAAACTTTGGGCCGCCAAAGTGGAACATGCAAACTTAACCACTATGCCACTGGGTCAGCCCCAAAATGTACAGTTTTTTAATTTAAATTTCATCCATTTTTGAAAAAGAATTTCATATATATTTTCTACATGTTTTGTATATATGTTTTGTATGTATAATATACATATTTACATATATAGGCATATATGTGTGTGTGTGTATTATATATATATATAACTTTATTTGTAGGGTCTAGTATCTAGAGTATATAAGGAGCTCTTACAATTCAACAACACTATTAAAAAATGGGTAAAGGACTTGGATAGACATTTTTCCAAAGAAGATATACAAATGACCAACAAACCCAGGAAAAGATGCTCAATATCCTCAGTCAGGGAAATGTAAATCAAAACCACAATGAAGTATCACCTCACACCTACAAAGATGGCTATAAAAAAAATAAAAGAAAGGAAACAAGTATTGGAAAGAATGTGGATAAGTTGGAACTCTCATACATTGCTGATGGGAATGCAAGATGGTTCAGCTGCTGTGGAAAACAGTGCAATGGCTCTTCAAAAAGTTAAACATACAGGGGCCAGCCCAGTGGTGCAGCGGCTAAGTTCACACATTCCGCTTCAGCAGCGGGGGGTTCGCCAGTTTGGATCCGGGTGCGGACATGGCACAGCTTGGCACGCCAAGCTGTGGTAGGTGTCCCACGTATAAAGTAGAGGAAGATGGGCGTGGATGTTAGCTCAGGGCCAGTCTTCCTCAGCAAAAAGAGGAGGATTGGCAGCAGTTAGCTCAAGGCTAATCTTCCTCAAAGAAAAAAAAAACAAAAAGTTAAACATGCAATTAACATACAGCCTAGCAATTCCACTCCCAGGTATGTACCCCAAAAAATTGAAAACAGGTTCTCAAACATACATGGACAGGCATGTTCACAGCAGCACTATTCACAATAGTCAAAGGGTAGAAACAGCGCAAATGTCCATCAGTGGATGAATGGATGAATAAATTGTGGTATACACATAAAAAAGCATTTATTCAGCCACAAAAAATGAAGTACTGATACACACTACAATGTGAATGAACCTTGAAAATATGCTGACTACAAGAAGCCAGACACAAAAGGCCATTGTATGATCTCATTTATATGAAATATCCAGAATAGTTAAATCCATAGACATAGAACATAGATTGGTGGTTGCCAGAGGATGGGAGGAGGGGAAATGAGGAGAAATTCCTTAGTGGATGGGCCGATTTATTTTGTATGGATGGAAATGTTTTGGTACCAGTTGAACGTGGTGGTTGCACAGCATAGTGAATGTACTGAACACCACTGAATTGTTCACTTTCAAAGGTTTGATTTTGTTACATGAATTTTCTCTGAATAAATTTTTTTAAAATCTGTTTTAAAAAAAGTCATTTGTGGAGCCGGCCCCATGACTGAGTGGTTAAGTTCTGCATGCTCTGCTTCAGTGGCCCATGTTTGCAGGTTCGGATCCCAGGGGCTGACTTACTCCACTCATCAGCCATGCTGTGGAGGCATCCCACACATAAAGTAGAGGAAGATTGGCACATATTAGCTTAGGGCAAATCTTCCTCACACACACACAAAAAACAAAACTTCATTTGTAATGATTTTCAGCATAAGGAATCTATAATAATTATGGCATCGTTTCTGGAATTAGTAGACTCAAGCTTTTCCTGTAAAAGAAGAGTATATTCCAGGAAATTAGGCTCTTGGGTGCCTTATGAATATTTATTTTGATCCATCCTCATTTGCCAATAAAAGGAATATTTTCCTTCTCAACTGAAGAAAAAATTAAAATCTGTTGTACTTATTTTATTCAGTTATGATTCACACCACCACACCTCTGGACACAGAAGAGAGGAGACCCACAAGATTCACCCTCTCAGCCTTTGCAGATCCATCCTTTATACCTGATGAGCATTCAAAACAACATGGATGAACTCTGAAAATATTATGCCAAGTAAAAGAAGTCAGACACAAAAGCCACATATTGAGAGATTTCATTTGTATGAAATGTACAGAATATGCAAGTATCTAAACAGAAAGTAGATTAGCTGTCGTCAAGGGCTGGGAAGGGCTGGGAAAGGGGCAATGGGGAGTGACTGTTAATCGTTACAAGGTTTCTTTGGGGGATGATGAAAAAGTTCTGGAAGTACACAGAGAGGATGGTTATACAACATTGTGAATATAATAAAAACCACTGAATCATACACATTAAAAATAAAAGCTAAACTATAAAATACCTGGAATTGCCAATTGTTTAATCTTTAGATGTCTTGCTATCTTAGCCATCTGGCGGCTGTGAATGGATTGAGACAGCAGTCAAGGCAGATTCTGAGGTTGGGAGATTTTGGCTCCCACCAGTACGTCGCAGAGCCTCGCTCTAGAAAGACAGAGCCTCGCTCTAGAAAGACCGAGCCTCGCTCTAGAAAGGCAGCATGGTCTGGATTCATATCCAGATGTGACTTTAAGCAACTTGGTTGCCTGTTCTAAGTCCTCGTCTCATTATTTGTAAAACAAAGACAAAAATATTTAACTTACTGTGTATTGGGAGAATTAGACAACAGTATATTCAGAGAGTTTTGCCCTTATTAGGCATTCAATAAATGGTAGCTATTTGTATTATCCTAGGGGACTTGCTCTTCATCTCTGAAGTAAAAACAATCTGGCCTTAAACGATAGAAATATTTCCTATTCCACTCAAATTATTGTTTTTTTCTAAATCTACTGCCTATAATTGAGCCTGTATATGAATTCCAGGTGAAAAGTGAAAAAATAATCACCTAATCAGGTGGTTGGTCCTGCATGTTAACCACAAGAATGAAAGGATATTACACTTTCATCTAGGTATTTCATCAAATATACCCTGAATGTATAATATATGTTTGATTCTTTTCGTCAATGTCAACTGTCCTAAATAATAAATACATTTAAGTAGGACAAGGGTCCATAAAAACATTAGACTCAATTTGGTGCTTAATAAATCAAACCAAGGTTTAAGATAATCCATTGAATCACCTCTTTTGCTATGCGCTATGCCTAGTGCTGAGTGAAAGGATACAAAAAAACGTGTCAGAGCCATGGTCTTTGATTTCTAGAGTTTGGCTGATCAGTGTTCATGGAGGAGCGCCCTGATCAGCATGAACCAGGTTTATGAGAAAGAAAGAGAGAAGCTACCTTTCTTCAGCAGAAGAAAAGGCTCACAGTTGATATGCTAGTGTGTTCTATGAAGAGAAAAAGACTTTTATTAAAATGGAAGTGAAAAAATCAGTCTTGACTTCCTCTGACAACGTGGCAACAAAGAAAGAATCTACTTTTCAGCAAGAAAGAGTCAGGATAGAACACAGCACTGAAGACTTCCTGGCCGTAGAACTATTTCTAAGTGCAAAAATAAATTATTTTTGGTACTTTACTACAAAATGAAATTGTAGAAATTGATTCTCTATGTTTGAAGAATAAAATAGCCAAACAGTGAATTGCAATAAATTGGACTCTACTTAAAAAAGGATAATAAGGAAGGACTGGCCCCGAGGCCAAGTGGTTCAGTTCGTGCGCTTCGCTTCAGCGGCCCAGGGTTTTGCCGGTTCCGATCCTGGGCGTGGACATGGCACCGCTCATCAGACCATGCTGAGGTGGCATCCCACATGCCATCACTAGAAGGACCCACAACTAAAACATGCAACAATGTACAGGGGGGATTTGGGGAGAAAAAGTAGAAGAAAAAAAAAAAGAAGATTGGATTGGCAACGGTTGTTAGCTCAGGTGCCAATCTTTAAAAAAAATAGGATAATAGCCTAGTGGGCTTTATAAATTATCCTCCACTCTATAATTATATCATTTCAGTATCACCAAAAAACTGGGCATATCTTTACAATACATCTGATAAAATGTGAGTTGGCAACACTGAGGAAGTTTCAGGCAAGGGGCAAGTCTGATTACAAGGCATAATGAATAGGAAAAAGAGCTTATAACTCCATTTTTGCATTTTCTGCCCTTTTTTAGTATATAGATTTCAAATTTTAATTTTCTAATGGCTGAAGTTACTTCCTTTCACAGAAGCCTTTGAAAAATTGCAATGTTTTAATTGGTTCACATTAAAGACTCTTAGAAGCTTGAGGAAAAAAGTCTTTCCAGATGAGCAAGAGGTTGGATAAATGTAATGACATATGGTTTGTTTTTTATAGCTACAATATGCGAAAAATAGAAGTATAACACATGTATTCAATGGTATATATGTATTATACATATAAATATATATTCTGCCTATAAATTATGAGATAAGATTATTTTGCACAAATGTGATTTTGTTTTCTTTCTTTTTCTTGTTCCCTTTATGAATAAAAATAACAAATGAAACTTAGAACAATTTTAAACATCTTATTATACCAGGAACTTAGCAAAAGATGAAATCAACGAATGCAAAGCCACGTTGCCACACGGTCCCCTGCTCAGACTGTGAGCAGGGCTGCCTACAGGGTCTCAGAGCCTCAGGGCGGGAAGACTGTCCGCTGATCTTATTACCAAATCGTTCCCCCACCCAGCAGGCTTCCTGGGAATCATTCCAGATGGATGGGTCACGAACTATTTCTTAAATATCTCTCAGTAAAGATATTTCTCACATCCTCTGACAAACTAAGAACTTTCGGGGGAAGTTTTATTGTCCCTGGATCCTTGAGCCCATCAAGTCACTCAGAGAGAGATAGAGGGCATCTGATTATGACAATGTAGGTACTCAACTTTTAAATTTTCAAAGGCTGTTGTTAAATGACTCTCTATACTTTTATCTGCAAAGGTAAAAAAAAATTTCAACTAATGTCAACTTTTCTCTCACAGTGCTATCCATAATCGATTTTATTTCACTTATGTATTTATTTTTTGATCTTCTGAAGGCTCGCGCCTATTTTCAGAAGACGCTTGTTATGGAGAATATTGAGAGGATTATCTCTGAGAAGCAAAAATGGACCTCACACTCCTAAGAATCATTTTACAGGCCACTGCTGAGTCTTCCGTAACAGAACAGAGGCATCCCCTAGGGCAGGCCTTGAAGAAGACTGAGAAGCGAGCTGTGATCGATTTCCCATTACCTCTGAAGGGTGGCTCCCTCCCCCTGCCTTCTTGGCAGTTTTCCTGTTACCCAAGCTCTGCCCTGTGCTATCATTTTACCTCCAAGCTTTGTTGCTGCCACCTGTCTCCGAAGTGCATTCACTTTAGCCCGCTCAGGCTTAGTAACTAAAGGGTCAAACTCTTTAGCTTCCAAAGTAACTGATTAGTTGGTGCTAATGTCCCTCCTCCACACTTATTTTATTAGTTTTAATTTAACTTGTTAGTTTAGAAAATTTCAAACATATGTAAAGGAAGCAGGATTGCATAATAAACCCTGTTTACTTCAGCCAATTCCAACAGTTATCAATATTCTGCCATGCCTGTATTATTTATACCTCTACCCACACTCCTTTTTCCTTTTTTAATTTTACTTTTTTTTCTTTTAGTTGAAATTTACGTAAATTGAAATCACAAATCTCAGCGGCACTATTTTGACAATTGGACATATCTGGGCCACTCACACCCCTTTCATAATATGGAATACATATTTCCATCTCCCCAGAAAGTTCCCTCCCAGACTATCCTCACCCTTCCTCATCCAAGGGACAGCTACAGCTCTGAGCTTTTTTTAACCTTGGTTTTGCCCGTTCTCGAACTTCTAAAAATGGATTCAAACAATATGTGGTTTTTTGTGTCCAGCTTCTCTCCCTGAGCATAATATCTTTTAAAACATGCCAGTATGAGTTATTGGTTCTTTTTGTTATTGTTC
Source organism: Equus przewalskii (assembly GCF_037783145.1). Taxonomy (NCBI): domain Eukaryota; kingdom Metazoa; phylum Chordata; class Mammalia; order Perissodactyla; family Equidae; genus Equus; species Equus przewalskii. The sequence continues at coordinate 42,060,432 of NC_091847.1, read as the reverse complement.
AGCAGTATTCCACTATATGAATTCCATACCATGATTTGTCTATTTTTTCTCTCATTGATGGATAGTTGGTTATTTCCAGTTTTCAGCTATTGCAAATAAGGCTGCTTTGAATATTTTTGTACAAATCTTTTAGGGAGTATGTATTTTCATTTTGCTTGGGTAAAATACTTGAAAGTGGAATTATTAGGTCAAAGCGTAGCTGTAAGTTTAGCTTTAAAGTTTAACCTCTTCCCAAGGTAGTTGTACTGTCACTTCTTTTTAAATTGCATTTTTTATTGTTGTTTTGAATAGATAATTAAATCAAGTGATCAAAAACATTCAAAAGCATAACAGGTATATATTGAGAACTATTCTTTGCACCCTGTTCCTGACTACCCCACTGCTCTACACTGCCTCCTACAGGTAAACACTTTCATTAGTTTCTTGTGTATTCTTCCAATTCTTTGAAATGTAGTGATGAGTAAATAAATATGTATTTGTCCCCCTTCCTCTCCTAACACAAAAGATGGCCTTCTATATACCCATAATGCACTTCCCTATTTTCACCTAATCACATATCTTAGAGTCTTTCCATATTGGCAAATAAAGAGCTTCCTCATTCTTTTTCTAAACATTGCTCTATTGATGGACCCTTGGATTGGTTCCAACCTGTTACTATTATACACAATGCTGCAATGAAGAACCTTGTATCTACATCATTACATATAAAGATAGGAATATATATGGGATAAATTTCAAAACGGTGCCTTAGCCTTACTAGACCAAGGGTTATAGGCATTTGTAAATTTGATAATATTGCCAAATTGTACCCTAAATGTGTTGTGACGTGTTGTACTTCCATCAGCAATGCATATGAATTTCCCTTGTCCATAGTCTTGCCACCAGACTGCACTGTGAACCTGGATCTTTGCCATTCTCAAACATTTCAACCCAAGTATCCTGAACAGCTGAGGAAAATAAACATACAGAAACCCCACACCTCATGATTTTGTGAGGTGTGGTCCTAAGCAGAACCCACTACATAATTTGTGAGGCCAAGTACAAAACAAAAATATAGAGCCCTTGTTCAAAAATTACTAAGAATTTCAAAACTGTAAGAGTAGAGTATTAAGCCAAGCAGGGGTCTTTTCTAAGCATGTGGCCCCACGTGACAGCACAGGGTGTAATCCCATGAAAGTTGTCCCTGGTCCTAAGCATCATAAAGAAAGCAACAAATCTTTGGGACAGTACTTTATTTTATCTTAAAGCTTGATGCACATTTTTGCACTCCACTCCATGCAATAATTCTGTTTTAGATTACTTATATCAAATCAAATTGACCTTTCAGCAAGGCATTTTGTAACTACTGTGTGGCAATACCCCTAAACTACCACAAGTCACCCCACACACAGCCTCATGGGAGAATTCTGGATAACACCTTCCAGAACTTCCCTGCTTCCAGATGAGCTTTTTAACAAGAGTCAGATAAATACAGGCCCACCACTTTCCCTGCCTCACATCTCCATAACTGAATCACTGCCATGATGGAAACTGAAGAACAAGTAGAGTGGAGTGTTGGGACAGTCATTGGAAGAAGAGCCAAAAGTCCAACCTGCGCTTGATGTTTGTATCAATTCCTAAGAATACAGTGTCCATTAAGGAGCCTGCTTTGCTCTTCTAGGGAGGGAAGCAGTGCCCTATATAGTGGAGCTCTTAATGCTTCTGCATTCTCAGAATGCTTACCATTATGGTGTTGGGGACCCCCAGGAATCAATGTTGGAGGTTTGGAGATGAAGCTAGAGGAAATTTCCTGAAACAACTTGGGATCATCACTTCTGAAATAATAGAAAGCAGTGGGGTGGAGGGAAAGAACCAAGTTTTGTAGAGAGATACTGGGAGAGGGCATTCGCTGAGATGCCAGGTGCTCTGTTAAGGGTTTTATATACATCATCCACAGAGCTCCCTTCTTAGGACTGCTCCACAAACAGGTAGCATCTGAAAAGGAAAGAGAGACAGAGAGACAGACAGAGACAGAGAGGTAAAGAAACATCGACTCAAATAGGCAAAGGGAAAAAAATAGAACTGAATGCCAAAAGATTAATAAAAATATAGCCAATATACTTACAAGGATTGAGGCGAGGGAGAAAAACAATTTGATCACATGTTAAACTAATCCACTCTTTCAAACCATTGCCGTATTTGAGTTAATCCAGACGACCCTGAGGGATGCCACCGTTCTCTGCTCTTTCACGCCCTCTGCTGATAGCGCTAAAAAGCAGTCCAAGGTCAAAATACCAGTTAGCACCACGAAGGAAGTGAAGAAAGAGATGGGCGTTTTATACAGTCATGCTTCTCAAACTTCAATATGCATATGAATTGCCTGGGAATCTTGGTAAAATGTAGATTCTTATTCAGTAAATCTGAGCTTGGGCCTGAGATTCTGCATTTCTAGCAAGCTCTGAGGTGATGTTGGTCCTTGGACCACACTTTGAATAAAAAGGCTTTAATCACCAGCACAAAAACCCTTCCTGAGGTCTCCCAGTTTCACATAGAACTGATCTGTATGGCCTTTAAGTAGCGCTATATCCAACAGTGGGTCCAATCCACCAGTGAACAATTTAAGTTCACTGGGAATGTTTCTCCTGCTGCCTCAATGATTTACTTCTGTACAAGATATCAGCTTCTTCATGCAGTTGATGATATTAGAATGTTGGACTTTTGTTAGGACATATTGTGATGATTTTGTCATATGGGATCAGATTTTTATTTTAGAAGAGTCATTTAGCCAAACCTCTGATTTTACAAATCAGGAAGCTGTGGCAGAAAGGGAGAATGTGACTTAACTGCAGTCACACAGCTTGTTGATAGCAGCCAGACTAAAAGCTAGTTACACTGACACTGTTCTCACACTGTATGTCCAGATTATATCTTATTTTTCTCTTTCTTTAAAGTGACCTATAGATCATTAAAGTCCCAACTGGCAGGTCACAAAGCTCAAGAAATATGACAGTATGCATCTCATCTCAACACTTTTCCTCACATCTCATTCTTTTGTAATTAGTGTCCAGGTCTCTCATCAGTAGAGTTAGCCTTTAAATATCTATTAGAAGGAAAAAGAAATACTAGAACCTGTCTTATTAGCCTCACCTATCTTGGATGTTTAATCCTCATTTTGCTTTCTCATTTCTGCCTGAATCCAATTTACTACAAAGGATACATTAAATCTTAATTGATATTCTTTAAAATTCCCCACCAAAATAATACAAATTAATTCCATATAGAGGTGATGAGAAGATTGTTAATACATATGTGTTGATTTATTATCTGGGTAGACAAAAGAATGAATTGATTATATTCAGATTAAATTCATCATAACTAAATAGTGATGAAAATAATAAAAAAATTTTCACATATTGAGGTATATGGGGAAGCCATTCTGGTTTAAACCTGATTCGACCTAAACTTATTTTTCCCAGAGCAGCCTGACTTATAGCCTGTCAATCATGCACTGTGCATCTGCTTTAAACATTAAACATCATCCCAAAGTAAAGGATGCGCTCTTTCAAGATAGGAATGGATGCCTCCCCTCTTCTAACATCAATATCAGTACTCTTTCGAAGAGAAGTTTTTCTTCTCAGAAACCAGGGCCAGGTCTACCTAGTGTGTATGTGCTAAACTTCAGTAGACTAGCTCCTTGTGACTTTGAGAAAAAAATATATCCCTGTCATGCTTCATGTATGTTCTTTGCTCTGAAATGGTATGTAATCATGCCACAAATCGTGCTTCTCCGAAACGTTTTCTCCCTTTGTGGAGACTGCCTTCCCAGCTCAAGTAAAATTCACTGTATCTCTCTTATCTATAGAATGGTTATTGGTTATTTGCATGGACAATAGCAAACAGAAGGACTCATAAGACACTCAAACGAAGCCAGGCTGAAAAAGGGGTTAGTCATGGACTATGTTATTTCAAGTTCATTCGTCTTCAATATCAAAATTCATTTTAGAAGACTTACGTAATTTTCATGCCTGACTGAGAGTGAAAGGTGATTTTTCAAACTGCCCTTTCCATTCCCAACAAAAAAAGGCATGAGAGTAAATAAAAAGTTTCCTGCTCTCTGAGGTCTCACCCAACATAAGCGTAGAATGCAGATGAGCAAAGTGAGTAGGCGAGTGAAATCGTTTGTAACAAAAACCCATTATTTACAGATGAGAAATTTATATTGTCAGCATAATATCTGTGAGGCTAAACAACGCTGGGGAGTATATAAAAGCAGTGCACTTTGCTGCAGAAGTAGAGAGCTCAGGAGACAGCACATCCAAAGTTCTGAAAGGAGGGCGCGCTCTCTCTCCACCTGCTCTGCTCCACATCACAGTGTCAGAAGGTAAGACTAAAACTGAGTGACTGTAAGATGGCAAATCCGGTTTGGGGCACAGTTAAGTATTTTTATGGGGACAAAGTATTGTGAATTAAAGTACTCTTTCACCTGATACTCTATTACTAATAATACATGGGGTATAATTGAGATGAAAAAGTGGTATAAAATGCATTTACATATACTTTAACATAGTGATGCTGCAAAGAGAATTGAAGAACTAATTCAATGCGAACATACAAAACAGAAAGAAAAAAGCTTCAAATCAATGCACTTGTTACAAGACTTAACTGTTATGAGAACTGCATTTTAAAAATAAGTGGTAAGATTTTGAAAAATAAATATTTTTCCCTGGATTTGATAAATGTGTATACTACTTTGAACAGAAGACACCTTTCAAACTTAGCAGCAATGTGTCCATTAGAGAGGCTATAACAGCAATTGCTCCTTCTCGAATAAAACTTATGGTTTTCCAAAAGAAGAGAATCAACATCATCTTTCAAATATTCAAATTCCTGACGTCTGTCAAAAACTCAAAGTGCATGAAATTGGTTCTTTGTAAATAAGACATAGCCTATTTCTTACAGAGAACAATATCGACTATTGGGAATTCTTTGGATGGAACTGAGTAAACTGCAGATTAATAATTATTTACTATGTATTGCGGACCAGTAGTAATAAACAAAATATCTAAATGTTCACATTCTGAAATGACATTTTAGTAAATCTCTTTAGAAAAAAAATCAGATGTTCTAAAGTTAAAGTACCTCTTTAAGCTCTTAAGGATAAAGAACAATTTTACAAGATTCTCAGTGGAGTAAATGATTAAAGTGGTGTGTCTTTCCCACACATACCAATGACCTAAGAGAGGAAATTAGCTAACCAGTTTAAAAAGTATTTATGTGGCCTATAACATCAATATATATAAGGATATAATATAATGTCACTTTGCCTAGGTCTAAGATTAATCTTTCTGAAAGACTTTTTAAACAGGGAATACTACTGTTACTATATTTTCCTTTTAAATTGGAGTGGACCTGTGTGGTTCTTATGAAACTACAGATTCTCTCCTTAAGCTACCTAAAAGAGATGAGGAGTAACTGGAAATTCTTCTCCTATTGAATGAGATTTGGATACTATAATAACATAAATATTTGCTTTCTCAGTAGTGGTATTCAAACAACTAGCCTTATTCCTAAATTTTTCACAATTCTGTAGACTTTCGCAAAATGAATAAAAGAAACTTTAAAAGTTAGTTCCTTCTTTCAGTAGAACTCATCTTACTGCCTGTAGAGGACTTTGAGTACTCCCTTCTGTATTGCTTCTCCTTCCATCGGCTCCAACAGTGGCAGAATACCACCTGCTCTACAGCTGCCTACGTAGAACATCGTAGAAGATACTGCAAAATCCTTTAGGGATCTGGCATTGAAGGAATTATTTAGGACTAAATTGGCTTTCCAACAGTGGTGTAATCCCAAAAAGAAATGCTTGCTTTAATTTTTTTAAATTCCTGAAAGGATGACTTTATAATTAAGAATTATAATCATAAGACAGTACCTACATGTAAGGCAAGGTTTCCAAAGTTTGCTGTCTAGATAAACTGAAGAATACAAAAACGCCAAATTATTAATTTAATGTTGATGAATGAAGAAGGATGAATATGTAATTCCCATTGTGTTACTTTGATTGACCACTTAATCTAAAAGGACTCGCTACTTCAAAGAAAAAAAATACCACTGCAGGTATTACAGTCTCCAAGTTTTAGTGCCAAAATAGATAATAAATATGGCTAGGATGTTAAAGAAAAGATTGATAGTTTAAAATGATAATATTTGTAAAATCTTTGTTTCAAACCAAATGCTATTTGCTAAAAATACTCGTTCAAATTATTTGTGGATAAGCATAATCAAACTTGGATTGAAATCCTTACTTCTCAAAGTAAACACAGTCATATTTGAAAGTAGCAAAGAGAAGCCTGTGACAAGTACTGGACTTGAGGTTTCCATTCAGAAAGTAGAGGAGCTTGCCCTGTGGGGACATTCTGCCCCACAGTCGTGTTGGTGGCCGCCCCATCCACACTACGTCATCATGTCTTTGGCATCCTATGGCTTCCTGGGGCATCTGCTTGTGAGACGAGGACAAGCAACCAGGTGTATCCCACAACCAGGTCTAGGATGTCACTAGCAGTGAATGACATGTCCTGGACTAAGTCCAATTATAAGACAACCTGGGGACTTCCAAGACTTCAGAAGCAAGCATTAATTTTCTTTATGACAGCGATCTCTTAGTTTCTTGGTTGTGATTGTTCAAGTTGCCAGAAGCATTAGTTCTTGTTGCAAATTGCTTGTCTTTAAAACGATTTTTTTCCTTTAATTTAGAACAGGTCAAAGCACCCTAAAATACCTCAAATCTGTTGGCCGCTTTATAATTACAAAGTCTAGACCAAGTTACACTATTTAAAATATAAATGAATAATACATCTGAACCGACAGCTGGTATGCCAAGTTGTAGCCTGAGGCTGCTTTAAGATGGTTGAAATGCAGTATAATGTAAATGCTTGGAAGTGAAGGACTATTAATTGAAAGCCAGACTGATAGTGAAGGGGGTGGCATTATGGATAAGGTGCCATTCAGACTAACCATATGTAGCATATCATCTACAGTGGATATTTTAAATGTTTATCATGGACATTTTTAATTTCAAGTCTGGAAATGAGCCTTCTAATCATTAACAGAAGTGTCCTACACTAATGAAAAAGCTTAATGGTGGTACACATCTTTTGTATCCTTTTTTGACACAAAAAAAATCTGGAAAAAAATCTACTATTTAATATTAAGCTGGAAATATAATCAGAATAAAATTGATGACTAGCTTTTTATTTCTATTTTTAATATTTACTTTGTCAAAATTGAACTAATTCAGCCCAACATTTTAAACATGGTTGCCTGTCTCCCCCTACCCCACTTCCCCTTGACTCTGTGTTCCAACAGGCAGCAAAAATGAAAAGCATCTACTTTGTGGCCGGACTGTTTGTAATGCTGGTACAAAGCAGCTGGCAACGTTCGCTGCAGGACACAGAGGAGACATCCAGGTACTAAATCTTTAGATTTGAACTAACATAGCACAATGGTTAGAATACAGCCTGTGAAAATGATGTTTAGTGAGTAGGTCTTAGCAATGTAGAATAAGTATTCTGCACAGTTTTCAAATGTTTAAAGTGTCATTGAGATAAAGGCTTTTCGGGACTATAGATCAGAGTATGTTGTTTCACAACCAAAGGGGTGGGCAATGTGGAAAAATGTGTTACATGGGAAATTGTAGCTCTTTGAAATCTTCAGCTGATCCTATCTATCCATTCATTACTCGCACACTGCATAGTAGATTATTTTAATTATTCACACCAACTTTTCCTTTTGTTATTCCTTTTAAAAAGTAACATTATTTCTCACTAATTGTAAAAGTCATACATGTTCATGATAAAAAATATATGAAGAATTTTATGTGTACTGTATATATATCTGAGATCATTATGCAGCTTTGGATTATGCTTTTGCTCTTAGCATTGTGTTAACTTTTTCCCATGTAATTAAAAATATCTATTAAGCGTATAATGTATTTCATTTCGCCAATGTACAGCATTTATTTAGCTATTCCTCCTCTGTTGAACACTTGAGTTCTTCAAATTTTCCCGCAGGCAACGCTGCAAATAACGTTTTCCCTACATTTCTTACTATTTTCTGAGGATAGATTTCTAGGAGCAGAATTACTGTGTCAAAGGGTTTGAATGAGTTTAAATCCTTTATAACATCTTGCCAACTTGCTTTCCAGAAAAGTCATACACATGCACACTCCCATCAGCGATATAGAAATACTCTTCTCACACGATCCTCCCTGGTATTTAATCTTTGCTAATCTCACAGGAAAAAATACTATCTCATTTCTATTTATGAGTATTAATCATATTGAAGATTTCCCCTTATTTACTATGGGAACCAACTCTTGATTGCTAGCATGTGGGTTATTCACTAAACAATTTCAAATGACCAAGTGTGCTTTCTCTTGTCCTTTGAACTTTTAATTGTCCCTCTTCCACCATTAGTTACCATACAGCAGGTAGTTGAGTTACTTTTTTATATTAATATATGTGAAGCAGAATTGGGAACATAAATTTGCTGCCCAAAAAAATGATGTGGGATTCTTCACTCTTTTAAAATATTCCAGTTATTGCTCTCTTCTGTCATTATTAGCATAATCACGAGTAGATGTATTAGTTGAAAAAGATTTGTTTAATCTTTTTTCAGAAAAAAAGAAGCCAGTTGAAAAATCTGTCACTAGAATTCAGAATCAGACTGTATTCAGCTCTAATAAAGCTATGGGATTCCCATAGCTAGCTAAGGTCTCTCTGAACCAATGGAAATACTCAAGGCACCTGCCTTCCAGCTTCATGTGGTCCTATATTTTGTAGAGAAGATGCTCCTCAAGTGAATCTACTCTTGAGGAGAGATTTAGTTGCACCAATCACTCTTCCTCGTAGATCGTTCCCAGCTCCCCAGACAGACCCACTCAGTGATCCGGATCAGATGAATGAAGATAAGCGCCATTCTCAGGGCACGTTCACCAGTGACTACAGCAAGTATCTGGACTCCAGGCGTGCCCAGGATTTCGTGCAGTGGTTGATGAACACCAAGAGGAACAAGTAAGAGTCTGAACCTGGTCCAAAATTTGCACACAAATATGCCTGAAACTTCTCCTGACTTTCTTAATTTATCATGCTCATCAAATAGTGCCCATAAGCTGTTTCAATTTTGATGATTTTTAAGGTCTATAATACTATCCTTTGTATTATGCCTTTGACTTCCCACCTCCCACCCCTCCAAACTCCTTACCCACCTTTCAGTGGGACATAGACTTTAAATTATTTTCCCAACTGTGGTCTTAGAAGTATTTACTCTCTTGCCTATTTTCCTTTAAAATTGGAAGCTGACTTTTGTGGATCTAATTTCTGACCAAAAGATAAGAGCAAATTCAACATTCTCCTGTAGGGTTCAAACTATGACTGTGATCACATTCAAAGTGTGATCTCTAGCCAAGTTAATCATGGTAAGGAATGGAAACAGATGCAGTCTTTTTCTTGTAGAATACAATCCAAGATACACATTTAAAATTACAGCCTAGCTGCGCAGCATAAAGAGAGAAGAAGGCAAATAAGAACACAATCCTATCATAAGGCATACATTTTAATGTTGGATTTTCTTTGACAGTGTTGGGTTTTTTGCTGCATCTAGGCTACTGGAGGAAATCATCCACAAGGGTTTAAGAGAGATGGTGGAATTTTACAATTTCTTTGGAGAGTGGCCCACAAGGGGGAGTTATGCATACAAAGTAGCTGAAGGAATCTAAAAATCAGGAAAAGGGCATAGATTTATCTTCATAGAATGGAGAAGGGAGAGGGAGAGCATGAGAACACAAGCCAGCAGGAGGAATAGGAGAGACAGAGTGGTTGACCAAAAGTTTTTAGAGTGAAGGGTACAACTGCAGAGAAGACAGCAATCACGGTCAGAGCAGACACTGGGAGGAGTCCCTGTTAAGGACTACAGATGGGGCCACTGGTAAAACGTGAGAAATCACAAATTTGAAAAAATGAAAACTGTCCTCATTTCTAGAAAGGGAATGCCACAACTTGGTAAACTAATGTTAAACAATCCTCGCTCTCGGACGGTTTCTGCTGTGTGTTTAAGATGAAACCTTCCAAGGGTAATGTATGCCAGGAAGACTGAGGGGAGCTGGCCAATCACCTCCACAGAGCCTTCTGCCCATACTTGAGTTGATATGGGGTCATCTTCTTAGCTTTCCTCATTGCTAGCCCATCACACGTTTCCTTAAATCTTGTATCAAGTGGTCCTTGTGATAACATTTTGAGACTGTCCTTTGCTTTCTCTTGAATCAATTAACTAACTGTGATCCCATACATACTAATAACAAAGAGCTGCTTTGTTTGCAAGTAGCATTGCATAGAAGATAGCCCACATATATTGAGACAGCATAAATGCAGCTTTAATAATCAATGGCACAGACAAGCAGGGGAGGTGAAAACGGGTGTGCTGGGTAGACATTTAACCTCCCTTAATTGTTATTAGCCCTCTCCCATCAACCTTCAATCCAGATAATTAATGTAGCTTCTCCCAAATCTCCCTAAGCCCCTTCTACATAGAATCCTGAACCCAAAGCTGCCACTGCTTATAGGTGAGAACCATATTGCTGAAGAGACAGATCTTCAATTTAACTTTCACATTTCCTTCAGGAATAACATTGCCAAACGTCATGATGAATTTGAGAGACATGCTGAAGGGACCTTTACCAGTGATGTAAGTTCTTATTTGGAAGGCCAAGCTGCCAAGGAATTCATTGCTTGGCTGGTGAAAGGCCGAGGAAGGCGAGAGTAAGTCTGTACATTCCTATTTAACATTTTTTTTTCTGCTTTATGCTGAAAACTTAGACTACAGTTATCTATATATGGATCTGGATTACAGAAGCAATTAGTATAGTCTCACAAAGTAAGGAAATAAGTCCCATTGGTGGGAGACAGTCTACAAAAGTCTAGTCTGACTTATCTTTGGTGGCAAGTATTAATAATAGAGTCAAACAGGTTACACTTTTATCCCCCATTATAGCTGTGTTATAATCAGGCTACTAATTTGTCGATCCAGGACACTTTTGAGAATAAATAGCATGCTTTTGACAAGTACACCAAGACAACAAGCTTAAACTAGGGCTGTCCTAGGAAAACTAGGGATAAGGAAAAATAAATAAATAATGCTGAAAACTTAAAGTTTGACTTTACGTATGGGATCAACATATATTTATGTGTTAGTAAGTATTCAGGTGAAAATATGACGAAGACTGAAAGGAACTGAACTTAAGATGGTTAATGAAATCACACTCAAAATACAGATATGTGGAAACATCCATACATTTAACAACATATCCGTTTTTTTGTGGGACTGTCATATAGATAGCCATTAAGTTATTGCATTTGAAAATGAGGCTAAGACTTCTAGGTACTTTCTTGAATCTTGCCACAGCCAAACAGAACCTTGAACCATCTCATTTTCTCGTGATCATTTTGACTGACATTTGAATTGTGAGAAGCAGAAAATTCATGTTCAACTCTAATTTTTTAAGTGAGGTTTAAAACAATCTTACTGAGACTTAAAGAGATCTCAAGACAAGAGGGAACTAGTATTATTGCTGATTTTTAAAACATTAACAAATTTACAAAATCAACAGTAAAATAGTCACACGAGAATATTTATAACGTTTGAAAGAAATACCAAAAATTCTGTTAATTAAATGGATCAAAGAGAAAATCTATTATAGGCTAAGGTTTAATCCCTTAATACTGCACTTTGCAAGACTGTTCTGATAATCACTAGTTTTACAGGATGTAATACATTTTTCTGAATTATAAACAAATTAATAGTCTCAAAAACTTCTGTGTTGCAAATATTCGAAAATCTTTGAAGCAGCTAGAATATTGAAAAGGGCATGAAGTTATACAGCTTGGTTTCAGATCCCAGTTCTGCTCTTTATTTTCTCCATAATTTCCTTTCCAATATGCACCAGTTCGTACAGGTTTCTATCAGGCTTTTCATAATAGACCCTCTGTAAATAGGAACTTATCGTTTTCTCAATGACCCTCACACATATTACCAGTGATGGGCAATCAATAAGCATTTATTGAAAACATCTAACCCAATACTGCTGTCACCCCTCTTTTTCTCAGTTTCCCAGAAGAAGTCACCATCGTTGAAGAACTCCGCCGCAGACATGCCGATGGTTCCTTCTCTGATGAGATGAACACAGTTCTTGATAATCTTGCCACCCGGGACTTTATAAACTGGTTGCTTCAGACCAAAATTACTGACAGGTGACTGCATTTTAGTTCATTTTGAAAACCATCAAAACTTTTATCAATATTATCATACTGCTACAGGTTGTTCCCAATGTGAGGGAGAGTATGTAATCGAGACTATGAATCATTTGAGTACATTATTATGTTTCTTTTTGATCATTACGGTTTTATCCATTCGCCCATTTATTCCAAAAACATTTCCTGAGTGTTAACAAGGGACGAGACATCAGGAACACAGACATGAATAAAACAGAGATGTTAAGTCATTCTCATATTAATGCCACATTACAAATTGCCAAATATGTTGACATTTTAGCACAAAGTACAATACCAGGATACATGGTATCATACTTAATGTAATAGGCATAGTAGTAAAAATCTAAACACCAAAAATTAACCACTTATCTTGATTGGTTGTAATTGCTTTTTATAATTATTCATACGCTTTAAATTTCTTGATAGGGGAACTTTAGGATAAGCCGTCTTTAAATGCAAATATTTGACAAGTCCACAAGACTAAGGGATTTATAACACGAAAAGATTGATAAACAACTTTTATCAATAAATATTTGAAATATTTCCCAGATAGGTTAACTACAGTATCTGCAAATTATAGCTATGTTAAATCGCTGTCTTTTTATTTCTAGGAAGTAAGTATGTCACTATTGAAGATCATCTTCACAACATCACCTGCCAGCCACGTGGGATGTTTGAAATTTTCAGTTCTGTAAATTTTAAGAGGCATATTCTGAAGCCATATTGCTTTACATGCCAATAAATAAGTTTTCCTTTAATGTTGTGTAGCCAAATACTGTAAATTGAATAAACCATTGTCAAAATATTGCTAAAATATCAGCTTTAAAATCTGAAAATGCAGAATTCTCTTATTTTCTTCTTATTTTGGATGAAGTACCTTAACCTGCTTAACTTGGCAATGAAATTGTTTTTCTATGATACAATTTGTATATATAAATTATTCCAATCACAACATATCTGTCTTATAATAATAGATATGGAAGGACTGGCAGCCACAGTGGTGAAATGGGAAAGAGAAATTTCTTCTTAAAACTTTTATCATAAAAATGCTTAGCTTTCAATGTATCAAAGATAGACCTAAATAAAATTTTCAAGCTTCTTTACCATTGTCTATTTTCTCTCTTCTTCATGCCCCAACTCCTTCCAAACACCCCTTCTTCCCAAACTGGTAGCCCAGAAGCCAAATCTTGTGTCCAGACCTGGCTTCCTGTTTTGAACGGCTGCACAATGCTTTAACATTTTGAGCCAATATTGAAAAATCAAGGTATTTTATAGAAATACATTGATTTCTGGCTTCTCTTTAAAAAGTAGGCCATCAGGCAATATTAGATCCACCAAACAAATATTTTCTGGAGCTGGGTACCAGCTGCCTCCTTCTGAAGGGTCATATGATCTTTAGCTCACTATTGTGCGCCCTACACATGTGCACAGGCGCACACAACACACATCTATGCATGCTCACACACTCACACCTACATAATATACACATGTATGCTCTTTCCCTTGGTCCACTCTATTTATACATCTCCCTTCCCTGGCCCCCATAAGCACTTAAGTTTGTCTATAATACCCTGTACTCTTCTCTCCCTGTCCTGCAGTGTCCAGTAAGTTGGGCCTGTCCAGGGCTGATTGCCATGGTGGAGAGTTTTCTTTGCTGTAGACAGCATTGCCAACTCTCTTTCTCTCTCTCTCTCTCTCTTTTTTTTTTTTCCCCAAAGATTGGCACCTGGGCTAACAACTGTTGCCAATCTTTTTTTTTTTTCTGCTTTTATCTCCCCCAACCCCCCGTACACAGTTGTATATCTTAGTTGCACGTCCTTCTCGTTGTGGGATATGGGACGCCACCTCAACGTGGCCTGACGAGCGGTGCCATGTCCGCGCTCAGGATCCGAACCCTGGGCCGCCGCAGCGGAGCGCGTGAACTTAACCACTGGGCCACGGAGCCGGCCCCTCTCTGTCTCTTTTTTTATTGAGATAAAATAAACATAACATTTTGTAAGTTTAAGAGGTACAATGTGTTGATCTGAAACGTTTATATATTGCAATGCGATTCCCTTTAGCTAATATGTCTATCACATCACATAGTTATCATTTCTTTTTTGTAGTCAGATCATTTAAGATCTAGTCTCAGTAATTTTGAAGGATATAATACAGTATTCTGGACTATAATCACTCTGCTGGGCATTAGATCTCCAGAACTTACTCATCTTCTAGTTGCAAGTTTGTACCCTTTAACAACATCTCCCCAACTCCCCCTGCCCCCCAGGCCCTGGGCGGGATTTTCTTCTTTCTTATGACTCAATAATATTCCATTGTATATTTGTTTATTTGCGTGTGAGTGTTACACACATATGTGTGTGATGTATATATAGCATCTTCTTTATCCATTCATCTTTTGGTGGACACTGAGGTTGTTTCCATGTCTTGGCTATTGTGAATAATGCTGCAATGTTTAAACATGGGAGTGCAGATATCTTTTCGATATCCTGTTTTCATCTCCCTTGGATCTATACTCAGAAGTGGGATTGATGGACCATATTGTATTTATAATTTTAATTATTTGAAGAACCTCCATACTGTTTTCGATATTGGTTGTAACAATTTACGTTCTCACCGACAGAGCACAAGGGTTTCCTTTTCTCCACATTTTTGCCAACACTTGTTTTCTCTTGTTTTGATGATAGCCATTCAAACAGGAGGGAGGTGATATCTCATTGTGGTTTCAATTTTCATTTCCCTGATGATTAGTAATGTTGAGCATTTTTTCATATCGCTGTTGGTCATTTGGATGTCTTCTTTGGAAAAACACCTATTCAGTTCCTCTGCCCATTTTTAACAAGATTGTTTTGTTGTTGTTGTTATTGATTTGTATGCCTTCTTTACATATATTAGATATTAACCCCTTATTTAATATATGGTTTGCAAATATTTTCTCCTCTTTCTTAGGTTGCCTTTTCATTTAGTTGATTAGGAGTTTTTTTTGCTGTGCAGAAGCTTTTTAGTTTGATATGATCCTGCCTGTTGACTTTTGCTTTTATTGCTTGTGCTTTTGGTGTCATATCCAAAAAAATCATTGCTGAGACAAATGTCAAAGAGCTGCTTCTCTATCTTCTCTATCTTTTCTTTGGGGAGTTTTATGGTTTGAGGTCTTATGTTTAAGTCTTTAATCCATTTCAAGTTAATTTTTGCGAGTGGTGTAAAATAGGGATCCAATTTCATTTTTCTGCTTATGCTCATCCAGTTTTCCCAACACCATTTGTTAAGGAGACTATCCTTTTCCCATTGAGTGCTCTTGGCTCCCTTGTAAAATATTATTTGACCATAAGTGTAGGGGTTTATTTCTGAGATCTATTCTGTTGTAGTGGTCTATGTGTCTATTTTTATGCCAGTACCACACTGATTCAATTACTACAGCTTTGTAGTATAGTTTGAAATCAGGAAGCGTAACATCTCTGGCTTTGTTGTCAGGATTGCTCTAGCTATGTGGAGTCTTTTGTGGTTCCATACAAATTTCGAGATTGTCTTTTCTATTTCTGTGAAAAATGCCATGGGAATTTTGATAGGAATTGCGTTGAATCTATAGATGACTTTGGGTAGTATGCATATTTTAACAATATTAATTCTTCTGAACCATGAACATGAGATATCTTTACATTTGTTTATGTCTTCAATTTCTTGCATCAAAGTCTCATGGTTTTCATTATACAGATCTTTCACTTCCTTAGCTAAATTTATTCCTAAGTATTTTATTGTTTTTGATGCTGTCGTAAATGGAATGGTTTTCTTTGTTTGTTTTTTTTTTCAAATATTTTGCTGTTACTATATGGAAATGCAACTGATTTCTGTGTGTTGATTTTATATCCTGCCACTTTACTGAATACCTTTATTAGTTCCAACAGTTTTTTGGTTGAGTCTTTAGGATTTTATATATATAAGATTATATAATCTGAAAATAACGATAATTTTACCTTTTCTTTTCCAACTTGGATGACTTTTATTTCCTTTTCTTGACTAACTGCTCTAGCTAAGACTTCCAGTACTACGTTGAATAAGAGTGGTAAGAGTAGGCACCCATGTCTTGCTCCTGATCTTAGAGGAAAAGCTGTCAATCTTTCACCATTGAGTCTGATGTTAGTTGTGGCTTTGTTGTATGCAGTCTTTATTATGTTGAGGTATTTTCCTTATATACCCAATTTGTTGAGAGTTTTCTTTTATCATAAAAGAATGTATTTTGTCAAATGTTTTTTCTACATCTAGTGAGGTGATCATATGATTTTTGTATTTCATTCTATTAATATGATGTGTCACATTTATTGATCTGCATATGTTAAATTATCCTCGCATCCCAGGGATAAATCCCACTTGGTCATGGTGTATGATCCTTTTAATATGTTGTTGAGTTTGGTTTGCTAGTATTTTGTTAAGAATATTTGTATCTATATTCATCAGGGATATTGGTCTGAAGTTTTCTTTTCTTGTTGTGTCCTTATCTGGCTTTAGTATCAGGTAAAGCTGGCCTTTTAAAACAAGTTTGGGAGTATTACCTCTCCCTCAATTTTTGGGAAGAATTTGAGAAAGATTGGTGTTAATTCTTCTTTAAATGTTTCGTAGAATTCACCAGCGAAGCCATTGGGTTTCATTGTGTTGGAAGGTTTTTGATTGCTGATTCAGTCTCCTTACGTGTCATTGATCTGTTCAGATTTTCTACTTCATGATTAGTCTTGGCAAGTTCCATGTTTCTAGGAATTTATCCATTTATTCCGGTTATCCAATTTGTTGGCACATAATTGTTCACAGTAGTCTCATGACCCTGTGTATTTTTGTGATATCAGTTGTAATGTCTCTTTTTTCTAATTTTATTTATTTGAGTCTTCTCTCTCTTTTTCTTAGTCTATCTAAGGTTTTGTCAATTTTGGTTATCTTTTCAGAAAAACAGCTCTTAGATTTGTTATTTTTTCTATTGTTTTTCTATTCTCTGCTTCATTTATTTCTCCTCTGATCTTCATTATTTTGTTTCTTCTGCCAACTTTGATCTTAGTTTGTTCTTGTTTTTCTAGTTCCTCCTTGAGTTGTAAAGTTAGGTTGTTTGTTTGAAATCTTTCAGTTTTCGCAATATATGCATTTATCACTTTAAGTTTTCCTATAATAACTGCTTTTTTTAATTTCCATTTTGATTTCTTCTTTGAACTATTGGTTGGTCAGGAATGTGTTGTTTAGTTTCCACATGCTTGCAAATTTTCCAGCTTTCCTCTTTTTGTCAATTTATAGTTTCATACCATTCTGGCTGGAAAAGATAGTTGATGCAATTTCAGTCTCATCAAATTTTCTAGGACTTATTTTGCGGCCTATCATATGACCTATTCTGGAGAATGGTTCTATGTGCACTTGAGAAAAATGTGTATTTTGCTGCTGTTGGATGCAATGTTCTATAAATGCCTGTTAGATCCATTTAGTCTAATATATGGTTCAAGTCTACTATTTCCTTGTTGATTTTCTGTCTGGATGATCTATCCATTGCTGAAAGTGGGATATTGAAGTCTCCTACTATTATTGTTTTGTTGTCTGTTTCTCCCTTCAGATATGTTAGTATTCACTTAATATATTTAGGTGCTCTCAGGTTGAGGGCATATATATTTATGATTGTTATATCTTCTTGATGAATTGACCCCTTTATCATTATATAATGACCTTTTTTGTCTCTTGTTACCATTTTTAGCTTCAAGTTTATTTTATCTAATATAAGTATAGTTACCCCTGCTTTCTTTTGGTTTCCACTTGCATGGAATATTTTTCCATCCCTTCACTTTGAGCCTATATGTGTCCTTAAAGCTGAAGTGAGTCTCTTGAAAGTAGCATATAGTTGTCTTTTTTTTTAAATCCATCTAGCCACTCCTTGTCTTTTTATTAATGAGTTCAATTTATTTACATTTAGAGTAATTATTGATATGTAAGGACTTACTAATGCCATCTTATTAATTGCTTTCTGGCTGTTTTGTAGTTCAGTTGTTTATTTTTTCCTCTGTTTCTGCTTACTTTTGACAATTTTTTATTTTTCTTTTTTTTTCTGTTAAGAAAAAGAATTGCTTTATTAATCTGACAACATACACACACCAACTATAGAGTACTAAGAAACTTAAATATCTAAGTCATAGCAAATAGGTGTCAATTCAACACCCAGAGTCAATAGAATACCTGAAAGAGACTGCAACAGAGTAGACTCCCATAACGAAGAGGGCATCTTCAGAGGTGAAGGGGAGCCCAAGCGTAACAGCTTTTCAAGTTCCCTCTCTTCAGTGAGGATCATAAGAGGCACTCCATTCAAGGGGAAGTGTGCAATCTGATGTTTTCAGGTAGGTCGAAACTATCAAAGTCTAGAGGATTAAAGGGAAAGAATTTTTCTATTTCTGTCATCTGAAGCAGGAACAGTTTTTTGCTTCAACCGTCTTCTCAGTCATCTTTTTGGCAGAGAAGTTTGTCTGTTTCTGTATGAGGGATCTATTATTTTTTATTGACTTTTCTATAGCTCTGATGGCAGTTCCCAAAGGCTTTCTAGCAGCTTTAGGTAAGGCTGGTGGAGCATCATTTTGCCAACATGTAGCGTTGAAACCTGAGATCTCCCATCTAAGACTTTGACTGAAGTCTTAGATCCCAGTTTCAGCCCATCCCCAGGAGTCACATGGGTGCCTTGTTCTCCATTTTCCTTAACAAAGATAAGAGTAGCCAAGACTTAGCCTCTTTTTCTGCTCTGATTGCTCTTTCTGATTTTCTGCTCTGATTCCCTTTTCATCTTTTGTGAACTGACTCTAGGTGTCTGCTTTGTGGTTGCCATGAGGCTTACATAAAACATCTTAGACGTAAAACAGTTCATTTTAATCGGATAGCAACTTAACTTCAATAACATACAAAAACTCCACCCTTTTACTCCCTCCCTTTTGTATTTTTGATCTCACAATTTGCCTCTTTTATACTGTGTATTTGTTAAAAAATTATACCAGCTTTTTTACTTTTCCTTTAAGCTTTATATTATAGTTACGTGGTTAACACACTGTCCTGTTACAGAATTAGGGTTTTCTAAATTTGACTGTATATTTACCTTTCCAGTGCATTTAGTTACTTTCATATATTTTCATGTTACTAATTAGCATCTTTTCATTTAAGCCTGAAGAACTTCTTTCAGCATTTCTTGAGAGGCAGGTCTAGCAGTGATTAACTCCCTCAGCTTTTGTTTTTTGGGGAAAGTCTTTATTTCTCTTTTTGTGTGCATGTGAGGAAGATTAGCCCTGAGCAATGCTTGCCGCCAATCCTCCTCTTTTTGCTGAGGAAGACAAGCCCTGAGCTAACAGCTGTGCCCATCTTCCTCTATTTTATATGTGGGATTCTTGCCACAGCATGACTTGATAAGTGGTGCATAGATCTGTGCCTGGGAGCCAAACCTATGAACCCTGGGCCACTGAAGCAGAGCACATGAACTCAACAACTACACCACCAGACCAGCACCTTTATTTCTCTTTTATATCTCTATTTCTCTTTCATATCTGGTGAAATCTGAAATCTGAGATCTGATATATGATATTTCTCTCTCATATCTCTTTCATAACTTTGCCAAATAGAGTATTCTTGGCTGGCAATTTTTTCTTTCAGCACTTTGAATATGTCATTCCACTCTGTCCTGGTCTGTAGGATTTCTGCTGAGAAATCTGCTGATAGCCAAGGGGGATTTCTTTGTAAGTTACAATCTTTTTTTCTCTTGCTGCTTTTAGGATTCTCTCTTTCTCTTTCATTTTTGACAGTTCCATTACAATGTGTCTTGGAGAGAGTCATTTTGCACTGAAATGATAGGAAAATCTATTAGCTTTGTGAACTTGGATGTCCAAGTCTCTGCCTAGGTTTGGGAAGCTCTCAGCTATTATTCCTCTACATAAACATTCTGCTCTCTTCTCCCTCTCTTCCCCTTCCGTAACTCCAATTATTTTAATATTTGTACTTTTTATGATGTCTTATAAACCTCCTAGGCTTTATTTGCTCTTTCCTTTTTTCTTTGTCCTCCTCTGATTGGGTTATTTCAAAGTTCCTATCCTCTGGCTCACTGATTCTATCTTCCACTTGGTCTACTTTGTTGTAGATGCTCTCTATTTCTTTTTTCTTTTTTTTTTACATTTCATTCATTGACTTCTTCAGCTCCAGAATTTCTGTTTGGTTCTTTTTTATGACTTCTATCTCTTTGTAAAATTTCTCATTTTTGTCACATATTGTTTTCCTGAGTTTGTTGAATTGTATTTCTGTGTTTTCTTGTAGCTCATTGAGTCTCTTCAAAATAGCTATTTTAGTTCTTTATCAGCTAGATTACAAAATTCTATGTCTTTGAGTTCAATAATTGGAGAATTATTATCTTTTGGTAATGACAGGTTTCCTCAATTCTTCATGTTTTTGCAGTTTTGCATTGCTACGTTCATGACTGAAGGAGTAGACACCTCCTCAAATCTGTACTAGTTGACTTCAAGTGGGATACACTGTTCATTGGTCCTGTTATATCTGGAGGTTTCTCTGACCTTGTATGGATACACCTGCTCCACACTTTTTGCTTTCTTTTGTGGCAGAATTCTTAAGCTTCTGTGTCTTCTCTGGTTCTTACAACTCACCAGGCTGGTTGCTGAAAAATCTCTTTTGTTATCCAAAAGGTGGCACTACAGCTCAAATTTGTTGTTTCTCCCTTGTCCACAGACCCTGATCTGATTTCTCAGTGCAAGCCATTTACTAGAGCTCACTCTTACTGCCACACTCAGGAGCATGCTCAAAAAGCCAGCCTCAGAGTGGAGAGAGGTATGGGTTTAGCACTTGGGGAATTGGAGATGCCTATGAGCCTGACAGAAGAATCTTCGGATGAAGTTCTCTCAGAGGCTTATGGATACGTTTCTGCTGGAGTCCTGAAAGCAGTCAACAGGAACCATGTCCCTTTTAATGCCCTTTGATATTTTTATCTGTCTCCTTCCTGATCTCCTTTCTCCTCCCAATCATGAATGTTCCACCTCAGTACTCTGGCTGCTTCTCGAGAGAAATGGGTTTCTCCAGCAGTGTCCTGCACAGCTCAGGGAGCCAAGCACTCCCTTGTCAGTCTCCCTTTCTCCCATGGGAGAGGTTGCCACCAGCTAGTTCAGCCCTGCACTGTGTCACCTTGGGGAAGGGGCGGAGTTGACAAACTTCCTGTTACCTTCTCCATTGAGTCAAACTTTACTTATTTTTTCTGCAATGGAGTGCTGGAAGCTCCCTTTGGGAAGGCTGGACTTCTAAAAATTCTCCTTCATCTGAGGATGTCTGCCCAAATCAGCACTCTCCAGGTTTTCCCCAATCACAGCCAAGGGCAGCTTCACAGGCTCCTGTTGTTTCCACAGACCACATCAAGGTCTGTCTGCCTACCACCAGATGCACAGATGGGACAGACTCCACCCAGGTCTCTCGGTATAGGGCTCCAGATCCACAACTACCATAGGGGAACTTTTGTTCATGGATAGATGCTGGGTTTTAGTTGTTAAAAAGGGATTCAAAAAGGATGGATAACTTACACCACCATGATGCTGAAGTCACTTCTACTTGGATCCTCTTTCTCTATCTCTAAGGCATTCTTCTAAGCTAGAAGTTCCCAATTACCCACTAATAAGATTCCAAAGTTTATAAATTATTTATATATTTTGATCAATGGGAGCGAATTTGAATTAATATCTGTAATAATCCTCTCAGCTATTCATAATGATGAGCTTTTCCTGAGTTGGCTAGAAACTTCAAAACGAGAGTTATCTAAGTAAGGTTAGTGCTGGCTATAGGACCCTGAGCAGGCAATTTAAGCTCTCTGGACCCAAGTTCTTTATGTGAAGAAATAAGATAAAAATTTTCTAATCATCACCACATCTTACAGAAATCTTTGTTCATAACTCTGAACGTACCTTACAATGAGGTCTCAGTAATAATAGGATCCTGAAGTACTCATCCTAAGATCATTGTTATGGAGCTACTCAGGGCAGAAGTTAACTTTTGTATGTATCAAGATTGTGTCTGTCAGCTTCTCCAGAACCAAAATCATGACATTTTCCTCCAAAGTCTCTGACTGGGGGTGGCTCATAGGCTACACAACTATTTTCTCAAAGTAGGGTTTTTGTTTGTTCGTTTGCTTGTTTTTTAGGTAGTAGATGGCTTTGTGGATTGTTAAGGCATTCAACTGATAAGATTAAAGTACCATATTTTTCACGTTTCTGATCTAAGCAGCTCAATGCAACTCTATAATGTCCACCATATTTTCTTCTATGCAAATTGTTGCCTTTACCACTCTGAAACCAATGTACCCACAGGTGACCTAACAGGCTGCATATGGAACTGAAATTTGGTTTAGACACTGAATAGATATGTGTTCCATGACACCAAAGTCAAAAGCCTGAGAACATCTCTGAGCACACTCCAGTTAAGCTGCAGCCTTCAGAACCATAGGCTGTGCTCACACAAAGGAGGGGAGATAGTCAGCTAAGAAAACTGGTACCTGGCTGGAGTTAATGGAAAAAAAGAAGCATAAGACAGCAAATGTGAGTCAAGCTCAAAAGAATGCCAAAGGTCAAAACCAGAGAAGATGAGTCTTTCCTTAAGTTCAAGAGGCAAACTAAGGGATGACAATGGGAAATGAAGCTAAAGAAGTAAGCAGCCATGTAAGAAGTAAGCAGCCATGTAAATGTAGAAATAAAGTTGAAAATATTAGTTAGCTATTATGTTTTACTGTGTGTAGTACAAACCAAACCACAGAGACTTAACTAAATAGGGGAATATGTTTTTTTACAAAATAAGAAGTCCAGAAGCAGGAAGTCCAAGGGTAAACATGTCAGCAATAGCCCATGGTCTTTGTCTTTCTGCTTTGCCCTCATTAAAAAATGACTTTCCTCTCACAGTCACCTCAGGATTGAAAGAAGACTGGTCCATCTCCCAGTTTCCTATGTTTCCTATCTTCTAAGGAAGATGATGAAGAAAAAGGAGAAAGATGGGTAGGAGAAGAAAGAGGAAGATGAGGAGGAAAACAAGAATAAGAAGTAAAGGAAAGGAGAATTGACAATCAGGAAGGGAATACACCAATTTTGAGAAAGCAAAACATTCCTAGAAATCCCCAGCAGATTTTTAATTATGTCTCATAGGCCAGAAATGTGTCCCATGATGACATCTTGGCTGTAAGGAAAGCTGGGAAACATTGTCTTTCAGCTGGATATATTGTAGCTCATACAAAATCAGGGTTCTATTAGTAAGGAAAAGGGAAAGAATGAATATTACATAGGGAATTAAAATCAAAAGGCATATAGATTGCCACAGTCAGGTTGAGATGCCCAAGGCTCATTTTACTGAGTGCTACTTTTGTATTAGTGGGTTTTGTTGTCCTAATTTAAGTTCAAGCAGGTTTACAAAACCCTGGACTCCCTCTGAATTCAATATAATAAAAGTAAAATGCTCTACAAAGAAATTATTGGAGAATATTCAGCATAAGATTGTACAAGCATTTTATATCTTTGATTATACAGCTAAGATTAAATAATGGGGATAGAGGGAGTCAGGTTAAATGAACCAGGCAGAAATAAATATAAAAGAAAGCAGGGGTTGCACTCTTGACCTCAGAAGGCAGAACTCAAGAAAAAAAGATTAAGTAAGGGAAAGGATACTTTAAAATGCTAAATGTATGAATCATAATGAAGATACATAACAGTTATTAATATCTACTCTCCCAATAACACATCAAACACTTTCATAAAGCAGAAACTGCATGAGATTCAAGGAGAAGTGGTCAGAAATACACTATTAACAGGAGATCTTAACTCTCCTCTCTTAGTCCAAGACAGAGGCAATGAAGCAAAAAATTAGGATACAGAAGAGCTAAACAACATAATCAATAAGGTAGATCTTATAGATCTAAATTGAACTATGAATTCTGATAAAAGAGTATACATATTCTCCAAGAGCTATGGAAAATTTGCAAAAATTGCCCAATAGTAGACCACAGACAAAACCTCAATTATGGTACAAATAGTATTCTCTGACCACAACGTAATAAAACTAGAAATGAATAACAAAGTTATTTTTAAAAGCTTTCCTTTCACTTGGACATTAAAATACACAATGTTAAATAATTCTCTGGTCAAAGAGGAATCACAATACAAAATTTCCAGAGTTTATAGAAAATAACAATGATGCAACTATCACACATCAGAATCTAAAAGATATTGTTAAAGTAGAATTGAAAGGAAAATTCTTACTATGAAATATTTGTAATACAAAAAAAATTTAATTGAAAATAGATTAAAAACGCAACTCAAAAAGCTAGAAAAAAGCTAAAAGTAAACAGAAATAAAATGCAAAAGGAAAGAAAAAATTTATTAGAAAATAAAAAAAATAATGAGATAGTAAACAAGTAGCAAAATTTACAATTAAATAAAAATTCTTATTCTTTGAGAGAAAAACCGTCAAAATAGACAAATGACTAAAAAATCCGTTTTTTAAAAAGGGGGCAAGCACGAACACCATAATAAGAGATGAAAAAGAGGAAATAATTATCAAAGGAATTTTGTTTTAGTGAGACCAATTTGAACAACTCTAAGCTAATACATTTAAGAATTTAGATTTTAAAAAGTAGCTTTATAGGAATATATAGTTTACCAAAATTGTCCCCAATATGATGGACAGCCTGAAGAGATCCTTTTCCACTAAAGAAACAGAGAAAGTTTTAAACGATTGCTCTATAAAAAAACACCTGGACCAGATGGTTTCAAGGTGGATTTCTACTTAATCTTGAAACATCAGATCACTCAACGGTATTTAAGGTATTCCAGCATACTGAAAGAATAAAAATTTGTAAATTTTTTTTCTGAAATTAATGAGTGTGACATTTTTATTGAAACATGAAACCAAATTACACAAAATTCTACAGATGAATTTCACTTATGGACATAGATGCACATATCTTAAAAAGAGAATCTGGCTGTCTATTAAAAATAATATAATATGAAGAAATTGGAACACTTGTGCACTGTTGATGGAAATGTAAAATGAAATAACCAACAAAAACTACAAAAATATGAACAACATGGCACTAAACACACCACAAAGATTCTTATTTACATCACAAGAGCTGAAACAAGATGACAGAGCATCACCTTTTTTGACCTCTGCTGGGAATACGCACATAGAGCTACTTAAATTTTACTCCACTCTGTGCATGTCCGTGAATGACAATAAAATGGCTATGAGTATTGATTTTGGGGTTACGAATAAAATTTAGTGAGTAGGTGAATTTGCAAATATGGAATCAACAAATCATGAACATCCACTGTAGTTCAAATAGAAACTAGAGTGAGGTGGCGGATACAATTTCAAATATACCAGTTTTACACAAAATGTAAATGAATTAAATATTCGTATTGAAGACTAAGATCAACCAACTGAATTAAAAAAAAATCCAACCAACTATTACACGAGATATATTTTATACATAAAGACAAAAGTAGTTAAAATAAAAAGACTACAAAAGTTTATAACATGCAAATACTCATTCAAGAAACCTGTGTAGAGTATTAATATCAGGAAGTAGACTTTAAAGAAACTAGCATTACTAGAAATAAAGAGGGGAATTTAAAAATGATAAAGGAATCAATCCATCAGAAATATATAACAATTCTAAATCTTTATACGACAGAAAGCATAACTTCAAAATAGATGAGGTCTAAAATGACTGAATTAAAAGTAGACAAATCCACAATCACAGTGGAAGGGTTAAATAACTTGGTCAATAGTTGATAGAGCAAACAGACAGAAAAATCAGTAAGATGTTATAAACTCAATCAATAAAATAAACAACATTTATAGAACATTACACCTAAGAACAACAGAATGAATATTCTTTCCAAGTGCACACAGAATATTTACCAAGATTGACTTCATCCTGGATCAAAAAATTTCAGTAAATTTCAAAGACTGAAATCGTTCAGAGTATGTTCCTCGACCACAGTAAAATTAAACCAGAAATCAAAAACAAAAGATATCTTAAAAATTCACAACTGCTTGAGACTAGGCAATCACTTCTAAGTAACCTATGGGTTAAAGAAGAAATCATAAGGAAAATCAAAAAATGCCTTTGAACTCTATGATAATGAAGATATCATAAATACAAACTGGAGATGCAACCAAAGCAGTGTTTAGGCATATAATATAGCTTTAAATGCATTTTCTAGGAAAGAAGGAAGTTTGAAAATCAATAGCCTAAGGTTTTACCTCAAAAAGCTGGGGATAAAAGGACAGCAAATCTCAAAAGGTAAATGAAAGGAAAATTTAAAAGATAGGAGAAAATAATGAAATAGAGAAAAATTGATGATAAAAATGAACAAAGCCAAAAGCTGGTTCTTTGACTAGATTAATAAATTTAATAAATCCCTAGAAAGACAAGGTAAGAAAAAAACAGGAAAAATTACCAATACCTATAATAAAAAGGAACATCTTTAAGGATCTAACAGATAATAAAAGGACGATAAGAATATATTATACAAAATTATATGCCTGGTAAATTTGACAGTTAGATGAAATGGCCAAATTTCTTTTAAAATGTTACTAACATAGACACAAATAATAGGAAAATATTAATAGTCTTCTGTCTATTATGGAAATTGGATCTGTTACTTAAAAAACTTTTCCAAAACAGAACTCCAGGCTCAGATGGCTTAACAGTTGAATTCTTCTAAACATTAAGGAAGAAAAAAAATATATATGGTGAGGGACAAAAATTAGACTACTGGGGGTGAGCAGAATGAAGTGTATTCAGAAATTGATAAGTAATAATGCACACTCAAAATTACACAATGTTATAAATCACTATGATATCAATAAAATTACTTGAAAAAAATCTTTCAAAGATTTTACAGAAAAGGAAAACAACATGAATGGATCAATGTAGCGATATATAAAAGGACTATTACAGTACAAATAAGGTATATTCCAGGAATTTCAGGATGGTTTATCATTTGCAAAACAATCAATGTTAATTCACAACACTAACAGAAATACACAGGAGAAAATTCATCAAACATTTGATGAAACTTAAGACCCATTAATAATTTTTAAAACTCTCAAAAGAAAATAATAAAGTTAAAAACAGTAAGAAATTGAGTAGAAAGCAAAACAAAACACAAGAATAATAATCAAAATTATGATTCCATGAAAAGAAATAACAAAATAGAAAACCACTAGTCAACCTAAGCAAGGCATAAAAGGAAACAACAATATACAAAATAAAATGAGTTTGGAAGCAATCATTGAAACAGATGAAATTAAAACAAATACGAAACTACTGAAAATAATGAACAAATATACAGTCGCGTGCCACATAACAACGTTTGTGGTCAATGATGGACCATGTATACAATGGTGATCCTATAAGATTAGTACCATATAGCCTAGGTGTGTAGTAGGCTACACCATCTAGGTTTGTGAAAGTAGATTCTATGATGTTCACACAATGACAAAATTACCTAATGATGCATTTCTCAGAATGTGTCCCTGTCAATAAGTAATGTGTGACTATATTTAAAAATCTAGAAGAGATGCATAAAATTTTAAAGAAAAAATTTTAAAGAAAATGTAATTTTAAAAAAATTGACACAGTAGGGATAAAGAAGCTTAAATAAAGCAATTTCCGTAGAAGAAATGGAGAATAATGTCAAAGAACTATCTCGTAAAAAGGCACCAGGTCCAGATGGTTTTGTGTGGAATTTCCATCAAACTTTCAAAGAGTGGGTAATTATAATGCTTCATAAATTATTCCAGAGATTAAAGGGAAAAAAGTAGAATGCCTTAATTATTTTTTATAAAGTGAGTATAACATTGACACCTAAACTTGATAAAGACAAAGGGGAAAAAGAAAATTATGGACGAATTTCCCTCATAAACATTGATTTTAAAATCCTAAAAACTATCAGCAAATAGAATTCAATAGCACATTAAAAATATTGATACACTGTGACTAAATGTAATATATTCCAAAATTGTCAAGGGTAGTTCAATATTAGGAAATCTTTCTTATAATATACCATATTAAGAGATCTAAAAAAAAAAATCTCATCATTAACCCCACCCACACTGCACAGGCCTTGGACAAAAATCAACAGCCATTCCTCATACAAAATTCAATAAAATGGAATTAATGCATTATATATTTATATCAAATTTGAAAAAGCCAGCAGACTAAATTGTAGCAAAGTTGTGGAACAATTGGAAGTCACATACATATCTGGTGGTAGTATAAAATGGGATAGCCACTTGGAAAACTGTTTGACCATTTGTTATAAAGTTAAACATACACCTACTTGGTATATAGTAACCGAAAGAAATAGATTTTATAAACAACGTAAATACCCATATATTTATCCATAAGATACTGGTTGAATGAATCAAGTTATGTCAACAATATCAAAAACTACACAGTCATTGAAAAAATGTATGGGGCCAGCTCCGATGGCCTAGTGGTTAAAGTTTGTCACACTCCACTTCAGCGGTCTGGGTTTGGTTCTCAGGCACAGAACCACACCACTCGTCTGTCAGTGGCCATGCTGTGGCAGCAGCTCACATAAAAAAAGAGGAAAATTGGCAACAGATGTTAGCTCAGGGCAAATCTTCCTCAACAATAACAAAAAATATGTGTATATGTATATATATGATTTGAACAAGAATGTTCTTAGTGGCTTTCATAATAGCCAAAAGATTGTAAATAACCCAAATGTCCACCAACAGAAGAATGAACAAAAAACCTGGTATATTCATAAAATGAAATATAACACAGCAATAAAAAGGACAAATTATTAATACATTCAGCAACATGAATAAATCTCATAAATAGCAGGTTGCACAAAAGAAGCCAGACACAAAATAGAACATACTACAAGCTTCTTTTTTTAAGAAGTTTAGGAACAGTATAAACTGAGCAACGGTGGTACAATAGCTTAGTGGTTGCCTCTATGAGAGGAAGGTGTGGAATTTGAGTAGAAAAGGGTACAAGAATACTTTCTGAAATGATGGAAATGTTCTATTTCTTGATTGAGATGTGGGTTCCATGAATGTGTACATTATCAAAAGTAATCAAGATGTACACTTAAGATCTGTGTATTTCACTGTGTATAAATTATGCCTTAATAAATCAATTTAAATATGCAAAACCTATATGAATAAAACTATACTGAGATATTTTTTCTAATTCCAAAGCTTGACAATATATTCTGTTGGCAAGGATGTGGGTACACAGAGTCTTCCAAACACTGCAGATGAGCATGCAAAATGTTATTACCCCTTGTGGAGGAGAATTTGAGAGTATACCAAAAACACATGCATTCGCCCTTTGACTCAACAGCCCAAGTTGTAAAAATTTACCCTGAAGATACACACTCAACAATTTAAAAAGCTACATATGTACAAGGCTATTCATTGTAAAAAAAAAATCAGAAACAACCTGAATACTCCCCCATAGGAAACTGGGTGAATGAATCAAGACACGTCCACAAAACGGGGAATTGTATAGCCATTCAAAAAAAAAAGGAAGAATGAGTCTCAGTTCATAAAGACAGATTTGTTTTCAGTAGTGTTATTAGTGTAATAATTCTGAAACTGTTAGGAATCAGGTTCTCACTGCATGAGAAGGGAGAAACAAATATGGAGTAGGAAAGGGAGGAAGAACTATGTGGATTTGAATTGGAGATATTAGTACATATATGTGTGCATGAACATATGTGTGTTTGTGTATATACAGATACATGAATTATATATGTGTGTTTGTTATATACATATAGACATACATAAGTGTATCTATACGTATACATGGAGAGAGTCTAGCTAAAGTATTCTGTAATACACCAGCCCCTCTCCCTGCAGTGCATGCCTTAGATAACAGTCAACAGAGTAACAAGTAAACCTAAGTCCCCAAGATGACTCCCGCAACTGCCCTTGCGATAAGCATTCTCCCCGCCTCCCAGGCCTTCCCCTTGAGCACCTCTTAGATAAGACCCCAACGAAGCTTACCAAAACCCCACTTTTTTGGTTTGAATTGACGAATCTGGCCTTAGCCCATGAATCCCAAAGCACCTGACCCTCAACTCCTAATAAAGGCATGTGCCCCAGGTCTTCCAGCACTCTCTCTCTCTCTGCCTGCACCCTGCCTTGACTTCCCTGTGTGGTCCCTTGAGGCATGCCATGTGCCTCCTTCAGGACGTGTGAGTAATAAACTCTATTTCACTTTTTCTTGTGGTCTTTTGTTGAAACTTGGTTTACCAGCCCACACGCCAGGGCCTTACTTAACAAAAGTTAATTTAACAAGGTCACAGCGCACATCACACAGACAAACACACACACACACGCAGGGATGCACACATGCAAGCACGCACACATGAGTTTTTAAATACCATTTCCCAGTAAAAAATCAAGAGCTCCTTGCAGAAATGCTTGATTTCCCTGAGGTGTGTAAAGTATAAGGTGTGCTTGGAACATCTTGTGCTGGAAAGCAAGGAAATGTTCAATGGCTGATCGAAGAGGGGATACAAATGTGACAAAGTACTACCAACAGTGTGAAGAGTATATGAGTGTTCATTGCACTATTCTTTCAACTGTTTCGTAGGTTTAAATATTTTTCTATGTAAAACATTTTTTTAAATATTCATTATCATTGAAAATTGCTGGGAATCAACTCATTACTCCAAGAAAATGATAAATATAAAGAAAGAAGCAAGCATTTGTTATACTTTTTCTGCACAGATTGTTCTTTAGAGTAACTAAATGGTTGGTGAGAGAAAACATTTTTTATAGAATTTCAGTTAAATAATAAAAAAAGAAATTATAGAGTTAGAAAAATTACCGTTTTGCAGTCTTTAATAAAATAACAGATCCAGACAATAATCATCATCAAAAGATACTAAAACCATGAGGTGAAAATTTGGTGAGGAATTGTGTAATGCATGGGTTAGCTGACAACATCTGAACCCTCTACTTGAGATGTGATGCAGTAGAAAGTTCCACCCTGAACTAGTCTTGACTAAAAATTGAGCCTGAATCCATGAAACCACTTACTCTAAATACTAGTTAATAAGAAATATGGGGAAGCTGTGAACCAAATGCAAAGTGTGAAACATTCTATAGGCCAAATTATTCCTTTTCTCTATCAGATAATTGTTATTAAAAAAAAAAGGAAGAGATCTATAATAGAATAAAAGAGATACAGTAAAGACATAGGCAATGGTAGACCTCATTTGGATCCTGAATCAAACAATAGAAAGACATATTGATAAAATTGGGAAAATTTGAAAATACTTAGGGTGTTAAATAACATAAAAGAATAATTGCTAATTTGGGTGGAGTGATAACAGCAATATACATATTGGATCTGAGATCAATCGGCAGATCTGAAATGTAATCTGGAGGGAGGACTAACAGAACTAACTGGATATGGGAGATGAACAGCAGTGTGTTGGTAAATATTTAACACCCATTCTCTGGGGGGATGAGGGGAAGACCCTTGATTTGTAGTTATTGCCAATGTTCATGGGTGACTATCCCCCCATGGCCAATCTCTCACATGGATTTGAACATGGATTTGGGAAGAAATGTGCACAATCGCCTCTCCCCAGTATGTGAGCCCACATCATCATTCCACAAGATGAGAAAAATGATGAATCAAGGATTAGTCATCAGTTTTTCTCATCAACAATTGGGTAGTGTAGCTGAGACACTACCTTAGGAGACTGAGAGAGCCATTGTAATTCGGGGGTTAAAAGTAAATATACAAGGGAATGAAAGAATATCAATACAAGAATAATGGATTACCTCTGCTTGGGAGTCAGGAGGAGAAGGGAAGACCAACCACAGTGTTTCTATTGTTATGGTATTTGGAATTTTCTATTTTAAGATTGGTGGTGAGTATATGGGTGTACATTTAATTATTCTTCATATCTTTTAGAATGTCCTAAATTTGTCATAATAAATTATAAATGAAATGAAGATAAGAAAAGAGAATGAGGAGAGGTTATTGTTTTCCAGCTTCCCAATAAAATATTCATGAACACAAAATAATGTTAATAATGAATAATAATAGTAATAATAATAAAGCGTTATTTTGTCGCCATGGCTGGCAATTCTGGTTACACTTCTGTAAACTCAGCTCCTCTCATTACTTCAACAACTCTCATTGCATAGGATATGCTTACACAGACTATATTTCATCTAGCCATGCTCAATTATACCATAATATTCTGGGAGATGGGGAATGTTTAGAGCACACTAGTCAACATGTATCTTAGAGCAGTCACTGTGACCCTCACATTTTAGCTCCTGTCTTCTGTGTAATTTCAATTTCTCGTCGTTTTCTTAATTTCTTCCTTTGGCCATCTTACTGCTCTGGACGTCTTTTGCTTTGGCCACAGATATCTGTGTCTCCTCCACCTAAGCAGTTCCCTTTCTTTTCTTCTTTCTCTTTTTTTTTCACCTGGAGTGAACTATTAATCTCATAAGACAACTTTAAAGAATGGAGGCAAGCAGCAATATGGAGAGTATTTCAGTAATTCAGTTAAAAAATGATGAATACCTGAATGGAAAAACTGGGAGTGAGAAGAAAGAAAGAGGTGGGCAAAATATTAAGGGAGTGGCATAGATGGGGAAGGCGATATGGAGATTGCATCCTCGATTTCTGGTTCGGCATCTAGATGGTATCATTCACTGAAGAGTAAATACTGGATGAGCAGCAGGTTTTAGAGGCTGGAGGGAAAACAGTAGGTTTATTTTGGGATATATAAAAGATATCCAGTTGGCTTCTACACCCACCCCTACCCCATAAGAACACAATAAACTTGTCCCACACAGGAATGATGAAGCAGATCAAATTATAGTGAATTAAGAAGAGACAAGAGAATGAGGGGAACAGATAAGCGTAGACCACTGTGGTCTTTCAAGTTTTGCCTGAGAGGAAAGGAGTAGGGACTGCTGTAAGGTTTACATATAAGAAGGACATAGGAACAGTATGGTTGGAAGAGGGGCGGGACTTGACACTGTATTTGCATAATGTTTTATATAAAATTGAGAAAACTTACTGATTGTTCAGATGAAAAAGGGGGAGAGAGAAGCTTGATGAGTAGAACCAATGGGTGGCTGTTGGTTGGTTGAATATTTGTTGGTGGGTTTGTGAAGATGAGATGACTTGAGAACACATTTCTATCTCCTCCCAGCCTGGGCAGACCACATGGAAAGTAGAATTGGGAAAAACTGGTATTAAAATGAAACTGTACTCTCTTCTCTTTTAAACAGAGAGAACTGAGAAAAGGAAGAGGACGCAGAGATAAAACAGCATCTACCTTACCTAACGTGTCGAATTACCTAGGTAACAAAAACCGCCTGAAGAACGACAAAATTTCAGAAACTTTCATAGGGCAGAATATGAGTTTAAACCATAACTTTGCTGGAAACTAATTCTGAAGTTTTGCTCTTTAGAAATGATATTTTCCCAGGGAAATTACAGGTTCCTGCCAAGACGAGAGAGTTCTTGCTTTTCCCCCAATGTTTTTGAGTGATCCCTCTCACTTTCCCAACAATTGTAATTTCAACTTTGATGTTTGAAATCATTTCCATCTGACATCTGGAACAAATACATAGTATTTCTAGGAAACTAGCTGGTTTTTTTCCCCAAGAAAGTTACATTTATAGTAACACATCTTCCTTGAAAATTTGTGGTGCTTCAGATTCTTCACAATTTTACACCCCAGCTAGAGAAGTGGAGCATTGAGCAGAGGCAGGTTAATGTGGTAGGGGACAGAGAAGATGGGCTTTAAAACTAGGCAGACAGGGGCTTGAACGTCAGCTCTGCCAGCACCTGGCCATACTGCTTTACTTCTCCAAACCCCAGTCCCTACCCCATGGTTTTGTGGTGACATTAAACTGAAATAGCACATTGCAAGCTCACGGTGCAGTACCTAGCACATAGAAGCCCTTCAAGAAGTGGAACCCTCTATTACCTAAATTATTTTAAAACAATTGATAAGAAGTTAAGGTTATCAACAATCTAGGAAACACCCACCAGTTTTCTTGTGGCTTTGGAGGATGGGAATATAATACTATGAAACCTTTATAAATCCAAAAATTTTCTGTTCAATAAAACCATGAAGTTCAAGACAAGCACGGATATTTTCATGAATAAAGTTATATTCGTTTCTTATTGCTGCTGTAACAAATTACCACAAACTTAGGTGCTTAAAACAACGCAAATTTATTACCTGCAGATAAGAAGCCCAAAATGGGTTTCAGTAGGAGAAATACATGTCTCCACAGGGGCTCTAGGAAAGAATCCATTCCCTTGCCATGTCCAACTTCTTAGAGGCTTCCTGCATCCCTTATGGATAAGGGGACTTATGGCCTCTTCCTCTATCTTCAAAGTGTATCGCTCCAATCTCTGCTCCCATCATCTTGTCACTTTTCTCTCTGACCCTGCCTTCCTATCTCTCCCTTATAAGGGCCTTTGTGATTACATTGGGTTCACCTGGATAATCCAGGATCATCTCCCCATCTCAAAATCTTTATTTTAATGGTATCTGCAAAGCCTCCTTTTCCATATAAGGTAATATATTTGCAGGTTTTGAGGATCAGGATGTGGACATCTTTGGGGGGCCATTTTTTAGCCTACTACAAGGCCCCAAGACAAATTAGCCAGACATGACATGTGGAAAGTAGCAGTTTGACAGTAAAAGGCTTGAGATTTATCGTGGAACATAATCTATGCCAGAAACAAAAATGAAGCGCTGTAATTTAAACAGCAGATATGATACTGGGATAAGATAAGAAGAAAATTTTGCTGTTTGTTTACAGCTGATTAGGACTTGAGCAGAAATACTACTACCAGTCTTATAGAGTGAGCTACAGAATAGACTCTAAGGAAAAAAAAATAATTACAAAAATCATTGTAGAGGGAAAAAAATAAGTCTTTTGAAAAATAAAGGAATTGCAACTGTGTAGCTTGAGGGTAGCATAAATCTTAATAATTAATTGCAAGAGTATGGAGTGTGGGCCAAAGTTAATTAGCAGGAAAGGTTGATCGTGTACTCTCTATATTCCCAGAAAGCTGAAAAAAAGAGGAAAAGGGCCAACCTGCAGCGAGAAGCTGAGCTTTTAAAAAAGGAAGTTCTTGACCATGAAGATCAGACTACCAAGGGAAGCTGTGTAATCTCTATCCTTAAAGAGCTTTAAAAATAGTATAAACAGCCATCTGCACAAGATGATTTATGCATTGACCTTCAGGAGGCGGGCCCAGATCATCTCATGACGTCCCTTCCAAGTGTGGGATTCTATGATTTAATCAGTATGTGATTTTTTTCTCAGCTCCACATTTTGTGAGATAACCAGCAGATGGAAGCCACAAATTCCCCAACATCATACCAAAATCATGGTTCCTCACACTGGTAGGGCCCGGTCAAGCTTGCCAAATTGGCATCAGTTGTAAAAATCATTGAAGGACCCACCTCAAACATTTATTTATCTCCTCATGGGTGTCTGGACCACCCATGTCCACAAAATACAGATAATCCTTACATTGATTCATGTGCATTTAGCTTTGATTTAGCAAAAGAGAAAGTTGCGTATGTTAGAAATATTTGTCTGGTTTTGGAATCAGAGGCAATAGCTCTCAAAAATGTTCGCAGAAATTTACAGACCCTTGTCTAAGCAGAAAGGAGGCTGACTGGACACTTTGCTCTGAAGAGATTCACAGCTCACTTGGACTTTCGTGTTTCTCACTTAGGTAACAGATATAGTTCTCTGTGTATATGCATTTGTTCATCGAACGAATATTTGAGAGCTGACTGTATTCTAGGTTCTGCACAAAACACGGGGATGCAACGGTGAGGCAGACTGTCCTTGCTTTATGGTGCTTCGAGTCTTCCAGGAGAGACAAACAAATAAATAGGCCATTTTTTTTAATTGAAGTATAATTGACACAGTATCTTATTAGTTTCGGGTGTATATCATAGTGATTCAATATTTATATACATTGTGAAATGATCACCATGATAAGTCGTTGCCATCTGTCACCATACAAAGTTATTATGATATTATTGATATTTCCTATGCTATACTTTGCATCCCTGTGAATTATTAATTTTATAAGCAGAAATTTGTACCTCTTAATCCCTTTCACCTATTTTGCCCCCAATTCTTTCCCCTCTCTGATACCCACCAGTTTGTTTCAGGTATCTATGAGTAGGTTTCTGAAACAGGTCATCTTGATGTAGAGCGATAAAAGCTGTAATGGGGTTAGGGACATGGTGCTAACATAGGAGGAGCAACCAACTAAGTTTTTGGGGACCAAAGAGGATTCCTGGAGGAACTGAGGTCTAGGCTGGTATCTGGAGGATGAATGGGAACTGCTGAGGGAGGGTGAAGGGAGAGTATTTCACGGACAGAAAACAGCCCGGCCGAGAGGCTGGTAGAATGCCATGGTATGGGAAATGAGAGTCTTCGTGTATAGCTGGAACTTGGAGGGTGGAGAAGGTGGGCAAAAGGAGAGTGGGAAGAAGGAGAGAGTAAAGGGAAGTCAGCAATGAGGCTGGCGAGAGCCGCAGAGGCCTCAGAGGCCATGCTAAAACATTTGGACTTGATGTGAGGGTATGAGCAGACATTGAAAGATGGAGATCAGGTTTGTTATTTTAAAAGATATAATACAATTCTGAATTCAAGGGACAGAAAAATATTTACATTTGTTTCATCAAAAGGAAGAGTTTATCAGAAGGATGCTGGGAATATAAGGAATGCAGGGAGGAACTGTACATCCAAGCCGAGCAAAGAGCAAAGATACTTGCAGGAAGCTACAGAGCCAGGCATGGGAGCAATGTGGCGCTCAATTCACCTCCCACTGCTGCTCCTTCGAGCTTCATTCCTTCCACTTGCTCTTTTCGTTTCTCTAGTTCCATTAATGGTCACCAAAAGCTCCTGATATTTAAACTCTCAGTCTTGACAACCCGGAGATAGACTGGTCCAGTTCTCTCATTTCTAAATCCAAAACACCAATGGAGGGGACTTCTAGGCCCAGCTGTATTCTAGGAGCTCATCTCTTGACCAAAGAGCCGTGCTAGGGAGCAGAGTTCCATGACTATGGGGCAGCTGTGCTGCAGCCACTTTGATGGGGAAAGAGGGGTTGTTCTCAAAAATAGAAGGGCTGTTTTGCAGATTTGCCCACGTGTCCTTGCTGCAGTTTAGCTGGGTTGATGGAGAGCCCAGAGGTAGAGCCAAGATGGAGATGGTTGCATATATGGAGCTTGTGCCTGGGGTCAATGAGGAGAGTGGAAGCCTCCATTCAGCCCAGGAACGACACAGCCACACTAGTCACAAGCCCAGAGCAAGCTCTGGACCTCCATCAGGCTCCACAATCCAGAGAACAGGTTTCTGGGAATGTGTTCTTATTCAAAACTATAACTACTGGCAGGTTCCACTCTCATATATGAATTTCCAATCAGCATGCTTTTCTCAAGTAGTTCTTTTGTTTCATCGTGTTACTAAAAAAAAGTATGACAGGTTGGCATGCCTGTTTATGTGAATGTCTGCAACCATAATTTCTTACATGTTAACTTAGGATCCTATATAGGCTACCATTTAAACAGTAAAATCACCTTGTCAGTATTAACAAAACTTTCCTTAAATTTGTGGAGTGTGAGGTAGAAATCTTTTTGTTAATAAATAATTTACCTCCCTCAATTCTCCATCCATTTTAAATTTCTGGCAGTAGATGATACGTTAAGAAATACGTATGCAGTTACCTGTTTAACCACTAGATGGCACCATACATCTTTCCTTCTAATTTTATCTCCGACTAGGTTTTTGAAATGGGATTTGCCTTCTGCTTTTTGTTATTGGTTTTCCAAAGAGTTAATGGTACTTTTTGCCCCATTTATTGAATATCCCTCAGAGTCACTACTTATTTATGATACTACCTTTAATGAAATACTAAATTTCTATGGATGCTGTATTATGCTTCCAGGCAATTTTATTATTTTGTCTGCCAATCCTTATTATAAAACCATGCTGTTTTAATTATTTTAGTTTTATAATACATTTTAATATCTTTTATCACCACCATTACTCCACAATTATGTCTTCAATTTCAAAATCTTTCTTATCTATTAACTTCTGCACATGAACTTTA
The DNA here is from genome assembly GCF_037783145.1 of Equus przewalskii. NCBI lineage: Eukaryota > Metazoa > Chordata > Mammalia > Perissodactyla > Equidae > Equus > Equus przewalskii. The sequence goes on along the minus strand of NC_091847.1, from coordinate 42,021,921 downwards.
GGCTCATTTCATCATCTTAAAAAAAAAAATACACTGGAACTTTTATTGTAATTGCCAATAAATTTATAAGTTAATTTTGGAGGAGGTTACATCTTTGCCATATTTATTTCCTTCAGGAGAATGAATATTTTTGAACCAGTGATGTAGACAAGAACATATGCAGAGTTCTTGGCATGTGCATGAGAGCGTGTGTGTGTGTGTACAGAATAAATGAGTATATAGAGAGAGACACATTCAAATATTCTTTATAAAAGAAGGAAAACGGGGGGAACAAACTCATGTCCAACTGTAGCAGATTGGCTAAACAAATTATTGTATAATCTCAGTGGAATATTTTGCTCCACTACATATAATGATTTCAAATGATTGTCAAATGAGAAAATGCTCATAGTAAGAGGTTAAGTAAATACAGCGGATGTAAAATTATATATACAGCATGATAACAATTTTGTTTAAAAAATAGAGACAGAAGGAAATAGATAATACACTAACTCATTCTTTCCAGGTGTAGAATTACAACTAATTCATATTTCCTCAACACTTTTCAGAATTTTCTATATTTTCTATAGTGAACATCTATTGCTTTCATAATCAGAAAAGAAAAAATAAACTTCTAAACCTTTAAAACAAATGGGCTTTATGGAGATTTCAAAAATATGCCATTGTCTTACATATAGATAAAATTATGTAAATTATTTATTAAATAAATACCCTTGTATTATTCAAAGTTAGAAGGACTCTCATAGCTCAAAAAGCACCTTTATGATGCTTTTCCATGTATGCTCCCTGCTATTCCCTCAGAGAGATGGTGTGACTTACCTCAAGCTGTAGGTCAAGGTCACCAGAAAGCTTATTGCGATAGGACTCTCCCCCTCAACTCCTTTCTCACATGTCCAACCTCTCAGTCTTTCCCTGAGAGCTAGTCTTCACCTTCCAGTGAGTGTTAAAAGTCAGTGGGTCTAAAACTTTCTGGTCTCAGGGCCCCTTTACTCTCTTAAAAATTATTGACTACTCCAAAGTACTCTCACCTGCCAGCTTCTCCCTGAGAAGTATTGGTTCGGACCCCACATTTAGTGGTCCAACTTTTAAGACTCTCGCCTGATGGATGGGCCCCCACACACCTAGTTCTGAAAGCCAGTGAAGCTTGTGTCCACAAGACCCTCAAGAATACAGCAAACAAATAAACAGCTCTTAACAGGTGTGCAAGCACTCGCTGTAGCCATCCCTCCATGGCTCAGCACAGAGGAAGCAAGGAAAACTGCCCAGCTCCCAGCCTTTCCCTAAAAGGGTCCATCTGCAAACTTTGAAAGCTGCTGCCTGAGGGTCAGGCTTCTAATTTAACATACACCCAGGGGCTGGCTGAGATACTCCCTGTAGGATGCCCACTCTCACCACTTTTGTTCAGCATAGTACTGAAAGCCCTAGCCAGAGCAATGATGCAAGAAAAAGAAATAAAAGTCATCCAAATTGGAAAGGAAGAAGTAAAATTATCTCTATTCACAAATGACATTTTATCATATACAGAAAATCATAAAGACCTCACCAAAAACTGTTAGAACTAATAAACAAATTCAGTAAAGTTGCAGGATAGAAAAGTCACTATACAAAAACCAGTTTCATTTCTATACACTAGCAACAAACTATCAGAAAGAGAAATTAAGAAAATAATCTCGTGTATGACAGCATCGAAAAGAATAAAACATTCAGGAATAAATTTAACAAAGGTGGTGAACGATATATACGCTGAAACTGCAAGATAGTGATGAAAGAAACTGAAGAAAACACGAATAAAAGGAAAGATATTCTGAGCTCACATATGGGAAGAGTTGATATTGTTAAAATGTCTATACTACCCAAAGGGATTTACAGATTCAGTGCAATTCCTATAAAAATGACAATGGCATTTTTCACAGAGATAGAGAAAACAATGCTAAAGTTTTTATGGAACCACAAAAGACCTCAAATAGCTAAAGCAATCTTGAGGAAAAAAACAAAGCCAGAGGCATCACACTTCCTGATTTCAAACTATATTACAAAGCTATAGTAATCAAAACAGTATGATATCAGCATAAAAACAGACACACAGATCAACGGGACAGAATAGAGGGCCCAGAAATAAACCCATGCACACATAGCCAACTAATTTACAGTAAAGGAGCCAAGAATATACAGTGGAGAAACGATAGTCTCTTCAATAAGTGGTACTGGGAAAACTGGATTATCACAAGCAAAAGAGTGAAATTGGACCCCTATCTTGCACCATACACAAAAATCAACTCAAAATGAATCAAAGACTTGGATGTAAGACTTGAAACAGTGAAACTCCTGGAAGAAAACAGAGAGGGTAAGCTCCTTGACATCGGTCTTAGCGATGATTTTTTCGCATTTGACACCAAAAGCAAAGGTAACAAGAGCAAAAGTAAAAGTGGGACTACATCAAACTAAAAAGCTTCTGCTCAGCAAGAGAAACCATCAACAAAATGAAAAGGCAGCCTATGGAATAGGAGAAAAAATTTGCAAATCACATATCCAATAAGAGGTTAATAGCCAAAATCTACTAGAAACTCATACAACTCAATAGCAAAAAACCCAAATAATCCAATTAAAAAATGGGCAAAGGACCTGAATAGAGATATTTTTCTGAAGAAAACATACAATTGGCCAACAGGTACATGAAGAGATGCTCAACATCACTAATCATCAGGGAAATGCAAATCAAAACCACAATGAGTTATCACCTCACACCTGTCAGGAAGACTATTATTAAATAGACAAGAGATAATTGTTGATGAGGATCCAGAGGGAAGGGAAACCTTTTACACTGTTGGTGGGAATATAAGCTACCATGGGAAACATTATAGAAGTTCCCCAAAAAATGAAAAGAAGAACTACAATATGATCCACAAATCCCATTTGTGGGTATATATCCAAAGTAAACCAAAACATACCTCAAAGAGATATTTGAAAGCTCATGGTCATTGAAGCATTAGTCACAATAGCCAAGATGTGGACACAACCTAAAGTATCTGTTAGGGATGAATAGATCAAGAAAATGTGGTATAAGTATACAATGGAATATTCAGCTTTAAAAAAGAAGAAATTCCTGTCATTTGCAACATGTGTGAACCTGGAGGACATTATGCTAAGTGAAATAAGCCAGGAACAGGAAGACAGATACTGTATGCTATCACTTATATGTGGAATTTAAGAGAAAAAAAGGTCCGATTCTTAGAAACAGAGTAGAGAAGTGGTTGCCAGGGGCTGAGGTGTGGGCAAAATATGGAGATGTCGGTAAAAGGGTACAAAGTTTCAGTTATAAAATGAATAATGGGGCCCGCCCGGTGGCGCAGCGGTTAAGTGCACACATTCTGCTTCTGCAGCTAAGGGGTTCGCCAGTTCGGATCCCAGGTGCGGACATGGCACCACTTGTCAAACCATGCTGTGGTAGGCGTCCCACATAGAAAGTAGAGGAAGATGGGCACGGTTGTTAGCTCAGGGCCAGTCTTCCTCAGCCAAAAGAGTAGGATTGGCAGCAGATGTTAGCTCAGGGCTAATCTTCCTCAAAAAAAAAAGTAAATAAAAATAAATAAATAAAATGAACAAGATCTGAGGATCTACGATATAACAGGGTGACTATAGTTGATAACACCGTACTGTAGAGTTGAAATTTCCTAAGAGAATACAACTTAAATATTCTCACACACAAAAAAAGAAAAAGGTAAATATGTGAGGCTGTGGATGTGTTAATTAACCTGATGGGGGAATCCTTTCACAATGTATAAGTATATCAAATCATCACAATAAACCTGAAAAAAAAAAAGACTTTGGCTGAGGCTTCAGCCCCATTTGAGGTTCTGCTGAAAAAGGCTATGCTTCCAGGCTCACTCAGGCTGTTTGCAGAACTCAGTTTCTTGCAGTTGTAGGACTGAGGGATTTGGTTTCCTGCTGGTTGTGGGTTGTTGGAGGCCGCCTTCAGCTCTTTGAGGCCACCTGTAGTTTCTTCCTACGTGGGGTTCCCCAACATGGCCACTTGCTTCCTCAAAGTCAGCAGAGGAGAGAGGGAGAAACTCCAGCATAAGAAGCACTACAGTCCTATGTGAGAGAACCATACCATCATGCGTAAGCCACCACATTTGGCATATTCTATCGGTTAGTGTCTTCAGATGTGTTCATGGAGGGGGCTGGCTTAGGATACTTCAGATAATTTATCTGATAGGGTAGGGAAGTCTTTTTCTGAGGAGGGGATATTTTAGCTGAGACCTCAAATGATGAGGAACCACCTGTGAGAAGATAGGGGATAGAGGTGAGGAGCATTCTGGGAAGAAGGAACAGAAAGTGGGAAATGTAGCTATACCCACAGGCAGAAAATATTATCACAACATTATAACTGTTTTATTTGTTTCTGTATCTGCTTTCTCCATAATGCAGTGAGCTGTACAAATTATCTCAGAATCTTCAGTGTTTATTACATAGTAAACACTCAGTAAGTTTGTTTAATAAATGGGTGGATTTTTAAATAAAATAAAAGAATAAGCCTATTACAAATTAACAGAAATAAAAATTTGGGCTGGCCCCGTGGCCGAGTGGTTAAGTTCGCGTGCTCCGCTGCAGGCGGCCCAGTGTTTCGTTGGTTCGAATCCTGGGCGCGGACATGGCACTCCTCATCAAACCACGCTGAGGCGGCGTCCCACATGCCACAACTAGATGGACCCACAATGAAGAATATACAACTATGTACCGGGGGGCTTTGGGGAGAAAAAGGAAAAAGATAAAATCTTAAAAAAAAAAAAAAAATGGGGTGGGGGGAACTCTGATATTTTCCAAAGCAGAAAAACAAATCTTTTTTAAAGACATTGTTTTACATTTTCTGAAATATCTTTAATTTCTAGCTTAATAGAAGACAGCTGGATTTTTATGACTGGTTCTGTACTCAATCTGTTGTGCTATTGTATGTCTTGCAGCCTCTGGAAAACTTCACCATACACTCATAAGATGGAAAGTGAAAATGGCAAATGACATCTTAGCATTATTATGCAAATAGCTATGACCTGAAAAGACCGTCTTGGGAAACTCCAGGGGCCTCTAGACTACACTTTGAGATTAATTACTTAGCTGGATTAAACTAACTGAATGATTATTTCTCCAAATTCTTTTCTCTCTGTTTCTTTTGTAATACTTACACACTCAACTGAAACTGAAAAATAATGATGAGAATAAGAATCCTAGCATAGAACAATAATCCCTCATTATCCACTAGCCCACATGGAAAAACTAGGAGAACATTTTAAGCCAGACTTGTGTGTCATTCTAGAGGTGACATGTAGTTGAAGTCATCCACTCTCCCACCCCACGACTGCCCCCACCACTACTTGGTTACTCCTTGTTATTCTTTGAAAATAGTTTCTAACTCTCTTTTTAATTCTACTCCTCTCATTCTTCTCAGTGAGTTCAATATCCATATAGACAATGCTTCCCATGTCTGTCCTCTCAATGCCTTGCCCTCCCCTCTTCCAGTGATCTTGTCCTCCCCTTTACCTTGGCCACACATTCCCATGGTTACACCTGGACTTGTATCAGTAACTGCAAACCCTCCATAATCTCAATTTTAAACAGTCTACTTTCTGGCCAATAACTACCTTTTTTTCCCAGCTCACTTCCTCTGCTCCAATTCCACCAATCCCTCAATTCCACAAACACCTTCAATCCATTGATTCTACAGCATTTTCACTGCTTCTCCTGTGTCCTCAGTCTCTTCCCCCACTATCCAGTTTAAATTCCATGGTCACTTATAATCACTCCCTTAAATTTGTCTCCAACCTCTTTGCCTTACTCTTGTTCATGAAATTCTCTTGGATAAAGCCCAATCTTGGTTAAATTCAACATTCTTCCTACTCTATGCCTACACCCACACAGATGAAAATGTCTAGAGAAAAATCTACTGATGACATCAATCTAGATTCACGATCACCAACATTATGCGGATGATTAACACTGTCTGGCAATTATATTGTATTTCCTTAGATCATTTACACTTCTACTCTCCTAAGTGACTGTGTCTTACCTTATCCTCTCTCCTCAAACTCCAACACCTCCTCCACCCTCATTCTCAGAGGACGACTTTGCCTCCTATGTAACTAAGAAACCTATAGCAATCAGAAGAGCCCCTCTACATTTACCCACCCACCTGCATGTGTGCACGTGCACCACTTCCCTTCTTGCACTATGGCTGAGCTATCTATGATCCTAAAGACCATCCCCTCCAATGGTGCACTAATTCCTTCCCTCTAACCTATTCAGGCCATTGCTCAGAAATTCTCCTTCTCTCCTGCCTCATCAATTTATTCCTCTCTACTGGGTCTCTCCCATCAGCCTAAAAACATGCTTTATTTTACAGAAAACATCCGTATTCACTGATAAAAAACTCTTCTCATCCTATTTCTCTCTCCAGCGATTGCCCATTCTTCTCCTTCCTTTAACAAGAACAACACTCCTTGAAAGAGCTGTCTATACTCACTGCCTCTAATTTAGCTCCTTTTGCTCTCTGTTGAACCTACTCTAATCAAACTTTCGTCACCATTACTCCCCCAAATTTGTTCTTATCAAGCTCACCAGTAACTTACACTTTGCTAAATCCAGTGATCAAATCTCAGGCCTCATCTTCCTGGATTATCAGTATTTGACAGAGTTGTTCACTTCTTCCTTTTTACAGTTTTTTTCACCTGGAATCCACAACATTTTGCTCTCCTGGTTTTCCTCTGTAGGACTGCTACGAGGGCAGAAGGGAGGAGAGTGTTGGTTGAACTAGAATTGTGCAGATCTCTGTAGTCATTGGAAGATTGAGTTAGGGGAAATAGTCAAACAGAGAAGGCCCAGGAGGCTCACCTGAGGTTGAAGGAGAGAGAGTTATTGACTCTTGCCTGATGCAATAGTAGGGCACTGACCCAAGGAAGACAGTCTAGGTGCATATTGGTATTCAGGACATCACATCTTAAAGATCAGGGATCCAAGCAAAAGACCAAGGGATGCAGTAAGGATAGGTAAGATAAAGATAAGGTAATAATGTTACCAATCCCAACTCCAGCTTGGTAACCAGGTTGTACTCATAATAATACCATTCATATATTTACTACCTAATTTGTACAAAGTGCTTTCATGTCTATTGTTTCTTCACAATATCCCCAGAAAATAAAGTTATTTTTATCCCAATTATATAGATGAAGAAACTGAGGCTCCAAGAAGTTAAAACAATTGTCTAAAATTACACTGAAAGTTATTAACAGAGTTGAGACTGGAACCCAGACCCACGAAAACCAAGAAGCAGCATCTAGGCAGCAGCAACCAAGGTGCTAACACAGAAATCTTGGGCAACAGAGTCAGAAGCTTCAGATGGCTTGGTTCAGAAAGACTGGACAATCAACACCACATCTTGAGACTGAATAGCTGATTTGGGTGAGTGCAGGGATGGGGCGGGAATAAGAAGCCAAACTGACAAGCCAGCAGCAAGGGGAGCTTCCTGGGTGCTAGAACTCAAGTGGAAGCAGACAAACTGAGCTGAACACAGGTGAAAGGAGCAGGTGGGTTCACCTGACTGAGGGGGCCGGGTGGAGATGGAGAAAGCTGAGTCATTTCTTACAATCATCCCAGAGAATAAATAAACCTTCAGTTCTCTGTTGGAAGAGCTAATGTTTATCTCCTGGAATCCTTTGGCCTCTGGCCTAAGGAAGAAGAAAATATTTGGCATCTACTGGGATGGTTATTGGGTACTACTGGGGGCTGAGCAAGGGGTGGAAAGGGTGGAATTTTTTCCTATATTTATCTAGATCATATCTGAAGGATTTTAAACAGTTCATGGAAAATGCATAATCCTTACAAAGTGGAGTAAAAGAATTGACAAATTATCTCTTTGACAAGCAATTTATTCCTTTTTGTTAGAGCAGGAGTTTTGAAATTTCAGGTGTAATGGATATTGAGCAAGCCTGACCCATGACTAATTCCCAGCCCCTTTGTTCTTATGATCCAGTCCCCCTACATATGTTTCAGTGCAATTGACTTTCCCTTGTCCCTGGATGAACACTCAGGCACATCCTAAGACTTTCCTAGACACCCTCAGGTATTTATGTCAGGACAAGGACATCCTATAGTCACTTTAGTAACAAATAGAGTTAAATTCGGTAATTAGAACACCTTACATAATCAGAAACTAGAACTGATTTAGCACTAAACCTTCTCCTGCCCCTTTGCTTGGGCTGCTTCTCAGTGTGTGGCTTGTTCTCGATTTCTCCACCTCATGCTTTCCCTCCTCCCTCCTGGTGCTCTTCCTGCAGCTCACTAACCAGTTTCTGGTTTCAAGTCAGAGGCAGGAGAAGAGAGAGAAATGGCCAGTGGCTAGGGTATATCCTCCATGAACTAGCTTTGTTTAAATATTTACAGTGTTTACAAGTGAGCCTTCTTTATCAGACGCTTTCAAAGGCATTCTCTAGGGTCTCTCTTGGACCCTCCCCTGCGATTCCCCTGTCTCCGGCAGACAGATGCATCCTATTATGGGTTGTCAAGGGTAAGGTAACCAACCATCCCAGTTTGTTGGGTAATGTCCCTGTTTTAGCATTGAAAGTCCCATGTCCTGAGAAACCCCAGTCCTGGGCAAACCAAAATGGTAGGCCACCCTAGTCGTGGGTGCTTCTACAGCCCTTAATTAACCTGGTATCAGCTCCAACTTCTGGATTTTGGTCCTTCATCCCTTTAGGGTCCCATTAGACTAAACCAATGATAAACCCACATTGACTCCCCGCCCCCCCAGTGACCCACATATCTGGTCCACAGAAAATATTTCTTTGCTCCTTTGGAATCTGGAGGTAAAAGCCCTCCATCCTGCCTGAATCCAAATATTTGCAAGGGCTATCTCCAAATGCACAAAGGAAGCGGCTCCCTGCACCTCCCTTCTCATTTCCTGGAGAGAATCAAGTTGTCCTGAGCCCACTGGAACAGATTCCTTCCTATCACCTCTGAGAGGGTTTGGTGACAACCAAGGGGCCTCAAGGGGCGTCCACTTTAGGTTTCTCCTCGGGAAGAGATTCCTCAGGGATGTGGTCAAGTCTGTACGTAACCCCTGTGATGTACATGGTGAGTCCATAAATAACCTTAATCCGGAGCCACCTACCCTATTTGCTCCCTACTATGGGATAATAAAGAACCTACTGATTAAATTACCTTCGAAAAACAATAGTAATTTTAATAAAATAATAAATAAAATAAAACTATTATTTTAACTAAAAATAATAGTAATAAGTACTAAATTTTAATAAAAAAAGATTTTTAATAAAAAATAAGGATAACACTTTATCTTGTTGCCATTACCCTTTTTGGCTTTCTAAGTTATAAGTCCTCTGAGAATCCCAACTGCCAGGAACATGGTTCAAAACTCTCCAAATGGACCCACTGAGATCTCCTCTTGCTAACGATGGGGTAAAGAAGACAATCCCACCACGGGTCCCCAGGATGGAGCAATTGCTCTTTCCAAAAAAATCATTTCAAAATTCTCCTCCATATCAATGCTTTGCATCTGAAAGTGGTTGGGGGGATTCAAGTCCTGGAATGCAAATTTTGCATATTGTGATCTGGCCATGGAATATCACATTGGTGTCTCAGTCTCTAACTTTAATCTTAACATTCTATTATTACACAAGATTATCCAAAATAAAAACTCTACCCAGTAGGTGGCACTTGCAGAAATATATGCAGAGCATTTGGAGGAGATTGCATTTTCTAGAGATTGCCATAGCAATATTTATGTTCCCACATACCCTCCCAGAACCTTGACATCCTTCCATCAAGCAGTGGAACCTATTCTTCTCTCTTCAAATATGAGACACCTCAGTGACTCACTTCTAAGAAATACAGTGTAGTGGAAGTCTGACTTCTTAAACTAGGTCAGAAAGGGCAATATAGCTTCTGACTATTTCTCTGTCTCTCTGTCTCTCTGTCTCTCTCTCTCTCAGTCAGGACCAGCTACATGATTTGCGGGATCCAGTGCAAAATGAAAATGAGCAGCCCTTTTTTCACAAATTGAAAATTTCAAGGCAATGATAATAGAGCACTAAACCATGCACAGGATCCTCTTGAGTGTGGGGCCTTGTGTGACTGCACAGGTCACAAGCCCATGAACACTTACCCTTGGAAACCAGACACCACGTTGAGACAAAGCCCAGGCTGCATGGAGAAAGAGCCACAAGAAGCTCTTCCAGATGCAGCCCTAGAAAGACCCTCAGCCAGCAGTGACATCAGCCATAAGCCATGTGAGTGAACAAGCATTCAGATGGTTCCAGTCTCAAGCCTTCCAGTCTTCTGGATGAGACTTCAGACCTTGTGGAAACAAGCTGCCTCACTGTGCCCTGTTCAAAGAATCCAGGAACATAATAAAAGGGTTTTTTATGCCAGTAGGTTTTGGGGTTGTTACACAGCCATAGTAACCACAGCAACATGATTTACAGACACAGCTTGTGAAAGACATGCTGCCCAGTCATACCTGCCCTGTCTCTGCTATGTGAGCATCTGCTCACCACCTGTACCCTCCGACACAAGTCTTCCCCAGTGTTGCTGGTGAAGCTCCAGTGCCCTGGGCTGCAACCACCACAACACCCTGAGGACAGAACTCCAAACCTCCACCTTCACCTGAAGCAGTCTTGGCCTTCGGCAGCTTTGCCAGCATCAAACCTTTATCATTCTCCACACAAGGCTCTGCTGCTCCCTTCACAGGGCTTCAGCCTCAGGACAGGAGAAACATTGAGACCACCCAGCCCTGGCACCATGGACAACACTTCAGGTACCCCACCGATGAGACAGACTCCTTGATTTCAGATTTGGTGTTACCCTTCCAGCAACCATGTACATTAAATTGGGCTGATGGAGTGTCTTTGGTACTAATGCATCATTAATATCAGGGTTTCTATGAAACTGAGAGTCTGAGACCCAAACCTCAAAGTTTTGAAACTCAATGTTTTCATTGGTTAAGAACCACAATTCAGCCTCTAATGACGTACAATCCATTATTTGACTTAAATAGCTGCTGGAGGCTAATGACACTATTTTTCCGCATGTTTATTTGAGTGCCTTGGGGGTCATGTCCTTTGGAATTTAAAACCCAAAGCAATTTAATATGGCATAGCACTCTAGAAAAGAAACACAAAAACAAAAACTCTAAGGTTTTTGTTAGACATTTTTTAGGTTTTACAAATTGTGAAACCGTGACCACTGAAAGAAACTCATCCTTTCTACAAAATGATGTTATGAGTGATTTTGAAAAATATAGGAATATTCTCAAAGTAAATAGGGCTTTTTACCATAATAAGTTTACTGCATGCAACAACTTACTGAATTATCTGCTCTTTATTTTATTTGGTTTTTTTCGAGGAAGGTTAGCCCTGAGCTAACATCTGCTGCCAATCCTCCTCTTTTTGCTGAGGAAGACTGGCCCTGAGCTAACGTTCGTGCCCTGAGCTAACATTCGTGCCCATCTTCCTCTATTTTATGTGTGGGACGCCTACCACAGCATGGTTTACCAAGTGGTGCCATGTCCGCACCCGGGATCCGAACCGGTGAACCCCAGGCCGCCAAAGCGGAACGTACGCACTTAACCACTGCACCACCAGGCCAGCCCCTGCTCTACTCTTGTTAGTTCTCAAATTTAGCCGTTAATAAGTGAAGATGCCGTTTTTTCCTGACTTTTCCTGTAAGTCATATATTAGTACATGTATCATTTCAAATGCCATGTAAACATTAACTTACATAATATATGCTTTTTAAAAATCTAAATATTCTCAAATCTTGAAAATATTTCTTACATTTCTCTTTGATATCCAGTTGCCAAACAATCTTAGATTCAGATTTCTGTCAAATTTGTTTTCTATACCCAAACTGCACTGATTATTTGGAACACACCAAGCATAATAATAATTATAATAAAATGGCATCATCTCCTAAGGGATTCTATTTAATTATTAAAAAACAAATCTGTGAAGTTTTTTTCTGTTTTCTCTCTTCTTTGTCCTGATTAATGTCCAAATTAAAGTAAGCATGATCATAAACTAAAGCGATCGGAATACGTGCAGCTCAGCTTCCCTAAGGGACCCTTCATATTGCCATAATGCTGCAAAGTAGTAATAGCAGTTAATCTATGAGGAAATGTGAATTCCTAGCTCCCACATCCAAAAACAGAATGTTAGAGAACAATGGAAAGCTGCCCTGCCTCGTGGTGTATGTACAACTGGAGAAATTGGCCAACCAAATGCCATGATGAAATAAATGGAAGCAATATAATTTTTAAGCACTTTGGAATGTTTTCACAGTATTTGGCTCCAAGTAGACACTCAATTATAAGCTTGTTAAATAAAATAAGATAGCATATCTCATTTTTTTCTCCTCAACTACCTTGCAAGGTAGGTAATACTATCATCGTTACTCAGGGAAAGTCACGAGGTTATACAGCTACTCGCTGTGCAATGCTCTTGCAATATTTCACACATCTGATACTGCACTCATTCATTCATTTATTTACTCACTCGTTCATTCATTTACTCTTCAAAGCCAAACTTGTGGTTAATACATTTGAAGAGTACCCAGTCCAATGGGGAACAGAGACAGGTAACTCCAACTCTGCATTCCAGAGCAAGTGGTCGAATAGAGTCTGCTGTGGAGTCAGGTAGGGGTCCCTGGAAGAGGTGATACTTAGTTGAATCCTAGAGTAGAGATAATCTAACAAAATTGTTTTAGTGCATATTGTCTAACTCAGCACTTCTCCAACTATGCTTGAAAAAACATTAATGTTTGGCTTAACACCAATAAATATTCCGTGGATGACACAATATCCCAATTAGCAGCAGTTGCTCTCTGGTTTGACCTAGCATTTTTTTCATTGTAAATTATTTAAGTTGGCCCACTATTTCACCAATGAGCCTGCTGAGTTTGATCACTCAGAATTAGTCAGACATAATCTGGCTTGTTTATACAATAAGATCACACAGGTGGCCTGACAGTGGTAGGACTAAGGCACAAGACCCTGGGACAGAGGGGACAACTTATTGCATCACACCCCAATTCTCAGCCTTCCTGTAGCCGATACACTGGGTGGTTTTTCTTAATTGCTTAAGGAGGAACTGGACATTCTTTGGATGAATTTAGTGGGTGTGATAAAAAAGAATTCATTTTAAAAACAAACTAGAAGTGATAATAAGCTGGATTGTTCAATATTTAAGTAAGAAACCAAAGTCAATTTCTCAAAGGAGCCTTTTGAAGTTGTCTAAGGTAAAATCGTCTCTGCTCCAGGGTGAGATCAAGTAACACGTACCACAGAAAGCCACTCAGCGCTCTCGTTTCCCAGGAGAACAGAGAAGAGAGCCAGTGGGTTGCCTGTTTAAAGTAGATAATCTGAGCAGAGTAAACGTTGGAAGTCAAAGTCAGAATTAGGTTAGTCAGAAAAAATTTAAAGTGAGAAGGAGCCTCTTCAGGTGTCTCCAACTGTACACAGCGAGTAGCCAGGCCTCAGTAACAACCTTGAGAAAAGCACACCCCTTTGTGAATTAGAAATTTGGCAGTAACCTAAGTAGACACACCTTTTTCAGTGTGTTTCATGTCGTTTTTATAGAAGTCTCAAATGGGTGCTAGTAATTTCTGCTAAAATTTCCCCTCAGGATAAAACTTGTGGTCATGGCAAGACTTTGTAGGAGTTCTAAGATTTGTTTATGCTTGCCATGCTTTTAACTGTTTGAGGCAGGGTAGCACAAGTTGAGGATGGAAGGGATGCCCTCAATAACATGACGGGGCCCATCTTGGTGCCCGTTGTTCTAACATCTAAAGGTGCTTTGACATTCAATAGCACAGGGTGCTCCTTATTTTTGAAGATACTCCATACTTACAAATCACCTCCTTGGAGATTGTGCAGATTGACCATGTTAGCACCGAGGCTCCCGTGTGCTGCAGTCTGAACAACAAGGAGGAACAAAGATTTGTTGAGTGTTTTCTCTGTTCTGGCCTCTTCACGACATTTCCTATCTTAGCAAAGAAGTCGGACTCTCTGCTTCTGAAGTACCAGTACCCTGATTGCCACTCCTGCAAATCTGTCCCCATAGCACCTGGCACAGGACATAGCAGGAACACACTTCTGTCCCTCAGCCCAGGTCCCTGTTCTTTTCTACAACTCCTGGGAGGCTATTGTCCTTTGTTATTCTGCCAGACCTCAGGTAGAGTACATTCTGTACTTTGGTTACAGACAGAGGGGAGCAGTGGGAGAAAAGAGGAACAGAGAAAACAGTGCTCTGCTTTTCATGTGATGACTGCCATCTTCTCTTACCTGAAGAAAGCACAAACTGAGGAGAGTGTCCTGTTCCTCCTCTTTCTACATCTATCCTCCTCCACCCTTATTTTCTTGGCTGTTTTTCTAAGGCCCATCTTTTGCCACAAGAGGGTAAAGAATAGGGTTGGGTAAAGAAAGTTTAAAAACAATTCTAGTTCCTTTCCTCTTATTTCAAGTCTCAGAAACCAATTAAAATCATACTTTTCCTCATATTCAATGTACCCACGTAAGCACCTGCCACAGTTGCATTGGCTCCATGACACCTCCACTGTCACACCTCACCTGTCTTCCCTGTAGTGTGGTGGGAAGAGCAAGGACACAACACCATTTACACAACCTTGTGTACAATAGGCACCCCCTTAGCCACAGTTTTACTTTTCTCAGCTTCAGTTACCCACAGTCAACTGTGGTCTGAAAATATTAAATGGAAAATTCCGGAAATAAACAATGAATAAATTTTAAATTGCATGCTGCTCTGAGTAGCATGATGAAATCTCGCACTGCCCACCTGGACATGAATCATCCCTTTGTCCAGCATGTCCACGCTGTATGCACTACCCACCCATTAGTCACTTTAGTAGCCTTCTCAGTTATCAGAGCACTGCAGCAGTATCACAGTGCTTGTGTTCATGTAACCCTTATTTTACCAAATAATGGTCCCAAAGCCAACTTTATTATTATTGTTGTTAATCTCTTGCTGTGACTAATTTGTAAATTAAATTTTATCATAGGAAAAAACCTAATACATATACAGTTCGGTACTATCCAAAGTTTCAGGCATCCATTGGGCATCCTGGAACAAATCCCCCATGGATAAGGGGAGACTACTGTGTGCTTAATTCTTTTTTTTTTAATTCTGGAGTTTCAAAGAGAAACCAAATTATACTTACTAAAAAACAAGTTTCCCAAACCAAATAATAAATGATTTTGAAAGACAATTTTCCTATCCAAAATTTATGACATTTGGCTTTACTCTGTTTTGCAAACGTCAAATCAGTCCTCACTGATCAAGTCCAGTGAGAAGTGAGAACAAGAAAACACTAAGTGACCTTTTTTTAGCATTTTTAGGGAAATTTCACAATTATACATACACACACACTTGTGTGCAAGTTATCTTGTAAGTTTATTTATTCACTTATTGTGTTTTCTGGTCAACTACACTATACCAAGTATGACAGCTCATGCTAGGTGCTGAAGAAATAGGAGTTAATGTAACAGTGTTGTGACTATCTATTGCTGTATAACAAACCACTCCAAAACTTAATGCCTTAACACTATAATTCATCGTGATCTCTAATAGTTCTGTGGGCTGACTGGGCTCAGCTGGGCGGTTCTCGTGGAGGGTCTCTCATGTATTTACAGATAACGGTTGGTGTTGGAGTTATTTGAAGACTTGACTGGTCTTGATGTCTTGGTTGGCTTGTTTCTTTACACTTGGGATGGCTGGAACAGCTTGGGCTGGCCGAACATCTCTCTCTCTCTCTTTCTCTCTCTCTCTTTCTCTCTCTCTCTCAGTCTCTCTCTCACCGTGTGACCTAAGCACAAAGCCAAGTTGGGTTTCTTTACAGCCAGGCAGCCTCAAGTAGTCAGACTTATGAATTCCTCCAGACTAGAAAGAGACCAAGACAGACATTGCAAAGCTTTTGTGACCTAGCCTCAGAAGTCATGCACCTCACATCCGCTGAATTCCATGGGCTACATAGGACAAGCCCCGATTCACCATAGGAGAGGACTACCCAGGGCCACGAATGCAGGGAGGTGTGGTTTGGCTTTGAGACTAGCCAAGATAAACAAGCGTAGTCCCTAACCTCAAGAAACTTATAATAGTTAAATAGACACTGAACTAAGAGTTGCAGTCCCGACTACTAATTTTGGCTTTGCCACGTGGTTGCCAAAGTCATTTCACCTTTAAAAAGCAAACAACAAAAAGCTTAACTGAAATCCCCACTGAAATGGATTTTTAATGGTTTATAAAACTAAGCACTATGCAGCAATTAAAAATCATGCTTTCAAAGAATATTTGTGGATGGAAAGTGCTCAAGTTCAGTAGAAAGCAGAGCACATAAAAAGAGTATGTTTGTAGAATATTCCTAATTGTTCTTAAAACACACATATACATACACGTACAAATTCACAGAAATTCATAAAAAGAATCCCATGAACATGTTTAAGGTGGTTACAATATGAATGGGATCTTTTTTCTTCTTTATACTTTCCCAAATATCCACAATTAACACACATTGTTTTTATAACAAAATTACATTATAATATAGTATATTTATAACTAATATCCTAAGAGAAAAGGAAAGTGAACAATGAATCTTTACACTTATTTTCTGGAAGTTGGGCTCTCCAAGACAACCATAAAAGAATGGCACATTAGCACTGAATCCTAATATAATACTTTGTAAGAATTAAAATGAAGACATCAAGGGGCTGGCCCAGTGGCACAGTGGTTAAATTTGCATGTTCTGCTTCAGCGGCCCAGAGTTCGCTGGTTCGGATCCCGGGTACGGACATGGCACCACTTGTCACACCATGCTGTGGTAGGTGGCCCACATATAAAGTAGAGGAAGATGGGCATGGATGTTAGCTCAGGGCCAGTCTTCCTCAAAAAAAATAAAAATAAAAAATGAAGACATCAAGATGGTGAAGGGGTTCAGAACAGGCCTCCCCAAGATGTGCCACTTTGGCATGTGGAATATTTTGAGCTAAAGGCCATCAAAACCCTGCAGGCTCAAGAGTAATTTTCACCGCCCCCCCCCCCCAAAGAACTTAATAAGAGTTAATACCAGAAATAACTTTTTATGATCTACCTGAATGGCAGAGCAAACCTTTAATTAGTGAATATCCACTCTTCTTGTCATCCCATGAATTACCCTCCTCGCCTCTGAAGCCTCAGGCGTCTATCCCATTCCTTAGCTCAAGGAATATATACCTTGAAATATAACGACATAAAATGAGGCATGTATACCCCATTTTACCTTTTTGTCTCTGAACCTCTCATGTAAGTGGGGTTCCTATACATACAAAATTAAATAAATTTGATTTTCTCCTATTAATCCATCTCAATTTAATTCTTAGATCAGCCAGAAGAACCTAGAAAGGTAAAGGAAAATTTCTTCTTCCCCTACAGTGGCTAGGGGTGAGGTTCACAGGACTCTAGTGTTAACAATCTTATATTAGAGGAGCAAGGCAGCAGGGTATCTCCTAAATTCTCCTCTGAGCAGAAACCACAACTTGACACAGGAAAGAGTCGCGGGTCCCTGGGCTTTTTCCTGGAACATTGAAGTTCTTAAGAGAGGAATGCTTTTGGTCATGATACTTGCATGATACCATTTGATCTTATTTCCCAAGTTTCCATAAAGGAGTGTAAGAATAAAAGGAGGTGAAAGAATAAATATAATCAAATGTATCTGTCTCCATAGTGTATGAGAACAAGAGATCAAGGCCATCCATTGGGGAATCCAATAAATTGTACTGATGGTGGGGAGATAGTCTTTTCCTATCTCACAGATGTTATATAGGTGGGAACAGGAAGGCATTTCAGTGGGAGGAGCCATGGGTGGTAACTAGAAATAAGAACTTAGATGAGCACTGAGCCATGGCTCGTGTGACTCAGCCCCAAATCTATGTCACAGGCAATGAAATATAGCCAAGATTTTATTTCAAAATAACTCCAATTCTCCACTTCAAGGACTGTTAAAAATATTGAAGAACATAGTTCCGAATACCACCTTAGAATTTTCCTTCCCTATGGGACATCTGCTAGTCATCTGTCCCAATATCCATTTTCCTTTTCTTCCTTAGAAGTGGAATCCCTGATTTGGTTGGACACCTAGAATAAAATAAAACTTTTCCCAGGTGTGGCCATGTGACTCAGTTCTGGGCAATGAGTTTAAGTACAAGTGTTAGATACAACTCCTGGGAAATTTCCTTAAAGGGTATCCCCAGGCATCCTTTGTGCTGGCAATAATACAGATGATTTGGCTAAATCCAAAAAACCTATTTTAGACCATGGGAGGTCATGCAAAGGATCATGGGACAAGAAGAGAAAAGGATCTCAAGTCCTTGATGGTCACGGAACTTCCATAACGGTGATAAACTATCTGCATTTTGCCTTTTTAAAGTGACCCAGGAACAAAATTCTCTTAGGTTAACTACTGTTATTCAGAGGTTTTTCTTTGCTTGCAGCCAAACGCAATCTTATAACAATTCAAAGTCAAATTCCTTACATTGCTCATCTCTATACCCTCCTTTTCTAAAATCCCCTAGAAAACTTCCTCCTTACTTGCAGTTTCCAGGACGGATCCCAGCCGCAAGAGGCTTTTCTTTCCTTTCCTGAGAGAAAAACGTCTCCCCTCCCCCTGACAGGGCTCTTGTCATCTCACTCTCTCCTTTCCTCCTGACCCTGAGGCTCTAGCTGCCTGTCGTCATTCTCAAATTCTGCAGCACACATTCCACATGACCTGCAACGGCAAGGCCTCTTTGGAAAGCAGAAGGGGCAGAAACCAAGCAATCTCAGTAAAAACTCTCTTCTGGAGGAAGGCGACAGGGGCCAAAAGCTGTGGGAAGACTTCGACACACAACTATTTTGGAAGTGTATCAATTAAGGAAAAATTTCAGTAATGACAAGATACCCTTTTACTTGTGCAAATAGCTTTATTAAAAATGTGCATTTTTCTATTATGATTATTTCCTGTATTGAATTAAAAATTGAAGAGGGAGAAATTGTACAGCTTTTTGAGATGGTAATATTTGAGAAAGAGCTATCCTGGGGCAGCATTTTAATTCTTTTAGCTCTCACACTTACATGGCATTTGAATGCAATACTTCATTTTGCCTTCTAAACAACTCTGAGGGGTAAAATGCTATTATCATCCTCTGTACACAGGAGAAAGCTGAGGCTCAGAGAGGTGAAATGCCTTGCTCAAGTTCACATAATATGTCAAACTGTATTATTGTTCTCAAATATTGGCTGCCCCACATAATGGTAGGATTAGACCTTGTCACGTCTTTGACATCAGGCTTGACACTGTGACTTTCTTGGGCCAATGAAATGTGAGTAGAGGGCCTGGTGCCAATTCCTAACACAATCTTTAAGGGTGATTCTTCTACCTTTTCTTCCCTGCCATAGATCTGTATGCCCAGAGAGAAGCTGGGTCATTGATCAAATGTGTCAAATTGAGCCACAGCCAATGCACAATGAACATGTAAGCTGAACAAGAAATGACACTGTGTTTATTTTAGGGTCATTTTCTCCTGTCATATAAGTTAAACTAAGGTGATTGATGCACAAAGTGAATGGAAAGCCTGGGGCTGAAAGATCATCCCATTCGATGCAGCATTTGCTTAGAACTCCCTGGCCTTCCAGCAAGACCCAAAGAGCTGAAGGAGTTGTAGGCAACTGTCCACTCCCAGCCTCATCCTCCCTCTCCCATGGTGGGAAGTTCTCCAAGCTATGTGAACCTGGCAACTCAACACACAGCACTGTCCTTGGCTGGTGCCCAATGCTCCTGAGTGCCTAGCCGGCTGCAGGCCTTCGTTGGACAGTGGTTATTCTGCCCACCAATGAGCTCTCACTTTCACTGTCACCAAACCCCAGCTTCTGACTCCATAGATGATCCAGTGGACTAGCAGAGTTTCCCTGAAGACTTCCCTCCTTCTCCTCTTCACTGTTCCAACCCCTCAGCTTTGTAAGAGGGAGGGGAAAAAAAGCTTTGAAATTAAGTATGTTGTGGTAGTTCTAAGACAGAAGGCTTTTGGCAGTCTTCAAGGAACAGACTACTCACAGATCAGCTGGATGAAAGAAGGAAGATCAACAGATGTCTTGTCAAAGTCCAGCCAGGACAGCAGCTATCACAGAGAAATCTAATGTGTAGGCCAGAGCTGTACCAGGACATCAAAAGTGGCTGCCATGGCTGCCAAGAAAGGCCTGAGTTCCCCAGATTTCACTGCAAGATTAAGAATCAGCTTGGGAGCTGGGAGACAGAGGCTTGGGGCTTCCAGAAACCCCACTGGATGGGACACAACTTGGTCACCCTCTCCAATGTTGGCGTGGCTTGAGAAAATACAGTTTACATTTTACACACATAATACACTGATTATATTTGTCATAGCAGGTTCATTCTTGCCAAAAGCATCTTTCCACTACCAGCAAATGCATGGGTTCCTCATGACGACTTTGAGTTGCATGAGTTTTCCCATATCTTATTATCAGTAGAAGCATTATTAGTTGCTATAAGAGAATAATGGGGAAGTTTTTAACATCTACAGTCATGCATCACTTGATGACGGGGATACATTCTGAGAAATGCGTCATTAGGTGATTTCGTCATTGTGTGAACATCTTAGAGTGTACTTACACAAATCTAGATAGTACAGCCTCTGCACACCTAGGCTATATGGTACTAATCTTATGGAACCACCAGTGTATATGTGGTCCGTCATTGACCAAACGTCATTATGAAGCACATGACTGCACAAGGAATCACAACTGTTCCAGTTACAGTGTTTTTTAAGGAAAATTACTTATCCTTTGGCTTTTTTCTTTTGAAGCCATTATGATTTTAGAAACTCCCTATAAAGTTTATTTAAAAATCTCATTTCCTGGGGCTTATTATCAAACTTTTAAGAGTAAACTGGATGGAAAAAAATATCTTTACCACAGGGTAAGTGATAAAAGGAGATATGGGGAAAAGCCAGGATAAGTTTCTGATGTCTTTTTGGGAAAAGGATACCTTCTGCAGGAAGGAATCTGTAAACTCACTAAGTACCTGCTCACCTCAGCAGGAGGCCCACAATTTAGCTGTTTATCTCCGTCCTAAAGAAGTGAAGCCTGAGGGAAAATTAGGAAGAGTAGAAATGAGGACAAGAGATTACCCAAAGATTCAAAGGAGGAACTTTCGGGTACAGTTTGCCAGACAGGTTTGACTTGCAGTACGGAAGTGATACCAATGTTAGCTGGGCTATATTTTACTTTCTTTACAACAAACTAAATGTGTCTTGTAAATGGATCCATTTCTAGGTTTAGGTATTCTGGTAAAGTCCGGGGTGTGTGTGTGTGTGTGTGTGTGTGTGTGTGTGTGTGTGTTTCCCAAAAGTGAAGAGGAAAGGGGATTTTCCTCACTTTGGTGAGGCTAGCCGAAAAGATCTGTTTCTAGAGGCCATATATCCCACTGGCAGTAACTGTTCCAACAGGACAGCCAGGGGAGAAGCTTCAGAGGAAGGCTGGAGGAGCTGTTATAACTGACACTCCACCCCTCCCCTCTCCCACAGACTCCTTTTACCAGCTGTTAGAGTCGTCCTTTTTACTTTTTCACATGATATCTATATTTTATCAATCTTTCCCCAGATCTCCCCATGACCACTCCCTCACTTCCCTCAGGTCTTGCCCAAATGTCACCTGCGCAGTGGGCATTCTCTGACCGCCCCCTTTAAAACTGCAGCCCTTCCCTCTGGAAACCAGCATTCCGTATTCCCCCTTTTCCACTTATTTTCTCTGTAGTACTATTTTATTCTTTGAAAATGTAAAATTTGATGTGTACAAAAGAATATACATAATATACATGTAAACTATAAATCATTCTAATAAAATAAACACCTCTGAAGTTCGCCACAACTTAAGAATTAAAACATTTTAAATACCCTATCATCTTCCTCACTGTATCCCTGATACGTGCACCAGGAGAATGCTCATGGTGGTACACATAATTACAATACAAAACTGAAAACAGTACAAATGCCCATCAAACCAAAAATGGATAAATGGATTACAATATATTCTCCCCACAGAATACTCATCAGGGGAAATGGATGAACAGCAGCTCCACACAACTGAGCGTGGATAAACCTTAGCAACATAATGAGTGGAATAATTAAGTCCCAGAATATCAAACAGAGTATGATACCATTATATAAAGCTCTAAAACAAGCAAAACAATGTTATTAGCATGAGTCTTAATAAATGCTAACACTATGAGACATATTCATCATCTCTATCTTGGTTTATTATTCAGATAGGACTCCTCCAATTTCAACGTACATGTAAAATAATGTCTTCTAAATTCACGCCAATTTAAAAAACTCTTAGTTCCCAAAACATAAAACTATATTAACCTTCCAAATTGGAAAATAGGAGTCAATCCTGACACCTTTTGCTTCATGCCCATCATATAAAACTAGTCACCCAATCAGAAAGCATTGTCTCTTGAATCAGGCCCCAATCTCCTTCCAACTTCCTATCTACCACTTTGCTAGATAAGATCTTCAGCTTTGAATTCTGGACATTTAAAAGTTTCCTAACTTACCTCCTCATTTCAGTCTATTCATAGAGTTTCTTTGTGTGAGTTATTCAGAAGATTAACTTTTTTGGTTTTTACTTTGATAAACTTCAAATCAATTTAATATGAACATAATTGATTTATCAAACAGTCTGAACTTGGTGGGAGTTCAAACCTAAAGCAGTTGTTTTTTTTCTCCAGTTGCCACATTCATCTGCGCTAGGATAAACTCTCCTTTCCAGTTACCTTCCAATTACTTCTAGTCGGTCCATTCAATTCTGTTAAAACTTTCATTCTCGTAGAGTTCCTTTCCGCCCTCCCCACCCCCACAGTCCCTAGCTCATGCTGCTTGACCCATGGCCTGAAATCTGTAAGGCACAAGAGGTGTAGTCCTCACCTTTCTTTGAGCATCTCCGCTGCTCAGGTGAGGGGAGTTGGATGGGGGAATAGGAGTTATGGAAGGGGATAATTGGGTCCTGTTAAAGGGTGCTGTTGTTGTTCTCTCTTGACTACACTGATTGTTTATCCACTCCCTCGCTCCGGCAGGAGTCCCGTGACGCCTCTTTTGTGGGCAGTGTAAGTTAGGGGCACAGTGTGTTCTTGTGGGAGAACACCATTTAGTTCTGGGTATAAGATATCTGATCCAGCTCAACTCATTCCAATCTCTTTTATTCAGTTGTATTCTGGAGCCAGCTCATACTGGCCAATCGTTAAATTTTCAGAAATTTTGTGAGCTGGTTGTTAATCCATTGGTAACTTGAAATCAGTCATAGTGGGAGAATTCACACTACACAAATTGGCAAAAACTACAAATCAGTTCTATCTTTTTTCTTTTGGAGAGCTAGTTGTTAAACATTTACTAGTATTTACTAGAACGTCCACAGCTTTCATCTCCTCTCGCCAGTGATTTACCCCAGAGCTTCTTGCTGCTGGAATCTCTTCATCTCAGTCCTTTTGAGTGGAGTACTGATAAAATGATTGAAGCCTGACTACTGGACAAACTGCTCGTGTAACTCAGAGGACAATCATGCACCCTTGCCACACCAAAGGATGTGAGTGCGAACAATTGCACTGTTGGCTCTTCATTCTACCGTGTCATCTCTCTCCAAATCTTTACTCTTTCTGCCCAAATTAGGATAGTAGCAGTTCAGCAGTCAACTGCCTAAGAAGGCACATAGCTCAGGAAAGAAATATTGATCTTACCTTCTTAGGGCATCGTCAATGTCTGGAAGCAATTCTCCTGGAGTCTCCTTCTCACTCAGAGAGGGGAAGGACTAACATCACATATAAACAGCATTCCCAAGGTCTTATCTCCCTGA
Organism: Equus przewalskii; assembly: GCF_037783145.1. Lineage (NCBI taxonomy): Eukaryota > Metazoa > Chordata > Mammalia > Perissodactyla > Equidae > Equus > Equus przewalskii. The sequence continues at coordinate 41,997,976 of NC_091847.1, read as the reverse complement.
TAATTTTCCCTGGGCAGCAGTTCTCAAACATTTTGATCTCAGGACTCCTTTACTCTCTTAAAAAATATTGAGAATCTCAAAGAGGTTTGTTTATGTGAGTTGTAGCTACCAAAATGACTGCACTAGAAATTAAAGTGGAAAAAATTTTAAAACATATAAATACAGAAACTCACATTCTGTTAGCCACCAGAGTGATGACATCATCTCATTTTATGTAGCCTCTGGAAATCTCCACTGTATATTTGTGAGAGAATAAAAGTGAAAAAAGGAAATAACGTTTAGTACAATTGTAAATGTTTTGGCCTCATTGACTCCCCCATGTGAACATCTCAGGGAACTCTAGAGTTCCACACTGATTGTTGAAGACAATTCCCCATGAGTCTCTTGTGTTTCTGCATGCCTTGCAAGCACAGGCACCAACTGCCTTTGATCACTGTCTTTTCAAAGATGTTTCTATTGTGGACAAGCGTGGAAAAATAGAGACAAGTGTCTCCCTCCAGAGAAAAGAGCAGGTTTGTTTACTGTTGAATATAATGGAGATAATGTCTCCCTCTGGGGTAAAGTTTATTATAAAAGATCATAATGTCCATTGTAAGGTTTCATTTTCCTTTCCTGTAACACAATCCACTGCATGCACAAATGTCACCTGACACTTTTCACATTGCCATGTGAGAACTGAGGTTTGGTAAACTTGGTGCAAAATTGATGATACTCTGGCTGCTGCCATGATTGTGAATAATAGATTGTTCTTTGCCTCTGACCAAAGAGTCTCGTGTCTTTGGTCAGCATCTATGAAACTGCGGCAGACTAACCTATTAACTTGCAGTAGGGTAAATTTCATATCTTTCCTAGTTCTTGACATCCACATTTTGAAAATCTCACAGTCCTAGAGATTTCTCAATATTTTATAAACTTACAGGTGTATCATGGATGAACTCCAGGAGTTTTGGGGTTTGGTACAAAGTGTATTACATTTTATTTATATAATGCCATTGTATTGTGATAAAAACACAATACAATGCGTGAGGGAGTATACCAAATATTGAATTTCCATAAAGTGTCCAAATAGAATCGTTTCAAAATTTTAAATGAAAAACTTGAGCTTGCTTCCTTGAGTGTGGTTTTCATATCAGATTTTTTAAATGAAGTTGTCCCACGCTCTTTCTAAACAAGAGTTTTCACGTAACTATTATAATTATACATTTCTATAAATGTCACATCAACATTAAGAATAAATTACTGTATTATGAAAGAATAGGGTGATTTATGGGAATGGTAAGTAAACCACATTCTATTTAAAAGTCCTTGAAAGTCATTGTCCCTGTCACAATTCTCATTTCTAAGCATCCCTTTCATTGTTTGATATAGCAATGATAATCATGTACTTCTGTACACATCACTGAGAATGAGGTTTTGTATAATATCATTTTAGCTTTTGTGTTTGCTTTTTAAAAAGTAAGACTTATTGGAGTATGATATACACACAGAAGAGCATACAAATTGTAAGTGCCTAGTAAGTTTTCATGGAGTGAATACATCCATGTTGCCAGCAGCCAGATCAAAAAACCAGTGTCAGAGCTAACCTTGTGCCTTCTCTTATTCACTTCCCCCAATGGCAGGAAAATCATTATCCTGACTTCTAACTTCATAGATTAGTTATGCTTGGATAAGGTTTTTAAAATAGCTTTGTTGAGATATAACTCACACACCATATAATTTATCCGCTTAAACTGTATAATTCAGTGGTATTTAATATATTAACAAGTTGTGAAACCACAGCTACAATCTAATTTTAGAACATTTTCATCACCCCAAAAAGAAATCTATACTCCTTAGCAGTCACCCCTATTCTTCCTCACTCCTTCTTAGCCCTGAATAAGATTTTTAAATACTTATATCTTCACATTCTTGGGATTTGATATCAACAAAACTTCATTCACTTAAATAGATAAGAAAATTAAAATCACTTATTTGCAACTAATCAAATATTTCCAACAGCTGAAGTTCTAGAGAATCTAAAAATCATCTTTTCCTTTAACAAATCTAGTATTACTATTTCCTATCAAAATGTGAATGAATTTTTAGATACTACTGAACTCTTCCATTTTGTATTAATTATCTGTTGCTCAGTAACAAATCACCCCAAAATTTAGTGGCTTATAACAATAGTAAAAATTGATTATCTCACACAATGTCTGTGGATCAGGAATTTAGGAGTGGCATAGCTGGATATTTCTGCCTCAGATCTCTCATGATGTTGCAGTCAAGTTGTCAACAGAGGCTGCAATCATCTGAAGACTTGACTGGGGAGGGAGGCTCTGCTTCCAAGGTGGCTCACTCCTATAGTTGGTACGGGAGGCTGAAAGATGGCCCCCCAAAGATATCCATGTCCTAATCCCCAGAATTTGTTAATATGTTACCTTACTTGGAAAAAAGGAATTTGCAGATGTGACTAAATTAAGAATCTTGAGATGCAGAGATTATCCTGGACAATCCACGAGGGCCCAATATAATCACGGAGGGTTATTATATAAGAGGGAGGCAAGAGGATTGAGGTGAGTAGTAGAAGATGTGAAGACAGAAGCAAGAGGTTGGAGTGATACAAGGAAGGGCTCATGAGTCAAGGAATGCAGGTGGCCTCAAGAAGCTGAAAAAGGTGAGGAAATAGATTTTCCTCTCTGAGCGTCCAGAAGGAACCAGCCCTATTAACACCTTGATTTTAGCCCAGTGAGACGGCTTTTGGACTTCTGACCTCCCTAACTGTAAGATAATAAATTTGTGTTTTAAGCCCCTACATTTATGGTAATTTGTTACAGTAGAAATAGGAAACTATTACAGTTGGAAAGTTGATGTTTGCTATTGGCAGGAGGTCTCAGTTCCTTGCCAGGTGAACATCTCCATAGAACTTATTAAATGTCCTCTTGTCATGGCAGCTTGTTTCTCCAAGAGCAAGCGACCCGAGAGAGAACAAGGTGGAAGCCACAATACCTTTCATGACCTAGCCTTGATTATCACACTCTGTCATTTCTGCAGTACCCTACGGGTTACACAAATGAGCCCTTTACAAGGTAAGAGGGTACTATGTAGGGCATGAATTTGAAGGGACAAGAATTATTAGGGTCCATCTTGGAATCTGGCTAGCACACGCAAGTATTTTAAATGACAGTGAAGCTCTAGCTTACAGATACATTTATGCCTTGAAAGAGTAGTCACCTTGTCTAGTCTCCATGCCATCAAAGAACACATCAACCAGAAATAGACAGATGACCAATATAGTTGGGGCCTCTAGATGACAGGAGACCTAGCCTGGCTTCTCCAACACCCCTCTTTTCTCCCCACTACAGGCCTTGGGCTAGGGCAATGTTCCTTGGGCACCTACCATATGAACTCATCCAGCAGTTCCATGAACCCTGTCACAGTCTGGGTCTCTGAAAGCAAATCCTGAAACAAAGACATGCATGCAGATAGTTTATTTAGGAAATGAGTCCAGGTCAGAGCCTGGGACAGTGAAGTAAAAAGATAGTAAAGTCAATAAAAAGATGTGTTTACAAATTGGTCACCAAATTGGTACACCATTATGTGTTTAATCCCACAGGACCTTCTGGGGGGCCCTTTTGAAATGCACCTCAGAATGATGCCAAGCGATGAACAGGTCAAGCATTGATTCATCAGTTCCCATTCACTTTGTCAAACATTGCTCCAAGGGCATCCATCTTCCCACATCTCCATGTTGTGTGTGCATAAGTGCTAAACTGATTCACACAGGAACTCAAAGCCATGGCATCTGAGAATCCTAGGGACAATAAGCCAGAGGAACACTGAAGAGTCTCAAGGAAGACGCTGTTGAGATTGCCCTGTGGGAAGCTGGTAAGTCTGTGTGGAAACTGGTCACCACAACAGTGGCTAAAGAGGTGAACTGAAATGATTTAGAGTGATCTACAAATGGTGTTCAATATTCACTCTTTGTCCAGGATGGGTAGCCTATAATTGGCTTGTGACATAGACAGGTAGATGCCCAGATGGCAGAGCGCCACCTTGGCCATGTTGAGCATGCCATATGGTGTCAGAGTAACAATACTGTATGTTTCTCCATGAGGACCTCATGGTATCTGTCTTCCACGGGAAAGGAGAAAGCAAAGTCTTTTGGGCATTTCTCAAGTCCTAAATGATAAACCTAATGTCTAACAGTAAGACTTCTAAAATGAGAGATATTTACCACCCAGTTGTTCTCAGATTTGGAACTTAATTGTCAATTTTAGAGCTTATGGAAAAAACATTCCCATTATTATTCTATCAACAAGCATATTCTAGATCATCCAGATGACTGCTATATAAATAAGAAAAGATGCTTTTTTAGTGTCCTACGTCTGTGTTTGTGTTTAATAAGATTAATTATGACACCCTGTGGTAGTTATAAAAAGTGGCTGAAAGTTCTTTGAAGATCAAGAGATGAGGACGACATCCCCTCTCCTTGAATCTGAGTGGACTTGTGGCTCACTGTAACCAATATAATACAGTGGAAATGACCTCAAATGACTTCTGAAGCTAGGTCAGAAAATGTGAGGCAAATTCTATTTTGTGAGCTGGGACACTTGGGAGCTCTGAGCTGCCATGTAAGAAGCCTGATCACCCTCAGGGTCCCATGCTATGAAGAAGCTGAGGCTGTCTGGAAAGGCATGTTTCAAAGCTCTAGTTGACTGCCCCAGCTGAAGTCCCAGCCAACAATCAGCATCAACTACCAGTATGAAGATGTCAAGTTACTTCCAGACACTGAGTCTTCTCATTTGAGCCCCAGATATTGTCGAGAAAAGACAAGCCATTCCCACAGTGCTCAATCTGAATTCCTGATTCACAGGATCCATAAGCATAATAAAATGGTTGTTCAAGCAGCTGAGTTTTGAGGGAGACGTAATATATCAAATGAAGGCCAAATGACTTCACACATGTTGTATAGATTAAAGATGCACAATAGTTTGAGCAGCAAAAAGAAGCATAAAAATCGAATCATCATAAAACAAGGTATTATAGGCATGTTGTACCCTTTTATTTTTTCATGAATTTATTTCAGCAAAATATAATCCTTCATATTAGATTAATATCAACTTGAATTTTAGAATTCATATGGTTTTGTTTTGATTTATTATGTAAATTAATTTTGGTTCTTAGTTATATAAAAGTTATAAGCAAAAGAAATTTATATATAATGAGTTAAAGCTGATACATATAGGATATATATTATAAGAAAAATAATCTGTAAGTCTCGAAAAAGTCCTCAAAAAAACATTTCAATTAAAAAGAGGCATGTAATAATCAGATTTGAGAAGCACTGGTTGATACTGTTAGCCACTAGCTTCTACTTAAAAGCCCCCTAAAATACCCTATTGCCTATCACCTTTGGATTCAGTCCAATTGCCTTTATAGGAAACACAAAGCTCTTCCCAATCCACTCCAAAACCATCTTGGTTTCTTTCTTCCCTTCATTCATTTACCTTATGTTCCAGCCAACTTAATCTTTTCTCCCATCTTCTCAGGACCTCCTACTTCTCAACTCAAGTGCCACTTCCTCTGTGAAGTCTTTCTGGATTCCTCAAAGATTTCCTTCCTCTGTTCTCACAGTGTATCAGTCAGGGCTCTGCAGGGAACAGCTGGCACATTCAAAAAGGTAATTTGAAGACATTTCCTTAAAAGCTGTGACTGGTCAATGGATGCAGGCAGCCCACTGTGAAAGGAGCTGGGGGACTCAATAACACCTCGTGATTAACCTTTCCTCTGATCTGTTGCTGGGGTCCCCATTGGCTGAACCCAACCAGAAGCCAAAGGGCAAAGGAACCCATTGATGCAGTTGATATAGATCAGCCTCCTCAGGGAAAAGAGCAAGATGGAGAGTGGATATAAGGGCAGGGGGAACAGAAGATATCCAGGCTTTTTACTTACACCTTAATAACATTCTATTGCTATGACCTGTTTCATGAGTGCTTTCCCACTGGACTCTGACCCTGCCATCACTATTTCCATATTCTCTGTAGTTGACAAAGGATTTGGACCAAGGTAATCTGTTAATAAGTGATTATCAAATTCATGAATTAAGAAGGGACTGACGTAAATGAGAACACCAAGAGCATAACTGGTATTCTTGAATGTTCCTCAATTTTTGTTTTAAAATTTTTTCTCTACAGTTGTTTTATTTCTATCTTTTGGAATCAAATTTTTTTTGTACAATAATATCTTGTGATTTTTTTTCTAAGCAAAGCAGCTAGTTGTATTGTATTTTTGTTTATTTGAATCTTGTTACTGAGATTTTAGTTCTCTAGGCCAGTTAGGATTCTATCTTATATTAAAGCTTATTTTAATGTTTTATTTTTGTGCATATAATTATGGAGCAATTTAATTTATAATATAGGACACATTTATGGCACATGGCTTAAAATTTTCCTTCAGTTTTGCACTGATTTCCTAAATTCCTTTACACTATTTGTATGGATCTTGTCAATCAAATTTAATTCTGTGTAAGAGATTAATAGAGGAATGCTACATTATGAGCCTTCCAGTTTTCTTGAATGATTTTTAGTATTCTGTAACACTTTTTTGTAATTAAGATTTAAATACCCAATCCCTCAAGACTTGCCATACAGAGAGCTGTCAATCAAAGAATTGGCAGGCTCTATGAACTGCATGATGAAGTCTTTATCCCTACTCTCTGATGCCTTCAAGACCAGCTTTTGCGAGCTGATCCTTCATTTCACATGTCTTAGAACTCACTCACACTTCTTATGCTTGGAAATGTAACACACAAAGTGACAACGTAATCCACAGCTAATAAGTTAGCAGCTATAAAAATGAACATCCACATTAACTTGCCAAGCATGGAGGATCGAGGTGTTACACTGTACTCATGTATATATGTCTGCCAGGGCAATAGTACATATGCCTTTGGAGATGCTTCTAAGTTATGCAGAGAAGCCGACAATAATTCTTGAACTTTGTTGTCAGGATCCAGTTTCCTTTAAGAGCCAAACCAACAGCAACAAAACACTTGGCCATGATCAGCCACAATCAAGCCGGCAAAGAAAACATGTAAAACTAGCCCTTGGGTTGTAAATTATGTGGAAATAAAGCTACCTCAGCTGATTCTGTTGTGTCCTAGTTTAGGGCATATGTTCTCACTGAAAAAATAATAGCAATGAAGGAGTTCTTAGATCTTTTTTCTGCATATCTCTTAACTCATTACATAGTCAAGTAAAATGAATAATTACTATTATTATTTAGAGAAAATATTTGATCTAAAATTTTTATCATTATTACCAAATATAAAAATACAATTCTATTTTTTAGTTTACACTCAAAATTTAAAATTTTAAGAGTTTATTCAGTTACAAACAATATTTCAAATAATGCACTATAAAATTTGTGTCCTAAAATTTGAATCCAATGTTATCAAACTGTGTCCGCCCATTGAAATCTAACTTTAAGTGTACTTATTTTATACAGCAGGATAGGATATTTGACATACAATGCTTTAAACCCTTAAAAATTCTTGATATATATTTTTTAATGTTATATTTATGAATACTATTTTTAATAAATGTAAACTCTCTTACCCTTTTCTCAATATGATTTTTAAAATTGTGTGATCACATACATGAAGGAGGATCATCTTGAGTCCACTGGAAAGGTGAGCAGAGATTGATATTAAGTAGAAGTAGAGCTGCATGTTGGGAAGGAAGGAAGCCAACATTATTGTGTGTTTATTATAGCACATGTTTAACATATCTTATTTTAGCACTTACAAGAATTCCATGAGGTAGACATCTTTCATCCCTATACCAATTCATATGTTAAGTCTCAGGAAGGTTGGATAAATTACTCAAATTCACAGGGCTGGTAAATTGTAAAGCTGGGATATAAATCCAGATGTAATTGAAAAGTGTGTTCTTTGTATTATCCCACATAGTCTTCCAATGTACAGAAAGTAAAACAGACTATAAGCTCTTCAAAGATAGGAGCTCTGCCAAAAGCACCATTGTGTATCTGCATGCTGGTCTGTCTGTCTTCCTTCATTCATTCCACAAGTACACATTCAGTGCCTACTCTGAGCCAGGCACTGTGCTAGGCCCTGGGAATGCAACAGTGAATGAAACAGACAAGAGGCCCTGCCTTCAAGCTGTTTGTAGCCTGTAGAAGTTTTCAGAAAAGCAAAAATGGAATGGTAATTTACCATGGTCACTGCTACAGGGAGAGGAATGCTAGGGGAATTCAGATTTTCAGGATCTGCGAAGGTGACTTGGAGGAAGCAGCATCTAAGCACAGACCTCACAAACAAGCAGGGATTATCCAGGGGCAGGACACGGGGGATGCTGGTGAAGAGACTTCCTGGAAGAGGGTACTGAATGAACAAAAGCCTGGAATGAAGAACAGGCTTGAGAAGGTGGCAGGAATAGTGGGAAGGGAGGCAATGTTACGAAGGAATTTATAGACGTGCTCAAAGGATTGGAAACAACAGAACCACGCTCACATTTGAAGACAATCTCTCTGAGCAGAATATAGAGAACTGACGTAGGGTAGGGACAAAGGAGGGCAAGGAGTAAGGAGAGGCCACTAAGAGAAGTGGCTGTGGCCTGTACCTTGAAGTGGTTCTGGGGACTGGGAAGTGGGAAGGCTGAGTCCAGGGACTGACTGGATGTGAGGCAGGGAGAGCACACTGTGGGCTGTCCCTAAAGGTTTGTTAGGTTTCTCAGGAATATTGAGAGAAAAGCACTAAAGCAATTAATATTGGTCATATCCCACCACAAGGACCTCGATGGGAAGCAGTTATAAATGAACACTCCCCAGTGATGAAAAGGGAGACTTCTCATGAGCTCTAAAGTATAGCTCTTCCTTTAAGAATCTTAAACTGCAGCATCTAAACGGAAAGTCTCTAGTAATAAAGTACTCAAGCATTTTAAGTTGTTTGTCTTTGACGGGGTTAGGGGTCTTAATCTAACTTCCTCTAATTGATAGGAGAGAAGCCATTTTTTCCTCTCTAGTCAAGATGCAGCCATTCTATGATTTTGCATTTTCTTGTTTTCCACAAAAAAAGAT